>NC_135232.1:750729270-751354270 GCF_051348905.1 Ranitomeya variabilis
GAGAACACTCCCCGGAGTCGAGGCATTGCCGACTGAGGAAGTCTGCCTCCCAATTGTCCACTCCCGGGATGTGAACCGCAGAGATCATTGAGCGGTTTTCCTCGGCCCATCGGAGGATGTGGCCTACCTCTGTCATGGCCGCCCTGCTGCAGGTTCCCCCATGGCGGTTGATGTATGCCACTGCAGTGGCGTTGTCGGACTGAATCCTGATTGGGCGACCTGCTAGGAAGGGATTGAACTGGAAAAGTGCCAGCCTGATCGCCCGGATTTCCAAGATGTTGATTGGAAAGCGTGATTCCTGGGAGGACCAGCGGCCCTGAGCAAGCAGTGTGAAGAAGGAATACCGCTCCCCAGCCTAGAAGACTGGTGTCTGTCGTCACAACCAGCCAGTGTACTGGAAGAAAAGACTTCCCTTGATTTAGGGAGGATTTCAATGTCCACCACCTGAGAGACTGTCAGACTTGCTGGGGAAGGAGGAACCGACGGTCTAGGGAGAACGGGTTCCTGTCCAAAACAGCCAGGAGGGCATGCTGTAGGGGACGGAGGTGTAGTTGGACAAATGGAACCGCCTCCATAGCGGCTACCATCCTGCCGAGGACTCTCATACTGAAGCGCAGAGAGTGAGAGCGAGGCTGAGAGAGCTTCTGAGCTTCCCGCTGTAAGACAGATCTTTTCCGGGGGAAGAAGAACCAACCCCCGGGACGAGTCGAGTATCATTCCTAGAAAGGAAATTCGCTGAGCCGGTACTGAGGAAGATTTTTTGAAGTTTATCTTCCAACCCAGGCGAGAAAGGGTATCTATTGTGATGGCCACGGCTTCCTTGCAGGAGAGGAAAGAGGGGCCTTTGATGAGGATATCGTCTAAATACGGGAGCGCCACCACTCCTCGGGTGTAGAGTATGGCCACGGCAGCCACCATGACCTTGGTGAATACCCTGGGAGCGGTGGCGAGGCCGAAGGGCAGAGCAACGAATTGGAAGTGATCTTCCTGAACTGCGAAGCGAAGAAACCTTTGGTGAGAAGGTAAAATAGGAATGTGGAGGTATGCGTCCTGGATGTCTATAGACGCTAGGAACTCGCCTTTTTCCATGGAGGCGATGACAGAACGAAGCGATTCCCTCCGGAACCGTCACACCCTGACGAACTTGTTCAGCAGTTTTAGGTCCAGTATGGGCCGTACTGTACCGTCCTTCTTTGGAACAATGAAGAGGTTTGAATAAAAACCTTGAAACCTTTCGCTTTGAGGGACCGGAATAATAACTCCGTCTTTTCTCAGAGAGCTTATAGCTTTGAAGAACTCTGATGCTTTTGCCCTGGGAGGAGAAGACAGGAAAAAACGGTTTGGAGGACGAGATAAGAGATCTATCTTGTATACAGAGGACACTAGATCGCGGACCCAGTCGTCGTGAGCGACCGAGAGCCACGCGGCACTGAAGGAAAGCAGGCGGCCGCCTACTTTGAGGGTGTCCCCCGGATACCGCAGGGAGTCATTGTGCGGAAGGTCTGCCCGTTCTGGCGCCTCTGGATCCCAGCTGCCGTGGCCTGCCTCTCCATGAAGGGGAAGGCTTAAAAGAGGCCTGTGAACCTCTGTCTCCACATTGTGCCCGGCCGGAACCAGGAGATGTGGAAGTAGAGGACCAGTTTGAGTTGTAAGGAGAAAAAAAAAAAAAAATCGGGACCGAGCCTGTGGTTGCAGGTTCCGAAAGGGCCGAGAGGGTCTCTGTTGTGGACGAAATTTACTCTTCCCTCCAGTGGCGTTAGAAATTAACTGGTCGAGCTTTTCGCCAAAAAGGCGACCGCTCTGATATGGGAGAGAAGTCAATGACTTTTTGGAAGTAGAATCCTCACGCCAGTCCCTGAGCCATAAGGACCACCGGATGGTGATGGCATTTGCTGCTGCTTGAGAAGCGCAGTCAGTCAGCGGCATCCAGGGACACGGTGACTACAAAATCTCCAGCTCTGGCTATCTGAGTAGCGAGGTCTGCTATCTCGGGGGGAATATTGGTATCCAGTACTGCTGAAGACAAGACCTCAGCCCAGTGGGTCATAGCCTCAGCCACCCACGTAGCGGCAATAGATGGAAAGAGTGCGGCCGCTGAGGCTTCAAAAGCTGAAAGCGCCATATTGTCGATCTGACGATCGGTTGGATTTTTAATAGAGGCGCCCTCCGAGGAGGATAAAACAGATTTCGTAGCCAGGCGCGATACCGGAGGCTCTACTGGGGGAGATTGTGACCAATCTTTTCTTAGATCCTGGGCAAAGGGATATTTGGACTCCATGGGCTTCTGCCCTGTGAATCGTTTATCTGGACGGATCCTGTCAGATTCAACAATTTGCTTAAACTCGGGATGAGTGGCGAACACTCTGTGAGCTCGTTTGGTCCTCTTAAAGGACACGGCATGATCCGTTTTAGATAAGGGTTCCTCCTCAAGTCTCAAAGCCTTTTTCACTGACTCAATTAGAGAGTCGAAAGTCTCCTGATTGTGATGGAATTCCTGATCTAGGGACGTGTCAGAATCGTCCTCTGAAACAGGTTCTCTACTAGCCCCAATGGAAGGGGAGCGAGAAATGGAGCTCTCAGAACCCGAAAACCGGTGATGGTCTGGGGATATGGCTTGAGCCCTTTTCCTGGAGGAGTGAGAACTCCTTGGCAAGGTACGACCCCTGGAGTACGAGGGGTTCTGACCATCGGAAGTGTCGTCCGTATTAGTGCCCTGGTTAGAGGAAGGGTCTCGGAACGAGTCTAACGCTTTTGCCAGGGATGCCATAGACCAGGAAAGGGAGGTAGCCCACTCAGGGGGACTAGGCTCGCTGGGTTCAGTATCAGCAACAGGTGGTTCCTGAGCCGTCATCGGTTCACAAGCTGTGCATAATGCAGTATTGTGACCCCGGGGTAATGATACCTTACAAGAGGTACATGCAGCGAAAAATACAGTGTGGGTTTTCCCAGACCTATTGTGAGGCTTTGGTTGAGACATAGTAAAGCCTGGAGGAAAGCGCTTACTAGCAGGGGAAGGGTTAAGCTATGTTTCTGGAGCTTACCCATGGTCCTGTGTCTTGAGTCCCCAGGGGAGGTCCGCAGTGTGATGCCACGGGAGTTATGCACAGGAATCGCTAATCCTGAAGGCTGTGATTGAAAAGGCTGGAGCAGCGCTGCAGCATCAGCCCTGTGGGTGTACCAAAATGGCCGCCGAGATCAGGAAGTGAGACTGTATCTCAGGGAATGAGAAGTGCCAGAAAGAGGGGGCGGCGGTAACTGCCGGTGGGCGTGGCCAAAACTCCGGCCTGTATGAAAGGGAAAAGCCGGGGGCTAAATTTTAAACCTGCGGTTGCGGCCTGCAGCGCTGCGACCGCTATTAGCGCCATTCTTCAGCCACACTCTCTGAAGGATTGCCGCACTGGAGACCACCCACGGACCCGGGCGTTAAGGTGCGGACCTCCCATACCCCGGGGACCAGGATCCCCCAAGCGCCTTGGCCCCCGCAGTGTACTCACGGTAGATGCGGTGGGCCGGTGCTCAATCCACCGTCGCCATAGTCAGGGAGGGGGTGGAGAGCTTCTGCCACCATGCGTCATCCGCTATATCAGTGGTGATGCAGAGGGGGGGCTGCACGGACGCCATATATATCATGTCCGGCTATGCACCTGGCTCCAGGAGAGGTAGATAGAGGGCTACCCCATGTGATCGCCTGCTATGGAGGGGGGGGGGGGGAGATCGGAACGCGAAGGAACTGTCGCCCGCAAGATGACCTCAGGGCTGGCATCCAACGTTGCAGGAAAGGATACGGGAGGGACGGTCTACGTACTTGCCTGTTGATGGTTCGGGGGAGATCGAAGCCTAGAAAGGATCAGTCGCCCCCATTTGCTCCGTTAAAGGAAAAAATAGAACAAAAAATCAAAAATTAAAATAAAAACGGTGGCTTCTGAAACAGACCCAAGTGCCTCCTACAGACACTAAAGGTACCGTCACACTAAGCGACGCTGCAGCGATACAGACAACGATGCCGATCGCTGCAGCGTCGCTGTTTGGTCGCTGGAGAGCTGTCACACAGACCGCTCTCCAGCGACCAACGATGCCGAGGTCCCTGGGTAACCAGGGTAAACATCGGGTTGCTAAGCGCAGGGCCGCGCTTAGTAACCCGATGTTTACCCTGGTTACCAGTGTAAAATGTAAAAAAACAAACACTACATACTTACATTCACGTCCCTCGCCGTCCGCTTCCTGCACTGACTGAGCGCCGGCCCTAACAGCAGAGCGGTGACGTCACCGCTGTGCTGTGCTTTCACTTACGGCCGGCAGTCAGTCAGTGCAGGAAGCGGACAGCGAGGGACGTGTGACAGACATCAGAAGGTGAGTATGTACTGTTTGTTTTTTTACATTTTACACTGGTAACCAGGGTAAACATCGGGTTACTAAGCACGGCCCTGCGCTTAGTAACCCGATATTTACCCTGGTTACCATTGTAAAACATCGCTGGTATCGTTGCTTTTGCTGTCAAAGACAACGATACACGGCGATCTGACGACCAAATAAAGTTCTGAACTTTAATCAACGACCAGCGATATCACAGCAGGATCCTGATCGCTGCTGCCTGTCAAACACAACGATATCGCTAGCCAGGACGCTGCAACGTCACGGATCGCTAGCGATATCGTTTAGTGTGACGGTACCTTAAGCAAGAACTGGTTCACTGAGAGCCAGCAGGAGGGTGTATACTGCAGGGGAGGAGCTATTCTTTGTGTTTACTTAGTGTCCTCTTAGTGGCAGCAGCATAACACCCATGGTCCGGTGTCCCCCAATGAGGTGTAGGAGAAAAATGAACGATTCCATCAGAAAGGATGTCAGCGGTAAGTCACCATCAAACTGTGCAGTGATCTCTTATATGCTCTGTAGGGCTGGTATCTACCACTGACCATATGGTGGTAATATCCATGTTGGGCTTTATATAGAGATTATCTTCAGTAACAGCGCGGTCATCTGCTGAGGTTCTCCTCCACTATTAGGGCGCGTCACCGAATTGTAATCAAGGTTACCTGGTTAGGGGCCCGCTCAGAAGTTTCGCCCCCCCTGAACCACAACCCTAGCTACGCCTCTGATTAAGCATCATCAATGGAATATCTGTGGAGATTTGAAAGTGATTGGTCTGCTAATGGCAATGCAAGGAGGTTTCACAAAATATTGTTGCTTCTTGTGTTCATGGGACGGTAGAAATACAGTAGAGCATTATGTTCATCGTGATTGGGGACAGAAACATCTATGCTCCAGGTAAAAACAATGTTCAGCATAATCTTTTAGTTGCTCCAACAAAAATCTTTCTTCCTCCACTACATATAAAGTTGGGATTGAGTAAAAACTTTGTAAAAGCCATAGCAAAGACAAATTCACAAGGGTTCCAGTACATTTCACAGAAATTTCACAGGTATTTGTTGGTCCTCAGATCAGAAAGCTTATGAGAGATGATGTGTTTGAAGGAACTCTAAAGGTACCTTCACACGAAGCGACGCTGCAGCGATAGCGACAACGATGTCGATCGCTGCAGCGTCGCTGTTTGGTCGCTGGAGAGCTGTCACACAGACCGCTCTCCAGCGACCAACGATGCCGAGGTCCCCGGGTAACCAGGGTAAACATCGGGTAACTAAGCGCAGGGCCGCGCTTAGTAACCCGATGTTTACCCTGGTTACCAGCGTAAAATCTAAAAAAAACAAACAGCACATACTTACATTCACGTCCCCCTGCGTCCACTTCCTGACTGACTGAGCGCCGTACAGTGAGAGCAGAGCGGTGACGTCACCGCTGTGCTGCTTTCACTTTCACTTTGCGGCGCTGAGTCAGAGGAGGAAGCAGACTGCAGGGGACGCAATGTGAGTATGTGCTGTTTGTTTTTTTTACATTTTACGCTAGTAACCAGGGTAAACATCGGGTAACTAAGCGCGGCCCTGCGCTTAGTAACCCGATGTTTACCCTGGTTACCAGTGTAAAACATCGCTGGTATCGTTGCTTTTGCTTTCAAACACAACAATACACAGCGATCGGACGACCAAATAAAGTTCTGGACTTTATTCAGCGACCAGCGACATCACAGCAGGATCCTGATCGCTGCTGCGTGTCAAACGAAACGATATCGCTAGCGAGGACGCTGCAACGTCACGGATTGCTAGCGATATCGTTATAATGTCGTTTCGTGTGAAGGTACCTTAAGGGTAAGTTCACACAGGATGTCTTTGCTGCGTTTTTTTATGCTAATTTTCAGCTGCTTTTTACAGTACCAGCAAAGCCTATGAGATTTCAGAAATCTCATGTACACACATTGGTTTTTTTTTTTGAGCAGTATTTTGTGCTTTGCTGCGTTTAATTTGACATAGAGCATGTCACTTCTTTCAGCATTTTTGCTGCGTTTTTTCACCCATTGACTTGAATGGGTATTGAAAAAAAAGCAGCAAAAACGCAGGTATCATTATTTGCTGTGTTTTTGCTGCTGAAAATCCAAGGACATTAGCCTGGACAAAGAAAAAAAAAGGCACCAAAAAAGCACCAAGTACGTGACAAAAAACGCACCAAAAACCACACCTAAACCTGCGTTTTTGACGCAGCTTCTTTCCTGCCAAGATGATCAGGTTTTGCTGCAGAAAAAAAATACGCAGCAAAAACGTCCTGTGTGAACTTACCCTAAATGATAAGGAATTGAGATTTTGGAAAAGCTTCAAGTGGATCTGTGAAAAATTCTTAGGAAGAAAAAAAATCTCCAGAATATGTTGAAGGTGTTGTAAAACTGCTAAATGCATACCAGTGTCTTGGATGTCACATGTCTCTGAAAATGAACTTTTTGCATTCACATTTAGATTTCTTCCCTTAAAATCTTGGGGATGTAAGCGATGAACAAGGCGAGCAGTTTCACCAGGACATTAAAGTAATGGAACACCGCTACCAGGGTTTTTGGAATGACTCAGTGATGGCAGATTACCGTTGGATGTTATATAGGGACAACCCTGAAAAATCGTGTCAACGATCATCTAATGTCAAGCACTTTTAATTTCTGCTCATATTTTGGTTTCTATTTTGCATGTGAAATTATTTTGGTTCAATAAAAACCGTTTTGTAAGGTGAAGCATTTTTTTCTGATATGTAGATTACTGTTTTCTTAATGTCGCCAGTATCTTCCCTATATCTTATAATAATGATGCTAGTCCATGGAAACTATACGTGCTACAGAAAAACTATGTACTTTTCTGAATCATCTTTTTGTCCTGATTTCAAAAATGTATAAAGTCACCTGCGATGATTACAAAAAATATTTTTTTGTAGACCGGTGATTATCGACCCTTTATGAGCCTTGCAATATGGCTTAGGATAAAAGCCAAATCAGAATCTCAATTTGCAGACACAGTGTTTCAGGATATTTCCCCTCTTCGGTGCAAAGTATGAGAACTGATTTGGCTAAGTGAGAGGCTCTGGACTGAGGTCGGAGGGGCAATGTTTCTGCTTGGTGGAGAGTGACATCCCAGCATGGAGCGGTGATCTGCATTGCAGCATGCTGACATTTCACTTTGATAAGTCTATGGATGAGCGGAAAACATTGGACTGCACTCAGATGCCATCAGAGTGCAGTCAGATTTCCGGAAACTCACAGAATTATAAGGCGGTACTAAAGATAATCACTCCTAGAATACTTTAGTCTTTTGTAACAAAAAGGCATTCACTTACATAGATCTTACAAACCATATTAGGGTGATGTGTTGCAATGACCTCGGTTTTCTTTCTGCATATGACTACTACTATTTATGTATCTGCAATATCTGTAATGAAAATCCACAGCACATACTGACATATTGTGGATTTAAAATTTGCAGACCAGGTCAATTAGAGCTGCAGATTTTCTACCCAGCGTGTCCATGGAATTTAGCCCAATCTCATCCACAATACTGGTACTACAGCCGCTTGTGTGCAAATACAAAAACTGCATAGTGATACACAGCATTATGTAAGCCTGCAATACGCCATCAGTTGTGTCAGAAAGGACTCTTACCAGCGAGCTGGAGGATCAAACTGCAAGTTGGATAAAGGTTCATCAAGGGGAAGAAGAATGTACATGTCACACAAAGACGGCAGGTTATGTTTATACTCCAGGCGGAATTCTGTGGATGTGGAACAGCAATTCCACGAAGATGAAAGATGCAAAGGAGCAGCGGACATGCCAGGCTTAAAAACCTTAAATCGAAGGAAAATTGGCATGAGAATTCTTTGTAAGAATTACTTAAAATACAGAAAAAAAAGAAAGACTGAAGAGACAAAGTACCTGATACTTGAGTAGGACAACATTGTAATACGGAGCTGTGTGCTGTTCGGCCATATTCTGCAGGTGAGTATTCAGCCGCTGCATGTTTAGCCAGAAGTCTTTGCAGTTAGGGTCACTCTGAGACAAGTCACTGGGAAAAAGTTTAGGCGATTTATTCAAAGCAAAGGTGAATCAATTAAAGGTATAGAAAGGAAAAAGCTTTAAGCTTCGTAGAAGCATATTAGCAGGGGCATGGGCAGAATTTTGGTTACAGCAGAGGTGTATCTAGCCTTTCCTGCACCCGGGGCAAAGGATCAGTTTGGCGCCCCCCCAAACCTCCCCCATTTGAACCTTAACGCTATTGAATCTGTATGACCAAGCCAAGGTACATTCCTGAATCCCCATTATGTTAAAATAGATACCAATAAAAGTAAAATTAATTGAGACATCAGTAGGTTAAGTGTTTTTGAATATCCATATTGAATCAGGAGCCCCATATAATCCTGCATAAAGGTTAATAATGGCCCCATAACATGCTCCATAGACACATTTGCCCAATATAGTGCTGCACAAACGTTAATTATGGCCCCATAAGATGCTCCATACAGACACTTGCCCCATATAGTACTGCACAAATGTTATGGCCCCATAGATGCTCCATACAGACACTTGACCCATTTGCTGTTGCTGCGATAAAAAAAATAAATAAAAAATCACATACTCACCTCTCCGTCGCTCAGGCCCGTGGCACTTTCAATATTCACCTGCTCCTCGTTCCAGCCGCCGCTCCATCTTCTTCAGAGTCTTCTGCACTGACTTTCAGGCAGAGGGTGCGCACTAACTACTTCACCGCGCCCTCTGACCTCAGCATCACTGCAGAAGACGCTGAAGATGGAGCTCCGCCGGAACGAGGAGCAGGTGAATATAGCGCTGCACTCCCCTCCCCGTTATACTCACCTGCTCCTGGTGCGGTGCAGTCCCTGCTTCCTGGCACCGCAGCTTCCTGTACTGAGCGGTCACCGTTACCGCTCATTACAGTAATGAATATGCGGCTCCACCCCTATGGGAGGTGGAGTATAATTAGACAGCTGCCGCTCCCCCTCCCTGGCCCTGCCAACCCCTGGGTATGACTTGACGAGGAGCCTCCTTGGACCGCCGCATGATCAGGCGGCCCGCTGGCACCCCCCTGTCGGCTGCGCCTGGGGCACATGCCCCGGCTGCCCACCCCTGGATACGCCACTGGGTTACAGAAAGATGGTAGCACACTTTTACAATTGTTCACCATTGAACACGCTCCCCATCATCCACATAGACAGGATCCTTTTCCATCAGCTTGCTCTACAATGTAGGCTGATAACATTTTTGTCTTCATAGTGAAACATGGTGGGGTATTCATTAAAAGGTTTATATTTTAACGTGTACATTGTGAATACCAATCAGCCATAGGCCTGGCCTTATTCACATGGCAGGTATTATGATCAGCATTTGTAACCCAAAATCAGGAAGAAAACTTGCAGAGAGAACTAATATAATGGAAAAAAAAAATCTCAAGTTGTTCTATATTTTGAAGTTACTTCTGGTTCTTACAAATACTGACCGAATATGTAATTTTTCAGAGGTGATGCAACACAAAGGAAAACACACTTTTCATTGAGACAGAACAATGAAAGTCATTGAAGGCTACTACTAAATTCTACTTGATCCTTAAAAGGAATGATATATTGCTCAAATTTGCCCAAAGCTGATTGCCAAATCATTAGCAGCTTCACAGGCTACGATTGAGAATCTGACAGCAGCCCAAATTAAATAACATTACACGTAACCATCCCCTTACCTATACAGAAGGTCAGGATTTGGAATGAACTGCTCAACATCAGATGTGTGGATCAGCCGAAAGCTTAATACAGGAGGTGGAGTGGCTCCACCAAACACGCGAAGAATGCCTCCTGGAAAGGACATTGTAAGCTCTCCTGACACACGTACTCCCGAACTGCAAAAAACAGAATAATTCCAGGAAATTACAAGAAAAACAAAACATTAAAACAGGAAAAAAAAAGAAAATCCTAATTGCATGTCAGCAATCTTACCCCTCTAGTCCACTTTCTTCAAACACAGCATGGACATACTCAGTGAAAGCAGCTGCTACAGGTAGGGACTCCTGAGATCCAAGAATAACAGGACTAGGTCCACGAGATAATCCTGGAAGAAAATTAGTTGAATCAGGCTACATTCCCACAATGAGTATTTGGAGAGATTTTGGTGTTGAAGATTTTCTACAGTGGGTATGAGATTTCTACAAACCTGTAAGATGCTTTTTTTTTGGCCAGCGAAAATATGCAGCTTCAAAGTCTCCAAATCTCATAGGAAACGTAACCCCTTCCCGACATATGACGTACCGATATGTCACATTTGGCAGTGTTTTGCAGACACATGAGGTACTAGTAAGTCATGGTGATTAAACAGGCATTGGAGCTGTGCCTGAACGATCACCGCCGAGAGCTGGGCTTAAGTGATAGCCAAGCTTTGACTGTCACCCCAGGGGTTGTCAAGCTGTTTAACCCTCTTAATAGTGTGATCAATAGCACTCACAGCATTTAGAGGACTAGGAGATGGAGGGGGCTCCCTCTCTCACCCGATCGGCACCTTCGTGGCCCAATAGTTGCCATGGCAGCAGGTGGTCAAATAATGACCTTCTGGTCTGCCAGCTACGGTAGCCTGTTAGACCATGCCAGGAGCATGATCTAAAAATCGTTTTGGCAGTGTATCATTGACAGGTGTAATGCATTATACCAGTGATCAGAGTAATAAAAGTAAAAAAAAAAAAAATGCAAAAAAAAAAATGCAAAAAAAAGGAAATATACGTATTTATTGATATAATATACCGGTAATAATTTTTATGTGAAAATAAAAACCGTACATATTTGGTATGTTCACGTCCAGAACAACCCTATCTATACAACTGAGACTAGTTAACCACTTAAGTGAATTTAAAAAAACTATGCTTTTTCTGCATACCGCAAAAAATGTGGAATAAAACGGGATCAAAAAGCTCAATGTAAATTTTTCCTCATTTTCCTGTGGGAAAATGTTAAATTTTGACCGATCACAAAATTTGTGGAAAAATGTACCGGTAATTATTTTTTCTCCACCGCTCAAGGTTCTGTGACCTGTGGTGTCAATATGATTACAGCACCCCTAGATTAATTTATTGAGACGTGCAGTAAAATGAAGTCACTTCTGGGTGGGAAGGAGTTCTGCCAATGTGACATTGCACCCGCAAACCATTCCAGCTAAATCTGCACTATAATAAGGTGCTCCTTCCCTTCTGAGCTTTGCACTGTGCCTGAAAAGTATTTCCCGATTACATGTATGGTATTGGCGCACTCACGAGAAATTACATAAACCATGAGGTCCATTTTTTCCTATTGCCCTTGTAAAAATTAAAAACTTGGGGCCAAAACAATATTTTAGTGGTAAAAATTTAATTATTCTTTCTTCCCTGCCCAATGGAATAAAATGATGTGACACACCTATGGTGCCAATATGCTCACTGCACCCATAGATGAATTAATTGAGGATTGCAGTTTTTAAAATGAGGTCATTTCTGGAGTTTAGGCACATCAGGGGCTCTGCAAAAGAGACAAGGTGTCCACTATTCCACCAATTTTGCACACCAAATGTCAAATGATTCGCCTTCCCTTCCAAGCCCTGCCGTGCACCCAAACGGTACTTTCCCCCCCACATATGGGATATCAGTGTACTCCGGAGAATTGCACAACAGATTTTAAGGTCCATTTTCTCCTGTTACCCTTGTCAAAATAACAAATTTGGGGCTTAAGCAATATTTGTGGGAAAATTTAAAATTGTCATTTTTTTTTCTTTCCTCAAAGCATTAACCCCTTCACCCTCAAGCCTGTTTTTACCTTCCTCACCAGGCCAATTTTTTCAATTCTGACCACTGTCCCTTTAGTAGGAAATAACTCTGAAACACTTCAACAGATCCCACCGATTCTGAGACTGTTTTTTCGTGACATTGTACTTCATGATAGTGGTAACATTTCTTCGATATGACTTGCGTTTGTGAAAAAAAATAGGAAATTTGCTGAAAATTATAAAAATTTGGCAATTTTCAAACTTTTATTTATTCCACTTAAATCAGAGAGTTATGTAACACAACATAGTTAATAGATAACATTTCCCACATGTCTACTTTACATCAGCAAAATTTTTGAAACAGCTTTCTTTGTTATACCTTCTTAAGGGTTAAAAGTTGTCCAGCGATTTCTCATTTTCCCAAAATTTACAAAACCATTTTTTTCGTGACCACATCATTTGAAGTGACTTTGAGCGGGTCTATATGACAGAAAATACCCACCATTCTAAAAACTGATCCCCTGAGGGTATGTGCACACGTTGCGGAAAGGTGTGCGGATTTTTCCTTACTGATTTTGGTAAATCCACAGGAAATCCACACTGCGGATTTACCGCGGTTTTTGTGCGGATTCCACCTGTGGCTTTACACCTGCGGATTCCTATTATGGAGCAGGCGTAAACCGCTGCGGAATCCGCACAAAGAACTGACAAGCTGCGGAATAAACAACGCAGTATTTTTGCACGTTTTTTTCTGCAGCATGTGCACTGCGGATTTGGTTTTCCATAGGTTTACATGGTACTGTACAACGCATGGAAAACTGCTGCGAATCCGCAGCGGCCAATCCGCAGCGTGTGCACATACCCTCAAGGTGCTCAAAACAACTCAAGAAGTTTATTAACCCTTCAGGTGCGTCACAGGAATTAATGGAATGTGGAAAGAAAAAAAAATTCCCTCCACACACACACAAAAAATCCTTTTTAGACCCAAAATTTCACATGGGTAATAGGAGAAATTGCACCATACTATTTGTTGTGGAATTTTTCCTGAGTACGCTGATACCCCATATGTGGCGGAAAACTACTGTTTGGGCGCACGGCAAGGTTTGGAAGGGAAGGAGCGCCATGTGACTTTTTGAATGCAAAATTTGCTGGAATAATTAACGAATGCCATGTCGCGTTTGGAGAGCCCCTGGTGTGCATAAACACTGGGAACCCCCAACAAGCGACACCATCTTTTAAACATTCTAAAAAAAAATTATAATGTTTAAAAAATGATGCTGATGTAACATAGACATGTGGGAAATGTTGTTATTTATAAACTATTTTGTGTGGTATAACTATCTGGTTTAAGGGCATAACAATTAAAAGTTTGAAAATTGCTAGACTTTCAATTTTTTTTGTCAAATTTTCAATATTTTCGAAAAATAAATGCAAATGATATTGAATAAAAAAAAATAAATTGTACACTAACATGAAGTACAAGGTGTTAGAAAAAAAGAAAAAAAAAAAAAAAAAGATAATCTCAGTATCACTGGAATATATTGAAGCGTTTCAGACTTATTACCATAAAGTGACAGTGTTCAGAATTGTACAACTTTGCCTGTTCAGGCTGGAAGGAGGGGGGTGAAGTGGTTAAAAATAAGTTTTAGGGACACACCAGATTATTAAATCATTGTGAAGTCTGTGAGAACACAATAAACTTCATAATTTGCTTGCAATTAAAATTTTGCTCAAACACAGCCATATATGCAGAAGGCAGGACTTCACTTTCAGAGCACATTGCTGGCTATCATTTCTGAGGAGGGAAGGGTTACACAGCCAGTGATCCTTGACAAGTGGAGAGTGAGCAATTAGGAGTACAGGGAGGGGGAAGATATAGAACTGAAGCAGTGCAGACTCCAAGGAATGGTAGTTTTATCAACTAGTGACCAGAGGTGATGATCCCAGCAATCTAGCATTCCAAACTGCTGGATTACTATATTATAGGACTCACTGCTCCCCTCACAGTATAGTGGTGGTGTGGTGCCAGTGTCAGCAGCAGTAACCATTATGGACTGCAGGAGAGTCTCAGGACAGCACTAGGTGAATGTTAGGATAAGAGAACCTGTATGGGTAGTGCTTTATTCATCTTGAGACTGTATAGAAGGTCTCAGGAGGGTGCTTTGTAGGTGGTGTGGAAGAGCACAGGGCGAGTATGAGCTGTGCGACAGATACAGCTCTGGTAAAGCAGCCAGAGTGCACTGCCTCCTGAGAAATGTAGTCTACAAGAAACTAGGTTTTGGTGACTCATTACAGGGACAGACAGATTGAAAGAAAGAAAAAAAAAAAAAAAAACGAACAAAAAAAACACAAGACCCCCTTTTAAGAATGAAAATTATGCAGAGTTCAGTGTGGCTTAAACATACAAGATCAAAATAAAACAAAATTAAATTGCAATATATAAACAATGCAAATTAAATTTTAGAAAAATTAACATTTAATGATTTAAAAATGACAACATATTAGTAAGTCTGGAGCTGGCACTACAGCGAAAGACTTATTTCTCAGAGATATTAATATTTTCCCTCTACTGCGGCTGCAGCTGATCACCAAGGGGACTCCCAACAATCAGCTGTAATTCTCAATGCAACCCAGCCCCAAATGTTCATTTCTCTTGTGGTGGAGTTGCAGGAAGAACTGAAGTATTACACAAATAATAGTACAATAATCTATCCGTTCATGTAATGTATGGACATTACTAGTCTTCAAGCACAAAGCAACATTTTTAGCTCTAGTTTATAGATAAGAATACTAAGCTGGGAGCCTTCATCTAAAATTGAGAAATTCTTTAAATGATTTCCTAAACCAGAAAAAAACGTATTAGGCCATATGCACACGTTGCGGTTTTTACTGCGGATCCGCAGCATTTTTGACGTTGCGGATCCGCAGCAGTTTTCCATGCGGTGTACAGTACCATGTTAACCTATGGAAAATAAAAACCTCTGTGCACATGCTGCGGAAAAAAACTCGCAAAAACGCAGCGATTTATTTTCCGCAGCATGTTAATTCTTTGTGCAGATTCCGCAGCGGTTTTACACTTACGCTCCATAATAGAAAACCGCAGTAGAATCCGCACAAAAACCGCGGTAAATCCACGATAAATCCGCAGGAAAAACGCAGTGTTTTTGCCCTGCGGATTTACCAAAATCAGTGCGGAAAAATCCGCACACCATTCCGCAGTGTGTGCACATAGCCTTAACAGCTCAAGCTCATGTTACTTTTGTAGAATTGACCGTTTTAACACAATAGACAAGTGGAATATAGTAAGTAAAGAAAAAGCTATTTTGATATATAATAATGCACAGAAATTACATTTTTCCAGCACTCTTACCAACAGAAAGTCCAGCACTTAAAGTTGGAGGAGAGAAGAATCCACGATCGCTGGTCGTACTAGATGGAGGACCAGGAATCAGGAGAGACTGATTGAATGACTGATTGAAAGAGGCTGTCTGGGAAACAAATGTGGAGATTGAAGCTTCATGTATACTGTCAGGTTGCTAACATGCTTTGTACAGTTCCATCAAACCAACAGCTAGAGAATACTAGACAGGGGTTAACTAACATTTAAGCCTATTGGAGCACATCTTTACATGTACACTCTTAGGGTATGCACACTTGTTAACTAATTACATTAGAAGAGAAATCTAAGGACACTACTTACTAAATCAGGATCAGCCAAGAGCAAACTTAAAGGGGTTTTCCCACCAACAAAGTTAACTTTAAAGTTAATTTTAGACAATAAATCTTGGATCAATAATAACTTCCACAATTGGATGTGTAGAAAAAAAAAAAAATGTCCCTGTGCTGAGATAATCTTATAAATGTGCCCCTGCTGTGTACTGTGAAATGGCCGTGTCTGACCATACTGGGACATGATCTGATCACAGCACAGCTCCTGGGCAGGGGGGCACAAAAGAGTATTCAGACAGGGCAGATCGGGGATCACAGCTGATTCGCTTTGTCAGGTAAAACATTTCACTGCCCATTTTTAACCCTTTTCGACATTAGACATAATAATCCATCCACGTTACCTAGTTCTGCCTGACCAGGGACGGATTATTCCGTCTGTACGATCGCCAGCGCATATGGGTGGTGTGCGGGCAATCGCCGCTGGGTGTCAGCTGATTCGGACAGCTGACACCTGTCAATAATTGCCAGGAGCGGACAGCTCCCAGCACTTTAACTCCTGAAATGCTGAGATCGAACGAGAGATTGTAGCATTCCAGGAGCCGGCAGAGGGCTGACAGCCCTTTTGCCTTTGGATAGAAGATCGTTGCCATGGTGACCTCCGGGTCACCAGAGCTAGGAAAACATGCTGATCATGAGCAGTGCATGATCAGCAAGCTTCTCTGTCAGTGCAGAGCTGACAGTTTCTACAGCATGGGGATGCCGCTGCATCTCCATGCTATAGAAGCGAACAGCCTGCAAAAAAATGATAGTCCCATAGTGGGACAAAGTTAAAAAAAAAAAAAAAAAAAAAAAAAGGTTTTTTTAAATAATTGTAAAAATATTAAAAGAAAAATTAAGTAAAAAAAAAACAAAACAGAAGATACTGTATATATAAATATTTGAATGAAAAAAAAAAATATAAACAATAAAAGTACACATATTTGGTATCGACGCGTCCGCAACGACCTGACCTATAAAACTGTCCAACTAGTTAACCCCTTTAGTGAACACCACAAAAAATAAATAAAAAACAAGGCAAAAACCAATGCTTTATCAGCATACCGCCAAAGTGGAATAAAAAGTGATCAAAAAGAAGAATATAAATATGGTACCGCTGAAAACTTCATCTAGTCCCGCAAAAAACAAGCTGCAATACAGCGCCATCAGCAAAAGAATTAGAAAGTTATAACCCTCAGAATAAAGCGATGCAAAAATAATTAGCACCAAAACATAAAAAAAAGATATAAGTGGGGTATCGCTGTAATTGTACTGACCCGAAGAATAAAACTGCCTTATCAATTTTACCACACACAGAACTGCATAACCCTTCCTCACCCCCCAAAAAAAATCCGTAATGGCTGGTTTTTGTTCATTCAGCCTCCTAAAATCAGAATACACAGCGATAAAAAAAAAAAAAATGTCATGTGCCCGAAAAAGGTACCAATAAAAACGTCAACTCGTCCCGCAAAAAAAAGCCCTTACATAACTCTGTGGGCCAAAATATGGAAAACATTATAGCTCTCAAAATATGGTGATTCATAAACTTTTGCAATAAAGTGTGTGACAGCAGCCAAACATAAAAACCCGATATAAATTTGGTATCGCTATAATTGCACCGACCGGAAGAATAAAGTCACCTAATCACTTATACTGCATGAGGAACGGCAGCAAAAATAAAACCAATTCTTCACCTGCTGTTGATTTTTTTCATTCTGCCTCCCAAAGATCGCAGTAATGGTCAGCGAACATTTATCCTGCACGTAAATCTTTGAAATAGGTGATTCAGAGGGAAGCTCTGGCAGAAGATTGCCTATAATGAGGCAGATGGTGGCACTGTGAATGCCATCTGACCTCTGACCCTGCGGTGTCCGTCTTTTTAAGATTCCATTATCCAAGAAGTATCGTTTCTCCTTGTGGAGAGTGACATGATAAGCATGTCGAGGTGAGGAGACTTAAAGCCGCAATGCTCCTCTGGGAAATTCTAGTCCTCTTCCTCTCTGAAGAGACAATTTGCATATTTCCCAGAGAAGCATTGCGGCTTCAAGTCTCCTCACCTCGACATGCTTATCATGTCACTCTCCGCAACGAGAAACGATACTTCTTGGATCCCGATCAGACGCCTCTCAATCAGCAAAACCAGATCTCCACTTTGTACTGACGAGGGGCAGTACCCCGAAACACAGTGTCTGCAAATTGAGATTCTGGTTTGGCTATTATCCTAAGTCACGTGACAAGGCTCGTTAAAGGGTCGACATTGACTGTTAGGATTGCTACTTCCAATAGGTGGCACTAGAGTTCTAGTTCTCTTCCTCTCTGAAGAGACAATTTGCATAAGATTCCATTAAAATGCCCTCGGCCAGTTTTGTGTACTTCTGAAAAGAAGGACATCGCTGAACAGAGGCCAGATGGAGTCCAGAGTAACTCTGCTGCCTCATTATAATGAATGTATCCCTCGGGGGTAGCATTTAACCCCTTCATGACCCAGCCTATTTTGACCTTAATGACCTGGCCGTTTTTTTGCAATTCTGACCAGTGTCCCTTTATGAGGTAATAACTCAGGAATGCTTCAATGGATCCTAGCGGTTCTGAGACTGTTTTTTCGTGACATTTTGGGCTTCATGGTAGTGGTAAATTTAGGTCGATAATTTTTGCGTTTATTTGTGAAAAAAATGGAAATTTGGCTAAAATTTTGAAAATTTCGCTATTTTAACATTTAGAATTTTTATTCTGTTAAACGAGAGAGTTATGTGACACAAAATAGTTAATAAATAACATTACCCACATGTCTACTTTACATCAGGACAATTTTGGAAACAAAATTTTTTTGCTAGGAAGTTATAAGGGTTAAAATTTGACCAGCGATTTCTCATTTTTACAACACCATTTTTTTTTAGGCACCATCTCACATTTGAAGTCAGTTTGAGGGGTCTAAATGGCTGAAAATACCCAAAAGTGACACCATTCTAAAAACTGCACCCCTCAAGGTGCTCAAAACCACATTCAAAAAGTTTATTAACCCTTCAGGTGCTTCACAACAGCAGAAGCAACATGGAAGGAAAAAATTAACAATTAACTTTTTAGTCACAAAAATGATCTTTTAGCAACAATTTTTTATATTTTCCCAAGGGTAAAAAGAGAAACTGGACCCCAAAAGTTATTGTACAATTTGTCCTGAGTACGCCGATACCCCATATGTGGGGGTAACCACTGTTTGGGCGCACGACAGGACTCAGAAGGGAAGGAGCGCCATTTGACTTTTTCAATGAAAAATTGGCTCCAATCTTTAGCGGACACCATATTGCGTTTGGAGAGCCCCTGTGTGCCTAAACATTGGAGCTCCCCCACAAGTGACCCCATTTTGGAAACTAGACCCCCCAAGGAGCTTATTTAGATGCATAGTGAGCACTTTGAACCCCCAGGTGCTTCACAAATTGATCCGTAAAAATGAAAAAGTACTTTTTTTTTTTTTTTTCACATAAAATTTCTTTTAGCCTCAATTTGTTCTATTCGACATGGGCAGCAGGATAAAATGGATCCTAAAATTTATTGGGCAGTTTCTCCTGAGTACACGGATACCTCACATGTGGGGGTAAACCACTGTTTGGGCACACGGCAAGGCTCGGAAGGGAAGGAGCGCCATTTGATTTTTTGAATGAAAAATCAGCTCCAATCGTTAGTGGACACCATGTCGAGTTTGGAGAGCCCCTGATGTGCCTAAACAGTAGAAACCCCCCACAAGTGACCCCATTTTGGAAACTAGACCCCCAAAGGAACTTATCTAGATGTGTGGTGAGCACTTTGAACCCCCAAGTGCTTCACAGAAGTTTATAACGCTGAGACGTGAAAATAAAAAATCATTTTTCTTTCCTCAAAAATTATGTTTTAGAAAGCAATTTTTAATTTTTTTTCACAAGGGTAACCGGAGAAATTGTACCCCAATAGTTGTTGCCTAGTTTGTCCTGAGTATGCCATTTTTGAAAAATCCGCAGGTAAAAGGCACTGCGTTTTACATGCGGATTTACAGTGTTTTTTGTGTGGATTTCACCTTCGGATTCCTATTGAGGAACAGGTGTAAAACGCTGTGGAATCCGCACAAAGAATTGACATGCTGCGGAAAATACAACACAGCATTTCGGCACGGTAGTTTCCGCACCATGGGCACAGCAGATTTGGTTTTCCATAGGTTTACATGGTACTGTAAACGTGATGGAAAACTGCTATGAATCCGCAGCGGCCAATCCGCTGCGGATCCGCAGCCAAATCCGCACCATGTGCACATAAGCCTAATTCTAACCCTAGCCCTAGTTCTAACCCTAGCCCTAACCCTAATGGAAAAATAAAAGTAAATATATTTTCTTAATTTTATTATTGTCCCTACCTATGGGGGTGATAAAGGGGGGGGGGGGGGGTCATTTACTATTTTTTTTATGTTGATCACTGTGATAAAACCTACCTGGAACGAATTTGCCGGCCGGCGGATTCGGCGGGTGCACTGCGCATGCGCCTGCCATTTTGGAAGATGGCGGCGCCCATGGAGACGACGGATGGACACCGGGAGGCTCGGTAAGTATGAGAAGGGGAGATCGGAGCACGGGGGAGGGATCGGAGCACGGGGGAGCAGACAGGAGGACGGAGGGGAGCGGAGCACAGGACGGAGGACTGGGGAGGAGATCGGTGGTGGTGGTGGGGGGGCAGATCAGGGTTTCCAGCCATGACCGATGATATTGCAGCATCGGCCATGGCTGGAGTGTAATATTTCACCAGTTTTCATAGGTGAAATATTACAAATCGCTCTGATTGGCTGTTGAAAGTGAAACAGCCAATCAGAGCGATCGTAGCGATGGGGGGGGTGAAGCCACCCCCCCTGGGCTGAAGTACCACTCCCCCTGTCCCTGCAGATTGGGTGTAATTAGAGTTAACCCTTTCACCCGATCTGCAGGGACGCGATCCCTCCATGACGCCACATAGGCGTCGCAGGTCGGATTGGCACCGACTTTCATGACGCCTACGTGGCGTCACAGGTCGGGAAGGGGTTAAATCATGTCACTTAGAGATTTAGATGAAAACCCCAAAGTACGTGGTCAGCGTAGAGCGCCGGATAAATGTGATCCCAAACATTATACAAAATGTTCCCATTAAAAGGTTCGACTCAATCCACACAAAAAAAAGCAAGTCCCCACTCAGATCTGTCATCTGTTAATGGAAATATAGGGGGGCTTCCACGTTACTGGTAGTAGAAAGGCTCTGGAAAAGCAAAATGGCTCCTCACTGGCCAAAAGAAATTCAGCAAATTCTGCATTCTCAAATCCAAATGCCCCCCTCCCTTCTAAGTCCCACAGTGTACCTAAACCTCATACTGTGTCCACGTTTGGCATTTCTGTAGTGATGAGAGCCCGCCTAACTCACAGGTGCATGTCTCCAGAAGCACGGGCTGGGCATAATGTACTGGTGACTGCAACATACTGGTCATTACAGCGAACTGGTCACTACAACGGCAGTTTCCAATTTTCACTCGGCAACATTCATTGCTGCTTGTTTCTGGAAAATACCCATGGAGTCAAAATAGTCACTACACCTGTAGATAAATTCTTCAAGGGGTATAGTTTCCCAAATGGGGTCACTTGAGGGGGGATTCTGCTCTTCTAGCAATTAGGGGCTCTATATATATGGAGCCCGCAAACTTTTCTAGGAAATTTGGCGCTCCAAGAGGCAAATAGAGTTCTGTTCCTCCTGAGTCTCTCCATATGGCTAAGCAATACTGTACAGCCACATATGGGGTATTGCCACGTTCAGTAATAATTGTGGTAGGAAGATAAATGATGTGCACTCTGCTGTGTTGGAGGTGCAGGCCGACCGTGGACCAAGTCCAATACAGTAGCCAAGAAAGGGAACAGCCGCACTCAATAAATTTTGTCAAGTTGCCAAAAAAGTGTCTGTCTTTTACGTGAACAGAATAAATCACCACAGGAAACGACAATAACTGGAAGCAAGGTAATGTTTCGACCCTACCCGGGTCTTTGTCAAACCTCACTTAGAAGTAGAGGAAAAATATTCAGGTGGACTGAGAGAAGTCCCCCCTGGGGATCTTCCATATGGTAGTGCCGTGCATGGCGTATCGCCGCCGTCTGTGGTTTTGAACAGCTGACGTGCCAAGAATGAAGCAGGTGTAATCGCGATTCACCCGCCGCTGTTAACCCGTTAAATGCCGCTGTCAAACTGACATGCGCGCATCCAGCAATCGCGCCGGAAATCCCACCCATCGGTGACCTCGTCATGTGATTGCGGGTCGGCATGACAACCAGAGGTCTCCTGCAGTCACTGCCGGATTACTATGAGAGCCAACCAACCGGCTCTCATAGCAAGTCAGCAATTCTGCTACACACAGGCAAACTGATCATCAACTGTATGTAGCAGAGTCGATCAGGTTAGGGCAGCTTCCAGTCTCACATGGAGACTATTGAAGTATGCCTAAAGTTTAAAAAAAAAAGTTTTTAAAAATATTAAAAAAATATAACAGTTCAAATCACCTCCCTTTCTCCCCATTCGAAATAAACAATAATAATAAAAAAAAAATCAAACAAACATACACATATTTGGTATCGCTGCATTCAGAATCGCCCGCTCTATCAATATAAAAAAAAAAGAGTCAACCAGACCGCTAAACAGGGCAATGAGAAAAAAAACAAACAAACGCCAGAATTACGTTTTTTTCAGTCGCCGCAACATTGCATTAAAATGCAATAATGGGTGACCAAAAGATCGTATCTGCACCAAAATGGTATCATAAAATCATCAGCTTGGCAAACAAAAAATAAGCCCTCACCCAACCCGAGATCACGAAAAAATGGAGACGCTACGAGTCTCAGAAAAAATTCAAAGTTTGTTTAAAAAAAAAAAAAAAAAGCTTTATTTTCTTTCACCACTTAAATAAAAAAAAAAGAACCTAGACATGTTTGGTGTCTATGAACTCATAGTGACCGGATAATCATATTGGCAGGTCAGTTTTTGCATTTGGTGAACATGGTAAAAAAAAAAAAAAATCCCCAAAAAACAGTTGTGGAATTGCATTTTTTTGGAATTTCACCGCACTTGAAATTTTTTTCCTGTTTTTGAGTACACAATATGGTAAAACCAATGGTGCAGTTTAAAAGTACAACTTGTTCTGCGAAAAACAACCCCTCACATGGACATATTGAGGGGAAAAAAAAAAAAAAAAAAGTTATGACTCTGGGAAGAAGGGGAGTGAAAAACAGAAACACAAAAAAGAGCGCCATCATGAAGGGGTTAAACACATCCACCAATTGTGGAACTTTTTATTATTCGAATATCTATTGATTAGAATGAGTTTTGTTCGTGGGAAAACCCCTTTAAATACCATACAGGAAAAAGGTTAGTAGTATGCAAAAATACTGGCATTCCCAAATAAAAAAAGTTATCTTTATTATAGTACAAGGACAAATCAAAGCAAAAAGTTAAAACAATTTAAAAAGCCAATAGGTAACATTGTGACAAACTGGATCCCAGCCAATTAACAATTCACTCTTAATTTAATAATTAACAGTGAACCAAAAAAAACAAAATGTGTCACAATGAAAATGTATATATAATGGTAGTGGCAAAAAGAGAATACTAAATCCTTAAAAATGGATAAAGAAAATCAGCAGTAAATAACCGTAGACAAAATGTGTGCCTATACTGTATATTGTAAATAAGTACCAGTATGTAGATCAGTGTATGCACAGCAAAAAATGCAGGGAATCAAACCAAAACTTAATCCTGATAACCCAAAACAATAAATCCATAAACTATAATCAATCAAAAAATGGATAGCCAATAAATTCACATATTTAAAACCAAAACTCCAAAGTGGACTTAAAACGACACTATTATAAACAAAAAAGGCAAAAAAACATTTAAGGGGAACCTGTAAATTGGGGCAAGAAGTAATGAATGAATCTTGAGTGTGGCTTCCTCATATTCTTACCCCTGCTTGAGCTCAACTTTTACTACCTACCGTATTTTCCGGACTATAAGACGCACCGAACCATAAGACGCACCCCAAATTTGGGGTGAAAATTGCAGAAAAAAAGATTTTTTATAAGATGGGGGTCCGTCTTATTGTCCGAATTTAAGATCTTTTACCTGAGGGCAGGCAGTGGCAGAGCAGGGTTACAGGAGGCATGGTGGTGGCAGAGGTGAGGTGATGCTGAGGTGCGGTGGGCGGAACGGCGTGCACCTGAGCAGGGTCCCATCCAGGGGGGGGGGGGCAGCCGGGGCATGTGCCCCGGGCGCAGCCGACAGGGGGGAGCCAGCGGGCTGCCTGTTGATGCGGCGGTCCAAGGAGAGGGTTGGCAGGGCCAGGGAGCGGGGGCTGTCTAATTATACTCACCTACTCCTGGCGCGGTCCCTGCAGGTCCCTGGCTGCTTTCTGTACTGAGCGGTCACATGGTACCGCTTATTACAGTAATGAATATGCGGCTCCACCTCCCATAGGGGTGGAGCCGCATATTCATTACTGTAATGAGCGGTAACGGTGACCGCTCAGTACAGAAAGCAGCGGCGTCGGGGAAGCAGGGACTGCACCGCGCCAGGAGCAGGTGAGTATAACGGGTAGGGGAGCGCTGCGCGATATTCACCTGCTCCTCGTTCCATCCGCTGGTCCGTCTTCTGCAGTGACGCTGAGGCGAGAGGGCGAGATGACGTAGTTAGTGCGCGCCCTCTGCCAGAACGTCAGTGCAGAGGAGGCGGAAGATGGAGCGGCGGCTGGAACGAGGAGCAGGTAAATATTGAATGTGCCGGGGGCCTGAGCGAAGGAGAGGTGAGTATGTGATTTTTTTTTTCTTATCGCAGCAACAGCAAATGGGGCAAATATCTGTATGGGGCATCTTATGGGGCCATAACGTTTGTGCAGCACTATATGGGGGCCATAATGTTTGTGCAGCACTATATGGGGGTCATAACGTTTGTGCAGCACTATATGGGGCAAGTATCTGTACAGAGCATCTTATGGGGCCATAACGTTTGTGCAGCACTATAATGGGGCAAGTGTCTCTATGGGGCCATAACGTTTCTGCAGCACTATATGGGGCAAATATCTTTATGGAGCATCTTATGGGGCCATAATCAACGTTTCTGCAGCACTATATTGGGCAAATGTGTCTATGGAGCATCTTATGGGGCCATTATTAACCTTTATGCAGGATTATATGGGGCTCCTAATTCAATATGGATATTCAAAAACACTTAACCTACTGATGTCTCAATTAATTTTACTTTTATTGGTATCTATTTTAACATTATGGGGATTCAGGAATGTACCTTGGCTTGGTCATACAGTTTCAATAGAGTTAAGGTTCAAATGGGGGAGGTTTGGGGGGGGCGCCAAACTGATCCTTTGCCCCGGGTGCAGGAAGGGCTAGATACACCTCTGGTTGCGGCAGTGCTGTGGCGGCGGCAGATGTGCGGTCACTTCCTCAGGTGGCGGCGGCCAGGGTCCCTTCCACATTTGAGGTGACGCCACGGCAGTATTGAAGGAGAGCAGCAGAGCTGGGTGAGTCACGGTTTTCCCGGTGGCGGCGGGCTTACCGGCATTGTGGCGGCGACAGAGGTGCGGGGATGATGTGGCGCGGTGACCGGTATGGCGTGAGTAGGGTCCCGTCCACATTTGAGGTGAATCCGCGGCCCGGTATTGAAGGAGAGCAGCAGAGCTGGGTGAGTTAAAGTTTTCCCGGTGGCAGCGGCCATCTTTCTGAGGCCGCGCGTGCGCAGATTCAGTACTCTGCTTCCCAGGGCTTCAGGAAAATGGCCGCGGGAGGCCACGCGTGCGCAGACGGAGATCGCGGCAGCCATTTTCCTGAAGCCGAGATCTCAATCTGTGAACTCGGCTTCAGGAAAATGGCCGCCGCGATCTCCATCTGCGCACGCGCAGCCTCCCGCGGCCAATTTCCTGAAGCCCCAGGAAGCAGAAAACTCAATCTGCGCACGCACGGCCTCAGGAAGATGGCCGCCGCCACCGGGAAAACCATAACTCACCCAGCTCTGCTGCTCTCCTTCAATACCGGGCCGCGGATTCACCTCAAATGTGGACGGGACCCTGCTCACGCCATACCGGTCACCGCGCCACATCATCCCCACACCTCTGTCGCCGCGACAATGCCGGTAAGCCTACTTTACAACTATAAGACGCACCCCCCATTTTCCTCACAATTTTTTTTGGGAAAAAGTGCGTCTTATAGTCGGAAAAATACGGTAACTCAGCAATAAATTTAAAGGGAACCTGTCACCCCCAAAATCGTATATGATCTAAGCCCACCAGCATCAGGCTGGAATGCTGTAGATAAGCCCCCGATGTATCCTGAAAGAGGAGTAAAAGAGGTTATATTACACTCACCTAGGGGCGGTCCCGGTCCGCGCAAAGTACTACAGTGCGCAGGCGCTGGGCCTCTCTGACATTTCCTGGCGCCTGCGCACTGCAGTACTTTGCTCTGCCCCCAACAGGGCAGACAAAGTACGCCTGCGCCAGAGCCGCAGCGTGAAGACAAAAAGAGTATGTCATCCTATGAAGATGGGAGGCCCTGGACTGAACCGCGACGCCCATCGGACCAGAACCGGACCGGGACCACCCCTGGGTGAGTATAATCTGACCTCTTTTTCTCATCTTTCAGGATACATCGGGGGCTTATCTACAGCATTACAGAATGCTGTAGATAAGCCCCTGATGCCGGTGGGCTTAGCTCACCTTCGATTTTGGGGGTGACAGGTTCCCTTTAATTAGTTTAGTGACAGGTTCCCTTTAAAAGCAATTTTCAAGTTTTGGGTTAGTAATGTTTATAGTTCTGGATTAAATTAGTTAAAAGCAAATGAGGGGATGCTACTTTTGGACAAATTGTACCCATTAAATACTTACAAAATTATTGCTTCTTAGTATACGGGAAGTTGCATAAGAAGATTCACTACGTAAACACACGCTATTATGGAGTCCTGAAGAAATGCCCCAGGAATCTGCAAACACAAAATATGAAAGTTAAGTACAGAAAATTTTGGGGAAAAAACTTTTTTTTAAGCCAAAGTTAAAAATACATTAAGTAGAAATCCTTGTATATTTCCTATTCATTTTAACCCAATTATGACATAAGATGTACATTCACATGATATGTCGTATCCCTGACGTGCCCGATTTAAATTAGCCATCATGTGCCTTTAACAGCCATGGATGGAGCGATGTTGATGGGTTGCCATGACAGCCCGAAGTGTGCTGAAGACCTCTGTGCTTGTCAAAGATTCTCCAGTGAAAGCCAGAGTTTAGCTGGCTTTCATAGGAGACTGTCAGAATTACGTTTTCTTTTTGCAATAAGAGGCGATCAAAACATTGTATCTAGCTCAAAATGATATCAATAAAAACACAGATCTGGTTTGGTCGTATTAATGCGATCAAAATTAACATTTTGCCAGAACTTCTTTATATATTCTAGACCGTTCCCGTAGCGTTCCTCACACCTTTTTCTCCCGTCACAACAAGGATATTGGCAGGGTCGTTTCTACTGAGGCTGCAGGGCTCGTCGGGTGAGGCCAGCAATACTTCACCAGGATGTGCGTCGGGGGCATGGGGGGGGGGGGGGGGGTTAGGCAACAGACTCTAGTTACGCCACTGGCTATTGGCAAGTCTGTATGGAGAACGTCGAGGCCTAGGATACTTTTAATATGGAACAAAAAGGTACTAGCCTGCCTGATCTAAAAAAGAAAAAAAAATAGAATCAGTCTGCACTTCTTATGAGAGTAGTGGACTGATTCAGTTAATGGGTGAAACTGGAAGGGGACTTCTCTCCCTAGACATTCACATCTCTACCTTGGGTTGAAAAAAATGTACCGGTATGTACAAAGTAAACAATTGCGAATACTCACTCGTCACTTTTTGCAAACATCATCATCCAGAATCACACAAGTTGGGTCCATTAATGCTCTTGTTTGACAACCCAGATTTTGCCCCTGCTTCAGGTGTGGACTCATTTCTAGTCTGGGACAGATCAGCTGGGGTTAGATTGACACTTTCTCAAGGGATCAGGCTCTTTTCCTTCCATTACAGAACTCGGTGGCTCTTGTCCAGGTAGGTGTCTATCCTGGCTGGCATATTTCCAGATCAGGCCATTTATAAACTCTCATATACAGGTGCATCTCACAAAATTAGAATATCATCAAAAAGTTAATTTATTTCAGTTCTTCAATACAAAAAGTGCATCTCATAAATTATATAGTCATTACAAAACAGAGTGATCTATTTCAAGTGTTTATTTCTGTTAATGTTGATGATTATGGCTTACAGCCAATGAAAAAAACCTCAAAAGTTATTGTCTCAGTAAAATCAGAACACATTATAACACCAGCTTTAAAAAAAAAAAAAAAAGTATTTTTAAATCAAAAATGTTGGCCTACTGAAATGTATATTCAGTAAATACACTCAATACTTGGTCGGGGCGCCTTTGGCATCAATTACTACATCAATGCGGCGTTGCATGGAGGCGATCAGTCTGTTGCACTGCTGAGGTGTTATGGAAGCCCAGGTTGCTTTGATAGCAACCATCAGCTCCTCTGTATTGTTGGGTATGGTTTCTCTCTTCTTCCTCTTTACAGTACCCCGTAGAGAATCTATGGGGTTAAGGTCAGGCAAGTTTGCTGGCCAATCAAGCACAGTGATACTGTGGTTTTTAAACCAGGTATTGGTACTTTTGGCAGTGTGGATAGGTGCCAAGTCCTGCTGGAGAATGAAATTTCCATCTCCAAAAAGCTTGTCAGCAGAGGGAAGCATGAAGTGCTCTAAAATTTCCTGGTAGATGGCTGTGCTGACTTTGGTCTTGATAAAACACCATGTACCTATACCAGCAGATGACATGGCTGCCCAAAGCATCACTGATTGTGAAAACCTGGGTTTCCATAACACCCCAGCAGTGCCAGATGTAGTAATTGAATGAAAAGGAGCCCCGACCAAGTACAGGTGCATTTACTGAATATACATTTCAGTAGGCCAACATTTCGGATTTTAAAATCATTTTTTCAAGCTGGTGTTATAAAGTATTCTAATTTACTGAGATAATGACTTTTGGGTTTTTGTTGGCTGTATGCCATAATCATCAACATTAACAGAAATAAACACTTGAAATAGATAATTCTGTTTGTAATGACTCTCTATAATATAGGAGTTTAACTTTTTTGTATTGAAGAACTGAAATAAATTACCGTATATACTCGAGTATAAGCCGAGATTTTCAGCCCAAATTTTTGGGCTGAAAGTGCCCTCTCGGCTTATACTCGAGTCATGATCGGTGGTGGGGTCGGCGGGGGAGCACTGTCATATACTCACCTAGTCCCGGCGTTCCTGTCGCTCCCCCTGCCTGTCACACTGTCTTCGGTGCCGCAGCTCTTCCCCTGAGCGGTCACGTGGGACCGCTCATTAGAGAAATGAATAGGCTGCTCCACCTCCCATAGGGGCGGAGCCGCCTATTCATTTCTCTAATGAAGCGGTGCCGGTGACCGCTGACAGAGGAAGAGGCTGCGGCACCGAAGACAGGCCGGGGGAAGGAGCGGGACGCCGGGAGCAGGTAAGTATGTCATATTCACCTCTCCTCGTTCCACACGCCGGGCGTCGCGCCATCTTCCCGGCGTCTCTCCGCTCTGACTGTTCAGGCAGAGGGCGCGATGACGCATATAGTGTGCGCGCCGCCCTCTGCCTGATCAGTCAGTTCGGAGAGACGCCGGGAAGATGGCGCCGAGGAGCTGCAAGCAAGACAGGTGAGTATGTGTGTTTTTTTTTTTATTGCAGCAGCAGCACAGCTATGGGGCAATAATGGACGGTGCAGAGCACTATATGGCACAGCTATGGGGCAACGGCGCAGAGCACTATATGGCACAGCTATGGGGCAATGGTGCAGAGCACTATATGGCACAGCTATGGGGCAACGGTGCAGAGCACTATATGGCACAGCTATGGGGCAACGGTGCAGAGCACTATATGGCACGGCTATGGGGCAACGGTGCAGAGCACTATATGGCACAGCTATGGGGCAACGGTGCAGAGCACTATATGGCACAGCTATGGGGCAACGGTGCAGAGCACTATATGGCACAGCTATGGGGCAATGGTGCAGAGCACTATATGGCACAGCTATGGGGCAACGGTGCAGAGCATTATATGGCACAGCTATGGGGCAATGGTGCAGAGCACTATATGGCACAGCTATGGGGCAATGGTGCAGAGCACTATATGGCACAGCTATGGGGCAACGGTGCAGAGCACTATATGGCACAGCTATGGGGCAACGGTGCAGAGCACTATATGGCACAGCTATGGGGCAACGGTGCAGAGCACTATATGGCACAGCTATGGGGCAACGGTGCAGAGCATTGTATATATGGCACAGCTTTATGTGGAGTATCTATGGGGCAATGGTGCAGAGCATTGTATATATGGCACAGCTTTATGTGGAGCATCTATGGGGCCATAATGAACGGTATGGAGTATCTATTTTTAATTTTGAAATTCACCGGTACCTGCTGCATTTTCCACCCTAGGCTTATACTCGAGTCAATAAGTTTTCCCAATTTTTTGTGGCAAAATTAGGGGGGTCGGCTTATACTCGGGTCGGCTTATACTCGAGTATATACGGTAACTTTAGAATATCATCCAAATTTTGTGAGAAGCACCTATATGTCTGACTAGTATAAAGGATGAATTCACTCCGTTTGAAACCTTAATCAAGTAGGTCCTTGACACAGGCCCACTGTCTTTTAAATCTTCCGCTGGTTTATTAAAAGGTACTGCATAAACCAGTGCAACGTTAGCAAAAGAAACAGGGCCTTTCTGGCCGAATAGAAAAATAAAAACATAACGTATGTAACAGTCTGTGTTGCTGCAGGGACAAAGAAAAAAAATTCAGCTTTCCTCATCATGAAAATCTCTGGAGCTTGAACCTCCAGACACATCAAATGAGCCAGAAGGCTGTGTATTTATCCTCTGGACACCACCCACTCTACAGCTGTTCATTCAACCTAGCTGATTAACCCCCCTCAGTCCATTAATGAACATGATGCGTTTACCGCGATGCGTTTTTTTTGCGGGAAAAAAAATCGCATCACGTGCACAAAAATTGCGGAATGCATTCTAAATGATGGGATGCGGAATATATGCATTTTTCATGCGTTTTTATAGCGAAAAAACACGAAAAAAACGCAAAAAATCCGCAACGTGTGCACACAGCCTTGCATTTCTTTAGCACACTCAATTATTTGATTCATGCAAGAATTTATATTAAAACCTCATCAAGCTGGTTATACTTATAGTCTAATATTTAAAGTTAACTGAATATTAACCACCATCACTTTTTTATGGTTATAAATGAACGTAATTGGAATGTTCTGTTTTCATATCAATGTTCTTAAAACCCAATAAAAATATTTAAAATAAAGAAAAACATTGACTCAGGGAGCAAAAAATAAGCCATCAAACAGCATTAAATCCCGAAAATTTAAAGTGTTAACAGTTTCGCTGAGAATTATATTGTCCGTTCAGCTTTATTGTATAGTGCACTTTTTTGCAATTTCAACACAGTTGGAGTTTTTTCCCCGCTTTCCAGTGGATCACATGATAAAATGAATTACGTCATTCAAAGGTACAACTTGTCCAACAAAAAAAATAAGCCGTCATATGGCTATGTAGATGCAGAAATGAAAAAGTTATGGCTTTTGAAGTGGAGAAAAAACAAAACAAAAAAAACTGTGTGCGAAAGCACCTTTAGGCCATGTTCACACTTTGCGGGTTTTACCGCGGACCCGCGGCGATTTTGATGCTGCGGGTCCGCAGCAGTTTCCATAGCGTTTACATTAACATGTAAACCCTATGGAAACCGCAATCCGCTGTGCACATGCTGCGGGAAAAACCGCGCAGAAACGCAGCGGTTTACAACCCGCAGCATGTCACTTCTTTGTGCAGAATTGTAGCGATTCTGCACCCATAGAAATGCATTGATCCGCTTACTTCCCGCATGGGGCTGTGCCCACGATGCGGGAAGTAAGCGGATAATGTGCGGTTGCTACCCGGGGTGGAGGAGAGGAGACTCTCCTCCAGGCCCTGGGAAGCATAAATAGTGTAAAAAAAAGAATTAAAAATGATGCTATACTCACCTCTCAGCGCTGCACGCGGCCGTCCGGTCTCAGTTGCTGTGCGAGCAGGGCCTGAGATGATGTCGTGGTCACATGACCGTGACGTCACGAAGGTCCTTCTCGGCACAGCATCTTTGGAATCGGAGTGCCGAGGAGATCCGGACATCAGAGGGCGAATATTTAACCAATTTTTATTATTTTTAACATTACTATTGATGCTGCATATTGCTGCATATGCAGCATCAATAGTATAGGAGTAATCCCGCAGCGGAAATCGCAAAACAAACCGCGATAAATCTGCAGGGATAACCGCAGCGGTTTTGCCCTGCAGATTTATCAATTCCGCTGTGGGAGAACCCGCAGAGGACTCCGCAAAGTGTGAACGTGGCTTTATATTTCATTGTGCAGTCTGTGTTTGGTAAAGTAGAAATTAAAAAAGCTGCTAAACTTCAGACTGGACATAAAATTACCAGACTACCTTTATTTGAAAGAAAATAAGAAAACATGTTTAACACTTTCCTGCTACCAGATAAAAGAACAAGAACCCCACAACCCAACTCTAAAGTTTACAAGCAATTATAATACTGTTCTGTAAAACATACAGTAGTAGTGTCATTACAAACCATGGTTGGGAGAGAACAGCTCTGTAGCCCCGGTTGTGCAGCTGGACAGGGGAGGGCTAGGAGCTGTTACTTTGTGTTCCCAGGTATCTCTTCTTTCAGAGAGCTGCTGCCCTGCAGAATGTGATGTGGTCAGATCAGACGGAGAGTCAGCAAAGGAGGGGGTTACTAAAACAGAGTCCCCAGTGGAACAGTCATCTCGAGGAGTCCATGGCCTAGAATCCGGCGAAGGGCCAGAAAACGGATGGAATGGTGAATCCAAACCAGAGTCTTCCACATTTTCGGGTGAAGATGTAGAGAATGGAGATGGGCTGGAGGCAAGATTATATGTTCTGCAAACTAAATTCAGAAAACAATAAGGCATTCATGTGGGCACGTGCATTATAAAACCAAATTTACAATGGCAACCGTAATAATTACAGCAGCCTTCAGATCACATACTACTTCATATTGATGTCTTACAGACAGTCCGTTACAAAAGTAGGTTGTACATACTAGTCATGCTTACCTACCTAGTCAGTCAGGCTTACCTACCTAGTCAGTCAGGCTTACCTACCTAGTCAGTCAGGCTTACCTACCTAGTCAGTCAGGCTTACCTACCTAGTCAGTCAGGCTTACCTACCTAGTCAGTCAGGCTTACCTACCTAGTCAGTCAGGCTTACCTACCTAGTCAGTCAGGCTTACCTACCTAGTCAGTCAGGCTTACCTACTTAGTCAGTCAGGCTTACCTACCTAGTCAGTCAGGCTTACCTACCTAGTCAGTCAGGCTTACCTACCTAGTCAGTCAAGCTTACCTACCTAGTCAGTCAAGCTTACCTACCTAGTCAGTCAAGCTTACCTACCTAGTCAGTCAGGCTTACCTTCCTAGTCAGTCGGGCTTACCTTCCTAGTCAGTCGGGCTTACCTACCTAGTCAGTCAGGCTTACCTACCTAGTCAGTCAGGCTTACCTTCCTAGTCAGTCGGGCTTACCTTCCTAGTCAGTCGGGCTTACATACCTAGTCAGTCAGGCTTACATACCTAGTCATGCTTACATACAAAAAATACCTGGAAAATCATCGGGTTCAAAACCGGTTTCCTGGAAATCTCCAAATGAACAATGGCCAGGATGAGACCCACAAACAGAATTGGAATCACTGCTGTATTAAACAGAATGCAAAAATTAAGAAGGCAAAGTATACACTAAAACACATTAAAAAATAAAGGCACTTAGTGAAATCTTAGTTTGTTTTTTTTGTTGTTGTTTTTTTAAGAGGTGGCTTTTAGTTTATGATTGTGTTCAGCATTTCCAGTTAAAGTGGTATTCTAGCCCTGGAAAGGTGATACATGCTTATGTGTTAGTAGGACAAAGGATTGCACCCCACTACCCTTCACTGGTCTACAATCTATCACCTAGTCAATGGATAGGTAATAAACGCTTATGACAGGAATAATCCTTGAAAAATACAATTTGTTGACGGGACAAAGTATGTACATGACGCTACACAAAAATCATTAGCTATATTAGGGCACTTCCTCATTGGGGAATGTAGTAGGTTTTGCCTGGATTTCATATAATTATGTACTCTGATCTCAATCTTAAAATTGTCAAACTGTCCCTAAACCTGCAAAGAAATTCATTAGCAGGAGAGAAAAAAAAAAAAAAAAGATTTTTGAGAAAAGAAACTGCAGAGGAATTTCTATATTTAAAGTGGTTTCTACTTTCAGAAAAAAAAAAACCTTTCACAGGTGCAGCTTGTTTAAAACAAATTGTTCTTTACCCTCCCTTGCTGGGTCCAGCACGGAGTCTCCGCCGCTGCTCCCTGTATCTCTTATTAGTCAATAAGTGAGCTCAGCGACGCTGTCCAAGTTGACAACAAGAACTGCTGAGCTCTCGGATTGGCTGCAGCGCTGCAGATAATAACAGACAAAGGAAGCAGAGGCAGAGACTCCGCACTGGACCCAGGATGTGAGTAAAGCACATTTTTGCATCTTAGTTTTTTTTTTTCAAAACAAGCTGCACTTGTACAAAAGGGACTTTCTAAAAGTGGAAAACCCCTTTCATAAGCTGTCAGATTCATTTTGCATTAAACAGGACAGACATTTTTGTTTCGCCAATATCCATGTGCTTCATGTGTAGACAGAAATCAAAAGTATCGCCCAGTGCAGCCAATCTGCTTAAAGTCAGACCAATAAAGCTAAATTCGGTTTCTCATAGAGAACATCTACTGGTCTGCATAAATCCCAATGCAATTAGTAAACTCATAAATTAGGATATTTAATAAGCTAATAAATTAAGAAAATAGAATTTTCATATATACAGCTCTGGCAAAAATTAAGAGACCACCACATTAAAACCCCGTCATGGGCAGCCCAATCTCCAGACCTGAACCCCACTGAAAACATCTGGAATGTAATCAAGAGGATGATGGATAGTCACAAGCCATCAAACAAAGAAGAACTGCATACATTTTTGCTCCAGAAGCAGTGTGAAAGACTGGTGGAAAGCTGTGATTAAAAATCATGGTTATTCCACAAAATATTGATTTCTGAACTCTTCCTCAGTTAAAACATTAGTATTGTGGTTTCCAAATCATTATGAACTTGTTTTCTTTGCATTATTTGAGGTCTGAAAGCATTGGGTTTTTTATTTTTTTATTTTGACCATTTCTCCTTTTCAGAAAAAAAACAAACAAATGTATTGCTTGGAAATTCGGAGACATGTTGTCAGAAGTTTATAGAATAAAGAGGGATTTTTGGTTCTTACCATAAAATCTCTTTCTTGGAGCCTTCATTGGGGGACACAGGTAACCATGGGTGTATGCTGCTGTCACTAGCAGGCTGACACTATGCAAATAAAGAAGAAGTAGCTCCTCCCCGGCAGTATACACCCTCCGACAGGCACCAGGCAACTCAGTTAGTGCAAAAGCAGTAGTAGGAACAGGGAATATAAAACTCAACCTATGTACCAACCCACAACAACGGCACATTAGCCAACACGGTACAACTTCAAGGGAGGGTGCTGTGTTTTCACCAATGAAGGCTCCAAGAAAGATTTTACGGTAAGAACCAATAATCCCTCTCCATGGGACGTCCAAAAGCAGTCCTAGGGCGGGTACTCTGCGGAAAAAGAGGAGTTACGTCGGCCGGTGAGAAACCACTGCCTGCAGTATCCTCCTACCCAGGCTTGCGTCCGTGGAAGCCTGAGTATGCACCTTGTAGAATTTGACAAAGGTGTGAATGGATGACCACGTAGCGGCCTTGCAAACCTGCGAGGCCGAAGCTTGGTGACGAACTGCCCAGGAAGCTCCCACAGTCCGGGTATAGTGAGCTTTCACCCCCGAAGGAGGCCGTTTGTCTTGGACACGGTATGCCTCCAGAACCGCCGAACGGATCCAACGAGCAATTGTGGACTTGGAGGCGGGGAGACCCTTTCGACGCCCATCCGAGACGACGAACAGAGGATCGGCCTGACGAAAAGAGGCAGTTCTGGCGAGGTAAATCCGGATAGCCCTGACCACATCCAACTTGTGAAGAGATTTCTCCAAGGGATGAACTGGGGGAGGGCAAAAGGAAGGGAGGACAATGTCCTCATTGATGTGAAAGGATGAGACTACCTTCGGTAAGAAGGAAGGAACCGGACGATGAACCACCTTGTCCTGATGCAGGACTAGAAAGGGAGAACGACAGGATAATGCCGCCAGCTCCGACACCCTTCTAATGGAGGTGATGGCGACCAAAAAGGCTACCTTCCAGGATAGAAGTGAGAAGGAAACGTCCTGAATCGGTTCAAAGAGCGCACGCTGGAGGGCATCTAAGACGAGGTTGAGATCCCAAGGCTCAACAGGAGAACGATAAGTGGGAGCTATATGAGCGACCCCCTGGATGAAGGTCTTCACCTGAGGCAGGGAAGCCAGGTCTCTTTGAAAAAGAATGGATAGAGCGGAGATCTGACCCTTCAAGGTGCTAAGAGAGAGACCTGAATCTAGACCCGTTTGAAGGAAGCTGAGAATGGAAGAAAGGGAAAAAGTCATAGGAAACAGATTGTTGTCCTGACACCACCGGAAAAAGGCCTTCCAACATCTGTGGTAAATACGTGAAGAAGCCGGTTTTCTCGCTCTTATCATAGTCTGGATGACGCTATGAGAAAAACCTGCGTTCTTCAGGACTGCGGCCTCAACGGCCATAACGTTAAATTCAGAGACCGAGAATTCGGGTGGAAGAGGGGCCCCTGCGAAACAAGGTCCGGAAGATCCGGAAGCCTCCATGGAACGTCCGATAGCATGTTCACCAGCTCCGCATACCAGGCCCTGCGAGGCCAATCCGGAGCTACCAAGAGAACGGGGACCCCTTCTGTCTTGATCTTTTTTACGACCCTTGGGATCAAGGGGAGGGGCGGGAACAGATAAGGCATCTGGAACTGGGCCCACGAGATCACGAGAGCGTCGCATCCGACGGCCATCGGATCCCGAGATCTGGAAACGTACTGGGGGATCTTGTGGTTTGCCCGGGAGGCCATCAAGTCAACGTCTGGAACGCCTCACCGCTGACAAATCTGCCTGAAGATTGCGGGAAGAAGAGACCACTCGCCCGCCACGATGCCTTGGCGACTTAGAAAGTCGGCCTCCCAATTGTCCACCCCTGGGATGTGGACGGCTGACAGAGAAGGAACGTGACCCTCCGCCCAACGGAGAATTTTTGCCACTTCCTTCATGACCTGCCTGCTGCAAGTCCCTCCCTGGTGGTTTATGTATGCCACGGCTGTGGCGTTGTCCGACCGAATGCGGACAGGCTTTCCTTAGAGGAGGGACTCCCAGCGGATGAGGGCTAGGAAGATGGCTCTGATTTCCAAGAGGTTGATAGGTAGGCACGCCTCCTGAGCAGTCCAGCGGCCCTGGGCTGTGAGGTGGAGAAAGACCGCTCCCCAACCCTGGAGATTGGCGTCGGTGGTGATCACCTGCCAGCGGGGAGGGAGAAATGATCTCCCGCGCAGAATGGAGGTGGACAGCGTCCACCAAGAGAGAAACTGCTTCACGTTGGAAGAGAGGCGAAACGGACGGTCCAGGGAAAGCGGGTTCCTGTCCCAGGCAGACAGAAGGGCCAGCTGGAGGGGACAAGAGTGGAACTGAGCATAGGGGACCGCTTCCATAGAAGTGACCATTGTCCCCAGAAACCTCATGGTGAGGCGGAGGGACAGAGGGTTTGGGCCCTTTAGCGCTCTGACACCCCGACGAAGAGAAAGAAACTTCTCCTTGGGGAGAAAGACCTGAGCCCAAAGGGTGTCGAATTCCATGCTTAGGAAGGTTGGAATCAAGGAAGACTTCTGGTAGTTGATTATCCAGCCGAGGCGAACCAGTGTGTCCAGAGTAAGCTGGAGGCTCTGGCTGCATTCCTGACGGGATGAGCCCTTGATCAAGAGGTCGTTGAGGTATGGGATTATCAAAATCCCCTTTGAGCGCAGAATGGCCATGACAGCTGCCATGACCTTCGTAAAGACCCTGGGAGCAGACGCCAGCCCGAAAGGGAGTGCGGTGAACTGGTAATGATGCTCTTGGATCGCGAACCGGAGGAACCTCTGATGCCGTACGCAAATCGGAACGTGAAGGTACGCATCCCGAATGTCCAGAGCACAGAAACTCTCCCGGTTCCATGGACGCGATCACCGAGCGCAGAGATTCCATTCTGAAGTGCCGAATCCGAAGATGGCGGTTCAATCGCTTGAGATCCAAAATCGGACGGAGAGAGCCGAAAACCGCTCGCGATAAGGCATCGGCACTACGACTCCTGAGGCGAGGAGCGAATCGACGGCCTGGATAAGCCCTGTGAGATGAGAGGGCTGTTTGGGCAGACGAGAGAGGAGGAAACGACTTCCTGGGGGCGAAGAAAATTCTATTTTGTAGCCTGACGTGAATCTCCCTGACCCAGGTGTCGTCAACTACTGATAGCCAAACCTCTGACGACAAGAGAAGGCGGCCTCCCACCCTGGAAGGATTTTCCAGGTGGGGGCGACCCGTCATTTATTAGAAAACCTGTGGCCCCGAGATCCAGATGGTTTTGCGGGGTGGCTCTTAGCTCTCCAGCGTGGCGGAGGCCTGAAAGAAGGTTTTATTCGGTCCCCTTGTGAGGAGGAATGGGCTTGGTTGGGGTTTCCTGAGGAGGCAAAGGACCGAAAGGGACGAAAGGACTGAGGGCCCCTCCTGTTGAAGGGACGTTTCGGCTTGGACTGGGGTAAGGAGGTACTCTTACCACACGTAGCGTCTGAGATCATTTGATCTAGCTGCGTGCCGAAGAGTCTGGAACCCTGGAAGGGCAGACCAGTGAGCGATTTCTTAGAGGCGGGGTCAGCATTCCACGCCTTTAGCCAGAGAATCCGGCGAATGGCCACAATGTTGCCGTTAGCCCTGGTGGAGCAGGCCGCTGCATCAAGGGAGGCATTCATGAGGTATTTTCCAGCAAGATAAATCTGATCCGCCAAATCAGACAGTTCCTCAGCAGGAGCAAAGGCCAAAATGCCCCTGCGCAGGGTCTTGGCCCAGGCTGATACAGCCTTGGCTACACATGACGAGGCGAAACTAGGGCAAAGAGAGGCTCCGGAGGCCTCAAATGCCAATTTTGCTAGCGCCTCGATCTGTCTGTCCGTGGGGTCCTTAAGGGAAGCCGCATCCGGGATAGACAGAACTGTCTGTGAGGATAGCCTGGACACGGGCGGGTCGACCTTAGGAGACTCGGACCATTTGGCGACCAGGTCGGAGTGAAAAGGGTATAACACGTCTAGCCGTTTCCTGCCAGGGAAACGCTTACCAGGGTTTTCCCAGTGAGTGGAGGTAGTGTTGTCAAACTCCTTGTGATTAGGGAAAACCCTAGAGGGACGTTTAATCCGTTTAAATGTAACGGAGACGTCGTGAGAGCTTGTCTCATCCTCCTTAAGATCAAGCGTCTGAATGATAGCCGAAATAAGGCTATTGACCATATCCTGTGTTCCGGAAGTCTGATCTGCATCCGAGTCAGATTCCGACTGAGAGGATAGGTCAGACCCGAGGTCCGCCTGTGAGGAAGGGGAACGGGCAGATAGGGGAATCCCGATGTGGTCCGGGGAACTGGAGGAAGATCTAGATAAGGCCCTTTTTCTGTCTATTTTGTCCGGTCTGCCTCTGTGAGGGTCTTGGACAGGTGAGAGCGAATCACCATGTGAGGCGTTCGTGGCACTGGTGGCATTAGAGAGAAGCGGGATACGTTCAAGTGCCTGGACCAGGGACTGAGATACCTTAGTCAAGTCAGACACTGATTGAGACATTGCAACAGCCCACTCCGGGGGAGGAGGGGTGCACTCATCCTGGGACCTAGGAGCTTCCTGAGGGACGGACATGGTGGGAGGAACGCAGGATGGGCAGAAAGGAGAAGGCTGACCTGAGGCCCACTTTTTCTTACAGTGAGCGCAGGCGTAATGGATGGCCGCAGTGGCAAAGGCCGGAGTGGGGTCAGACATAGGTAGAGATATTACCTTGTCCAGGAGCGGAGAAGTACTGCCGGGAGGAGTGGAGCCCGGGAGGGCAGTAGCGCTGAGCCTGCTGAAGGACAGCGACAGCGGTAGCCGCAGGAGTCTGTGCCTGTGTACCCCCCGAGCTATTGGTGACCCACACGGTGTGCAGGAGATGCTGGCCGGAAGAGGAAGTCGCTGTGGAGGGCGGGAACCACGCGACGAGGTGGGCGCGTACAAGCGCCGAATAGGAGAGAAGGAACGCCCCTGAGAGCGCTGGACTCCTGGCCGCCGGAATGCAGGGCGCCGCAAGGGGGCGTGGTCGGACGGGCGCCGAAGAAGGCTGCGGAAAAAAATGGCAGGCGCGCGCAGGTTTGAATAAGAGAGATTCAAAGATCTGCCATGTGGCGACAAAGAAAAAAGGGCCCCTTCTTTACTATTATCCCTGCGGCTGTCGCGCCCGCAGGGCTATTACCCCCTTCCATATAATGTGCCCCGGCAGGGCCCTTTAAAAGATCGCTTGCAGGGCGGGGGGGGGGGGGGGGGGGGAGGGAGTTTGGTGATCATCCTGCGCTGCCTGCTACATGTTGCTTGAAGGTTCCCTACCCGATGTTGAGGAATGCATCAGGATCCCTTGCCAGAGAAGAGGGTCCTGGAATGAAGTCCTCCTTCCCGCGCCACGAAACTCCAGCGCAGAAGACGGCGTCGACCCCTGAACAGGGGGAGAGGGTCACAGGAAGTGACTGCCGTCTTCCTCTCAGCCCACTCCGAGGAGAGGGATGAGGAGGGGAAACGGGCAGGACTGGCCACCGAGAAGAGGTCACCCTGAACACCCAAATGGGTGAGAGGGGACAAAGTCCTGCCCAGCGGGTCCGAGAGGGTGCGATGTGGGTGATACCACACTGCTCTCTCGGTCGCTAAAATTGGGGAAAACAGGGTGAGAAAACTGCACTCTGTTACCCTGAAGCAAATATCTGAAAAAGAAAGGAGAAATGGTTAATAACAAACAACAATCCCTGTAAAAGAAATATGGATCTGGGGTTAGATCCAGGTCCGCCTCCTACAGACACTAAGCAAAAACTGAGTTGCCTGGTGCCTGTCGGAGGGTGTATACTGCCGGGGAGGAGCTACTTCTTCTTTATTTGCATAGTGTCAGCCTCCTAGTGACAGCAGCATACACCCATGGTTACCTGTGTCCCCCAATGAGGCGAGAAAGAAAATAATTTACATTTTACTCAAAAATAGAAAAAAAAAAAAAGAAAAATCAGACAAACTGAACATTTTGCAGTGGTCTCCTAATTTTTGCCGGAGATGTATATGTGTGTGTGTATGTGTATGTGTATGTCTATATCTATATATCTATCTATCTATATATCTCCAAGAAAGACAAATATCGCTTATAAGTAGTATACCTGTTGGTTCCAGACGATGGTGAAGTGTTGGTAAAGCCCAGATTAGGTTTATCTGTGTGAATATATGTATAACAAGTCTTATAATATGCAATACAAATGCTGAAGTCAATTCATGAGCTTTTACAAAGCCTACCCGTATGACAATTCATTTCTGCAGAGGTAGTTCCAGAATTAGACACAGTGCCTGAATTCCAGGTAACAAAAAAAAACAAAACCACAAATTCAGCAACAGCATAAGACACAAAAAAACCCATACAACTGCAGCGAGGCAATCTATACTCACGAATTGTCTGGCGCCTCACAGAAACCTGCACATGGACAAGTGAAAAAGGAGAAGAAATGTCACTAGTAGAACTGTAACAAAAAGAATTGCCAAACCATAAGATTAGCAAGATAAGCTTTACCACCGCTGCAGGGGGCTGAATCATGGATCCCACCGTCTCCCGTAGCCTTTTCATTTTAGTTTCCTCATCCTCCACTCTTTCTGCACTCTGCGGGGGTTTTATCTGTATTCTGTATCGCCGTGGTTCATCCTCATCATCGTCGTCAAAATCAGAATCACTAGAGGAACAACAGGCAACCGAGGATTCTCCTGGAGGGGTTTCAGTTAGGGTAAAACACAAAATCACTTCATTGTTCACCAGACTAGACGATTACAGGGCACATCCCAGGTTGGCATCACAAAATACTTTCCTGGGATGAGGATATAGTCAATGAATAAATTAAATGGAATCTCGGTCACATGAAGAGAAGATGCATAACAACCACCACTCTTGTGCTCCCTGGTGTAGCCTTTTTAACGCAGATCAAGCCACCTGAAAAGTGTGACCCCGGTCACCAACCTCAGTAACTGTATCTTATTGCCACACAGTAAGTAGGCCCCTGTTATCCTGTATGATTACAACCTTCAGGCTATGTACACACGTTCAGGATTTCTTGCAGAAATTTCCTGAACAAAACCGGACATTTTCTGCAAGAAATCCGTATGCGGTTTTTTCCGTGTTTTTGGTGCTTTTTTTTGCGGATTTTTCCGGAGGTTCCCAATGCAATAATATAGTGGGAAATCCGAAAAAAATCCGCAAAATTAATGAACATGCTGCATTTTTTACCACGATGCGTTTTTTTCACGGAAAAAAAACACATCATGTGCACAAAAATTGCGGAATGCATTCTAAATGATGGGATGCATAATGTATGCTTTTTTTCGCGTTTTTATAGCGAAAAAACACGAAAAATCTGCAACGTGTGCACACAGCCTCAAAGTGCAAAATGCTAAATTCAGAGAAAGAACAAAAAAAATCACCTTAATTGGGCTACACTTGGTCTTTACAAATATAAATAATTTGGAAAAGCAAAAAACTACTGCTTTTGTACAGTTTCCTAAAATTTGAATAAAGTTCTTAAAAAAAACCTGTCCTTGATGGTCTGTAAATCTTGACAACCAAGTATGGAACACAAATAGTGACATTCTGGATCATCATAAACTGTACTCTGATAATATGCAAAGAGGTTCAACAGGCCCTAATAATAATTAAATAAGAAAGCTACCAACAGTGATCATTAAAGTCAGTAATAAGGAATCGCAAGCAGGTAAATTTCTCTTAAAGTGGAAACAATTATTTGTAAAATTTACTCTCCAGAAGAAAAAAAAGCACTTTCATTAACACTGCGTGGTGTTCTCAAAGAGAACCTAGGCCAACTCCGCATTTCTAGTTAAGAAAAGGGATCAGGGATCATCTCGTTCTTAGATGATGGCTTTTTCTTTGTGTCATAATTATCTTTCTAATTCAATCGTTTCGTAAATTCAATATAATTTTTTATTATGCATTTCTTTTATTATTATTACAGAATGCTGTAGATAAGCCCCTGATGCCGGTGGCCTTATCTCATACGATTTTTGGGGTGACAGATTCCCTTTAAGTTCACAATTTGTGGACCTAATAAAAAGATACTGGTTACATGATCATCAGGGCGCCTTGTAAACCCTTCTTCATCAACATCTGGAAGATCCTAGAACAAAATAAAAAATCCTTTAGACCAAATGCATATTTAAATTGAATGTAATCTACAGATTTCTTACTTTATTTCAAATAAATATGAACAATTCCATTTCTAAACAGGTTATAAAAAATGCTTTAAATGGGGTTGTTTGCTGCTTGGACAACCCCCTTTTTAAATGCTTGAGTAAAATAAGAAGGGACATTGTAATGTCAAGTAAGCACCATAGCCAAATCAGTGGTTGCCGATCGGATGCTGCTCAATATATTCCTCAGAGCATATATCTGCTCTGAAGAAACAGTTAAAGCAGCAGAAGGCCATTGCCTGCAGCACTCATGTGACATAAAAAAGTCACGCAAGTGGCAGGGGTTTATTTCCCTCACGGATGCTGTATCGACAGTGAGAATAAACTTTTCTTATTTAACTCCGGGGAACTCTGGCATTTAGTAAGGGACTGTGCAAGTAGTGGATAACACCTGTAATAAAATAAATTTAAACCCTTAATATATGAAAAACCTAGCCCTTCGTGTCTTTATCTCCCTGTCTCTGATGCGGGCTCACATCTTTCCCGGCAGAAGATGGCTTTGATATTCAGCCATCATCTGCCCATAACAGCCGCGGGTGGAGCAGCGTTCCTTCCATGGCTGTTAACTTGTGCTGGCAAGGAGGGGGGTTACTGTTGTGACTGCTCATCAGCACACCTGCAGGAAGCAGATGGGTTGCCGTGAGAGCCAGGAGTCTACTGAAGACGACTGTGCCTGACATCATAGTACTCCAGTAAAAGCCAGACCGTGGCTGGAAGGAGTTCATAGCCTGATTTTCGCTATACACAAGAGTGCTATATCCTAATATACACATATATATATATATTATATATAGCATCGGGATTACTCGCTAATCCCGCCACCTGCACAGTAGCTCCGCCCCCACCTCATCACCACACAGAATCCCGCCCCCCACCCCATTACCACACACAATCCCGCCCCAACCACATCACCACACACAATCCCGCCCCAACCACATCACCACACAATCCCACCCCATCACCACACATAATCCCAGATCCACCAAACATATCGCCCCCCACATCACCACAACAATCCCGCCCCCCACCACATCACCACAAATAATCCCACCCCCCACCACACAATCCCGCCCCCCACATTACCACACATAATCCCGCCATCACCACACATAATCCCGCCCCCCCACATCACCATACACAATCCCGCCCCCCACCACATCACCACACATAATCCCGCCCCCCACCACACATAATCCCGCCCCCCACCACATCACCACACATAATCCCGCCCCCCACCACATCACCACACACAATCCCGCCCCCACCACATCACCACACACAATCCCGCCCCCACCACATCACCACACACAATCCCGCCCCCCCACCCCCCACCCCATTACCACACACAATCCCACCCCAACCACATCACCACACATAATCCCGCCCCCCACCCCATCACCACACATAATCCCGCCCCCCACCAAACAATCCCGCCCCCCACCACATCACCACACATAATCCCGCCCCCCACCACACAATCCCGCCCCCCACCACACAATCCCGCCCCCCACCACACAATCCCGCCCCCCACATTACCACACAATCCCGCCCCCCACCACATTACCACACATAATCCCGCCCCCCCACCCCATTACCACACACAATCCCGCCCCCACATCACTTGCTAATCCCGCTCCCTGCACAGTAGCTCCACCCTCACCACACATAATCCCGCCCCCCACCCCATTACCACACACAATCCCGCCCCCCACCCCATTACCACACACAATCCCACCCCCACATTACCACACACAATTCCGCCCCCCCACATCACCACACACAATCCCGCCCCCCCACCACATCACCACACACAATCCCGCCCCCCCACCACATCACCACACATAATCCCGCCCCCCCACCACATTACCACATATAATCCCGCCCCCACATCACCACACATAATCCCGCCCCCCAACACATCACCACACATAATCCCGCCCCCACACCACTCGCTAATCCCGCTCCCTGCACAGTAGCTCCACCCTCACCACACATAATACCGCCCCCCACCCCATTACCACACACGATCCCGCCCCCACATTACCACACACAATTGCGCCCCTCCACCACATTACCACACACAATCCCGCCCCCCACATCACCACACATAATCCCACACTCCACCACATCACCACAGGTAATCCCGCCCCCCCACCACATTACAACACATAATCCCGCCCCCCACCACGTCACCACACATAATCCCGCCCACCACATCACCACACATAATACCGCCCCCCACCACACATAATACCGCCCCCCACCACACCATCACACATAATCCCACCCCTCCATCAAATCACCACACATAATCCCACACTCCACCACATCACCACAGGTAATCCCGCCCCCCCACCACATTACCACACAAAATCCCGCACCCCCACCACACAATCCCGCCCCCCCACATCACCACACATAATCCCGCCCCCCCACCACATCACCACACATAATCCCGCCCCCCCATCACATCACCACACATAATCCTGCCCCCCCACATCACCACACATAATCCCGCCCCCCCACCACATCACCACACATAATCCCCGCCCCCCACCACATCACCACACATAATCCCGCCCCCCCACCACATCACCACACATAATCCCGCCCCCCACCACATCACCACACATAATCCCGCCCCCCCACATTACCACAAGAGGCTGCGTCCCCACACATTACCACACGAGGCTCCGTCCCCACACATAACCACACGCAGCACTCACTTCCTTTCTATGTAATTCAACCACTTCAGCCAAGGTAAACGTACATTTAATTGCATAATCACCAGCAGCGTTAATTAGATAACAATGAGCGTGCCGAGCGTTAGCTGGCTGGAAACAGCTGGTGATATATATATATATATATATCACACAGTACAGACCAAAAATTTGGACACACCTCATTTAAAGATTTTTTGGAGGCCAGGTCATCTGGAGTAGCACCCCATCACTCTCCTTCTTGGTCAAATAGCCCTTACACAGCTTGGATGTGTGTTTGGGGTCATTGTCCTGTTGACAAATAAATGATGGTCCAACTAAATGCAACAGTGTCACCAGCAAAGCACCCCCACACCATCACCCCTCTTCCTCCATGCTTCACGGTGGGAACCAGGCATGTAGAGTACATCCGTTCACCTTTTCTGCATCGTACAAAGACACGGTGGTTGGAACCAAAGATCTCAAATTTGGACTCATCAGACCAAAGCACAGATTTCCACAGGTCTAATGTCCATTCCTTGTGTTCTTTAGCCCAAACAAGTCTCTTCTGCTTGTTGCCTGTCCTTAGCAGTGGTTTCCTAGCAGCTATTTTACCATGAAGGCCTGCTGCACAAAGTCTCCTCTTAACAGTTGTTGTAGAGATGTGTCTGCTGCTAGATCTCTGTGTGGCATTGACCTGGTCTCTAATCTGAGCTACTGTTAACCTGTGATTTCTGAGGCTGGCGACTCGGATAAACTTATCCTCAGAAGCAGAGGTGACTCTTGGTCTTACTTTCCTGGGGCGGTCCTCATGTGAGCCAGTTTCTTTCTAGCGCTTGATGGTTTTTGCAACTGCAATTGGGGACACTTTCAAAGTTTTCCCAATTTTTCGGACTGACTGACCTTCATTTCTTAAAGTAATGATGGCCACTCGTTTGTCTTTACTTAGCTGCTTTTTTTGCCATAATACAAATTCTAACAGTTTATTCAGTAGGACTATCAGCTGTGTATCCACCAGACTTCTGCACAACACAACTGATGGTCCCAACCCCATTTATAAGGCAAGAAATCCCACTTATTAAACCTGACAGGGCACACCTGTGAAGTGAAAACCATTCCCAGTGACTACCTCTTGAAGCTCATCAAGAGAATGCCAAGAGTGTGCAAAGCAGTCATCAAAGCAAAAGGTGTCTACTTTGAAGAACCTAGAATATCAGACATAATATCAGCTGTTTCACACTTTTTTGTTAAGTATATAATTCCACATGTGTTAATTCATAGTTTTGATGCCTCCAGTATGAATGTACAATTTTCATAGTCATGAAAACACAGAAAAATCTTTAAATGAGGTGTGTCCAAACCTTTGGTCTGTACTATATATATACATACATACATACATACATACATAGATACATACATACATATATACACTTTTTTTTTTTTTTTTTAAATACAATAAATTAATCCGATTGGTAAACAGCATAGCGAGAATAAAAATCAAAAACGCCAAAATTGTGTTTCTTTTGCCCGCAGGCAACCAAAACATTGTCTCCACTTCAAAATGATAGAGATGGAAAAGTCGGCTCAGGGTGCAAAAAACAAGCCCTAACACAGCTCCATATCCCCAAAATTTAAGACGTTACAAGTCTTGGAAAAAGGTGTCCCAAGCAAATTTTTTTTTTTTCTTGACAAAATTCTTTTTCACCACTTAAATAAAAAACAAAATACTGTGCATGTTTGGTATCACTGTAATCGTACTGACCTGGAGAATCATATTGCCATGTCAAGGTTGCAAATAAAAAAAAATAAAAAAATAAAAAATGCTGAATTGTGCTTTGCTATTTTGCCACACTTTCCAATATACCATTTCCCCGCTTTCCAATAAAAACACATGATAAAATGGATGGTGTTAAACAAAAGTACAACTCGTCCCACAAAAAACAACCCCTCACATTCCTTCACGGACAGAAAAATAAAACTAAATTAAGGCTCTTAGAATAAGGGGAGGAAAAAACTAAGGTGTTAAAATGAAAAATCTCCTGGTCCTTAACCCCTTTACCCCCAAGGGTGGTTTGCACGTTAATGACCGGGCCAATTTTTACAATTCTGACCACTGTCCCTTTATGAGGTTATAACTCTGGAACGCTTCAACGGATCCCGGTGATTATGATATTCTTTTCTCATGACATATTGTACTTCATGATAGTAGTAAAATTTCTTTGATATTACCTGCGTTTATTTGTGAAAAAAAAAAAACGGAAATTTGGCAAAAATTTTGAAAATTTCGCAATTTTCGAACTTTGAATTTTTATACAATTAAATCACAGAGATATGTCACACAAAATACTTAATAAGTAACATTTGCCACATGTCTACTATACATCAGCACAATTTTGGAACCACATTTTTTTTGTTGGGGAGTTACAAGGGTTAAAAGTTGACCAGCAATTTCTGATTTTTACACCACCATTTTTTTTTTAGGGACCACATCTCATTTGAAGTCATTTTGAGGGGTCTAGATGATAGAAAATACCCAAGTGTGACACTATTCTAAAATTTGCACCCCTCAAGGTGCACAAAACCACATTCAAGAAGTTTATTAACCCTTCAGGTGTTTCACAGGAACTTTTGGAATGTTTAAATAAAAATGAACATTTAACATTTTTACACAAAAAATTTACTTCAGCTCCAATTTATTTTATTTTACCAAGGGTAACAGGAGAAAATGGACCCCAAAAGTTGTTGTACAATTTGTCCTGACTACGCCGATACCCCATATGTGGGGGTAAACCACTGTTTGGGCGCATGGCAGAGCTCGGAAGCGAAGGAGCGCCATTTGACTTTTCAATGCAAAATTGACTGGAATTGAGATGGGACGCCATGTTGCGTTTGGAGAGCCCCTGATGTGCCTAAACATTGAAATCCCCCATAAGTAACACCATTTTGGAAAGTAGACCCCCTAAGGAACTTATCTAGATGTGTGGTGAGCACTTTGACCCATTAAGTGATTCACAGAAGTTTATAATGCAGAGCCGTAAAAATAAAAAATCATATTTTTTCACAAAAATGATCTTTTCGCCCCCAATTTTTTATTTTCCCAAGGGTAAGAGAAGAAATTGGTCTCCAAAAGTTGTTGTACAATTTGTTCCGAGTACGCTGATACCCCATATGTGGGGGTAAACCACTGTTTGGGCGCAAGGGAGAGCTCGAAAGGGAAGGAGCGCCGTTTGACTTTTCAATGCAAAATTGACTGGAATTGAGATGGGACGCCATGTTGCGTTTGGAGAGCCCCTGATGTGCCTAAACATTGAAATCCCTCACAAGTGACACCATTTTGGAAAGTAGACCCCCTTAGGAACTCATCTAGATGTGTTGTGAGAGCTTTGAACCCCCAAGTGTTTCACTACAGTTTATAACGCAGAGCCGTGAAAATAAAAATTCTTTTTATTCCCTCAAAAATTATTTTTTAGCCCCCAGTTTTGTGTTTTCCCAAGGGTAACAGGACAAATTGGACAACAAATTTTGGGTTGCAATTTCTCCTGAGTACGCTGATACCCCATATGTGGAGGGGAACCACCGTTTGGGCGCATGGGAGAGCTCGGAAGGGAAAAAGCGCCATTTGGAATGCAGACTTAGATGGATTGGTCTGCAGGCGTCACATTGCATTTGCAGAGCCCCTGATGTAACTAAACAGTAGAAACCCCCCACAAGTGACCCCATATTGGAAACTAGACCCCCCAAGGAACTTATCTAGATGTGTTGTGAGAACTTTTAACCCCCAAGGGTTTCACTACAGGTTATAACACAGAGCCGTGAAAATAAAAAATCTTTTTTTTTTTTTTTTTTTTTACAAAAATTATTTTTTTGCCCCCAGTTTTGTATTTTCCCATGGGTAACAGGAGAAATTGGACCCCAAAAGTTGTTGTCCAATGTGTCCTGAGTACGCGGATACCCCCATATGTTGGGGTAAACCCCTGTTTGGACGCACGGGAGAGCTCGGAAGGGAAGGAGACCTGTTTTACTTTTTCAACGCAGAATTGGCTGGAATTGAGATTAGACGCCATGTCGTGTTTGGAGAACCCCTGATGTGCCTAAACAGTGGAAAAACCCCCAATTATAACCAAAACCTTAATCCAAACACACCCCTAACCCTAATCTCAACGGTAACCCTAACCACACCCCTAACCCTGACACACGCCTAACCCGAATATCAAAGGTAACCCTAACCACACCCCTAACCCTGACACACCCCTAACCCGAATCTCAACGGTAACCCTAACCACACCCCTAGTCCTGACACACCCCTAACCCTAATCCCAACCCTATTCCCAACCGTAAATGTAATCCAAACCCTAACCCTAACTTTAGCCCCAACCCTAACTTTAGCCCCAACCCTAACCCTAACTTTAGCCCCAACCCTAACTGTAGCCTTAAGTCTAGCCCTAACCCTAGCCCTAATGGGAAAATGGAAATAAATTAAAAAAATTAATTTTTTAATTTTTACCTAACTAAGGGGGTGTGATTTACTATTTATAGCGGGTTTTCTAGCGGATTTTTGATTGGCAGCCGTCACACACCAAAAGACGCTTTTTATTGCAAAAAATGTTTTTGCGTTACCACATTTTGAGAGCTATAATTTTTCCATATTTTGGTCCACAGAGTCATGTGAGGTCTTGTTTTTTGCGGGACGAGTTGAGGTTTTTATTGGTAACATTTTCGGGCACGTGACATTTTTTGATCGCTTTTTAATTCCGATTTTTGTGAGGCAGAATGACAAAAAAAACAGCTATTCATGAATTTCTTTGGGGGGGGTGTCATGAATCCCAATGGCTAGGGATAGCAAGGGACAAGCAAAGTAATACAAAATATCGGACGAGCTCTAGGGTGATGGAACCTGGGCTGACCGCTGCCCTACGCCTGACAAACGCAACTAGAGATAGCCAGGGAGCGTGCCTACGTTGGTTCTAGACGCCACGCACCAGCCTAAGAGCTAACTAGTACTGCAGAGAAAATAAAGACCTCACTTGCCTCCAGAGGACTGAACCCCAAAAGGTATAGTTGCCCCCCACATGTATTGACGGTGAAATGAGAGGAAGGCACACACATAGAGATGATATATATAGGTTCAGCAAATTGAGGCCCGCTGTAAACTAGAAAGCAGAACGATACAAAAGGGGTCTGAGCGGTCAGCAAAAAACCCTAATCAAAAAAAACCATCCTGAGATTACAAGAACCCATGTGCCAACTCATGGCACATGGGGAGAACCTCAGTCCACTAGAGCTACCAGCTAGCATAGAGACATAATAAGCAAGCTGGACAAAAAAACCAACAACTGAAAATCAGCACTTAGCTTATCCTGAAAGATCTGGGAGCAGGTAGGCAGGAACCAAACAGAGCACATCTGAATACATTGATAGCCGGCAAGGGAATGACAGAAAGGCCAGGTAAAATAGGAACCACCCAGCCTCTGATGGACAGGTGGAAACCAAAGGCCGCAACCCACCAAAGTCACCCAGTACCAGCAGTAACCACCAGAGGGAGCCCACAAACAGAATCCACAACAGTACCCCCCCTTGAGGAGGGGTCACCGAACCCTCACGAGAACCCCCAGGGCGATCAGGGTGAGCTCTATGGAAGGCGCGGACCAAATCAGTCGCATGAACATCGGAGGCGACCACCCAGGAATTATCCTCCTGACCATAACCCTTCCACTTAACCAAATACTGGAGTTTGCGTCTGGAAACACGAGAATCCAAGATCTTCTCAACAACATACTCCAATTCTCCCTCCACCAGCACCGGAGCAGGAGGCTCAACCGAAGGAACAACGGGCACCTCATACCTCCGCAACAACGACCGATGGAACACATTATGAATAGCAAACGATGCTGGGAGATCCAAACGAAAAGATACAGGGTTAAGAATCTCCGAGATCCTATAAGGACCGATGAACCGAGGCTTGAACTTAGGAGAAGAGACCTTCATAGGGACAAAACGAGAAGACAACCACACCAAATCCCCAACAAGAAGTCGGGGACCCACGCGGCGACGGCGATTAGCAAACTGCTGACTCTTCTCCTGAGATAACTTCAAATTGTCCACCACCTGATTCCAAATCTGATGTAGCCTGTCCACCACCACGTCCACTCCAGGACAATCCGAAGACTCCACCTGACCAGAGGAAAAACGAGGATGAAACCCCGAATTACAAAAAAAAGGAGAGACCAACGTGGCAGAACTAGCCCGATTATTAAGAGCAAATTCGGCCAGTGGCAAAAAAGCAACCCAGTCATCTTGATCAGCAGAAACAAAACACCTCAAATAAGTTTCCAAGGTCTGATTAGTTCGCTCCGTCTGGCCATTCGTCTGAGGATGGAATGCAGACGAGAAAGACAAATCAATGCCCATCTTGGCACAAAACGTCCGCCAAAATCTAGACACAAACTGGGATCCCCTGTCAGAAACGATATTCTCCGGAATCCCATGCAAACGAACCACGTTCTGAAAAAATAAAGGGACCAACTCAGAGGAGGAAGGCAACTTAGGCAAGGGCACCAAATGAACCATCTTAGAAAAGCGGTCACACACAACCCAGATAACGGACATTTTCTGTGAAACCGGGAGATCAGAAATAAAATCCATGGAAATGTGCGTCCAAGGCCTCTTCGGGATGGGCAAGGATAACAACAACCCACTGGCCCGAGAACAGCAAGGCTTAGCTCGAGCACACACTTCACAAGACTGCACAAAGGTACGCACATCCCTAGACAAGGAAGGCCACCAAAAAGACCTGGCCACCAAGTCTCTAGTACCAAATATTCCAGGATGACCAGCCAACACAGAAGAATGGACCTCGGAGATGACTCTACTGGTCCAATCATCCGGAACAAACAGTCTTTCTGGCGGACAACGATCCGGTTTATCCACCTGAAACTCCTGCAATGCACGTCGCAAGTCTGGGGATACGGCGGACAATATTACCCCATCCCTAAGGATACCAGTAGGCCCAGAGTCTCCAGGAGAGTCAGGCACAAAACTCCTGGAAAGAGCATCTGCCTTCACATTCTTAGAACCTGGCAGGTATGAAACCACGAAATTGAAACGAGAAAAAAACAACGACCAACGAGCCTGTCTAGGATTCAAACGCCTGGCAGACTCAAGGTAAATGAGATTCTTGTGATCAGTCAAGACCACCACACGATGTTTAGCACCCTCAAGCCAATGACGCCACTCCTCAAATGCCCACTTCATGGCCAAAAGCTCCCGATTACCCACATCATAATTGCGCTCGGCGGGCGAGAATTTTCTAGAGAAGAATGCACATGGCTTCATCACCGAGCCATTAGAACTTCTCTGTGACAAAACCGCCCCCGCTCCAATCTCGGAAGCATCAACCTCAACCTGAAAAGGAAGTGAAACATCTGGTTGACAACACAGGAGCAGAAGAAAACCGGCGCTTAAGTTCCCGAAAGGCCTCCACGGCCGCAGGAGACCAATCAGCAACATCAGCACCCTTTTTAGTCAAATCAGTCAAAGGTTTAACAATACTGGAAAAATTAGCAATGAACCGACGATAAAAATTAGCAAACCCCAAGAACTTCTGAAGGCTCTTAACAGATGTAGGTTGTGTCCAGTCACAAATCGCCTGAACCTTGACGGGATCCATCTCAATAGTAGAAGGAGAAAAAATGTACCCCAAAAAAGAAATCTTCTGGACTCCGAAGAGACACTTTGAGCCCTTCACAAACAGAGAATTGGCCCGCAGAACCTGAAACACCTTCCTGACCTGTAAAATATGAGACTCCCAGTCATCAGAAAACACCAAAATATCATCCAAATACACAATCATAAACTTATCCAGATATTCACGGAAAATATTGTGCATAAAGGACTGAAAGACTGACGGAGCATTGGAGAGTCCAAAAGGCATTACCAAATACTCAAAATGGCCCTCAGGCGTATTAAATGCGGTTTTCCACTCGTCACCCTGTTTTATCCGCACCAGATTATACGCACCGCGAAGATCTATCTTAGTGAACCACCTAGCCCCCTTAATGCGAGCAAACAAATCAGTCAATAATGGCAGTGGATACTGATATTTGACTGTAATCTTATTCAGAAGGTGATAATCTATACAAGGCCTCAGGGAACCATCTTTTTTGGCCACGAAAAAAAAACCTGCTCCCAGAGGGGACGAAGATGGACGAATATGTCCCTTTTCCAAGGACTCCTTAATATAATTCCGCATAGCAGTATGCTCTGGCAGTGACAGATTAAATAAACGACCCTTAGGGAACTTACTGCCAGGAATCAATTCTATAGCACAGTCACACTCTCTATGAGGAGGGAGCGAATTGAGCTTAGGCTCCTCAAAAACATCCCTATAGTCAGACAAAAACGCAGGGATCTCAGAAGGAGTAGATGAAGCGATTGAAATCGGAGGTGCATCATCATGAACCCCCTGACATCCCCAGCTTAACACAGACATTGTTTTCCAGTCCAGGACAGGATTATGAGTTTGTAACCATGGCAGACCAAGCACTAGTACATCATGTAAATTATACAGTACAAGGAAGCGAATCACCTCCTGATGAACGGGAGTCATGCGCATGGTCACTTGTGTCCAATACTGCGGCTTATTCATAGCCAATGGTGTAGAGTCAATTCCCGTCAGAGGGATAGGAACTTCCAGAGGCTCCAGACTAAAACCGCAGCGTTTAGCAAATGACCAATCCATAAGACTCAGGGCAGCGCCTGAATCCACATAGGCATCGACGGAAATGGAAGACAGTGAAAAAATCAGAGTCACAGACAAAATGAACTTAGGCTGCAGAGTACCAATGGCAAAAGATTTATCAACCCTTTTTGTGCGTTTAGAGCATGCTGATATAACATGAGCTGAATCACCACAATAAAAACACAATCCATTTTTCCGCCTATAATTTTGCCGTTCACTTCTGGACTGAATTCTATCACATTGCATAGTCTCAGGTGCCTGTTCAGTAGACACCGCCAAGTGGTGCACGGGTTTGCGCTCCCGTAAACGCCGATCAATCTGAATGGCCATAGCCATCGACTCATTCAGACCTGTAGGCGTAGGGAACCCCACCATAATATCCTTAATGGCCTCGGAAAGACCATTTCTGAAGTTTGCAGCCAGGGCGCACTCATTCCACTGAGTAAGCACCGACCATTTCCGAAATTTTTGACAATATATTTCCGCTTCATCATGCCCCTGAGAGAGGGCTAATAAAGCCTTTTCAGCCTGAATCTCCAGGTTGGGTTCCTCATAGAGCAATCCCAATGCCAGAAAAAACGCATCCACATTGAGCAATGCAGGATCCCCTGGTGCCAATGCAAATGCCCAATTCTGAGGGTCGCCCCGCAGGAAAGATATTACAATCTTAACCTGTTGAGCAGGGTCTCCAGAGGAGCGAGATTTTAAAGAAAGAAACAATTTACAATTGTTCCTGAAATTCAGGAAGGTAGATCTATCTCCAGAAAAGAACTCTGGAATAGGAATTCTAGGTTCAGACATGGAAGTGTGAACAACAAAATCCTGTATGTTTTGAACTTTTGCCGCGAGATTACTCAGGCTGGAAGCCAAACTCTGGACATCCATGTTAAACAGCTAATATCAGAGCCATTCAAGGGTTAAGAGGAGGTAAGAAGCAGCTAGACAGCAATTAAGGGCTAGGCAGCAAAACTCTGAAGGAAAAAAAAAAAATTTCCCTTAAACACTTCTTTTTCTCCTGCTTCAGCCCAAACAATTAACACTTTGTGGGCCGGCTATACTGTCATGAATCCCAATGGCTAGGGATAGCAAGGGACAAGCAAAGTAATACAAAATATCGGACGAGCTCTAGGGTGATGGAACCTGGGCTGACCGCTGCCCTATGCCTGACAAACGCAACTAGAGATAGCCAGGGAGCGTGCCTACGTTGGTTCTAGACGCCACGCACCAGCCTAAGAGCTAACTAGTACTGCAGAGAAAATAAAGACCTCACTTGCCTCCAGAGGACTGAACCCCAAAAGGTATAGTTGCCCCCCACATGTATTGACGGTGAAATGAGAGGAAGGCACACACATAGAGATGATATATATAGGTTCAGCAAATTGAGGCCCGCTGTAAACTAGAAAGCAGAACGATACAAAAGGGGTCTGAGCGGTCAGCAAAAAACCCTAATCAAAAAAAACCATCCTGAGATTACAAGAACCCATGTGCCAACTCATGGCACATGGAGAGAACCTCAGTCCACTAGAGCTACCAGCTAGCATAGAGACATAATAAGCAAGCTGGACAAAAAAACCAACAACTGAAAATCAGCACTTAGCTTATCCTGAAAGATCTGGGAGCAGGTAGGCAGGAACCAAACAGAGCACATCTGAATACATTGATAGCCGGCAAGGGAATGACAGAAAGGCCAGGTAAAATAGGAACCACCCAGCCTCTGATGGACAGGTGGAAACCAAAGGCCGCAACCCACCAAAGTCACCCAGTACCAGCAGTAACCACCAGAGGGAGCCACAAACAGAATCCACAACAGGGGGGGGGGTGGGGTGTGGGGGCGTTTATACCGTTCCGCGTTTGGTAAAATGGATAAAGCAGTTTTATTCTTCAGGTCAGTACAATTACAGCGATACCTCATTTATATCATTTTTTTATGTTTTGGCGCTTTTATACGATAAAAACTATTTTATAGAAAAAATAATTATTCTTGCATCGCTTTATTCTGAGGACTAAACTTTTTTAATTTTTTTGCTGATGATGCTGTATGGCGGCTCGTTTTTTGCGGGACAAGATGACGTTTTCAGCGGTACCATTTATTTCCGTCTTTTTGATTGTGTGCTATTCCACTTTTTGTTCGGCGGTATGATAATAAAGCGTTTTTTGCTTCTTTTTTTTTTTTTTACAGTGTTCACTGAAGGGGTTAACTAGTGGGACAGTTTTATAGGTCGGGTCGTTACGGACGCGGCGATACTAAATATGTGCACTTTTATTGTTTTTTTTTAATTTAGATAAAGGAATGTATTTATTGGAACAATATTTTTTATTATTATTATTTAGGAATTTTTTATTTTATTTTTATTTTTTACTAGCTGTACTACCCGGCTTCGCCCGGGTTAATGACTGCTGTTAGCAAAATAGAATGTGTTAACAAAAATTTATTCTGCACACAAAAACCACAAAACAAATAGAAATGTAATTATTAAAAGGCAAAAACTAAGCTAATAGAAGAATTTCACAACATATATTAGCTTTGTTATACTGAGAATGTCTTTGTTGCCTATATTAACCAATCAGAGCTCAGGTTAATTAACTGTAGCAAAATAGAAGCTGAGCTGTGATTGGTTGCTATTGGCAGCCTGATAAATCCCCAGCCAACAGGAAGCCCTCCCCCCTGGCAGTATATATTAGCTCACACATACACATAATAGACAGGTCATGTGACTGACAGCTGCCGTATTTCCTATATGGTACATTTGTTGCTCTTGTAGTTTGTCTGCTTATTAATCAGATTTTTATTTTTGAAGGATAATACCAGACTTGTGTGTGTTTTAGGGCAAGTTTCATGTGTCAAGTTGTGTGTGTTGAGTTGCGTGTGGCGACATGCATGTAGCGACTTTTGTGAGATGAGTTTTGTGTGGCGACATGCGTGTAGCAACATTTTGTGTGTCGAGTTGCATGTGACAGGTTAGTGTAGCAAGTTGTGTGCAGCAAGATTTGTGCATGGCGAGTTTTGCGCGTGGCGAGTTTTATGTGTGGTGCGTTTTGAGTATGTGCAAGTTTTGTGTGAGGCAACTCTTGCATGTGGTGCAACTTTTGTACATGTGGCAATTTTTCTGTGTGTGCAAGTTTTGCATGAGGTGAGTTTTCCATGAGGTGAGTTTTGCACGTGTGGCGAGTTTTGCGTGAGCCTAGTTTTGCATATGGCGAGTTTTGCATGTAGCGAGTTTTGCGCGTTGCGAGTTTTGAGTGGTGACTTTTGTGTTTCGACTTTTATGTGGCGAGGTTGGTGTGTGTGTGGTGAAATGTGTGCTGAGGGTCGTATATGTGTTCAAGCACGTGGTAGTGTGTGGCGCATTTTGTGTTCATATCCCCGTGTGTGGTGAGTATCCCATGTCGGGGCCCCACCTTAGCAACTGTACGGTATATACTCTTTGGCGCCATCGCTCTCATTCTTTAAGTCCTCATTGTTCACATCTGGCAGCTGTCAATTTTCCTCCAACACTTTTCCCTTCACTTTTTCCCCATTATGTAGATAGGGGCAAAATTGTTTGGTGAATTGGAACGCGCGGGGTTAAAATTTCACCTCACAACATAGCCTATGACGCTCTCGGGGTCCAGACGTGTGACTGTGCAAAATTTTGTGGCTGTAGCTGCGACGGTGCAGATGCCAATCCTGGACATACACACATACATACATACACACATTCAGCTTTATATATTAGATATACCTGTATGTAATCTCCTGTATATAGTATATACCTGTGTGTCATCTCACCTAAATATAGTATATATCTGTGTGTCATCTCCTCCTGTATATAGTATATACCTGTGTGTCATCTCACCTATATATAGTATATATCTGTGTGTCATCTCCTCCTGTATATAGTATATACCTGTATGTCATCTCCTCCTATACATAGCATATACCTGTATGTCATCTCCTCCTGTATATACTATATACCTGTAGGTAATCTGCTCCTGTATATAGTATATACCTGTGTGTCATCTCCTCCTGTATATAGTATATACCTGTATGTCATCTCCTCCTGTATGTAGTATGTACCTGTATGTCATCTCCTCCTCTATATAGTATATACCTGTATGTCATCTCCTCCTATACATAGCATATACCTGTATGTCATCTCCTCCTGTATATACTATATACCTGTAGGTAATCTGCTCCTGTATATAGTATATACCTGTGTGTCATCTCCTCCTGTATATAGTATATACCTGTGTCATCTCCCCTGTAAATAGTATATACCTGTGTGTCATCTCCTCCTGTATATAGTATATATCTGTATGTCATCTCCTCCTGTATTAGCCCTCGTTCACACGTTATTTGGTCAGTATTTTTACCTCAGTATTTGTAAGCTAAAATGGCAGCCTGATAAATCCCCAGCCAACAGGAAGCCCACCCCCTGGCAGTATATATTAGCTCACACATACACATAATAGACTGGTCATGTGACTGACAGCTGCCGGATTCCTATATGGTACATTTGTTGCTCTTGTAGTTTGTCTGCTTATTAATCAGATTTTTATTTTTGAAGGATAATACCAGACTTGTGTGTGTTTTAGGGCGAGTTTCGTGTGTCAAGTTGCGTGTGGCGACATGCATGTAGCGACTTTTGTGAGATGAGTTTTGTGTGGCGACATGCGTATAGCAACTTTTTGTGTGTCAAGTTGCATGTGACAGGTTAGTGTAGCAAGTTGTGTGCAGCAAGTTTTGCGCATGGCGAGTTTTGCGCGTGGCGAGTTTTATGTGTGGTGCCTTTTGAGTATGTGCAAGTTTTGTGTGAGGCAACTTTTGCATGTGTTGCAACTTTTGTGCATGTGGCAATTTTTCTGCGTGTGCAAGTTTTGCGTGTGGCGAGTTTTCCATGAGGTGAGTTTTGCACGTGTGGCGAGTTTTGCATGTGGAGAGTTTTGCGCGTGGCGAGTTTTGAGCGGCGACTTTTGTGTTTCTACTTTTATGTGGCGAGGTTGGTGTATGTGTGGTGAAATGTGCGCTGAGGGTGGTATATGTGTTCGAGCACGTGGTAGTGTGTGGCGCATTTTGTGTGTGTGTTCATATCCCCATGGTGGTGTGGTGATTATCCCATGTTGGGGCCCCACCTTAGCAACTGTACAGTATATACTCTTTGGCGCCATCGCTGTCATTCTTTAAGTCCCCCTTGTTCACATCTGGCAGCTGTTAATTTGCCTCCAACACTTTTCCTTTCATTTTTTCCCCATTATGTAGATAGGGGCAAAATTGTTTGGTGAATTGAAAAGCGCGGGGTTAAAATTTCACCTCACAACATAGCTTTGACGCTCTCAGGGTCCAGACGTGTGACTGTGCAAAATTTTGTGCCTGTAGCTGCGACGCCTCCAACACTTTTCCTTTCACTTTTTCCCCATTATGTAGATAGGGGCAAAATTGTTTGGTGTATTGGAAAGCGCGGGGTTAAAATTTCACCTCACTACATAGCCTATGACGCTCTCGGGGTCCAGACGTGTGACTGTGCAAAAATTTGTGGCTGTAGCTGCGACGGTTCAGATGCCAATCCCGGACATACATACATACACACACACATACACACATTCAGCTTTATATATTAGATTTATTTTTATTTTTTTTTACACATGTAAATTTTTTTTTTTTACTTTTTTACTTTGCCCCAGGGGGGGGCATCACAGTAAAGTGACATATCGCTGATCTGACACTTAGATCGCTGATCTGACACCGTGCACAGCAAAGTGTCAGATCAGCGATCTGACGTGCACTGCTGGAGGCTTCCCGACACCTGTTCTGAGCAGGCGCTGTGAAGCCACCTCCCTGCAGGACCTGGATGCAGCCCCGCGGCCATTTTGGATCCGGGGCTTGCAGGGAGGAGACGCTCGGTACAAGGTGAGCACATCGCCTTGTACCGATCGTCTCAGGGAAGCACGCAGGGAGCCCCCTCCCTGCGCGATGCTTCCCTATACCGCCGGAACACTGCGATCATGTCGAGGGTTAATGTGCCGGGGGCGGTCCGTGACCGCTCCTGGCACATAGTGCCGGATGTCAGCTGCGATTGCTCTGGATGTACTATTCCGTCCTTGGGAAGTAGGGCCCACCCCACATGGACGGAATAGTACGTCCAATGGCAGAAAGGGGTTAATGTGTTAAAGTGATACACATGGACTAAACATTTTATGCTTTGCTATCTTACCAAACAATCTGGCTCTGTATGTTCACTGCAGGAAAAAAAACAAAACAGAAGAAAACAAATAAATAGAAGTAAATCAAAGAAAATAGCAGCTACAAATATTTCGCTGTAAAAAGTAACAGCTGACTCTTACACAGGGTGTGTGTCCTTCTCCCTTCTACTTAAGCCCCGGATACGAAAAGGCTTCGACCATGTTCGCTTTACACCTGTGTGTGAAAGGAAGATCTTCATGTAAAGATTTTAATGTAAAAAGGAACAAAAGGCAAAAAAAAAACAAAAAACACATACACAGACCTTACTCCATCTGCGATGATAGGAATATGTTACACTTACAGTTCCCAGCACATCGCCTTATTACTTTCCATATTTTAATGCTAAAAAAAGAAACAGATCACAGCAGGAGAACGTAAATTTCCAAAAGGAAGTTTTCACCTCTTACTGTTTTCTGTTCCTGTATTAAAGCTAAAAATACAGGCGTGAACACACAATACAAATATCCTTGATAAATGATCCCAACAGAAGGGGTCACATTCTTCAGAAGCGGATATACATCAGTCGGTGTGCGTGTTCATGTCTGCTCCCCAAAAATAACGTAAAATGGCCACAGAATTGTTGCCTTTTGTTACACAAGGAGACCCGGAGAAATCAGTAACCTGCTTTTCAGATTTCCACCAGAAACATTTCTAAACTCTAAAAATGAGCAAGGAGGTTTGAGGTTACACTTGAAAATAAGATAATGCCAAGGTGCTTATGGGAGACCTACCATAAGAGAGATCTAGAGAAGTTTTCAAGTGTTCATACAACCTTGATATTTTATACTGATAGATTAAACCTCTATATTGTGAAAGGTAATTTTTTACTGACACAAAGCGCCAAATCTCCTTTTACATAACGCTGTGTGATATAACTATGGTTGCCAGCAGCAGCGAAAAGGTTGAGTGTACATGCTTACTGCATATTGATTACTCCTTTCAATGGGAGCTGTACAAGTTCATTTTAATGGCGACTACAGGCTTTCCAGAACTCGCAAGTGCTACCTAGTGGAATCAGCTTTCCTGAAAGTTAAATGGGTGGTCTTCTTTCAGAAAATTTTGGTCCCCAGGCACAGTTTGGGATACAAAACTAAAACAGTGCAGGGGCCCTGAGCAGGTGGGTGGACTCGCTCTCTGTCAGGGACACCGGCACACTATGGGTTCTATGAGTTGAGGGGAGCCTAGTGCCAGCATCTGCGAGTGGGCCCCCCACTTACAATACTTACCTCTCCCTGTTTCTCCACAGCTCCAATGTCTTCCGCATTTCCTGACGTCTCAGGGCAGAGGGCGCAGTGACGTCACTTCATTGTAAGCCCACCTCTGATAAGAAGCCTGGGGAAAACTCTTACTGAATGGACAGGAAGTTAACACTCTAAAAAGGTTGTCACTCCAAAAACATAGTCACTAAAAAGAGCAGGATTACTTTTGGTTTTTTTTGGTTTTTTATTTTAGATTGTAATATGGAAAAAAAAAAAAATCAAAAGGCTTTGTCATTTTTTTTTAAAACACAAAAACCTGATGGATTTTCTGAGGATGGTTTCCCCTTAGGGCTTGTGCAGACAACTGCATTTTTGGACCAAGTGCCATCCATTAAAAAACGGATCACACTCAGAATGATGTTATTCAATGGAGCAGTGCAGATGGACCTTTTTATTTATTTTTATTTTATTTTTTTCCTTTCCACTGACTGAATCTGCAAAAAATAAAAATAAAAATTGGATACGGAGCCACAGTATAGCATCCAGCTCTTACAGATAGTTTCCTAGTTTACAGAATTGGAATGTAAGTGACCCTATAAATGATTAATAGATGCCGTTTAAAAAAAAAAAAAAAAAAAATCATCGGTTTGTACACGGATGACAAGTGAGAAAAAAAAAACCTTTCTGGATGAAACGTTGATTTTCTTTCATACAGTCATGTGACCCTGGCTTTAGGATGACTGGCTCAGCATGCAGTCTTGTTGATCCATGGGAAAAAATTATTCACGTTGATGAGGTTAAGTACACCACAGTAGTAGTATAGTGCCTGTGCCAACATCCCATGTCATTTCGAATGGTCAGACTGACATATAGGTTAACTTCCTCCAATTAGTGGCCCTTGCAAGATTGTCGCTTTCCAGAAGAAAAAAATATTTGCAAACATCCCCCCCCCCCACATGGAGCATTGACAATGAAAGTCTATAAACAACTAGTCTCCTTTAAAGGGAACCTGTCATAACAAAAAAAACACAACCTGCAGATATGGGGTTAATAGCATTATAATGCTGGCTGGCGCCTGCACATGGATGAACATTGGGGTATTAAAAGTTAATTTTCTCCCCTCTAACAGTGTTCCCATTTTAGTCACGGGGCAGCACCGGCGCTGGTTCAGTCACCGCTGAGTATAGAGAGAGCAGCTGCTGTAACCGCGCCCCAGGCCCTCACTGAAAGCCAGCCCCAGGCCCTCACTGAAAGCCGGCCCCAATGCCTGGGCAGCTCTGTATTCTCAGAGCAATGACTTAACTTGCGCTGGCACTGCCCCTGTGACTGAATCCGCGCCCTCGGCCCTGACTGACATTGGCTCTGCCTTGGGGCCGACTGCCAGTCAGGGCTGGGGGCACGGATTCAGTCACCGCTCTAAGTATACAGAGCAGCAGCTGTCACCGCACAACCAGAATTGGGGCTCAGATGTTAGTCAGGGCCGGGGACGAGGTTACAGCCGCTGCGCTGAATTCGCAGAGCGGTGACTGAACCAGTGCTGGCGCCGGTGTTATGACTGAAACTGGAAGGCTGCTGCAGAGAATAAAGTTAATTTTCTCCCAACAGCGTTCGGCTATGTGCAGGCACCAGCCAACAATATTGCGCTATCACCTTGCAGATTAAACCCATATCTGCATGTTAGTAGCATTTTTTTGATCTGATGACAGGTTGTCATGATTCATTTTTGGATTTATTCCAGTTCTGGTTCTGCTATAATTTAAAATGTTTTTTTTTCCCCCTTTTGGTGTAAGCTGTGTCGTCTGCTGGACTTAAGGCCCCGTCTCACTTAGCGACGCTAAAGCGATCCCGACAACGATACGACCTGTCAGGGATCGTTGCTGCGTCGCTATGTGGTCGCTGGTGAGATGTCAAACAGTGAGATCTTCCAACGATCGCTGCTGCGATCTCACTGTTTGACATCTCACCAGCGACCTGTAGCGACCTGTACAACGATGTCACATGGGAGCTATTATGACGATTCAGTGTCTGAGTCGTCAACGAGTCGTTAGTAAGGTGTCAAACACAGCGATGTGTGCTACCCAGCGGGACCTCAACGATCAAAAAAAGGTCCAGGCCATTCCGACACGACCAGCGATCTCACAGCAGGGGCCTGGTCGCTGCTACGTGTCACACATAGCGAGATCGCTACTGAGGTCGCTGTTGCGTCACAAAACTTGTGACTCAGCAGCGATCTCGCTAGCGATCTCGCTTAGTGAGACGGGGGCTTTACCCGTTCCTGAGTGTGACACAGGTTCCCTTTAAATCCCATGTTCACGCGTTCAGTATTTTACATGAGTATTTCTCAGCCAAAACCAGGAGTGGGTGATAAATACAGAAGTGGTGACGTGTTTCTATTATACTTTCCCTCTGATTGTTCCACTCCTGGTTTTGGGTTATAAATACTGATACAAAATACTGACCATGTGAACATGGCGTAAGGGGTTGTAGCATCTTCTTACTTCGGGAACATACTGTTGTGCATCCCAACTTCCTACTGGCCAGCGGGAGAAGCACACGTTGACTGACAGCTTGGACCAGCAGTATGTCTGAGCTACTGATTAAAGCTGTGCTCGCGCTGATGCTGCACACACAAAGGCAGCTTTACTGCTGCCACATCTGAGGAGCACAGTGAAACTGAAGATGGCTCGATTCACTGATCCGGACAGTTTCAGAGCAGCATTGCAAGCTCAATACTAAAGAGCTTTTCCTGGAAAACAGACCATCGCTGACACACTGCAGAGGTGGTCGGTTATCTAGGCAATGTAAAGTAAATCAAAATTAAAAATGTCTCTGTTCTTGAGAAACAGATTTTTTTAATAAGAGGCAAATTGTAAAGTTGTGTATTTTTAAAACAGAATTAAAATAAAATCAATCTATACTCACTTTGTGCAGCGGCTTGTTGTGTCATGTGCAGGCTGCAGCCTTTACCATCTCAGAGAAGACTTATGCCCAGGCTGAATTTCATTGACTAGCACCCAAGTGCAGTCGCTGATTGGCTGCAGCCTGGATGTGACACAAGTCACTCACCGGGAATAGCAAAGCCAAAATTGCTGGAAGGGCTCCGAGTCATGAAGAGATCATAGACTGTTTGTTTTTAAGGTTCTGAACGGATTAAGCCGAGGTTGTCCAGAAGTGGAGAACCCCTTAGCTACATGCATAAAACCGACTAATCATTACATAGTGGTACACTACGCATACAATTCAGTACAACCTTAAAGCATTTTGTCTTATTTTTTTGATAGCAAACATAAATATACCTTCTAAAGATGTTGGAAAGCGGAAACCTTCAAATTCCACAGCCTCTGAAAGAAAGACCGCAGAAAGTGAAAAACAAAAAAATAAAGATCTGAAGACCATCCCCCAGATATGGAAGCGACCCCATTGTCTGTCTGCACAATGTGCTTACCAGGCCGCTCCGTTCCTGTCCCGTTACTCTCGGCAAACTTCCTGATCAGCTTTTCTATGGCCACATTCTCCATGTTGTGTTTGAACTCTTCCTGAACCTGAATAGACAGTAACATTGGAGACAATCTGAAGCCAATATCCCGTGTGATAACACGGCAGAGCGGCCATCCAAACCCGACACATTTCATGTCCTGCCCTCACGTTTTACAACAGTGTGACAAAAAAGAGAAATAATCAGTTTGTTGCTTCAAGGCCTAGTGAATAGGGACTAGCTGCAATGTCAAACATAGCTCAGGGGCAAGAGTGGCACATTTTATACATCCCGTTCAATCACATTGCCTCCAGTGGATTATCTTCTATTGTATGAGGGACTGGTTAATAGAAATTACACAAGGTTTTTTTTTTTTTAACATCAAAAAGGAAACTTACCTGTCCAATCTGTACATGAGTATCCTCAATCGAATGCGAATACGCTGCGACAAGCCGCTTCATTTGTGTGAGGTGAGCTGCCTCTGTGTCTTGAAATAACTGAAAGAAGGAGGCACATTTCATATATTCCTCAGATCAAAATATAGTCTAACAATTTTATAGCATTGGATATGAAAACCCTAACCATCAAGGGCAAAATATTCCACAAAGTCAAGTTAACCCCTTAGTGAGAGCAAATTTTGGGCTTAATGACCAGGCCAATTTTTACAATTCCGACCTCTGTCACTTTCTGAGGTTATAACTCTCGAACGCTTCAACTTAGCCCACTGATTGAGACTGTTTTTTCATGTCACTGTACTTCATGACAGTGGTAACATTTCTTCAATATGACTTGCTTTTATTTAAGGAAAAAATTGAAATATGAGGAAAATTTTGAAATTTTCATGCCCTTAAATCAGAGAACGGTGTCACACAAAATAGTTAATAAACAACATTTCCCACATGTCTACTTTACATCAGCACAATTTTGGAAACAATTTTTTTTGTTAGGACATTATCAGAGTTAAAAGTTGACCAGCGATTTCTCATTTTTCCAACAAAATTTACAAAACCATTTTTTTAGGGACCATCTCACATTTGAAGTGAGTTTGGGAGGGGTCAATATAACAGAAAATACCCAAAAATGACACCATTCCTAAAACTGCCCCCCTCAAGGTGCGCAAAACCACAATCAAAATGTTTATGAACCCTTCAGGTGCTTCACGAGGAGTAAAGCAATGTGGAAAGAAAAAAAAATGAAAATTTTACTTTTTTCACAAAAAATTTACTTTGAAACCACTTTTTTTTTTTATTTCACAAGGGTATCAGGAGAAAATGGACCACAAAATTTGTTGTGCAATTTCTCCAGAGTACGCCAATCCCCCATATGTGGGGGAAATCTACCGTTTGGGCGCATGGCAGGGCTCAGAAGGGAGGGAGCACTGCTTGACTTTTTGAACGCAAAATTGGCTGGAATCAATGGCATGCGCCATCACGTCTGGAGACCCCCTGATGTATCTAAATAGTGGAAATCCCCCAATTCTAACTCCAACACACCCCTAACCCCAACCCTCACTTTAGCCCAATTCTAACCCTAATGGAAAAATGGAAATAAATATATATATTTTTTCATTATTTTTCCCTAACTAAGGGGGTGATAAAGGGGGGTTTTATTTACTTTTTTTTATTTATTTTGATTTAGACCCTATCACAGTGATCAAAATGAACCAAAAGGAACATTTTCCTATTGTTTCCAGGTACCAGCTGGCAGATCTCAGCAGGCGTACTGCACATGCTCCTGCCATTTTCTTTCCGGAAGATGACGCCGGCGGCATTCACAGGGGTCACAGGGGTATGCAGGGACTCTGGAGAGGAGGGGGTATCGGGGGGGACCCCATTTCTCTCCTCTGATGTTTGATCACATCAGAGCAGAGAGAAACTAAATGGAAAATCGGACTTTTGTGATCGCCGTTATACCGTTAATAACGGCAATCAAAACACCGGGGTCAGTAAAAACTGACCTGAATCATGTTCTCTGGGGTTTCATCTACCCCCAGTAGCCGAGACCCAGAGAAATTCTGACTCTGGGAGGCGCTATACCCTTATTCCTCAGTGCCATTAAAAAGCGGCGCTTAGGCATAAGTATCCTTAACTGCCACCGTTAAAAGGCTTATCGGCAGTCGTTAAGGGGTTAAAGTAATACAAGAGGTCACTAGAATAGCATTCCCCAAGAAACCTGAAGCATCCATACTATTTCATATTCCCTATGTCATGAATTACTTTAAAAATAAATAAAATCGCTCCTGAGACACCTTTTACAAGCAACTGAAACAGTAATCCCCAGTCACTGGATGTCCCCAGAAGTTCCTTCCCTAGAGGAAAGATTTACATAAATTGCTGCGACCCAGGGCTTGGAGATGTTGATTACCCATTCCAAGGAGGAAATGAGTAAAATCGTGACCCAAGAGGCTTCACTGGGATGCCTTTCTCGCTTTGCCTTTGTATAGGACCATTTATGTTAATACACCTTCAATTTAAACCATTTTCACCTTGTTTTCTTCATAATTTTGCATCAGATCTCATAGCCGCTTATGAACCCCCTTTAACAACAACGCTTGTCTGTCTATCTTCATCTCTTAACTGGTATGTTTTTCCCATTCCTTCATCCATTCCTTCCTATTCTCTCTAGGCCTTTAATCCATCCCATGCGAGGGCGATGACTGTACACGGCCCCTTCTTTCAGTCCTAACTTTGGATACTAATATTGTTGCTATATAGCATTATAAATGGAGATGGGAGGATGTTTATATTCCTGAATTGTATAAATAAATAAAACTTAGGTAGGTCTATTACTTTTTTAATGGCCTTGAAGTTATAATTTTTGTAATGATTTCTGTTTCCATTTGTTATGCAGCAAGTTCTTAATAAAGTCTGAATTTGAAAAAAAAGATACCACGTAGGTTCGATGTAGTACAGCGAATGGAAATCTGAAAAGAACATGCACACAACACCGAGAAATAAACAAAGACACTTTCCCTCATTCACAACTTTGCAAAAAAATAAAAGTTCCCACGCAGGTCTGACGTAGTCCAAATAAATTCAGAGAGGTCAATTGAATTCTCTGTGCAAAGCCTTTAGAGGCTTGTTATGACACTCCATAGTCTTTGCAAACAGCCACTTCTGGGTCACACAGTGCTGTGCTGCACCCAGCAACTCTGAAGAGCGGTGACATCAGTAAAGTTACCGCTAATAAGAGTCGCTGGGTCTAGCACAGCACTGTGTGACCCGGAAGTGGCTATATGCAAAGACTATGGAGTGTCAGAACAAGCCTCTATAGGCTTTGCACAGAGGATTTGATGGACTTCACCACTTGACGTAGTCCGAGCAAATCCAGCGAACGAGGGAATCTGTCTTTACTTGGTTTCCATTTGCTGGATTACATCGGACCTGGGTGTTTTTTTTTTTTAAATAAAGTGGTGAAAGTGCTAGGGAGTTTGTATTTAAATATTTCTGAGTTTTTTCCCTCCCCCCAAGTTAGTAATGGAAATGTCTGATAGACATCTCTCCATTATTAATACCAGGGCTTGATGTCAACTGTGTTTTCTGACAATTCACAACTGACATCAACCCCCAAGCCCCATTACTCCGATCCCCAACACACCAGGGCATCGGGAAGAGCCAAGTCAAAGTGATGCTCCACTTCTGGGGTGGCTGCAGGCTGGTATTTTTAGGCTGGGAAGGGCCCAATAACCAGGGACCTTTACAGCTTGATAATGTCAGCCCTCAGATGTCCGTTTTACCTTTGCTGATTATCAAAATGGTGCCCCCCCTTCAAAGTCGCTTTTTTCTTTTATTTATTAATACATGTACAGTAATCTGCACCTGCAAGGCAGAAATTCCATATCTTACGGATATCTATTTATGCCATATATATCTATTCATATCTTTGTACATATTTAAAACACATAAAAATCAGCCATTTCTATTCCGGTACGCATCACACGGATGTCATCCGTGTGCTGTACGTGTTCACACGGACCTATAGACTTATTGGCCCTTGTCATCCCTGCTGCTGGAAAAAAATGGGTATGTCTACTTGTGGGTCACACGGATACACAGTCCATGTGAAAACACGGATATTTGCACAGCCCCATATGTTATAATGGGTAGGTGAGGATATGTGTCTCCGGTACGTGTGTAAACGTATGCCACATGTACATGTGAAGGTGAACCAAGTCCTGTCAGATTCTCTGAAACTATGCCAGCATTTTCTTACCATTTCTCCCCCCGTTTTTCAAACTAACCAAAAACCTCCTTGGGCTGGTTACATTGGTTGGGTGACAACACTAACTTGTCATCACACACTTGTTACAATCACACAAATTATAGCCTAGAAAGAATCATAATTTTTGTCTTTTTTTCTGGGAACTATAAAAGTTTCTCGCTTAGCTTTCATTCATTAAGATTAAAAAGGAAAAAAATGGTGACTCTTAACTGACTGTCATTTCTAAAAAAACAAAACAAAACTTTTTGCTTATGTTTTTCAAACAAAACAGTCACAAACCTGAGCAGACTGCAGCATCTTTTCCTCAAATTCCTTACGTACAGAGTTGTATTTTTCCACTGAGCCACGAAGAGACTCTGCTGCTTTTTGGGTTTTCTGCTCTGCCTAATAGATTAGACGACATGGAGAAACACATGAACACATCTTTAGACTGAAAGACGGGCATATGATTAGAGAAATCTTTCTAGCCACCAGTTACCTTATCCATCTCCTTCTGCGGGGCTCCTTCCTTCCGGAGACGTTCCTGCTCAGCAAATCGGCTACAGTAGTTGTCCCTGGTTTTCTGCAGAAGCTGAGAGCTACATTGCAGCAGCTGAATAACCTCTAAAGTACCAGACATCTCTTCCTTGGCCTTAAGACAAGATGAAAGGGGGAAAAAAAAAAAAAACAACAAATAATAAAAGCAGAGTGGCAGGATAAGATCACTGGCATCTGTTACGGAGTATAATATATATATATATATATATATATATATATATATATATATATATATATATATATATATATATATATATATATATATATATATATATATATATATATATTTTTATTTATTTATTTTTTTCCCCCCAAAAAAAACTGAGGCTAGGTGCTACATGAAAGTCTGTATGAAACTATTGCATTGGTGATGTGGCTCAATTATAAAGTTGGGGACTTAATCATTAAAGAGACAAGAGGTAATTTAGACATTGCTATTTAGCCACAGGGCAGTGGAGTAAGAGCCCATTTTGGTGGAGTCGGTGTCATGGAAATTGAGGAGTCGGAGGTTTGGCCTACCAGCCCTGTTTAGCCACTCAGTCTAAATGCTCCTAGACCTTCTCCAAGAGTAATAAAAACTAAACCCCCATCTACACCAACCTTTGCCTTGATTTTCCCTTCTATAAATCCTCCTTATTGGAATTATGGGGAATTTCATAGCAAAGTTCCCATTTGCTCACATCACAGGATGGAACATTTTCTCCATTAATTACAAGCCATTTTACCTGAGGACTAGAAGTCAATGACTCTATACTATGGGGCATCTTATCTGTGTCAGCATACATTTGTTTAGGAATTGGTTTGTTTATTATTATTATTTTAATACTACTATCTTGCAATGACAATTGACTCTCCCATTCTCCTTTTATAACTCAGATTTCAGTGGACAATGTGCCATATACATTGCAGGAAAACGGGCTGGGAATAGATACATGTATGACAACAGCATTCACAATAGGTCTTCAGATTAACATGAACACCCAAGCTTACTTTTTTATGAACCTTCACTTGCTCATCTCCATATTTGTTGATGTCCTTTATTAAGTCATTCAACTTCTTGCTTAGTTCTAAATGACAGAGGGCCAGCTTGTCTGAAGACACTCGAAACATTTCCCACATTGGGGCGAAGGTTCTGCACAGAAAGAACATAAAAAATTATGAGAAGTGCATTACAAAACCCAAATCCATGTTTTTGTTCAAGAAATGAAGTGTTACCCCAGGTGGCTCCCACTGCTGACCATCTTGGACAATTTCTGCATAGATTTTGAATATGCCTCCTCCACTGCTGCCCTAAAAGTCAACCATAAAAACACACAGGTAAGAGCCAATGAATAGGCACAGAAATTAAGAGATAGTCCCGTACCTTTTAAAACATAGATTTCTTGAGTTTTTGAGTGCAAAAAAAAAAAAAAAAAAAGGATCAAATTTTTCTCTTTGGTGACTGCTGCCTTTATGTTGTTTTTTTTCTTAACCTCCTTCAGTTATTACAAGCTGACAATTGTCTAAAAAAAAAATCCCCCATTGTCACCCTGCAGTAAATCACTCGAAAACAAAGGTTTCCAGGTGTCATTTGCAGTAATGTGTGCAGAGAACATTTCAGCCAGATAGAATGGAGAAATACATTGCATGGGCTTTATAGACTGGTTACATTTCAATACAGGTTTAGTTTTCTTTTGACCGTATATTTCTTTACATGGTAATACATATTAGAAAGTGCAGAAAAGCAATGGAGTAGTTACAGGTATAAATATCTCAGATTCTCTTCAGCAGGGCAGTCTGTACCATGGATTTTAGTGTGTAGAACAGTGCTAACCCTTCCAGACTTAAAAAGATCGGACTCAGCAGTTGGCTGAAAAAAAGATATTTCAGGCCTGTGCGGTGATCTAGATTTTGCTGTAATAGCCCTTTGTGTGTCAGGCACCAGCAAAATTCTTTCTAAAACCTTCAGAGTGGTGAGAAATAGTCAGATTCACTCTCCCCTTTCCCTGGTAAATATATTCTATCTTCAGGTCAATTAAAGGAACTGTCCCATTTCGCCTGTTGGCTCACCTCATTGAGAAAGAACGAAAATTAATAAATAAAAAAAGGACCAGAAACCTGCACTTCAGATACTTTCCCAGGTCCAAGAAATGTGTTTAAAGCACTGCACAATCTCTGTTTGGCTACAGTGGTTATGCTGACAGTGCTGCAGCCAAACACTGAACTCGGCGGCGCGTGCTGTCAAGATCTACACTGCTAAGCTCAATGCATTACTGCTGCAACTTATACACAACTAGCTATTGAACCCGTTCTATGCCCAGTTGGTAAGCATTTATATTAGTATATGGTCTCCATCCTGGTATGTGCTGCTTCCATCCTGCGCCCTAATCTTGTCATGTGCTGCTGCCACCATCTTGCGCCCCCCCCCATCCTATCACATACTGCTCCCAACCTGCCCCAATTCAGTAATGTGCTGCTCCCATCCTGCTCCCCCATTCTGTCATGTGCTGCTCCCATCCTGAGCCCAAATTCTGTAATGTGCTGCTCCCATCCTGAGCCCCCATTCTGTAATGTGCTGCTCCCATTCTGTCGTGCTGCTCCCATCCTGAGCCCCCATTCTGTCATGTGCTGCTCCCATCCTGCGCCCCCATTCTGTCATGTGCTGCTCCCATCCTGCGCCCCATTCTGTAATGTGCTGCTCCCATCCTGTGCCCCCATTCTGTCATGTGCAGTAAAAAGTCACTGGCTTGCTGTGCTGACGTATATTTTCTATATATATATATATATATATATATTCAGTAGAAAGTGGCTGGATTGCTCCACTGACGTATTTTATATACAGATTCAGTATATAAAATTGGAGCCGGAAAGGGCGGACTGCGCAGGTGCCGATTCTGGCGCCACAACCCTCCTGGGCTACAATCCTCATCCCTGGATGCGTAACTTACAAAATGGCGCCTGAAGTACGCTATACACATGCGCCATTTCCAACGGAGGATTCATGTCCCGGCCTCCGGCCCGAAGAGACCCTGTGGCAATACCGGATAGGTACCGTATATAATTGTCATGTGCTGCTACCATCTTGCGCCCCCATCCTGTCATATGCTGCTCCCATCCTGCGCCCTCTTCCTGTCATGTGCAGCCCCCATCCTGCGCCCTCATCCTGTTTTGTGCGCCTCCATCTTGTCATGTGCTACTTTCTTCCTGTGCCCTCATCCTGTCATGTGCTCCCACCCTGCGCCCCCATCCTGTCATGTGGTGCTTCCATCCTGCACCCCTATGCTGTCATGTGCTGCTCGCATCCTGCGCCCACATACTGTCATGTGCTACTCCAATTCTGCGCCCCATCCTGTCATGTGGTGCTCCCATCCTGCACCCCCATTCTGTCATGTGGTGCTCCCATCCTGCGTCCCCATGCTGTCATGTGGTGCTTCCATCCTGCACCCCCATGCTGTCATGTGCTACTCCAATTCTGCGCCCCATCCTGTCATGTGGTGCTCTCATCCTGCGTCCCCATCCTGTCATGTGGTGCTCTCATCCTGCTTCCCCATCCTGTCATGTGGTGCTCTCATCCTGCGCCCCCATCCTATCATGTGCTGCTCTCATCCTGCGCCCCCATCCTGTCATGTGCTGCTCCCATCCTGCACCCCCATTCTGATATGTGCTGCTCCCATCCTGTGCCCCCATTCTGTCATGTGCAGTAAAAAGTCACTGGCTTGCTGCGCTGACGTATTTTATATATAGATTCAGTATATAAAAATGGCGCCAGAAAGCGCAGACTGCACAGGCGACGATTCCGGGGCCACAATCCTCATCCCTGGATGCATAACTTACAAAATGGCGCCTGAAGTGCGCTATATGCATGAGCCATTTCGGACGGAGGATTCATGTCCCGGCCCGAAGAGACCCCGCAGAAAAACCGGATAGGTACAGTATATACTCGAGTATAAGCCGAGACCCCTAATTTTGCCACTAAAAAAATGGGAAAACTTATTGACTCGAGTATAAGCCTAGGGTGGGAAATGCAGCAGATACAGGTAAATTTCAAAAATAAAAATAGATACCAATAAAAGTGAAATTCACTGAGACATCAGTTGGTTAAATGTTTTTGAAAATCCATATTGAATCAGGAGCCCCATAAGTTGCTCCATAAAGTTCATGATGGGCCTCATAAGATGCTCCATACAAAAATATGCCCCATATAATGCTGCACAAAGGTTAATAATGGCCCCATAAGATGCTCCATATTAAAATATGCCCCATATAATGCTGCACAAAGGTTACTGATGGCCCCATAAGATGATCCATAGAATAATAAGCCCCATATGCTGCTCCATAAAGGTTGATGGCCCCATAAGATGCTGGCTCCATAGCATAATATGCCCCATACGCTCCTCCATAAAGGTTGATGGCCCCATAAGATGCTCCATAGCATAATATGTCCCGTATGCTGCTCCATAAAGGTTGATGGCCCCATAAGATGCTCCATAGCATAATATGTCCCATATGCTGCTCCATAAAGGTTGATGGCCCCATAAGATGCTCCATAGCATAATATGTCCCGTATGCTGCTCCATAAAGGTTGATGGCCCCATAAGATGCTCCATAGCATAATATGCCCCATACGCTCCTCCATAAAAGTTGATGGCCCCATAAGATGCTCCATAGCATAATATGTCCCGTATGCTGCTCCATAAAGGTTGATGGCCCCATAAGATGCTCCATAGCATAATATGCTAGTATGCATAGTACTAGCATAGTATGCTGCTGCTGCTGCGATAAAAAAAAAAAAAATGACATACTCACCTTTCATCGCTGGGGAAGAGGTGCCGGGGGCCTGAGCAGGAGGGGACATCGGCGCGCTATGGGGTCAAGTGCCGGTGTCGCCGCTGGCTCAGGCCCCTGGCATTTGCAATATTCACCTGTCCCCGTTCCACTGCCACGCGCCGCTGTGTCTTCCGGGTCCTCTCGCTGTGACTGTTCAGTCAGAGGACGCGCACTAATCACGTCATCGCGCCCTCTGACGGAACGTCACAGCCAGAGAATGCGGAAGACAACACGGTGGTGGAATGGGGACAGGTGAATATAGCATGGCTCACCCTTCCCCTGTCATACTCACCCCATCCTGGCCCGTCCCGGCTTCTCAGTCGTCCCGGGCCGGCAGTAACCACTGCAGCCAGAGATTGTGCAGCGCTTTAAACACATTTCTTGGACCTGGCAGTGGATCAGGATAAGGTAGTTAAAGTGCAATTTGTTTTTTTTTCCCCCACAACGAACGGAGCCCCCTTTCTGAAATGAGACAAAAATGTACTACATTCGCAGTGAATGTTAGAAAGTTTACCAAACAAATGCTGCAAATGAACACAATTTTAGCCCCCCATTGGGGAAATGTGAGAATAAGATTTGTATATGACGTATGCACCAGGAGCTTTCCCAGTGGAACACAAGTGTGAAGTTTGCATTATATACAGACATGCATCCCGGGGAAACAGCCTGCAGCTACATCACTGCTGGTCAGAATAATAGAACCACAAACATGTAACCAATTGTTGACCTTTAGGCCGGAATCACACTACTGTATAACACGGCTGAGTGCTATGTGATAAAACATCGGATAGCCCTCTGCCTAGTGTTATACTACGGGGCAGCTCGGATCTGCCATCATTTTCTCTTGCTGATTCGCATGAGAGAACAATCGCAGAGAGACTCGGCTCACTCACACCTAGACAAATCTATGGGTGCAAGACAAACATCGCCCTGCAGTCAGATATAACCTGAGTACAGTGCGATATACGCCGATGTCAGAAGCGGGGGTGATGGAGAAATTACTTTCTCCATCTCCTCTGCTCGTGTGTTGTGATCTCCCATGTAAGAGGATTGGAGCACGGACACTCGGATCACACTCACAGCAGAGCAGGATCCGAGGGTCATTAGCATATCGCATCCAATGCTCACCACTAGTGTGACTCCAGCTTTAACGGGATGGTATTATGAAGACAACACCTATACTAGGACATATTGACTTCATAAACATTCCCTCATTTATGAGGCATGAACGAAGAGCTGATCTGCATGAGCAAAACCCTTTTTTTTTTTTTTCTTGGTGGACTCAAGGCGCCATTGTAATGCATGAATGGCTGCCATATAAATCCTACATTTCTTCTTGCAGTGCATCCCGAGTGCCTGCAAAAAAGCAGGTTTTCCATGGTGTCGCACTTTAAAAGTGATTTTGTTTGATAAAATGTTAATGTTAAGACTAATTTTGGTACAAACAAGCTCTTTGGATATGCTACAAACTGTAAATATGAGAATTATTTTATCCTCCGAAACCAATTGAGAGAGTTTTCTTGGCTGTGTGTTTGGGATCATGGTCTTGCTGAAATGTCCACCGTTGTTTCATCTTCATCATCATGGTAGATGGCAGCAGATTTTGATCAAGTACATTTGTCCATTCATCCTTCCTTCAATTATATGAAGTTTGCCAGTGCCATATGCACAGTTCCACACCATGATGTTCCCACCTCCAAACTTCACTGTTGGTATGGTGTTTTAGGGGTCATATGCAGTTCCTTTTGGTCTCCAAACATGGTGGGTTTTATGGCATCCATAGAGTTCAATTTGCGTCATCTGACAAGAATATATTCTCCCAGTATTTCACCTGCTTGTCTAAATGTTGAGCAAACTGTAAACGCGCTTGAACATGCTTTTTGTTCAGCAATGGAGTCTTGTGTGGTGAGCGTGCATACAGGCCATGGAGTCTGAGTCCATTACCTATTGTTTTCTACGAAACAATTGCACCTGCTGATTCTAAGTATTTTTGTATCTCTCCACAGGAGGTCCTTGACTCTTGGACAACTCTTAGGCTAATTTTTTTCATGCCACTGTCTGAAATCTTGTGGGGAGCGCCTGGTCGTGGATAGTTTATGGTGAAATGATGTTCTTTTCACTTCTAGATTAAGGCCCAAATATTGCTCACTGGAACCTTCAGTAGAAGTTCTTCTGTAAACAGTGCCATCAGTATGTTTTGCAACAATAAGGTTGTGAAGGTATAGAGAAAGCTCATCGTTTTACCCATCATCATGTTTCTTGTGTGGCACCTTTATATTGAGACACCTTTTAACAGGTCTTCAGTTTAACCAACTGAAAATTTTCATCAAGTGGCAGGATTGCCTTCTAATTACTGGTAGATTTCAGATGGTCTCTTTCTTCATGTGTCAAATACTTTTTTCCCCTTTGTCAATTCTCATTGTAAAAACAACTTAATTTATAGACATGAAGGATTGGAGGTATGTGGCATCATGTGCCGTATTACAGAGATACCATCTCCTAAAGACATTGCTCTAAAGTGTTATTCTCATATTAAAAATAGGAAGTGAACTTGAGACATTGAGAAATTAAGCAAGTACTCAATTTACTTACTATTTCCATCTGTCTTTGTTCTTCTTTTTTTTTTTTCCCCCCCCAGCTTATTGCTTACTTCCCAAGTGGACCGGAGACCACTGGTGTGGGAGCAGTGGCCAAGCATGTGCATTTTATTCTTTTTAAACTTTTTCCTTTATACTTTTATTCATTTTTTTTGTCCCCGATATTGACCTTATTAATGTTATAGTTTGTACTATATGCTGGAATACTTGAGTACTGCATTGTAATGAAATTACCCATCGGCTATGAAAGACAGTAAGCACAAGCAACAGGTTTGGCTTCACAGAAGTACAAAACTGGTGTTAATGGGGGGCCTGCAGTAGGCCCACTGCTGCCATGGCAACCATTCAGCACCCCTATACTATGTCAGAGCGGACTGATTGACATCAGAACGGATCCTTGTTACTGATCACACCACCTGTCGCTTTAATAGATTGAAAGCGACATTTAAGTGGTTAAAGAACTCAGTTTCTGAGCCTACGCCACAAACACGCTCTTCAACAGTGCTCCACAGACAGAACATACATGAAATCCACTATTGTGACACAAAATCGATAGGTACTCTGAGCAAATGTTGATAGTTGTGTATGTGCCCAGCTACCAACAACACAGTCAACCTTTAAAAACTTATAAAGGGGCTCAAAGAAACACACAGGTCCATCAAGTTCAACCTATAACCTAAGGTGGGATCCTTTACAAACGTCTCATATCGTCAATAGAGATGAGCGAATATTTCAATGTTCGGTTCAGATTACGATTGCTAAATTTGCAACATTCGCCGATTTATTCATCGAATATTCGCCGAACATAGGTGTACACCATTCAAGTCAATGAGAGGCAAAAGCAAACGCATACACAACACCTTCAAATGGCCCCAAAAGCTACCAAAACACATCAAATTAGGGGGAGAAAAGTGGTCTCAATTCACCCACAGTACAAATTGCAGCACAGAACTGCAGCAATCAGCCAGGCATGAGGTATCGGGGTCTGGGACAGCATTTACAGCTTTGAATTGAACATCACTGTAAGACGAGGTAGGTGAGGGATCGGTGTAGGCCCTCTGTGCTGGGAGCCCTGATATCACATGCAACACCTTTACCTGCTTTCATGCTCAGCCACACTCAGGTGGCACAAGTTTCGTAGACTACCATTGTCAGAAAAATGTAAGGATAGTAGCATGGGTAGTTGACTCTCTTCTGTGGGTAGTAGACTTTTTTTCTGCATGTGTGTGTTTATTTAACCCTTTAACTGCTATAGAATTAGTAATGGATATGTGGTCTTATTGACACCTCTCCATTACTAAGCCGGCTTAATGTCACCTTACAACAACAAGGTGACATTAACCCCTCATTACCCCACTTGCCACAGCTACAGGGCAAGTGGGAAGAGTCGTGCAAAGCGCCAGAATTGGCGCATCCAAAAGATGCGCCTTTTCTGGGCAGCTGCGGGCTGCTATTTTGAGGCTGGGGGGGCCTAAATCAATGGCCCCTTACTAGCCTGAGAATACCAGCCCCCAGCCGTGAGCTTTAGCAAGGTTGGTTGTCAAAAATGGGGGGACCCCACAACGTTTTTTTTAATTATTTATTTTAATAAAAGAAAAAAAAAAAAGGTTGAGGATCCTTCTATTCTTGATAACTAGCCTTGATGAAGCTGACTTGCAGCCCCCAGCTGTGAGTTTTGTCTGGCTGGTTATCAAAATTAGGGGGAACCCACACCGTTTTTTTTTTTTTTTTTAATTTACTTATTGCGCAGAAGCGGCAGATGAAAACTCCCATCCGCCACTGTAATTAGCGGCTGTAGGTGTCAGATGATGGGATCAGTAGTCCCATCAGCTGACACCAGTGATCGGCGATAAAGTTTATACCTCCGATTACAGCTGAGCGCTCCCGTTGTCTCCTGACAGAGTGGGAAGCGCGGCTCTCTGACAGGCTGTATGTACGCATCATGCAGCCTGCCATCTACGTAGATGTAGCAAAGCAGAGTGTCACATCCGGATCTCCTTGAGTTTTCTGCAGCAAATACGCTGCAAGAAGAGTCAACCTTGCGTATTTGCAGCGTTTTTTTCACCATCCATTCAAGTCAATGGGTGGAAAACGCTGAAAGAAGTGACATGCTCTATGTCCAAAAAACGCTGTAAAGCACAAAATACTGATCACACAAAAACCCAATGTGTGTGCAAGAGATTTCGGAAATCTCATAGGCTTTGCTGGTACTGTAAAAAGCAGCTGAAAATTAGCATAAAAAAGCAGCAAAAATGCCCTGTGTGAACTTACCCTTACAGTGTCAAAATGGCGCTAAAATAAGATGTCCGCTATGTGTATGGAGAGGGACATGTGATTTTAGCAGCCCATGACACAAGCCGTTGTGTCAGGACATTGTGGGTGTTTCCTGCGCCCTGATTGGCTAGCCGCAATGTGCACTCAAAGTTAGGAAGAAAGAAAAAAAAAAAAAGTTTACAAGAACGCCTCTGGGCTCTCACTACCCCCCCCCCCCTCATACACGTGTCCCACGCTCATTTTACACCACCATTATCGTAGCCAAAATGCTGAAAACACTTTAGTGGCAATGCAAATATTGCCCCGCACTTTTTACTGAATGTTTCCGATTTTTCCCGATTTTATAAAATTTCGCTTGTGTTTCCGATCACAAATCCGAATTTATGTTTGGCAATCATTTTTTCAAACAAATTCGCTCTTCACTAATCTTCACATGAACTGGGGAAGAATAGGATCCAGCTATACTTAGCTCTAATAAAAAAAAGTCTGGGAAAGATGGGTGGATGAAAGGGTGCATAGCCTACCATCCTACAATGCACAGTACATAGAAATTGGCACGCACTAATGTTACATGAATACGCAGGTGCAAATATGCTTCAGTAAAAACAAATACAAACCATGCACAACAGCACTCTGCAAGTATTATATACATGAATCCCATTCTCGCTACATTCGGAAAATCATGTAATCAGTTGCTATGACGACACCTCCGCCTTTTTTGCACCATACTGTTTATGTGCTACCAGTTTCTCACTCGCTCTATATGCGGGCAGAGTGCTGGAAAAATGGTAAGTTTGACAAGGAGTCTTGGTTATAGAACGGCGACAACAGAAATGTATCGATAGAGAAGAATAAAAGTTGGAAGTCGTTATCCAATAGGTTGCTATGGGTCAAATCGCACCTAACAAAGATTAACGAAAACATAATTGTCTTCTAAAAACTAAAGAGGAAAGTCCATTACACAATTCTAGATTTCTCTAGATTACCACTGTATGGGGCTCCGGTAAAAGCCTATAAAGCAGTGTACACCCTACCTAGGGGCATGCACACATGGCATTTATTTCAGGTGGATTCTGTCTGATAAAGCGCCCATTAAAATAAGGATAATGCACAGCAATTTCAAAGTGTGTACATATGTTCCATCTTGTGTCACGGGTTATAGCAGTAGTCTATGTTTGATCAGATCCTGAGGCTGGGGGAGAGATGGACAGAGTCCTTAATGTAGCCCCCCACAGAAAGAAGCTGAAACAGTGGAGTCTATATCAGCGGATATGCTGGCACGGGTCTGGACACAACTAGACTACCGGCTACACATCCGCCGTGCCACCAGAGAGACTGGCCGTCTAAGGTCTAATAACGCTTCATCTGACCTTGGAATAGATGCATATTATATATACACACATACATATATATATATATATATATATATATATATATATATATATATATATATATATATATATATATATATATATATATATAGAGAGAGAGATATGTAGATATATAGAGAGATATATAGATATATAGAGAGATATATAGATATATAGAGAGATATATAGATATATAGATATATAGAGAGATATATAGATATATAGAGAGATATATAGATATATAGAGAGGTATATAGATATATAGAGATATATATATAGATATATAGAGATATATATATATATCTATATCTCTCTATATATCTACACAACAATCCAGCCTCATAGCTTTTGCCTCCTTTGGGGCCACTTTGTTGGACAAATATAAAAACAAAACCTGCATTACTAATTACCAAAAGGTTGTTTTACAGAAGACCAAGTGATTGGCACAAATCCTATCTAGATGAGCCGGGACAATCTATGGGTAGAGCATCTATCTAAGCCTATAAATGACATGCAGAATTACATCTAGCATGCAGTAGAAGGAAGCTGGCTGCAAATTATAGAAACAATTTCATTTTTTACCTGCAAGCCAAATGTAATCAGTTACTGACGGCTCACATCATTGTGATCCATCTAGAGTGTAGCAGTTTTAGGATGCAATGTCCTGGACAATATAGAAATGTAGCACTTTAAAATTCTAAAGACCAGAAAACAAGTGTGCGAGACAACGTCAGCATTTCTTCCCCAATGCACAGCGAGCTAAAAAATACTAATCACTACTGTGCAGAAGTCTTACCTTTCTCGCACAAACTCGGCCAATTCCTTGATGGAAAGCTGCCCATGCTTCATATTGTGGTATAGCACTGCAAAACCGGAATTTTTATCTCCCTGAAAATAAAAAAAGAGCCAACATCAAAATGACAGGATACCAATAGCAGTACTGATTTACAATAAGCAGAAAATAAGGAGACAAGAGTCCGGGAATAGGACACTTCCATTACTATAGATTAATGTGGGAGAGAAAGCGGATTTTCAATAGACATATAATCCAGACAGCAAATAGAATAGAAAGGAAAAAAAGGGGAATATAAAACATGCACTTTTAGGAAAAAGTAAACTGATCTGTACAGTACATCCATTTGTACAGTCTGCCTGCTGCCTTACAGAGAAAGCACGGAAGAGAAAGGAGACACGGAGGAAGGAACTTATAAGCCAGCGAGAAGCCCAGATGTGCATGCATGGGACACCTGCAGAGAGGCACAATGCGCCAGGGTGGCAGATGACAGCGATGGCCTCTAGCTGGGGACAATGCCAGTCTGTGTGCAGCTCTATGGCACAGAATGGGCTTGTGTGCCAGGCTGAAGCTGCAGGCCTGGTCGTCAAGGGAGATCGGTTGCTCATAGTTACTAGATCTTCCCTCTGAATGTCAACAAGGCCCAAGCAGACGCCCACATTACTCCGAGATAACCCCTACCAAGCAGGATGGACTCCAGCACTACCAGACAGCAGACATTTTATTGCTGGGTTTGGGGGATTTAACCATTGCTGGCCACAAACGGCAGCCCTGCAAGCGATACTATAGAAATAATACACTACGTCCATAATCAGGGTGCTGGGGAAGCAGGGGGACAACCCATGTGTAGTGGCAATTCGGGTTGTCAAATAGAGGTCAACTCAAGGACACGTACAGCATTCCTTTAGGGTCAGGGAAAGCCATGTAAGCATCAGGTATCATGCGCTAATGCTACATTTTGCAAAAAAGGAAAACAAACACGTACGTTGTTTAGAAAGGATTAACAAGGAAATATGGTTATGGGCGAATTCTGGAACTAGCTTGTGAGCCCGGGGATCATTACGCTCCGGAGACAACTTCATACGCAGGAAGTAGAAAATCTAATTAGCAGGGGTCTGGCATGTTATGGAGCGGCACCAGCAGGGAAGAGAAATGAGCAGATTAGCTAGTCACCGTGGTGGAGGGTCTTATTACAGGAACCATTACTTAGGGCCTTTTCATGAAGCCGGAGGATTACAATATCTTACCATGAAACATCCACAAGCCCCTCGCTCTCAGTATAGCAAAAATACTGACTAAAACATGGCCATATGCAATTGGCCTGAAATAGATTGCATTTATGGGTAGGGGTCTTTTGCCTGTTTATGAGCTGTGCCAGATTATTTAAAAAAATAATAATCACAAATTAAAAGATCACTATTATGGGCGCGTTTTGGGTCTCCAATTGAAAATTAAAAAAAAAAAAGTATAAAAATTAACATTTTAGCTGAACATTAGTGATGAGCGAGTATGCTCGTTATTCGAGATTTCTCGAGCATGCTCGGGGGTCCTCCGAGTACTTTTTAGTGCTCGGAGGTTTAGTTTTCAGTGCTGCAGCTGAATGATTTACATTTGTTATACAGCTTGATTACATGTGGGGGCTCCCTAGCAACCAGGCAACCCCCACATGTACTTATGCTGGCTAACAGATGTAAATCATTCAGCTGCGGAAATCTCGAGCAACGAGTTCACTCGCTCATCACTACCGAACATGCAACTTTTTGCTTTAAAATCCTTCCACCTTCCTTGATGCTTGGTGGCGAGTGCTCCTCCTTGAGCGGCAGTTCGGTTTAGTTCTGCTGGCTGATGTGACTGTTTAAAAGGGGTAGTCTCAATTTATTAAATTGCTTTAAGTTAGTTAGACAGCATGACAATAGGCACATTTGCTACTAACTTGCTTTTAAATATGCTGTCAGTCTCCTGCTGTGAGATCTTTTATCTTGCACAGTGTACAGCTTGTTTCCATGCCAGAACCTGCCCAACCACTGGCTGAGTGTGTGCAAAAGATACATTCCAGGAGAAGGTTCAACTCCTAACATTCCAACCACCTCTATGCAGCCTATTGATTTTTATTAGTAGTCATCTGCTCACTTCTCCCTCTTTCAGCTCATGTCAAGTTGCTGTTATAAATCCTGCAAAATCAACAGGTCCCTAGCATCGGCTGTTTTCAGACCAGGTCTCTGAACCATAGCTCTGTCTGGAGCCGTGTGCTTGTTCAGATGCCTGGCCATCTCTGTGTGTACATATATGAACAGTGAATACTCCAGAGCAAAATCAATGATAGCTGAATATGTTACAGCAGAACTTGTGCTGAGCTTTATAGTTCTAATAATGCTATTGTTCTGTTACTTACAAGAAATGTCACTCAAGGAAGAGTGCCCATCCTGTCAAATTCCAAGCAGTAAGGGCACATTCCCACATTCAGGATCTGCTGCGGTTATGAAGCATTATGCATTACCTGAAACACAGTTACTTTTTTTAAACACACATGCAGATTTTCCACATTAATGCAAGTCTATGGGGAAAATCCGCGTGTGTATCCGCAAGAGAAGTTGGCATGTCAGTTTCCGCAGGTGATCCTTAGGTGCATATAGACGCACAATGGACATGGGATTTCTAGGAATACGCAGAGTCAAAACCGCAGCAAATCCTGACCGTAGGAACGTACCCTAAGGAAACCGCAGTTTGGTTAAGTGATTTAACGAGACAACTTGAGAATAGCCGTTTAAAAGCGGAATCGGTCAGCATAGTTTTACACTCAACTGTTTACATGCTTATGTAGCTCTTTCAAAGACAGGTCCAGCAATGCCTTTACATGGCTAGTCCCCTTCTCTGTTGCTGAAAAATTATAGTAGACCCCAAGTCCATCAATCCAGCTATAGTACCTGCCCAGTGACAGCTATGTTATGTGATTTCAGGCAAGGGGACCTTCAGTCAAGTAGGAGGCAGTGCTGGGTAATGAAGGCTTCAGATCTACAGCCTCAGTAAAAGAGAAATGGACTGGTCTAGTAAATGTATTGCTGGGCTTGTCTTTATGTATGTGCATGTGGCTCTTTCAATTAGTGGGGTCATGACATTCTGCTGACAGATTTCCTTCATGGAGCAAGCTGTTGAGCGGTGTGCTTGTTTTAGAGTCTGTATAGCTATCACTACATTTATATAAAGCAAAAACAGTGCCATTGAACACAAAGAATGACTCAGGAGCCAAAAGATGAGGGCTGGGGGGGTTAACTTGTGATGTTACAGGACTGAAAACAGCTGCAAGTGAAAAAGTAGAGAAAAAGGGTGAGCTGCAAGCAGTGTAGCACTCCTCTGTGGAAATGAATAGGGATGGCTGAGATCTCAAGAGTTAGCTCTTCAGTTCCTAGCCTTGATGTAGCTACTGTAAATGTTCAGCCACAGTTCTGGTGTCCGCTCGCCTTGGCAACGAGCTACAAACCATGAAAGAAAAGAACATAGAAGAACTACTGCAGATATTTAGAAGCAAGTCAATTGAGAACTTAAAAACCTATACCAACATAACTTGAGAATAAATATTTAAGTATAAAGCTGCAGTGTCTAATGTAAACAACTCCGGAGTCAATTTGGCCTCCTTTTCAATGGGGTGTCTTTTTAGATGGACATAAGAGCATAGACTAAACTTTGTTAAATATCCTAAAAGATTAATCTTTTGCAACACCTGAATTCATAATGATTCACTCAAAATACTGCCAAAAATCCATCTTGCTCAATATAAGACAGCCTACCAGCTCACTGAGGTGTCAAATCACAGTTGCCCATTGAAGTCTATAAAGAACAGAGAAAGGGGATAGGAGCAGAGACAAACAGACCATGCTGCAACCGCTAGTAAGTGTTTTATCTCACTCCAGTGCTTGATTAACATCTCTGTTTTTCACATGCAGCATGTGCCAAGTGGGGCTTTTTAATCTCTGATCTACAGGCTTTTCCTTAGAGGCTTTGCTATAGGAGAATTTCTCAACTTGTGGTACACACAACACCAGGGTGAAGAGGCACACATCGCTTGGTCAAGAAGTGTTCAGTACTAATTTTTTTTTTTTTTTTTACTAGCCAAAAAACTAAACAGGCAGGTAGTTGCTAACTAGTTGTTCCATCCAGCGCCGGCTCAAAGTGGTCACTGACAGCTCCTGCTGGCGATCCAGCTGTTCCACACCAGAGCAGCTCTTCTTCCAGGCTGCTCTGCTGACATGGTGCGACTGCAGAGATCATGCTGATTGATGGCCGGCTTCCCACAGTTATACAGAGGGGAGCTGCCGGAGTGAAATTGGTTGTCATGGCCTAACTGAGTGGAAGTGAAGCCACTTTTCTGCTGACGTGGCATCAGCGGAAGCCGTAGACTCTGCCGGCACAGATCTGCGCTGGGCAGAACAAGCAGGGCAGGCAATCTCTCTTCTGCCTGTTGGGTTTTAGGCACACAGTTGAAAAAAAAAAAAATTACAGTCTTGGATAAACCCTTTAAACAATTTGCGCAATTTGGTGTTTGACTTCCTGCTGATAATGCCATCTCTTGAAATATAGAAGACTCGGTGCCATCTTGGATAGAAAGGCTGCCCCTCTCACACTTATTTGTTAATCAACAGTCGCTAGCTAATATGTCAGAATAGCAATAGTGTCAAAAGACTAAGATGGACAGCTACAAATCCTCAACCTCACAGAGTTGCCTCTATTTCGAGAGACCAGATTATCAACAGTAGGTTAACACTAAAGTGCTGATATCTGCACACACAATCGCTAGGCTAATAGCGGGTAATAGCCTTCGTTGGAGAGAAAATCCTACCTAATGATCACGGCGGTTTAACAGCATGGCCTTTTGTGCGCGCGCGCCTACAGTGCTACTAGAACGGCCCGATTCATTAGGACTAGTGATGTCCATGAGGGGGCATAATGGAGTCAGACACTCAAGTTCATTAAGAGATATGCACAGGAAATGCAGCAAGATTCCTGGCATAAGGAATGCCACAGTGTCACATCCCAGACCTGCCCATTTTGGTGGAGCTGGGCAAACCTGGTGTGAAACCTGCAAAAGCAGAAACATTTTTTTAACAGCTCTGCATTGCACAAAAAAAATTGTAACTTTTTAAAGCAATTTAAAGGCATACATTATTTTGATGAATGGGGTTAGTGTGTCAGGAAGAGGTTTTTATAAAGTGACCATCAGATTTTCCACCACAAAAAAAAACAAAACAAAAAAAAACAAACACATTGATCAGCACCTCCTAACAGAATGAAGCAAGTGTGAGCTCCATAACTGTAAAGTGCTGTGGAAATTAATGGTGCTAAATCAGCGAGTAACATACTCATGGCCCCTGTACTCAGTTAAAGCAGAAGAGACATAGCTGCCTGTGAAGAATGGGAGAGTACATAGTTTAGGCCAGCGTCGGAGCTATGATGCTGGTCTGAACTGTCAACCACAGTAAGTGTGCTGCTTCCTGGCAAGCAGGAAGCCCAGAGGCTGGGAAGCGCTGAGCTCAGGAAGATAAGACGAGATCAATCGTCAAAGGGTGTTCGGATACATTAGAAAAGTAAAGTATGTTACGTGCGTATAACTAATACTAGTCCTAGAAGTTCAAAGAAGAGGCAGCACTCCGTTATTCAGTGTAAAAACGTGCAGGGTTTAATTTACCCACATGTTCAGGCAACGTTTCAGCTCACAATAAGCTTTTCTGAGAAAAGCTCATTGTGAGCTGAAACGTTGCCTGAACATGTGGGTAAATTAAACCCTGCACGTTTTTACACTGAATAACAGAGTGCTGCCTCTTCTTTGAACTTCTATGAAAACTTGGATGATCGTTGGACTGATTATCTGGGGCTTTGCACCCGAAGATAAGTATTTCTGTGCTGTTCCCTTTTCTTTTTTCTAATACTAGTCCTAGGGAAAAAAAAAAACCAAAAAAACACACTTCTAACCAATTCCTTCCTTGCCATTTTCTATTACCTTAATGCCAAGGTTGAGTCTTAGTTGGGTTATGCACTACAATATTCAGATAACTTGCACTTTTTGGTAACGTTTGTCATATATATTTTTTTTCCTACTGTGTGTTGGGATATGCCTAAAATAAGTCACCTTTGCATGGATTATCATTAGAGTCAGCAAGCACTGCATTAGCAGACATAATACAAGTCATGGCCAAGAGTCATCTTTAGACACAGGCTTTTAATGGGCCCTCTGTTACACAACTGCCATCCGCAACACAATGGGTGTCCTGGCACCTGCAGGCATAATAGTGCTCCAATGTGGGATTTGTAATAAAAAAAAAAAAAAGTTCTATATATTTTTTTTCTTTTTTTAAATAGTTTAAAAGCAGAAACATCCCCCCCCCCCCAAATTAAACAGCGTAAAAAAAGAAGAAAAAAAAACCACAGCTTTCCAACTGGAAATTGACACAGGGGTTGGAATTGTAATCCTTCACAACATGAGATGTACTCCACATGCTGAGTACAGGTGTACAGAGTGGAGCCTGCACCATAATATGTATAACACAGCCAGCCTCTGCAGGAAACGGCAACGTTCAGGCTGTTGAGCCCTTGGCGGCGGCGATACGGAGGGATAGGTACATAAAGGGATTTAGATGCTGAAACTATGAAAAAAAGATTGCCCTGCCTGCGGACGACATGTTACTGTTCTTGGAAGAGGCGCAGGCGTCTTTGGGGGCCGTTATGAACAGCATTAAAAAATTTGGGTCTCTTTCCGGATTATCTATTAATTGGGATAAGTCTGTTGTTGCCCATGGATGCGGCGGCTCCTCTGACACTAGACCCTGGGGTTCCCTTAAGGGTGGTACGCAAGTTTAAATATCTGGGCATTGTGGTTTCGGATAAAAAAAAAAAGGAGGGCCATGTGCGGCTCAACCTGACTCCTTTGCTTGGGAAGTTCCAGCAGAAGATTGGGTCTTGGAAGAAGCTATTTGTCGGTTGCAGGAAGAGTAAATTTGATCAAAATGATAGTTATGCCTCAGCTCCTCTACATATTGCCCAATACTCCAGCGTGGCTGCCTCAGAGTAAATTTTATAGGATCAATACTCTATTTAGGGACTTAATTTGGAAGGGTGGACGGGCGCGCATCAAATTGGAACATCTGCAAAGGGCGAAGGATGAGGGTGGTCTGATGGTCCCCAATCCATGGATTTACTATATAGCATCCCAATGTCAGCATATGGTAGTTTGAGGGGAACCGGAACAGAGTGCTTAAGCGGGGATAATCATTGAACGCGCGGTAGGGAAGGGCCCATTGTTAGCCAGTCTGGAAGCAGGCAGATTCAGAATTAATCCCCCAAAAATTCCCAACAATAGCTATGGTGGGGAAAGTCTGGCAGAAAATTAAGCAATGGAGGGTGCAACAATGTACGAGATATACGCCGATTTGGTTTGAGCCTAGGTTGGCAGAGCTCATGAGATGGCGGGGTTGGGTCAGTGGAGGTGCATTGGCATTTGGTTCGTGTCTCAGTTGCTTGATGGGGATGTTATCAAAACATCTGAGACACTTAGGACTGAGTTTCCTTTGTCCCAAAAGATGTTCTTTCAATATTTGCAGTTGAGACACGCCCTAAATTGTCAAAAGGAGGGGTCGCGCGTGATTCTGCATTCTGCAGTCCGACAGATGTTGACTCTTATTGGGCCTCGGAGGAGTACGAGGGGGTTCATTACCTTGATGTACAGGGGTCTGATGGATACCTTTTTAATGAAACATCTGTTAAGGATAAAGGAAAAGTGGGTGGCGGACGTGGGTCCTTTGTCGGAGTCCCAGTGGGAATCTATACTTCAATACATTCCCAGGGCGTCCCTGAGTGAGGCTAAGAGGGTGTCGGAGTGATACCTGGTGTATAGGGTATACAGGACCCCGGCATGGATGAGGAAGGCAGGACTGAGAGGTGACTCAAAGTGTCCAAGTGCATTGAGGATGATGCAGATTTGATACATATGATCGTGTGCTCGCCTCCAACCCTTTTTGGTGAAGGTTCTTAACTTGATCCAGGAGGTGATTAACCAATTTTCCAGAAACATCATTGTGACCCCCATATGTCACAAAAAACCATAAACATCCTCCTTATAGATCATAGTTAATAGAAGAGAACAAAGGAAGCTTTCTCAAATATATAAAAGCGATAAATTTATTAGTTACAAAAAACACTCATACAAAAAAGACCAATAAAATAGACATGATACAAAAACACATGAACACGTTATCTGTAAATACCCGTGTACAGAACACAAGAGTGTAAAGAAAGACACCAGGATTAATAGAGGAGCGTACCACATAAACCATTAGCTGTACATGTTCTTAATGTGGACCATAACTAAGGTGCTACCAAGCCAAAATCTCCATGTGTAACTATGAATAAAATACTATGTCTATCACCCTCTGTGTGTCCTATGCCATATGGACACGAGTGGTGAAAGAGCTATAGACCATGCGTTATGTGCACCCTAAGGTCCTAGACACAAAAACCTTGTGGACCCTGGAAACGCTAGTGGTCCTGAAAAAACGGTTATCATATTGAACACATGGGAGGCTGGTCTCACCTGGTATGCGGACGCTCCAGCACACACCCCGACGCACGTTTCGCTACCTGTAAGTACTTGCTTTATCAAGGGGAATAGTGTGGATTGAGAATGGTTTTCAGGACCTTATATCGTCCTGACAACGGTCATGTGACCATCATGTGATGGTAACCACCCCCCGGCCGTGTTGAACGGCGCACGCCCACATCACTGCAGTCATCTCCCCGCCCCCGCCCGGACCTGCCCAGCCACACATAGGAGCAGGCACCGATAGGTCCCGATCCCATGCGCAGATGGGCGCCGCCGGACGAGAGCGGGTGACCGACCCCAGTAACACTGTTAGTGCGCACCACGGCCAGGGTATATATAAGGTGACCATATACTAGATAAAAACTAAAAAATATATGTGTGACACATAAATAAACGATAGAGGTTCTCCCATATAGCAGGGGGTCCAAACTTTTGCAAGAATTCTCCCAATATATTGGTATTGTCCGATCTTGTGTTCCAAATAACCATATAGATCTTTTGCTGCTTGTAGCATATACGGGACTAAGTCATATTGCAGTATTCACTGCTCACTATGGAAGACACCTGCATCATGTAGAACTAAAAAATGTATCCATATGTGGCACATAAGTATACGATGGAGGCTCTCCCATGCGACAGGGGGTCCAGACTTTTGCAATTGTTCTCTAATATGATGGTATTGTCCAATCTTATGTTCTCAAGTGACCATATAGATCTTATGCTGCTTGTAGCATATGCGGAACTTAATCATATTGCTATATTCACTGCTCACTATGGAAAAACCTGCATCATGTGAAACAACAACAAATAAAAAAAGTGTGATTAAAACCAGACACAAAAACACATACAAATAAAATACAGGATGGTAAAGGGGAAAAACAATACTATATTGGATGGGGAGATAATTCTACAAAAATGCAGCGAAATTCAGGGATTCATTTAGCCCAGCCGGTTTCATAGTTCCCAATGTTACAATCCATCGCAATTCATGTTGCGCTAACAGCTTTTTAACATCCCCCCCTCTAATGCCAGTGTGTATGACATCTATACCTCTTACAAAAAAATTTTTGGGATTGCAATTATGTACCATACGGAAGTGCCTCGGTATTGTTTTGAGGGATGACACATCTTCTACTGTTGCCGCAGCCTCAATGTCACGCACGTGCTCTCTAATGCGTACTCTTAACTCCCTAGATGTTAACCCGATATATATAAGAGGGCAACCACAAGTAGCGTAGTAAATTACATTCTGTGTACTACACGAGATATACTCCCCTATTTTGTACTCTTTATGATCCACTGACGCAAAAGATGACGTTTGGCATGTATTACTGCATGCCAGACAGTGACCACATTTGAAAAATCCTTTTCTGGGTTGTGTGTTGCCAAAATACTTTTTAGTTGGGGCCACATAGTGGCTCCTGACCAATAGGTCTCCAAGATTTTTTGCACGTCGGGAAGTCATAAGAGGTCTGTCTGACAGAAAGGGTCTCAGGGAGGATTCCGCCCCAAGCACAGGCCAGTATCTAGTCAATATGTCTCTCATGCTGTCCCACTCATGGTTATATGTCGAAATAAATCGTATGTTGTCATCCTTTTTCTTATACTTTTTTTGATACAACAGAGAGGTGCGGGACACTGACTTGGCCTTATTATACCCGTGCTTAATGCACCTCCGACTATAACCTCGATGTTGAAACCGTTCTCTCAAGTCTGAAGCCTGCATTTCGAATCTCTGGTCTGTCGAGCAGATCCGCCGCATCCTCAGGAACTGTCCAACCGGGACGGCCCTTACTGTAGACTGGTTGTGCGCAGTCGTGGCGTGAATCAGTGAGTTGACAGACGTTTCTTTGCGAAAGACATCAGTCTGGATGGTGGATGTGTGGTCCACCTCCAGGCTAATGTCCAGAAAGTCAATTTTGGTCCTGTTATATTTGTATGTCAACTTGATGTTATAATCATTTCTATTCAGATCCGCCATGAACTCCTCCAGCTGCTGCACTGTCCCCCGCCAAAACATCAAGATGTCATCAATATAGCGTAACCAGCACAGCACATGGTCCGCGGCCCCCGACCCGGCGTCACCGAAAACCAACCTCTCCCAGAAACCCAAAAAGAGGTTAGCGTACGCCGGGGCACAGGCCGCGCCCATGGCTGCGCCGCGCTTTTGTTGATAAAACTGATCTTTAAAGGTGAAGAAGTTGTGCGTGAGGACAAAGTGCAGCAGCTCAAGAATGAGCTCACACAGGGGGCCGTCCAAGTTGGAGGTCCCGAGGAAGAAGCGGACCGCCCGAATACCATCATCATGGTTAATGCAGGTATACAAGGTTTCTACATCAGCTGTTACTAGAATAATATCATGACCCACAAAGGCACCGTCAACCCTCGTGAGGACATCCGTCGTGTCCTTAACATAAGAAGGTAAGGTCTCTACAATTGTTTTTAAATAATAATCAACAAATTTACAAATGGGGTCACACAGACCACCTATTCCTGACACGATCGGACGTCCCGGAGGATTGACGGCGTCCTTGTGCACCTTTGGGAGTAAGTAAAAGGTAGGTATCTTTGGGAATTTGACACTGAGGCCCTCAAAAACTTTTTTGTCAATGACCCCCGAATCCAAAGCTCTCAGTAAGATTTTTTGATCTTGATCCAGGAGGTGACAGGAGTAGATGAGGTGCGTAACCCGCTGACTTGCCTTCTGGGTTGTATGGATGATATTGCTACGGATGAATGTGGAAAGTTGATTACTGCAAGATTGTTGTATGCTGCGAGAAAGCTTATTGCGATTTACTGGTTGGATGAAAAACCACCAGGGAAAAAAGGAATTTATTAATAACATTAATTTTATTTTCCTTATGGAAAGGAATATCTACATCAAGAGAGGTCAGAATACAAAATTTGAAAATGTGTGGGGTGGATGGATGGATTACCCAGGTGTGGCGTCTGGTGAGTTTTTGCAGAGTAGAATGGGGGTCGTTTAGTTACTTCTGGAGGGACTTTTACATGTACTGTCGGACAATTTTTAACAGGTGATGTTGTCAGATGGTTGTATTGGATAATGGGTAAAGGACCGGTTTTCGTAAAATGAAAATGTATTAATAGGTTTTGTATTCGTTGTACCTGTCTGGAAAATGTATCAGACTGTTACTGCGTGTCATATGCTTTAATACAAAATTATTTGATTTAAAAAAAACGGCAACGTTCAGAGCAGAGTTCCTTAAATGCTGCTGCCAATCTCTGACCGCAGCATTTTGCAGTCCTGAGGGCTTGTTGTTCTAGGTGCCTAAAAGCCCCCTGCGGCACGATCGAGGGATGCGAATGGGTTACGTGATTTTCCCTATATACCGTATTTTTCGCTTTGAAAGACACTTTATTTCCCTCAAATTTGAGGGGGGAAATGGGGGTGCATCTTACAAAGTGGATATACTGCTTACCGTTACAGGCTGAGATGAAGGGGTGTCCGCCGCTGCTGCCGCGGTTGTCCGCTGCTGCCCATGGTTATGCTGGAGTCTCCGGGTGCTGCGGGGGGCTCTGGCGACATTGTGTGAAAGGACAGAGCCCCCTGGCAGTTCGTCCATGCTTTACTATGTGATGGACTCCATGAAAATGGTCGCCGGAATCTCAGGAGATGAGATTTCAGCGCTGAGATGTCATCTCTCGAGATCTTGGTCCCAAGATCTCCATCTGCGCATGCGCCGCTTCCCGGCGACCATTTTCCTAAAGTCCACCACACAGGAAAGCATGGACGAACTGCCAGGGGGCTCTGGCCTTTCACAAAATGTCGGGAGAGCCCCCCACAGCACTGGAGACATCCCCACATCACCGGAGACACCTCCGCAGCCCCCCTGCAGCCCAGGAGCCCCCCTGCAGCACAGGACACCTGCATACCCCCTCATCCCAGCCTGCAGCAACGCTCCTCTCCTGCCTCCTTCAGCAGCGACCCTGATCCACCGCAGCCACAACCCCCGGTAAGCAATAAGACGCATGGATTCTAAGAAGCCCCACCAATTTATTAAGTTTTTTTTTCCTATTTTTCTCCTCAAAATCTGGGGTGCGTCTTATAATCCGGAGCGTCTTGCAAAGCGAAAAATACGGTACTTCAAGACAGCTGATTGATTGCAGGATATAAAAAAAGGTCACTAGGGAGACTGAAAATGGAAAAAAAAATTAAACAATTATATATTATACTGTGGCAATAAAGAGTAGAAAGAAAAATATTCACTAAGGAGGAAATAACACACACACACACACACACACACACACACACACACAATCTCCACAATAGGAAAAAAAATGCCTATAGTTCTGCCTGTCACAACGCCACCTAACCGGCACTCTCCCTCCATAGGGTATCGCCCTATTGGGCGCTCTGTTTCCCACGTCTACATTTACACATTCAAAAACTACAACTCATCCCACAAGACAGAAACCCTCATACGGCTATGTTGATGGAACAAACAAACGTTCTAACTCTTATAAGAAATCTAAAAAACAAAAAGAATAAAAATATATTTACCGAGGTGGAAAGAGGTTAAGAAAGAATTCCTACTGTATTACGGTAGCAGGACTGTGAAAGAGTAAATTGACCAGCACAGAGTATTTGAATGTCAGTGCGTATTTCCCACAATGCAAAGGGTGAAATGTGTAGAAAATCACAATGAAATGACACATGGGAACATACCCTAATATGCATATTTTCACACTAGAAGTTTGAAATCTGCAACAAAACTGAGTTTATCCACCATGTGCAGGCATACGCTATGACATAGGCAGCATTTTCTAAAATTCACTTTTTTTTTGGCCTCCCTATGGTTATGTTCACACAACTATATCCTTGGTACAAGTGCTATCCATAGGGGGGTGGGGGGGGGGGTGTAAAACTGATAAATAAAAAATTAGCTCATCCCATACAGGTCAACCGTAGAGTATCCAGTTTTTACAAATACATTCATGGCTGATAGTGTTGGTACACTTGAAATTGCTCCAGAAAATTAAGTATTTGTCTCAGAAAATTATTGCAATTACAATGACATATCATGTGTGTGTTGGAACAACAGGGAAAAAGATTTTAAAAAATAAATAAATAAATTGGACATCATTTCACTCAATCCCCCCCAAAATGGGCAGGACAACACTGTTGGCATTCTCAACTTAATATTTGGTTCCACACCTTTTAGAATAAATACCTGCAATCAATTGCTTCCTGTAAACATCAACAAGCTTCTTAACCGCTTAACGACCGCCGATACACCTTTTAACGGCAGCAGTTAAGGGTACTTCTTCCTCAGCGCCACTTTTTAACAGCGCTGAGAAAAAAAAAAAAAGAAAGTGTATAATACCCACCAGCGTTGGAAAATGATTCAGGTTTGGTTTGTACAGTCCTGTCACGTGATCGCCATTATTCGCCAAACAGCGATCACAAAAAAATAAAAGTCCGTCTTTTTGTTAATTTCTCTCTCCTCTGATATGATCTAGCATACCAGAGGAGAGAGAAATGGGGTCCCTCGGTTACCCCTCCTCCACGGTACGTCCGCCATGCACGAAACCTTCTGCTCTGTCCTCTAGCCCTCCACGTCATCTTCTTGAAAGAAAAATGTCAGGCGCATGCACAGTGCACCAGCCAAGATCTGCCGGCCAGTACTCGGCAACAATAGATTTTTCCTATTGGTTCATGTTGATCACTGTGATGGACCCCATTATGTGGTGTAAGGTATTTTGTCCCCTTTTGGGTATATCAAAGTAGTCTGCCTGTATAAATGCATGTTATTTTAGGAGGCACCATATCTATTAGTTTGTTTCCTCCTTTCATTTTCCCCTTATGTTCTTCTCCAATTCTTTTTAATCACCACATCATGATGTATTTGTCACTAATCTTCTATTTCTATCCACAGAGCCGTCCTTATTGAAATAGTGTGCGTCATTCCTCCACTTCACTCCATCCTTCTCTATGCGCAGGAGCCACCCCTCCTGGAACGCACTAGCTACCACCCCCTTCTCTGTGGAATGCACGCAGCATCAGCAATTTCACTTTACGTGCACTGCGCGCGTCACTTCCGGTGTACTCCCCAGTCGTAGCGTGCGCACTGGGCTTCATAAACCTGACACTCCTGACAATGTACCACTGCCATCAGACCCGCGGCGGATACCGCGTCTGTCTCCTCCTCTCCAGCTTCATTTATGGCTTGGTAAGGGCGATCTATATGAGCGCCCATACGCCACATGGACTTTCTGGCGCTATCCTAACGAAATTAATCTCCCATAGATCGGCTGGTTTATAGCCCTCTATCTTCAGGATTTCCTGCTCATTCCACGTTTTTTGGTACGTCCACTTGTACACCACCTAGCTACCAAGTCAATCCACACGTATATGTGGATGCACATGCATACTTATATATATTTTTGTCTCACTGCAGATGCAATATTCTCTCTTAAGGGTCTGTGCCATATACCCTTTTCTCGCTTTTTATAGGTATGTACCCCTTATTTATTCGGTGACTTACCAGCACCCTATATACCTCAGTCCTTTTTCTGTCCATGTACTCACCAACACTCTAGTCCTTTTCTAGTATATAGTCCATGTACTTTTTTCTCATGGATTTCTCTTGTATTCTATTTTTTATGTACCTTACAAACGGTGCATGTAAGCTATATTGTTTGGAAGGTCGCTTCCGTTTTCCACCGATTTATAATATATGACCATATGTATTTACCTGTATATACTTTATTTATTTTGGTAATTTTCTTTATATTATGTCTATGCACTTTATTTGTTTATTTCTAGAGCACACTGATGAAGGTCCTTTGTTGACCGAAACGTTTGTGAACATTGTGAATACTGTATGTATTATAATAAACACCTTTTTGCATCAGACCCACAGGAGTCTGCCAAGTTTATCCTATATCATTGCACACCATTAAGGCACCCAGTGAGAGTGAACCTCCACCATATTTGACTGAAGGTACGGTGTTCTTTTCTTCTTAGGCCTAATTCGGTAAACAGAATTATGTGCTTTTCCAAAAAGCTCTATCTAGGTTTCATCTGTCCACAGGACATGTCCCAGAAGGATTTAGGCAAACTGTAGGCAAACTTTTTTTATGTCTCTGTGTTATCAATGGGGTCCTCTTGGATCTCCTGCCATAGAGTTTCATTTAATTCAAAATGTCAAAGAGTTTGCACTAACAATGATGTACCCTGTGCCTGCAGGACAGCTTGAATTTCTTTGGAACTGCTTATCCAACTTCCAAACTATCTTGCGTTGCAACATTTCATTAATTTTTCTCTGCTGTCTACAGCCATGGAGATTAGCTACAGCGCTGTGGGTTGCAAACTTCTTGATTACACTGTGTTCCAAATTATTATGCAAATAATATTTCCTTTAAATTACCTATCTGAATTGCAGTCAGTGTTATTTTCCAGTCATCTACTATTCTAGTATAATTGCAATGTTTTGGAACAAACTGCCTATGAAAACAGTATCTTTTAAAAAAAAAAATAAACACTCAAAATGCATGTTCCAAATTATTATGCACAGCAGAGTTTTCAACCTTTTTTTTTTTTTATTTTGAACAAAAAAATGGTCAATTGTAAAGTTATAAGCATTATTAGCTTATTACAAAATGAAATCAAACAGTTTTCAAGTGAAAACTTTATTCTAGGTGATGTTACATTTGCACATAGGACCCCTTGTTCGAAAGAAGCTTCTGAACTCTCTCGTCCATTGAATTTGTCAGTTTTTGGATGGTTTCTGCTTCAATTGTTTTGCATGTGGACAGAATACCCTCCCAGAGCTGTTGCTTAGATGTGAACTGCCTCCCGCCATCATATACACTCCTTTTGATGATGCTTCAGAGGTTCTCAATGGGGTTGAGGTCAGGGGAAGATGGTGGCTACACCATAAGTTTGTCCTCTTTTATGCCCATAGCAGCCAGAAATGCAGATGTGTTTTTTGCAGCATGAGACGGTGCATTATCATGCATGAAAATGATCTTGCTGCGGAAAGCACGGTTCTTCCTCTTGAACCATGGCAGGAAGTGTTTTTAGAAACTCCATATAGATTATGGAGTTCATCTTTACCCCTTCAGGGATCATAAACGGTCCGACAATCTCTCTCCCCATGATTCCAGCCCAAAACATTACTCCACCTCCTCCTTGTTGGCGCCTTAGCCGTGTTTTCATGGGGTGTCCATCAACCAGCCATCCTCCACTCCATCCATCTGGACCATCGAGCGTTGCACGGCACTCATCGGTGAACAAAACAGTTTGGAAGTCAGTCTTCATGTATCGTTTGGCCCACTGGAGCCATTTCTGCTTGTGTGCAGTGGATAGAGGATGGCTTGCTCACCTCTGAAAGACCCTGCATCTTGTTGTTCTGGGGACATTGGAGGCACCAGCAGCTGTCTGCTGCTATGACAAGGCATTTTTGCAGCTGCTCTTTTAACCTTACGCAATTGCCTGTTGGAAAGAGTCCTCAATTTTTCCTTCTCAGCACGCACACGTGTGTGCTGGGAATCAGCTACATACTTCTTGATTGTGCGATGATCATGATGAAGTGTCTTGGCAATGTTGATTGTAGTCATGCCTTGACCTAAATACTCCACAATTTGTTGCTTCTCAGCAGCCGACACATCCTTTTTCTTTCCCATTTTGGCAAAAAATGTAGGCTGCTTAATAATATGGAACAGCCTTCTTAAGTAGTCTTGCCTTTATTTGGACACACCTGCCAAAATAATTTGCACAGGTATCTGCAATTGCTTTCAGTGATATAAAGAGCCCTGACACACATCACCATCAATGAGTTTAAATGACAAACAAAAAAATTCTAACCTTATCACTCCTAAACTCTTTGTGCATAATAATTTGGAACACAGTGTATGTTGCACACTGTTCTCCATGCTTAGTGTGGCACACACAGACACACAACGTCTCCCCTTTTTATCAGGTTTTAGGTATGATTTTCATATTGCCCATGCATGTTACTTGCCAAAGGAGAGTTTGAAATAGCATCACATGCTTCAAACAGTTATTTACCCACAATTTCGGAAAGGTGCCAACCATTTTGTCTTGACTACTTTGTGGGCTGTTTGTGAAATGATGTCCAATTTGCCCTTTGTTCCAATACAGACAAAGGAAATACACATTTGTGTAACAAAACATGCAATTGCAATAATTTTGAGAGAAATACTTCATTTTCTGGAACAATTTCAAGGGTGCAAACACTTACGGACATGACTGTATAATTAACATAGGAAATAGTTGTTGGTCTTGTCAATTTTACTCACTGCTGATGTATCGTATACAGATAATCGTACAGATGAAAAAAGTTGTTTTTTTCCTGGATGAAAAGTGGACTTTTTTTTTTTTTTTTTTTTTTTTTTTTTTAATATGCTTTTGTGAATTTAGGTTTTAAAAGGAAGTGGTCATTAGATTAATGCTGCCTGAGCCAGAGGTAGCGTGAATCAGAGACTAGCTGCACAATTTCTGCCAGGTAAGTTTTACTGTGAAACCCTGTGAGGTTTCAGAAAAAAAAAAAAATATATATTGAACAGCCGGTCAGGAACTATAGAAGAGACCTGACTAGTCAGGGGAAATACCCGTCTCCCTACCCCATTCCAGTTGATTGACAGGTCTCTCCAATTTGTGTGATTGCTTCGCTTTTAAAAAGGCATGCCCTGGGAGTGTAATAGTTCTAGAAATACTTCTTACTAAGACTGAGCACATAGCATCTTTTAGTTGACGGCGCAGCCACCAAGATTTCCCGGGTGAAGACACTTCAGGAAAACGTTGGTGGTCGTTTTCCTAAGGGTATGTTTCCATGGGGCTTATTGGCAGCGCTTTGAACACAGCGGATACCCAGCTCCAACCACAGGGCCGCCCCCGTTGTACGCGCGGTGATTCTGGATGTGTTCATTGAACACATGCGGAATCATGGCATCGTATTCATAGACTGTGTTATTTATCTTGCGGAGACGGAGCAAGATAAATAGACATGCTGCAGTCTAGGAAGACGGGCCACATGTCCGGATACGCAGGGCCGCCGTATACGGCCCTGCACGCATAGTGGAGATGGGATTTCATAAAATCCCCTCGATTATGCTGTAACATCTGAACGCTGTGGATTGGACGCTGCGGCTGTACGCAGTGTCCAATCCGCAGCAAATCCTGAAGGCTTCCTGATCATGGAAACATACCCCAATGCGGTTTCGAAGGCAATATTCGATGCTAGTAAGTATAAAGACTGGGGGGCTTCCAAGTAGAAGCTGCCTGAAGAATGTTTAGGTCAAAAGCTTTTAACAATGAAGCAGTTAGAAGAAATGACATAAGGAAGAACACGTGCATAGCAATTTTCCACTTGCAAAAGATGTCACGTGCACATACCTTAAAGGGAACCTGTCACCCTCAAAATCGAAGGTGAGCTAAGCCCACCAGCATCAGGGGCTTATCTACAGCATTCTGTAATGCTGTAGATAAGCCCCCGATGTATCCTGAAAGATGAGAAAAAGAGGTTAGATTATACTCACCCATGGGCGGTCCCGATACGATGGGCGTTGGGGTCCGGTCCAGCGCCTCCCATCTTCTTACTATGATGTCCTCTTGTCTTCAGGCTGCGGCTCCGGTACAGGCGTACTTTGCCCTGTTGAGGGCAGAGCAAAGTACTGCAGTGCGCAGGCGCCTCTCTGATCTTTCCCGGCGCCTGTGAACTGCAGTACTTTGCTCTGCCCTCAACAGCGCAGATAAAGTATACCTGCGCCAGAGCCACAGCGTGAAGAGAAGAAGAGGACGTCATCGTAAGAAGATGGGAGGCGCCGGACCGGACCGCGACACCCACCGAACCGGGACCGCCCCTGGGTGAGTATAATCTAACCTCTTTTTCTCATCTTTCAGGATACATCGGGGGCTTATCTACAGCATTACAGAATGCTGTAGATAAGCCCCTGATGGTGGTGGTCTTAGCTCACCTTCGATTTTGGGGGTGACAGGTTCTCTTTAAAACGGCTTCTTTAGAAAGAAGCAAGCACTGCAAAACTGCCTGCACACAAATTCGGGTTTGCGGTTTTGTGACAAATCTAAACATCAAGTGTGAACTTGGCGACAGATAAATTGCATATTTACCATACTGGTCTATGCCTTTTAAAAAAGGGCTCATCTTTAATTTCTATTCACTATATTAAAAATAAAACCATCATCGTGAACCTTTACATTCCCAGTTTCTACTGATGATATCTTTTTAGCATCCATCCCAATCTGTTACACAGCAGAAAGAAACAGCTTGCTGCCCCCCTCCCTCATACGGTCACCCCCGCTACTTGACACGAGATTACGAAGGCGTCTGAGGGAGGTATATAAATAACATACATACATCTATGAGTAATCGTGTAGGAGAGAATGATTTATGTTTGTATATATGCTACAGGAACTAACGAAAGTATACTACACAGGCATAATACACATATTATACATACCTACACAGGTGAAAAACAATAATATGCTGGGATATGCACAGAGGAAAAAATCTAACACATCATCAGGATTACATACCCAAAAATGGTCCCCGAAATAAGACATCTTGTGAGCAAGCAACTGGGGTGAGCAAGCAGCCTTTGTGGTCAGAGCAGGTCAGTGAGCGAGCTGGAATGACAGCAGAACGGCATGGTAATTCATACACAAAAGAAAGGGAGGGAATACAGGAGGAGAAAAAAAAAGTATTAAAGGAGCGGAGGAGAGTAGATACTAGGAAGGAAGATGTGAGAACGGTAAAAAAATAAAAAGTTACCGTACCTAGGCCAAGCCATTCATATGGGAAGGAGGGACTCTCGGGAGGGTGTCCCAAACAGACAGACAATCATGATTTACCATAGAGAGATCACAATGCAAAGTGGCAAAGAAAAAATATAAACTCAGACAACAGAGAAGTGTACTGCGCTCATTTTACATCCTGCGCTAGAGGAATGACAGCCACTCACATTCCAGGAATACTGACTTTTTCTTGGTCCCAGTTAACACCAGTGTCCAAAATAGCAACCGCATGCAACTTTGCTCAAGGATTTTTTCTAACAGTACTGAACAGCAATCGCTTAGTCTTAGGCACATTAGACAGGGTCCTTAATGGGAGCGTTTGTGACCCTTTTCTGGTTAGAGGGTTTTTGTTTTTTTTTGCTTTTTAAATACATGTCATTTCTTTGTGCATTTTGCATGTAGACAACATTTACATTTTATTCATCCACAGACTTGCTTGGTCTATAAAGAACAAAATTGGCCAAATTTATCCCCTGCTGCTCCAGCCCCTGGTCTTGGACATGGCGGCAGCAATGAAGTCCTACCTGGAGCACACGACCACTGCAGCCAATCACTGGGCTCTACCGCTGAGCCCAGTTTTCCACTGCTGCGGTTACATGCTGTAGATAGGATGTTACCACTGCAGCCATGTCAACAAAGATTGGGGGCAGCAGCGTGGAGACAGTGCCGGAGCAGCAGAGGAGGTCGATTTTGTTATTTTTAGACACTGTAAATTAATTCATTTACAGTGATTCATGTGTTTAATAGGAATCCAAAGACAAGACAGGTAACGTGACAGCAGCAAAAGATAAGGAATGTATCATCACACTGGAATACCAGAAGCCGCCAATTACACAGAGATAAGTGGTGCTACATGACAGCAGCTCATCACTTCCAGTAATCAGTCCCACAGACTGAATACATGCACTCCTGTTCATGACTAAGCTCGCGTACCACAAATGGAGCACACCTTTTTAAAAAGTGCTCAGATCTACCACAGGTAAAAAAAATATATAAAAAAAAATTTCCTTCCTTAGCTTTTATAACTGGTAGCTGTGTACTTTAAAATAATAATAAACTACTGAATACTGGGTCTGTGCACACTTTGCAGTTTTGCCACAAAACGTGAAGGGTTGCCTAATGCCAAAGTGAATGGGAACCCTGAAGTGTCATGCACACGTTGCTTATTTGTGACTTAAAGATTTGGTGCAGACAGATATAACGCTGCAACATGTCAATTCTCGCAGCGTTTTCAATGCAGAATCCACCCATACTAATGCACCAAAAACACATTTTACATAGCATTTTCCCTGCCAATAGCTGCAGAAATTTCTGCACCAGATACCTGATGTGTGCGCATACCATTGGGAATTTTCCCCAGATTACTGATACTGTATTTCTTAGTTGGAACTTGATTATTACATTTTTTTTTCTTTCATTTAATACAAGCTGGTATAATTGCTCAGATTTTATATTTACGGTAGGTACTTGAACATATTGCTCACATATATTTTGAATTTCTGTAAAAAGCACCAGATTGTGTCTCCGCCATTTTTCAATACTGCTTTAGAGAATCTTTAACCATGGTTACTGGCTATATTAAACCATTAATTTCCTATGGTGTTCAAGCCTATTCAGTGATATTACTAGAAGATGGCATAAAATTAGCCTGGGTGGGAGAGAGAAAGAAAGAAAAAAAAAAAAAAAAAAAAAAAAAAACCTGTAGACGCCTAGCTCTAGATTTAAAAGACAGAAGATCCCCAGGATGTGGTCTACTGACAGATTAAACAAAACTGTGCATTTATCTACTAAAACAAGAAGTGAAAGCATACAGTTTTCAATCTATTCGCAGTCAAGCGCAACAAAAAAAAAAAAGTAGGAAAAAAACAACAGTAGCTGTAAAAAGAGAGAAAAAAAAATAGCCAATAAATAAGTAAAGATACTTTGAAATGTTAGTAAAGCAAAATCAAAATTATTTGTTCCCGTACTGGGACTGGCTACTTACAATATAGTCCAGTTTCTTACCATCTAAGATTTGACCTATACTCATTCAGAAGTTGAAAGCAGCCAGAGCTGTACAAAATGACTACCGTATATAACAGGCACGGGCTCAGTGACCGCTTTATGCGGCCGAGCAGTTCAGTGCACATTCCCACCTAATTGTTCTCCCATCAATCTCCACCCTGCTTTGTCTTCCGTAAAGCCAGTGTTGTCGATTAAGGAAAGGTGATCAAAGATGGAAAACAAGTACGTAAGCGGGAATGGTCTCGACACACCAAGGGCGCAACGACACACCAAGGGCGCAACGACACACCAAGGGCGCAACGACACACCAAGGGCGCAACGACACACCAAGGGCGCAACGACACACCAAGGGCGCAACGACACACCAAGGGCGCAACGACACACCAAGGGCGCAACGACACACCAAGGGCGCAACGACTGGCTGCTTTCAAAGCTGGAATGATTTCAGCTCAGATCTTATAGTGTGTTAAGAAATGTAACTATAAAATAATTTCGGGAGGAGATTGCCCCTATATGCAGTTCATTGTTTAAAAACAAACAAACTGAGCTTTACTTAGCCTCCTTAGCTCTGAGCTCCCCCTACCATCTATATGGGCAGGGCTGCTGAGCTCAGTGATTGTCTGCAATGATGTATTTTCTCTTGCTTGGAAAAAATAAAAATAAAAAAAATACATGTACCCCTGACCAATCAAATGGATGGAATAGCTGGCAGCCAGACAGGTGTTCACTAGACAGCCAAGTGTATGGGCAACTTTAGTCTACAGTCTCGGATAGAAGAGAAGTCTGTTCCTTCGGTTTAAGGCTGATGAGCACTTTTGTAAATATCTATAATCCCATGGAAAAACACCCTACCATTTCTAGTGCTGAGCTACTAAGCAGACCTATTGGTTTTCATCAAGACCAGTGTTGTTCTGGCCAGTCTTGATGATGGGACGTGCTGGAGTCAGACGCTCCTGATTCATTTAGAGGCATCTGTAGATGTCAGTATCTACAGACACTAATCTGTGCAAAATACATTTGTTGCCCAAAGCACAGTCACCATTTTTGATTGCATTTAGACCTTACTATATACCAAAATCATAAGTTTCCATGAAAATACTTATGTAAAGTAGATTAGCACACAACGTGTCTGCTTTATACAATTAAAATACATCTGCAAGGAGTTTACATACATAGTACATACACAGTTATTAAGGTTGAAGGAAGACTTTAAGTCCATCTAGTTCAACCCATAGCCTAGCATGCCCTAACATGTTGATCAAGGGGAAGGCAAAAAAAACCCATGTGGTAAGAGTAAGCTCCATCATGGGGAAAAAAATTCCTTCCCGACTCCACATACGGCAATCAGACTAGTTCCCTGGATCAACGCCTTATCAAGGAATCTAATATATATACCCTGTAATATTATACTTTTCCAGAAAGGCATCCAGTCCCCTCTTAAATTGAAGCAATGAGTCACTCATTACAACATCATACGGCAGAGAGTTCCATAGTCTCACTGCTCTTACAGTAAAGAATCCGCATCTGTTATTATGCTTAAACCTTTTTTCCTCCAGACGTAGAGGATGCCCCCTTGTCCCTGTCTCATGTCTATGATTAAAAAGATCATCAGAAAGGTCTTTGTACTGTCCCCTCATATATTTAAACATTAACATAAGATCACCCCTTAGTCTTCGTTTTTCCAAACTAAATAGCCCCAAGTGTAATAACCTATCTTGGTATGGCAGACCTCCCAGTCCTCTAATAACCTTGGTCGCTCTTCTCTGCACCCGCTCTAGTTCAGCTATGTCTTTCTTATACACCGGAGACCAGAACTGTGCACAGTATTCTAAGTGTGGTCGAACTAGTGACTTGTATAGAGGTAAAATTATGTTCTCCTCATGAGCATCTATGCCTCTTTTAATGCATCCCATTATTTTATTTGCCTTTGTAGCAGCTGCCTGACACTGGCCACTGAATATGAGTTTGTCATCCACCCATACACCCAGGTCTTTTTCATTGACGGTTTTGCCCAGAGTTTTAGAATTAAGCACATAGTTATACATCTTATTACTTCTACCCAAGTGCATGACCTTACATTTATCCCCATTAAAGCTCATTTGCCATTTATCAGCCCAAGCTTCTAGTTTACATAAATCAGCCTGTAATATAAAATTGTCCTCCCCTGTATTGATTACCCTGCAGAGTTTAGTGTCATCTGCAAATATTGAAATTCTACTCTGAATGCCCCCTACAAGGTCATTAATAAATATGTTAAAAAGAAGAGGGCCCAATACTGACCCCTGTGGTACCCCACTACTAACCGTGACCCAGTCCGAGTGTGCTCCATTAATAACCACCCTTTGTTTCCTATCCCTGAGCCAACTCTCAACCCACTTGCACATATTTTCCCCTATCCCCATTATTCTCATTTTATGTATCAACCTTTTGTGTGGCACCGTATCAAAAGCTTTTGAAAAGTCCATATACACTACATCTACTGGGTTCCCTTGGTCCAGACCGGAACTTACCTCTTCATAGAAGCTGATCAAATTAGTCTGACATGATCGGTCCCTAGTAAACCCGTGCTGATACTGGGTCATGAGGTTATTCCTCTTCAGATACTCCAGTATAGCATCCCTTAGAATGCCCTCCAGGATTTTACCCACAGTAGAGGTTAAACTTACTGGCCTATAATTTCCGAGTTCAGTTTTTGTCCCCTTTTTGAATATTGGCACCACATTTGCTATACGCCAGTCCTGTGGTACAGACCCTGTTATTATGGACTCTTTAAAGATTAAAAATAATGGTCTATCAATGACTGTACTTAATTCCTGCAGTACTTGGGGGTGTATCCCATCCGGGCCCGGAGATTTGTCAATTTTTGTGATTTTTAGACGCCGCCGTACTTCCTGCTGGGTTAAGCAGGTAACATTAAATTGGGAATTATTATCACTAGTCATATTGGCTGCCAAGGGATTTTCTTTTGTAAATACTGATGAAAAAAAGTCATTTAGCATATTGGCTTTTTCCTCATCCTCATCCACCATTTCACCCAGACTATTTTTAAGGGGGCCAACACTATCATTTTTTAGTTTCTTACTATTTATGTAGTTAAAGAATATTTTGGGGTTATTTTTGCTCTCTCTAGCAATGAGTCTCTCTGTCTCAATCTTTGCTGCCTTGATTTGCTTTTTACATAATTTATTTAATTTTTTGTATTTATTTAATGCCTCCTCACTACCTACTTCCTTTAATTCTCTAAATGCTTTCTTTATGTCCCTTACAGCTCTATTTAGCCGTATTGGTTTCCTCCTATTTCTAGTATGTTTATTCCCATACGGTATATACTGTGCACAGGTCCTATCCAGGATGCTAATAAATGTCTCCCATTTTCTTTGTGTACTTTTATGTCTCAGGATATCGTCCCAGTTAATTGCACCAAGATCCTCTCTCATCCGTTGGAAATTTGCACTCCTGAAGTTTAGTGTCCTTGTCACCCCTCTACTACACATCTTATTAAAGGAGACATGAAAACTTATTATTTTGTGATCACTATTCCCCAAGTGACCCCCAACCCTTATATTTGATATGCGGTCTGGCCTGTTGGTTAACCCCTTCACCCCCAAGGGTGGTTTGCACGTTAATGACCGGGCCAATTTTTACAATTCTGACCACTGTCCATTTATGAGGCTATAACTCTGGAACGCTTTGACGGATCTTGGCGATTCTGACATTGTTTTCTCGTGACATATTGTACTTCATGTTAGTGGTAAAATTTATTCGATATAACTTGCGTTTATTTGTGAAAAAAATGGAAATTTGGCGAAAATTATGAAAATTTTGCAATTTTCCAACTTTGAATTTTTATGCCCTTAAATCACAGACATATGTCACGCAAAATACTTAATAAGTAACATTTCCCACATGTCTACTTTACATCAGTACAATTTTGGAACCAAAATTTTTTTTTGTGACGGAGTTATAAGGGTTAAAAGTTGACCAGCAATTTCTCATTTTTACAACACCATTTTTTTTTAGGGACCACATCTCATTTGAAGTCATTTTGAGGGGTCTATATGATAGAAAATACTCAAGTGTGACACCATTCTAAAAACTGCACCCCTCAAGGTGCTCAAAACCACATTCAAGAAGTTTATTAACCCTTCAGGTGTTTCACAGGAATTTTTGGAATGTTTAAATAAAAATGAACATTTAACTTTTTTTCACACAAAATTTATTTCAGCTCCAATTTGTTTTATTTTACCAAGGGTAACAGGAGAAAATGGACCCCCAAAGTTGTTGTATAATTTGTCCTGAGTACGCTGATACCCCATATGTGGGTGTAAACCATTGTTTGGGCGCATGGCAGAGCTTGGAAGGGAAGGAGCGCCATTTGACTTTTCAATGCAAAATTGACTGGAATTGAGATGGGACGCCATGTTGCGTTTGGAGAGCCCCTGATGTGCCTAAACATTGAAACTCCCTACAAGTGACACCATTTTGGAAAGTAGACCCCCTAAGGAACTTATCTAGATGTGTTTTGAGAGCTTTGAACCCCCAAGTGTTTCACTACAGATTATAACGCAGAGCCGTGAAAATATATATTTTTTTTTTTACTCAAAAATGATTTTTTAGCCCCCAGCTTTGTATTTTTACAAGGGTAACAGAATAAATTGGACCCCAAAATTTGTTTTCCAATTTGTCCTGAGTACGCTGATACCCCATATGTGGGGGGGAACCACTGTTTGGGCGCATGACAGAGCTCGGAAGGGAAGGAGCGCCATTTGGAATGCAGACTTAAATGGATTGGTCAGCAGCCGTCACGTTGCATTTGCAGAGCCCCTGATGTACCCAAACAGTACAAACCCCCCACAAGTGACCCCATATTGGAAACTAGACCTCCCAAGGAACTTATCTAGATGTGTTTTGAGAACTTTGAACCCCCAAGTGTTTCACTAAAGTTTATAGCGCAAATCCGTGAAAATAAAAATTCTTTTTTTTTTTTCACAAAAATGATTTTTTTAGCCCCCAGTTTTGTATTTTCACAAGGGTAACAGGATAAATTGGACCCCAAAAGTTGTTGTCCAATTTGTCCTGAGTACGCTGATACCCCATATGTGGGGGGGAACCACTGTTTGGGTGCATGACAGAGCTCGGAAGGGAAGGAGCACCATTTGGAATGCAGCCTTAAATGGATTGGTCTGCAGGCGTCACGTTGCATTTGCAGAGCCCCTGATGTACCCAAACAGTACAAACCCCCCACAAGTGACCCCATATTGGAAACTAGACCTCCCAAGGAACTTATCTAGATGTGTTGTGAGAACTTTGAACCCCCAAGTGTTTCACTACAGTTTATAACGCAGAGCCGTGAAAATAAAACATCTTTTTTTTCCCACAAAAATGATTTTTAGCCCCCCAAATTTTTATTTTCCTAAGGATAACAAGAGAGCTTGGACCCCAGAAGTTGTTGTTCAATTTGTCCCGAGTACGCTGATAACACATATGTTGGGGTAAACCCCTTTTTGGGCGCACGGGAGAGCTCGGAAGGGAAGGAGCACTGTTTTACTTTTTCAACGCAGAATTGGCTGGAATTGAGATTGGACGCCATGTCGCGCTTGGAGAGCCCCTGATGTGCCTGGACAGTGGAAACTCCCCAATTCTACCTGAAACCCTAACCCAAACACACCCCTAACCCTAATCCCAACGGTAACCCTAACCACACCCCTAGCCCTGACACACCCATAATTCTAATCCCAACCCTAATCCAAACGTAAATGTAATCCAAACCCTAACCCTAACTTTAGCCCCAACCCTAACTTTAGCCCCAACCCTAACTTTAGCCCCAACCCTAACTTTAGCCCCAACCCTAACTTTAGCCCCAACCCTAACTTTACCTCCAACCCTAGCCCTAACCCTAACCCTACCCCTAACCGTGCCTGAAATACGTGGCACTTAAATACGTGGCACTTAAATACGTGGCACTTAAATACGTGGCACTTAAATACGTGGCACTTAAATACGTGGCACTTAAATACGTGGCACTTAAATACGTGGCACTTAAATACGTGGCACTTAAATACGTGGCACTTAAATACGTGGCACTGAAATACGTGGCACTGAAATACGTGGCACTGAAATACGTGGCACTGAAATACGTGGCACTGAAATACGTGGCACTGAAATACGTGGCACTGAAATACGTGGCACTGAAATACGTGGCACTGAAATACGTGGCACTGAAATACGTGGCACTGAAATACGTGGCACTGAAATACGTGGCACTGAAATACGTGGCACTTAAATACGTGGCACTGAAATATGTGATACGTGGCACTTAAATACGTGGCACTGAAACACGTGGCACTGAAACACGTGGCACTGAAACACGTGGCACTGAAATACGTGATACGTGGCACTGAAATACGTGGCACTGAAATACGTGGCACTGAAATACGTGGCACTGAAATACGTGGCACTGAAATATGTGATACGTGGCACTTAAATACGTGGCACTGAAATACGTGGCACTGAAATACGTGGCACTGAAATACGTGGCACTGAAATACGTGGCACTGAAATATGTGATACGTGGCACTTAAATACGTGGCACTGAAACACGTGGCACTGAAATACGTGATACATGGCACTGAAATACGTGGCACTGAAATACGTGGCACTGAAATACGTGGCACTGAAATACGTGGCACTGAAATACGTGGCACTGAAACACGTGCAACTGAAATACGTGGTACTAAAATATGTGGCACTGAAATACGTGATACGTGGCACTGAAATACGTGGCACTGAAACACGTGGCACTGAAAACGGTAATTAGTCTTACCGGTAATAGTATTTCCAGGAATCCATCCTGACAGCACCATGGAGGTTGTCTTCTTATCCACAGTGGGACAGGAAACCACGAGCATAAAAGGACCCTCCCCTTACCAATCATCAGTGATTTTCAAAGTACCACATCTGGATGGATGCCAAAAAAGAATATTTTATTTAAACACAAACAAGATACAAATGTTTACGTCACATCAGATCTTAGTAAATTAGCATGGGAAGGGAAACTAGCAGTGCTGTCAGGATGGATTCCTGGAAATACTATTACCGGTAAGACTAATTACCGTTTTCCAGGTCATCCACCTGACAGCACCATGGAGAAGTACCAAAGCAGACTACTTCCTAGGGTGGGAATACTGCCTGGAGTACCCTCCTGCCAAAACTTAATTGTGTTGACATCACGTCTAGTTTGTAATGTTTGGAAAAAGTACTAAGGTTAGACCAGGAAGCGGCGTTACAAATTTGATCTGCTGAAGCCCCCCCTTTTTCTGCCCATGAGGCTGCCATTGACCTAGACGAATGTGCTCTGATATAACCCGGTGGATCCCTCCCCCGGGCTTTATAGGCCGAGATTATTGCGGATCTAATCCATCTCGCAATTGTGGATTTAGATGCCTTCTTACCCTTATTCGGGCCTCTAAATTGAACAAAAAGGTTATTATCTACCCTCCAGGGTGCTGTAATTTCTAGGTATTTAAGAACCGATTCTTTAACGTCCAGACTATGATAAAGAGACTCTTTTTGATTTCTGGGAGACTGAAAGAAAGAAGGGAGTATGACTTCCTGATTAATATTTGAATCGGAGACCACCTTCGGAAGGAAAGCTGGGTCCAGTCTCAGAACCAGCCTGTCATGAAAAATCTGTAAGTACGGATCTTGAATAGAGAGGGCCTGAAGCTCTCCCAGTCTCTTAGCGGAAGTAATGGCTACAAGGAAGGCCGTTTTTAGGGACAATTTACCTATGTCTGGGTTATCGTCCAAATTAAACTGAATTTTACATAATTCGTTAAGAACCAGATTTAAATCCCATGGTGGGATAGTCTTCCTTAATAGAGGTTTTAGTCTTGCAACTGCTCTGGAAAATCGACTTATCCATGGGTGAGCTGATAAAGTACAGTCGTAGAAAACACTAAGGGCCGCGATTTGTACCCGTAAGGTACTGGGTCTGAGACCTGCATTAAACCCTGCCTGGAGAAAATCAAGGATTTTGGGAACATTAGGCCGGTCAGTATCGACTGCAGTTTCTCCACAGTGGCTGCAGAATTTTTTCCAGATTTTTAAGTAGATAGAAGAGGTTACTGGCTTCCTGCTTGCTTTTAACGTAGAGATCACCTCGTCCGATAAACCCTTTGCTCTTAGGACTTGCCGCTCAGGATCCAGGCTGATAGACGGAGGGATTCCGGATTCTGGTGTAGAACGGGACCTTGAAAGAGGAGATCCCTTCTTTGTGGAAGAATAACTGGTTTCCCCTTTGACATCTTGTTCAGTAAGGTAAACCAACTCCTCTTCGGCCAGTACGGTACTACAAGAAGGACTTTGGCTCCATCTTCTGCGATCTTCCTGAGAGTTCTTGGGATTAGGGCAAGCGGTGGGAACGCGTACAACAGGCCTCTGTCCCATGATTGGGAGAAGGCATCGACTCCAGCTGGGTTTTCCTGAGGGTTTAGTGAATAGAAGATGCTGGTCTTTGCGTTCTGTCTGGTTGCAAAGAGGTCTATCTCCGGATACCCCCAATGACGACACAGGTCTCTGAAAACCACGTTGTTTAGCTCCCATTCCGTAGATAGCACCGTCCTCCTGCTCAGGAAGTCTGCTACTTGGTTGCTGGAACCTTCCAGGTGAACTGCGGAGATCGAGAGTACCGTCACTTCTGCCCACCTGAAGATTCGTTCCGCCAACTGCTGTAGAGCTCTGTGTCTCGGGCCACCCTGATGTCGAAGGAACGCCACTGCTGTCGTGTTGTCCGAGAGCACCTTCACGTGCCTGTTCTTCACCAAGGCTTGCGCTGAAGATAGGACCTTCCAGACTGCGAGCAGCTCTCTGAAGTTTGAGGACCGCATGCTGTTTTCTCGGGTCCACAGACCTTGGTAATACCTTCCCTGGATGTGGCCTCCCCAGCCTTGCTGACTTGCGTCCGTGGTAATTATTACTTCGGGAGTATGACTCCAGGGTACTCCCTGCTTGAGGTTTTTGGGATCTGTCCACCAACGCAACGAGGTTTTCACCTGGTTTGGCAACTGTATCACCTTGTCCAAGGACCCCTGTCTTCTGTCCCAGGATGAGAGAATCGCCTGTTGAAGCTGTCGGGAGTGAAACTGACACCAATTTACGCAAGGTATGCATGCCGTCATCATTCCTAGGATTTTCATAGCATCCCTGATGGAAACTCTGTTTTTCGCGAAGAGATGAATCTTGCTTATTATGCCTCGGAGTTTTTCCTCCGGCAAAAAGGACATCCTGACATCTGAGTCTAACATGACCCCGAGGAATTTTATCCTCCGTTTGGGTACTAGATCGGATTTTTTCCAGTTTATGATCCACCCCAAATTCTGCAGTGTGGAGATTACGAACTGACAGTCGGTCCTGAGTTGATTTACCGTGTCTGCTACCACTAGGAAGTCGTCCAGATACGGGATGACTAAGATATCTCGATTTCTTAGGTAGGCTACTACCTCTATCATAATCTTTGTAAAAACTCTTGGCGCTGAAGCTAGACCGAACGGCAGACAACGAAACTGGTAATGAAGGACTTTTCCTCCTTTTTCTACTGCAAACCTCAGATATTTTTGGTGGTTTAGGCAGATAGGAACGTGGTAATACGCACTCTTTAAGTCTAGAGTGCACATAACCACTTCCCTGTCCAGGAGGGGAATCGTAGATTTTATCGATTCCATTTTGAATCGTTTGTATACTACCCAAGAATTTAGGTGTTTGAGATTTATGATAGTTCTTGACTCTCCCGAAGGTTTTATTATAGAGAATAGGCTTGAGTAAAATCCCTGTCCTATCTCTTGGGGAGGTACCGGGACAATCGCAGCTGTTTTTAGCAGATCCTGAATATCTACCCACATGGGCGATGTTGTGGTGAGATGGGGGCTGGAGATCAGGAATTTTTGTGGGGGAGGAGAAGAGAACTCGATTCTGTAGCCCTGAGCAACTAGTTGTAACACCCATGGGCTTGTAGTGATCTTTTGCCAGCCTCCTGAAAATCTGGTTAAACGCCCCCCCACTCTGGTGGCGTCATTTTCTATGGTAGCTCGGTGTTGAACCTGAAAAGGTGGATTCCTTATTCTTGGTTCTGGATTCTCCGCCCTTTGGGTAACTCCACCTGCCTTGTTTCCCTTTCCCCCTATAATCACTTTTTTGATTATAACGTGGTCTCCGAAAGGGCTGAAATTTTTTACGTTTGTCCTCTGGGAACCCCTTTTTATCATCTGACGCTTTCTCTAAGATGTCATCTAGTACCGGACCGAATACTCTTCCCCCTGAAAATGGTATGGCGCAGAGCTTATTTTTGGAATGAACGTCCCCGGACCAGTTCTTGAGCCAGATGGCTCTTCTGGCCGCGTTTGATAGGGATTGATTCCTAGCCGTAAACCTTACTGTTTCCGCCGACGCATCTGCTAAGAAATCTGTACCCATTTTAAGGAGGGGAAGGGATTTTAATATTGTTTCTCTAGGGGTTTTAGAGGAAAGCTGGTCCGCTAGGTCGTCCACCCATAGGTGCATAGACCGTGCTACTGAAGTTGCTGCTATGTTCGCACGCATTACAGCTGCTGAGCTCTCCCAGGCTCGTTTTAGGAGACTGTCTGCCTTCCTATCCATAGCCTCCTTTAAATTAGATGAGTCCTCAAAGGGTATTGCAGTTCTTTTGGAGACTCTGGCTAAGGGAACGTCTATTTTAGGGACATCCTCCCAGTCTTTGACCTCCGCTGGATCAAAAGGGAGGCGTAGCTTAAAGTCTTTAGGAATGATTAGGCGTTTTTCCGCCTCCTCCCATTCCTCCAGAATCATTCCACGAATATGAGCGTTGACGGGGAAGACTTTTGAGGTCTGGGCTCGTAATCCGCCAAACATTTCATCTTGGATTGAACAAGAGGCTGGCGGCTCTTCAATTTGCATGGTGTGCCTTACTGCGCCCAGGAGCTCGTCGGTGTCCGCAGAGGAAAATAAGTATTTTTTCCCCCTGTGGAAAAACAGCAGACATAAGTGTCAATCCCGCCGGACACCGGCCGTGCACAGTGCGGAGCCCCCTCACCTGCCGGGAGGGTCTTTAAACTCCTCGTTCTCCAGCTCTGAATCGGACAAGGCCCCTTCAGATGAAGAGTCCGAATCCCTCATTCTCTTCTTATCTGGCTGTGAGGGTTGAGGGGTCATTAAGCCCGAGACTGATGCCTGTACCTCCTCCCTGATCATAGTCCGCATGTTAGACATGAGAGAGGCCTGCTCTTCGCCCAGTATGCGGTTAGTGCAGGGCTCACACAGGGGTTTCTGCCATGTGTCCTTTAGTTTAGCGGAGCATAACGGGCACTTCTTACATCTCCCTTTCTTAGCTGCGGCGGTGGAGGCTACCTATAATAATAGAAGTGGCCCTGTTTTAGAAGGAGGTAGAAACACCCGGGAGGTAGGCATTTAACAGTTGCCCTCTGCAAGGGGACTTACGTGAGCCTGGCTATCACCCTCTATCCTGGCGGAATCCTCCATCTCGGATATTGCAGGATAGAGGTCTAACTACGGCTTTTACCTTATATGCTTGTCCTCCTGGCGTTGGAGCGTTCGCGCTCGCCGGCATGCCCCGGAAGTGCTGCATCTTCCCCATAGAGAGATGGGGACGCCGCCCCCGCCCCCTGTCGACCGCGACCCGGAAGTGCTATGCCGGGCTCAGCGTGCGGCGTTCCAGGGAGACAGAGCTGCGGTGAGCGTCCAGGCTGTCTGCTCTGTTCCAAAGGCAGACCCGGAAACGCTCGGCGGCGTGCTCGGTCGAGAGCCTCTCCAGGAGGAAACGACCGGCAATCCCAGGAGCAGCGCTGCACCGGGTGAGCTGAGGGACCCTGTGTCGGGTTTCGGCTTACGGGGACTTGTAGTGGGAAGGGTAATAAGGGCCGAGACCCCCCGATCCACACTCCCCCAAACGGAGCTGCCGGAATCCTCGTAGTTCCTATCCAAAGTGGGACAGGAAAAACACTGATGATTGGTAAGGGGAGGGTCCTTTTATGCTCGTGGTTTCCTGTCCCACTGTGGATAAGAAGACAACCTCCATGGTGCTGTCAGGTGGATGACCTGGAAATATGTGATACGTTGCCCTGAAATACATGGCACTGAAATACATGGCACTGAAATACGTGGCACTGAAATACGTGGCACTATGACTGTCAGAAAATGTTCATTAAACGGTTAGGGGTGAGGTTAGGGGTAGAGTTAGGGTTAGGGTTTGGATCCCTTTATCACAATGATTGTGGTGGGTGGCTTTTCAGTGTGTTTTCTGTTTTTTTTTCGATAAAAATGCATGCGTTTTTAACGCAAACAAACGCATGTGCTTAAAAACGCAAGAAAATACTGCAGGTTGTATTTCTGAAAATTAACGCATGCAGAAAAAAACCGCATGCGTTTGAAAACGCGACCAAACGCGTACAAAAAAAACGCATGCGTTTTCAATGTTAAATATAGGGAAAAAACGCATGCGGTTTTTTGTGCAAAAAACGCTGCAGACAAAAACGCAAGTGTGAAACCAGCGACGCTTTTTATAGCAAAAAAGTTTTTGCGTCTCCACATTTTGAGAGCTATAATTTTTCCACATTTTGCTCCACAGAGTCATGTGAGGTCTTGTTTTTTGCGGGACGAGTTGACGTTTTTATTGGTAACATTTTCGGACACGTGACCGTTTTTGATCGCTTTTTATTCCGATTTTTGTGAGGCAGAATGACCAAAAACCAGCAATTCCTGAATTTCTTTTGGGAGAGGCGTTTATACCGTTCCGCGTTTGGTAAAATTGATAAAGCAGTTTTATTCTTCGGGTCAGTACGATTACAGCGATATCTCATTTATATCATTTTTTTATGTTTTGGCGCTTTTATACGATAAAAACTATTTTATAGAAAAAATAATTATTTTGGTATCGCTTTATTCTCAGGACTATAACTTTTTTATTTTTTTGCTGATGATGCTGTGTGGCGGCTTGTTTTTTGCAGGACAAGATGACGTTTTCAGTGGTACCATGGTTATTTATATATGTCTTTTTGATCGCGTGTTATTCCACTTTTTGTTCGGCGGTATGGTAATAAAGCGTTGTTTTTTGCCTCGTTTTTTTTTTTTTTCCTTACGGCGTTTACTGAAGGGGTTAACTAGTGGGGCAGTTTTATAGGTGGGGTCGTTACGGACGCGGCGATACTAAACATGTGTACTTTTATTGTTTTGTTTTTTATTTAGATAAAGAAATGTATTTATGGGAATAATATATTTATTTTTTTTTTCATTATTTTGGAATATTTTTTTTAATTTTTTTTTACACATTTGGAAATTTTTTTTTTTACTTTTTTACTTTGCCCCAGGGGGGGACAATACAGATCGGTGATCTGTCAGTTTGCATAGCACTCTGACAGATCACCGATCTGAGAGAAGTGCAGGCTGCTTCACAGTGCCTGCTCTGAGCAGGCGTCTGTGAAGCCACCTCCCTCCCTGCAGGACCCGGATCCGCGGCCATCTTGGATCCGGGTCTGGAGCAGGCAGGGAGGGAGGTAAGACCCTCGCAGCAACGCGATCACATCGCGTTGCTGCGGGGGGCTCAGGGAAGCCCGCAGGGAGCCCCCTCCCTGCGCGATGCTTCCCTGCACCGCCGGCACATCGCGATCATGTTTGATCGCGGTGTGCCGGGGGTTAATGTGCCGGGAGCGGTCCGTGACCGCTCCTGGCACATAGTGCCGGATGTCAGCTGCGATATGCAGCCGACACCCGGCCGCGATCGGCCGCGCTCCCCCCGTGAGCGCGGCCGATCGGCTATGACGTACTATCCCGTCGGCGGTCATGGGGGCCCACCCCACCTCGACGGGATAGTACGTCGGATGTCAGGAAGGGGTTAATATTAGGTCTAGCAGTGCCCCCCTTCTTGTTGGGTCCTGAACCAGTTGTGAAAGGTAATTGTCTCTCATAGTTGTCAAAAACCGATTACCTTTACTGGAACTGCAGGTTTCTGTTCCCCAATCTATTTCAGGGTAGTTGGAGTCCCCCATAATAATGACTTCTCCTTGAGTCGCAGCTTCATCTATTTGCTTTACAAGGATATTCTCCATTGCTTCCATTATTTTTGGAGATTTATAACAAACCCCTATCAGTAATTTATTATTTTTTCCCCCTCCCCTTATCTCCACCCACAGGGACTCTACATTTTCATTAGATTCACCTATATTATCACGCAGGATGGGTTTTAAGGTCGATTTTACAAACAGACACACCCCACCCCCTCGCTTATCTGTACGGTCATTTCTGAAAAGGCTATAGCCCTGCAAGTTAACAGCCCAGTCATGGCTCTCATCCAGCCATGTTTCAGATATCCCCACCATGTCATAATTATGTTCCAACAACATTAGTTCTAATTCGTCCATTTTGTTGGCGAGGCTTCTGGCATTAGTATACATGCACTTGATGTTCCTCTCTGTACCTCTATTCTTTCTTAAATTACTAACTGTTCTAACCCCACCCCCCATGCCTCCGCCACCCCCAACTTCCTTATTTGTGCCCAGGTCTCTATCTGCACTATCTTCCCCACCTATAAAATGAATACCCTCCCCCCCAATCCCTAGTTTAAACACTCCTCCAACCTTCTAACCATTTTCTCCCCCAGCACAGCTGCACCTTCCCCATTGAGGTGCAGCCCGTCCCTAGCGTAGAGCCTGTAGCCAACTGAGAAGTCGGCCCAGTTCTGCAGGAACCCAAACCCCTCCTTCCTACACCAATTCTTGAGCCACTTATTAACCTCCCTAATCTCCCGTTGCCTCTCTGGCGTGGCACGTGGTACAGGCAGTATTTCGGAAAATACCACGTTGGAGGTCCTTGCTTTCAGCTTGCAGCCTAATTCCCTGAAATCATCTTTAAGGACCTTCCACCTACCTCTAACTTTGTCATTTGTGCCAATGTGCACCATGACCGCTGGGTCCTCACCAGCCCCTCCCAGTAATCTGTCCACCCGATCAGCGATGTGTCGGACTCGAGCACCAGGTAGGCAGCACACCATTCGACGATCCCTGTCTTTGTGACAGATTGCCCTATCTGTTCCCCTAATAATTGAGTCCCCCAGTACCAGCACCTGTCTGGCCTGCCCTGCCCTCCTATTTCCCTCCTTACTGGAGCAGTCACTCCTCCGGCTTTCAGAGGACATGCCTGGCTGCAGCAGTGCTACCCCTGTACTGGCACCCCCCTCATCTGCCAACTTAGCAAACTTATTGGGGTGTGCCAGATCAGGACTAGCCTCCCTGGCACTCTTCCCTCTACCCCGCCTTCTATCTGTCACCCAGCTAACTGCCACACTGTCCTGCAGCTCCATCCTACCATCCCCCTCCTCATCTATCCCATTGAGCGTCTGCTCTGTGAGCAGAAGACTCCTCTCCATATTGTCTATGGATCTCAGTGTTGCCAGCTGCACATTTAGATCCAGTATCTGGGTTTCCAAATGCACAATGTGCTCACATCTCGCACAGCAGTATGCACCCTCGACCGGCTGATCAAGGACTGCCTACATGTGGCAAGATGTGCACTGGATGGCATTAACAATTGTGGAGCACATTTCCTAATGGGGATTGCACCACACAGAAACGTTAAATAAAAATAAATACAAAGTATTAATTAACACTTGGAACAGCAATTCCTCCCTTGGAAACTCCCTGATTCCAAAGTCACTGAGTCACAAGTCACACTTACCGCCGTTCACACTTACACTCAGGTCACACTCAGCTCGCTCACACTCGCTGTGCTGAAGATTTAAAGATTTTTTTTTTCCCTCTATTTCCCTTCAACAACAAGCCACCTTGCTGTTCTAATGCACTTCCAAAAAGGACTTGAGCCCCAAACAGCTGCCCCTTATAAACCCTTGATTATGACCGCCCACCCCAAGTTAACCCCTTGTGAATATAGCTACTCCCAATTCAACAACTCACACAAATTCACACAGGTATTTGTTAAAGGCCTTCCAAATACCTCTTCACTGAGTCACAAGTCACACTTACCGCCGTCCACACTTACGCTCAGGTCACACTCGCTATGCTGAAGATTTTTTTTTTTTTTTTTCCTCTATTTCCCTTCAACAACAAGCCACCTTGCTGTTCTAATGCACTTCCAAAAAGGAGTTTGTATGTTCTCCCTGTGTTTGTGTGGATTTCCTCTGGATTCTCTGGTTTCCTCCCACACTCCAAAGCCACACTCCAAAGCCAGACTGATCGGGATCTAGATTGTGGGCCCCAATGGGGACAGAGATGATAATGTCTATAAAGCGCCGCGGAATAAGATCGCGCTATATAAGCAAAAGCATAATAAATAATAAACCAAAACCGTCAATCGGTGATACGGGCAGAATTATACATAGAACTGGTAGATCTGCAGCAGAGAAAAGTGGTTTTATCGAAGTGACACGTCGCTGGACTCAGGGTCTCAGAGCAGCATAATTTAGTGGCAAAAATCTAATGACAAATTCCCTTCAATACGTATCGATTAACAGGATGTTCCTTCATTTTGTGTGATCATTTGTAAAGGATACAACTCTGGAAGTGTGTACATATGAAGAATATGGTGTGCATGAAGATACCACGAGTTTGAAAAAAAAAACAAATTGTAGAAAAGATATTTTGTTATGTTAAAGTCACATCGGCCAGTCCTATGGAAAAGAAATGGTTCCTTTAAATCCATATAAGCCAATTTCCCTTGTCTATATAAAGATGATAGGACTATTTTGCTCTTTTGGCAAATTAGCTTATTTGCATAATTTGTCCTGCAGACAAGCCTGTCAACTTTTTCTGTAGATTAATGTATAAACTTCAATTTAGTGTCCGCAACGTGAACAAAAACATATTTAAAGTGCCCCTGTCTGCAGAATTGTGCACAGTAACCTACAGACCGCTATACTGATTGTAATGATACCTGGGTGATGAAATCCGTCTTGTGGTTCTTGTTTAATCTGCTTTTTCAGTTTTGACTTAATGATATGCTCGTGCTTCAGGGTGGGACGGTGGGGGGGTCTTCATGTGGTGCTCTGATTAGGCATTCATAATGCAGACTCTCGTAGATAGCTCAGAGCTGCTACTGCGCAGGCGGCACCATCTTGGAGGCGGATTTGTTTTCTCTTCTCTAGCAAGATGGCACCGCCTGTGCAGTAGCAGCTCTCGGATCACAGCTATGGACACCGATACCAGCTACTGCACGGGCGCCATGTTCAAACTGATTTTTTTTTTCTAGATGAATAACATCAAGAACATGTATTATTGGGACATGAAGCATGCGATTATGCTGCCACGCAGCTGCCATGGCTGCAGAAGGGTATTTTTTTTTTTTTTTAAGCCTGTACAGATATTCCTTATGTAAATTAGGGGGCAGGCCAGTGAGGGATCAGTGATCTGTCAGCAGTCTGTATTATGAATACCTAATCAGAGCACCCCCCACAGGCCGCCCCAGAGCACGAGCATATCATTAACTGAAAATAAAGATTAAACAACAGCCACAGGACTGATTTCATCAACCAAGGTATCATTTTATCCAGTATAATGGCACAAACCTGACACTGTGTGGAGGTTACTGTGTACAATCCTGCTGACAGGTTCACTTTAAAAGCCAAAAAAAAAGACAATTAGGCAAAACAGGAAGCTCACACAGACTGTGGGTTAAGAACGGAAACGAAGGTTGAGCTATGATAAGGCTGCGAAGGACAGAGCACCCGCCTCCAGGCCGAGGTACTGTAGTGCTACTCACCGTGCGCAGGTGTCCGTGTCGCTCCCTCCTCAACATCCTCTGAGAAGGAGGAATGATTACTGCAAGAAGACACCAAGGGCTTAGATTTCACGCATTACATTGCAGTCTAGTAGCACACTCAGTCTGACATATAAGAGGAAAAGCCCACTTATTGGCCCCATCATCATGGTTATGTCCCATCCAAGCAGGACCCCTGCAGCACCGCAGGTATCACATATGGATATTTACATTTATGGAGAAAAAGCACAAACATTCAGCAGAACACATTTGTACTACTAGTTCCGACAGGCAGGGGCGATTTGCTTGTAGGCAGCAATGCACAAGGTGGAAAGCAGACATCTCATCAGAAGTGCGTGGTTTCTGTAGCCGAGCAATGAGACTACGTGCTAAAGAAATCAACTCATTCAGTTCCCGTATTGGTGATGGTCCTAAGTTATGGGGTGTCTCCCGAATTACCGTCTATCATATGACAAGGCAAAGGGGAATTCATCATTCATCACCCATACTAGATTTATGGCAAATCACATTTATATTGTGACAACATATTTGATACAGAATTCACCCACATCAGTCCGATTATTCAATGGGCTTTATAATCAAATATCTTATCCCAAACCATGGGCAGAATTAGGCTGGGGCCACATGGCAACTGTGCTGCAAAACACGTCCAGTGCTCATCATATGCAACGCTACATTGCAGGGTGGCACAAGTGCCTGGGGCCTCATTGTGACCAGCGCCCTCCTGCAACAAAAAGCAAACTTTAGTGACTTGTCACAACGCGGCTTCATTCTCCTGCATTACACTAGCAATAGCATGCTGACATCTTTGGCTGTGGGACCTCCATCGTGGTCCAGCCTACAATCTCACTATCTGGCTCATTTTCATTGGTCTCCTAGTCATTTGTTGTTGTTTTTTTAATTTTGGGGAATACAGGACGTTCCAAAAGAAAATCCACATGAACATAAACCATGTAAACCTAGGACCCTGGTGGTAAAACACACCATTAGTAGCCAGCCAATTCTAGGTTTACCCATTGCCCCCCTTTGTTCTCCAATACAACGTGGCAGCAGTATCTCCCCGCTGCCACCCACTGTGTGAACATTAAGGCTGTGTGCACACATTCTGGATTTTTCGCTTTTTTTTTCGCTATAAAAACGCGATAAAAATGCATAAAAAACACATACATATGCATCCCATCATTTAGAATGCATTCCGCAATTTTTGTGCATATGTTGAGTTTTTTTCCACAAAAAAAAACGCACCGTGGTAAAAAACGCAGCATGTTCATTAATTTTGCAGATTTTTTGCAGATTTCCCACTATAATATTGCATTGGGAACCTCCGGAAAAATCCGCACAAAAAAAGCGAAAAAAAAACAAAAAAACACATGCGGATTTCTTGCAGAAAATGTCCGGTTTTGTTCAGGAAATTTCTGCAAGAAATCCTGACATGTGCACATAGCCTTAGGGGTTCCAGCTCACTACATCAGCTACAGCTAGAAGATGGAGCCGACTGGAAATGGCCATTTCCCCATGGCTCAGACCAGACACCATTCATACAATCACATAAGCGCCCTGATCAGAACTGGCATGTTTGCTCAATTTCCATGTCAGTGTTTGGTTCTAGCAGTTATGACTGATCATGATGTGGCTAGCACCGGCCCATCGCACTGAACTCACCATACGCCAGGCGTGCATCACCCACGGGCATCACGGAGTCACAGGCACAACACATCACCAAGCGAAATCCATGTATACATCACATGCACTCACCTGGAGAGACGGTGCAGACTACAGGGAAGAACAGCCCTCAGTCTTCTGTGCTTGCCTGAGAGGGGGAGGCTGGCATCAACGCTGCCTACACTGTGCCTGCTGCGTGAGTAATCACATGGCTAAGTACATAGCATTACAGGACATGCCAGTTACTGCCACGAGAAGTCATTGCCGGGTATGTGTACAGTGTGAATACAGCAGCCTGCATAGATACAGCCGTACAGTGTGAATACAGGCACAGTAGCCTTCGTACAGATACACCCATACAGTGACACTACAGGCAATACAGCAGCCCGTGTACAGATACAGCCATACAGTGTGAATACAGGCAATACAGCAGCCCGGGTACAGATACAGCCGCACAGTGTGAATACAGGCAATACAGCAGCCTGGGTACAGATACAGCCGTACAGTGTGAATACAGGCAATACAGCAGCCCGGGTACAGATACAGCCGTACAGTGTGAATACAGGCAATACAGCAGCCTGGGTACAGATACAGCCGTACAGTGTGAATACAGGCAATACAGCAGCCCGGGTACAGATACAGCCTACAGTGTGAATACAGGCAATACAGCAGCCCGGGTACAGATACAGCCTACAGTGTGAATACAGGCAATACAGCAGCCCGCGTACAGATACAGCCGTACAGTGTGAATACAGGCAATACAGCAGCCCGGGTACAGATACAGCCTACAGTGTGAATACAGGCAATACAGCAGCCCGGGTACAGATACAGCCTACAGTGTGAATACAGGCAATACAGCAGCCCGCGTACAGATACAGCCGTACAGTGTGAATACAGGCAATACAGCAGCCCGGGTACAGATACAGCCTACAGTGTGAATACAGGCAATACAGCAGCCCGCACACAGATACAGCCGTACAGTGTGAATACAGGCAATACAGCAGCCCGCGTACAGATACAGCCGTACAGTGTGAATACAGGCAATACAGCAGCCCGGGTACAGATACAGCCGTACAGTGTGAATACAGGCAATACAGCAGCCCGGGTACAGATACAGCCGCACAGTGTGAATACAGGCAATACAGCAGCCCGGGTACAGATACAGCCGTACAGTGTGAATACAGGCAATACAGCAGCCCGGGTACAGATACAGCCGTACAGTGTGAATACAGGCAATACAGCAGCCCGCGTACAGATACAGCCGTACAGTGTGAATACAGGCAATACAGCAGCCCACGTACAGATACAGCCGTACAGTGTGAATACAGGCAATACAGCAGCCCACGTACAGATACAGCCGTACAGTGTGAATACAGGCAATACAGCAGCCCGCGTACAGATACAGCCGTACAGTGTGAATACAGGCAATACAGCAGCCCGGGTACAGATACAGCCGTACAGTGTGAATACAGGCAATACAGCAGCCCGCGTACAGATACAGCCGTACAGTGTGAATACAGGCAATACAGCAGCCCGGGTACAGATACAGCCGTACAGTGTGAATACAGGCAATACAGCAGCCCACGTACAGATACAGCCGTACAGTGTGAATACAGGCAATACAGCAGCCCGGGTACAGATACAGCCGCACAGTGTGACTACAGGCAATACAGCAGCCCGCGTACAGATACAGCCGCACAGTGTGACTACAGGCAATACAGCAGCCCGCGTACAGATACAGCCGTACAGTGTGAATACAGGCAATACAGCAGCCCACGTACAGATACAGCCGTACAGTGTGAATACAGGCAATACAGCAGCCTGGGTACAGATACAGCCGTACAGTGTGAATACAGGCAATACAGCAGCCTGGGTACAGATACAGCCGTACAGTGTGAATACAGGCAATACAGCAGCCTGGGTACAGATACAGCCGTACAGTGTGAATACAGGCAATACAGCAGCCCGGGTACAGATACAGCCTACAGTGTGAATACAGGCAATACAGCAGCCCGGGTACAGATACAGCCGTACAGTGTGAATACAGGCAATACAGCAGCCCGCGTACAGATACAGCCGTACAGTGTGAATACAGGCAATACAGCAGCCCGGGTACAGATACAGCCGTACAGTGTGAATACAGGCAATACAGCAGCCCGCGTACAGATACAGCCGTACAGTGTGAATACAGGCAATACAGCAGCCTGGGTACAGATACAGCCGTACAGTGTGAATACAGGCAATACAGCAGCCCGCGTACAGATACAGCCGTACAGTGTGAATACAGGCAATACAGCAGCCCGCGTACAGATACAGCCGTACAGTGTGAATACAGGCAATACAGCAGCCTGGGTACAGATACAGCCGTACAGTGTGAATACAGGCAATACAGCAGCCCGCGTACAGATACAGCCGTACAGTGTGAATACAGGCAATACAGCAGCCTGGGTACAGATACAGCCGCACAGTGTGAATACAGCAACCCGCGTACAGATACAGCCCAGGACCTAATCTAGTCATAGAAATTATATATATATATATATATATATATATATATATATATATATATATATATACACACACACTCGTCTTTCCATCGTGTCTATCTACACACACAGTAGTGGCATATTTTGTGCACTAAGGCAACACTTCCACAAATGCCTCATGTAGTATAATAAAAAGAATAAAACCACAACCAACCCCCCTCCGCAGCCTCCTCCACCCCCGGCTCACCTGCACACGCCCCTCCCCGCACTGGCTCAGCTGCTGCCCACTATGACAGAGTGCTGCCTCACCTGGCGACAAGTACAGGCCTCTGGACTCCCGCTGCCCCCTCAGGTGCCGCATCATCACCCCTCCCCTCTCCCTGGGCAACCACCCGAGCCGCTATTCCCACACGTCGCTCTCATTTGTCGGCCGTCTTTCTAGGTCCCGCCCCCACCACATCCATCGCCATATAGTTGCATCTGCTTGATAAGCCGAACCACGCCTTCGTCAGAGCCCATTGGTGGATAAACCTGCCAGTCTCCTGGAAGGTATGTGGGCGGGCGTATGTGATGCTTCCACTTCTGATTGGCTCCTGCAGACGTAGCCGTGTACCGCTCTGGTGTGTGCACGGAATCCTGCAGGTTGTGCTGCATCCTGTGCTCGGCCCTAGCACAGCGCCACGACCGTGTCCGGTAATGTACAACGCTGCTGTATGTGGAAGGCGCATAGCCTGTCTCCTGAACCTGCTACATGAACGTTCAGAAATCTGCTAGATGATTAATATTTATACATCGCCTCCTCCATCATTCATCAATGAGACGAGTGGTGAGGGGTCTGCTCACTAGCTTACTCTCTGAGGGACTAGGGGGCACAAAAGGTGAAAAGTGCTCGTTGTATATGGCCAGCCATCATTATACTCAGGGCCGGCTCCAGGTTTTTGAGGGCCCCGGGCGAAAGAGTCTCAGTGGGCCCCCCCCCCTTTAACACATACCACGATTCATGATGCCCAGATACAGCAGAGAAATATAGGTATAGTACAATGCCAGATTTCACTTCTTACATGAGTGAAAGCTATTGTAAATTCTGCAGTGTATATATACAGAACAGGAGGAGTGGTACTGTGCGGTGTATATATACAGGAGGAGTGGTACTGTGCAGTGTATATATACAGGAGGAGTGGCACTGTGCAGTGTATATATACAGGACAGGAGGAGTGGTACTGTGCAGTGTATATATACAGGACAGGAGGAGTGGTACTGTGCAGTGTATATATACAGGACAGGAGGAGTGGTACTGTGCAGTGTATATATACAGGACAGGAGGAGTGGTACTGTGCAGTGTATATATACAGGACAGGAGGAGTGGTACTGTGCAGTGTATATATACAGGACAGGAGGAGTGGTACTGTGCAGTGTATATATACAGGAGAAGTGGTACTGTGCAGTGTATATATACAGGACAGGAGGAGTGGTACTGTGCAGTGTATATATACAGGACAGGAGGAGTGGTACTGTGCAGTGTATATATACAGGACAGGAGGAGTGGTACTGTACAGTGTATATATACAGGGGAGTGATGGTACTGTGCAGTGTATATATACAGGAGGAGTGGTACTGTGCAGTGTATATATACAGGAGGAGCGGTACTGTGCAGTGTAAATATACAGGAGGAGTGGTACTGTGCAGTGTATATATACAGGAGGAGTGGTACTGTACAGTGTATATATACAGGAGGAGTGGTACTGTACAGTATATATACAGGGGAGAGGTACTGTGCAGTATATATACAGGGGAGAGGTACTGTGCAGTGTATATATACAGGGGAGAGGTACTGTGCAGTGTATATATACAGGAGGAGTGGTACTGTGCAGTGTATACGGTATATACAGGACAGGAGGAGCGGTACTGTACAGTGTATATATACAGGAGTGGTACTGTACAGTGTATATATACAGGAGGAGTGGTACTGTACAGTGTATATATACAGGACAGGAGGAGTGGTACTCTGCAGTGTATATATACAGGAGGAGTGGTACTGTGCAGTGTATATATACAGGAGGAGTGGTACTGTGCAGTGTATATATACAGGAGGAGTGGTACTGTGCAGTGTATATATACAGGAGGAGTGGTACTGTACAGTGTATATATACAGGAGGAGTGGTACTGTGCAGTGTATATATACAGGAGGAGTGGTACTGTACAGTGTATATATACAGGAGGAGTGGTACTGTACAGTGTATATATACAGGAGGAGTGGTACTGTGCAGTGTATATACTTCAACAGCCGCCCAGCCCAGGCCCCCAGCACCTGTCCTGTATATATATTATATACACTGTATCTATACAGGCTGTGCTGGGCGGCTGCTGTAGTATCTATATATATATATATATATATATCAGCTGCAGCCGCCCAGCCCATGGCCGCCCCAGGTCACCCAGTCCCAGACTGTCAGAACATACAGCAATATAGCATTGCACTCACTCAGGTGCTGGTAGGAGCTCGGTCTCCTTGATAAGTTCAGCAGTGCACACAGCCAGGAAATTCAGAGCAGGAGAACTCTCCGCCCACAATGTCACGCTGGCTGTGTCCAGTTAACCCCTATGTGTGCCTGGCCCTGCACTGACAGTGAGAAGATGCTTGTGCCAGCGCAAATTGAAAGGGTAGAAAGGGTTAAAGCAGCCAGATGGCTCTATGACTGTGTAAGTGGGCCCCCCTGTCTCCTCAGGGCCCCGGCACTTGCCCTGGTAGGCCGGGTGCTGCCGCCGGCCCTGATTATACTGGCTGAGTGTGTTCGGGGGTACATAGAACTCGGGGACCATAGCTAATTGCCCCCCAAGAAATGCATCCTCGACAGGATCCCGGCGATAGGTGCAGTCAGGGACGGCGAGTCCCGACTGTAATGAGTCTCCCGTCAGGGCCGTGGGGTACTCGGTACCGGGTCCGGTGTTCACAGGGGGATGTCACGGTGGCTGCGACCCGGTCCGTGACCCTGGGCGCCCATGTAAAAGGGGAAGGTCTTTAACCCCTTTACCCCTTTGCTATTTTGCCACACTTTCCAATATACCATTTCCCCGCTTTCCAATAAAAACACATGATAAAATGGATGGTGTTAAACAAAAGTACAACTCGTCCCACAAAAAACAACCCCTCACATTCCTTCACGGACAGAAAAATAAAACTAAATTAAGGCTCTTAGAATAAGGGGAGGAAAAAACTAAGGTGTTAAAATGAAAAATCTCCTGGTCCTTAACCCCTTTACCCCCAAGGGTGGCTTGCACGTTAATGACCGGGCCAATTTTTACAATTCTGACCACTGTCCATTTATGAGGTTATAACTCTGGAACGCTTCAACGGATCCCAGTGTTTCTGACATTGTTTTCTCATGACATATTGTACTTCATGATAGTGGTAAAATTTCTTTGATATTACCTGCGTTTATTTGTGAAAAAAACAGAAATTTGGCGAAAATTTAGAAAATTTCACAATTTTCCAACTTTAAATTTTTATGCAATTAAATCACAGAGATATGTCACACAAAATACTTAGTAAGTAACATTTCCCACATGTCTACTTTACATCAGCACAATTTTGGAACCAAATTTTTTTTTTCTTAGGGAGTTATAAGGGTTAAAAGTTGACCAGCAATTTCTCATTTTTACAACACCATTTTTTTTTTTAGGGACCACATCTCATTTGAAGTCATTTTGAGGGGTCTATATGATAGAAAATACCCATGTGTGACACCATTCTAAAAACTGCACCCCTCAAGGTGCTCAAAACCACATTCAATAAGTTTATTAACCCTTCAGGTGTTTCACAGGAATTTTTGGAATGTTTAAATAAAAATGAACATTTAACTTTTTTTCACACAAAATTTATTTCAGCTCCAATTTGTTTTATTTTACCAAGGGTAACAGGAGAAAATGGACCCCAAAAGTTGTTGTACAATTTGTCCTGAGTACGCTGATACCCCATATGTGGGGGTAAACCACTGTTTGGGCGCATGACAGAGCTCGGAAGCGAAGGAGCGCCATTTGACTTTTCAATGCAAAATTGACAGGAATTGAGATGGGACGCCATGTTGCGTTTGGAGAGCCCCTGATGTGCCTAAACATTGAAACCCCCCACAAGTGACACCATTTTAGAAAGAAGACCCCCTAAGGAACTTATCTAGATGTGTGGTGAGCACTTTGACCTATTAAGTAATTCACAGAAGTTTATAATGCAGAGCCGTAAAAATAAAAAATCATATTTTTTCACAAAAATGATTTTTTCGCCCCCAATTTTTTATTTTCTCAAGGGTAAGAGAAGAAATTGGACCCCAAAAGTTGTTGTACAATTTGTCCTGAGTATGCTGATACCCCATATGTGGGGGTAAACCACTGTTTGGGCACATGGCAGAGCTCGGAAGGGAAGGAGCGCCATTTGACTTTTCAATGCAAAATTGACTGGAATTGAGATGGGACGCCATGTTGCGTTTGGAGAGCCCCTGATGTGCCTAAACATTGAAACCCCCCACAAGTGACCCCATATTGGAAACTGGACCCCCTAAGGAGCTTATCTAGATGTGTTGTGAGAACTTTGAACCCCCAAGTGTTTCACTACAGTTTATAACGCAGAGCCGTGAAAATAAAAAATCTTTTTTTTTTCCACAAAAATTATTTTTTAGCCCCCCAGTTTTGTATTTTCCCAAGGGTAACAGGAGAAATTGGACCCCAAAAGTTGTTGTCCAATGTGTCCTGAGTACGCTGATACCCCATATGTTGGGGTAAACCCCTGTTTGGGCGCACGGGAGAGCTCGGAAGGGAAGGAGCACTGTTTTACTTTTTCAACGCAGAATTGGCTGTAATTGAGATCGGACGCCATGTCGCGTTTGGAGTGCCCCTGATGTGCCTAAACAGTGGAAACCCCCCAATTATAACTGAAACCCTAATCCAAACACACCCCTAACCCTAATCCCAGCGGTAACCCTAACCACACCCCTAACCCTGACACACCCCTAACCCTAATCCCAACCGTAAATGTACTCCAAACACTAACTTTAGCCCCAACCCTAACACTAACTTTAGCCCCAACCCTAACTGTAGCCTTAACCCTAGCCCCAACCCTAACCCAGCCCTAGCCCTAGCACTAAAACTAACCCTAGCCCTAACCCTAATGGGAAAATGGAAATAAATACATTTTTTTAATTTTTCCCTAACTAAGGGGGTGATGAAGGGGGTTTTGGTTTACTTTTATAGTGAGTTTTTTAGCGGATTATTATGATTGGCAGCCGTCACACACTAAGGCTACGTTCACATTAGCGGCGGGCGCCGCAGCGGCGCCGCATGCGTCATGCGCCCCTATATTTAACATGGGGGCGCATGGACATGCGTCGCACTTGCGTTTTGCGCCGCATGCGTCGCTGCGGCGCCCGCGTCCGGGCGCAGAGGACGCAGCAAGTTGCATTTTTGCTTCATCCAAAATCAATTAAAAAAAGGACGCATGCGGCGCAAAACGCAGCGTTGTGCATGCGTTTTGCTGCGTTTTTGTTTGCGTTGTGCGCTGCGGCGCACAACGCAAATGTGAACGTAGCCTTAGACGCTTTTTATTGCAAAAAATATTTTTGGCGTTACCACATTTTGAGAGCTATAATTTTTCCATATTTTGGTCCCCAGAGTCATGTGAGGTCTTGTTTTTTGCGGGACGAGTTGATGTTTTTATTGGTAACATTTTTTGATCGCTTTTTATTTCGATTTTTGTGAGGCAGAATGACCAATAGCCCCCAGCTATTCATAAATTTCTTTTGGGGGGGGGTTGTTTATATCATTCCGCGTTTGGTAAAATGGATAAAGCAGTTTTATTCTTCGGGTCAGTACGATTACAGCGATACCTAATTTATATCATTTTTTATGCTTTTATACGATAAAAACTATTTTATAGAAAAAATAATTATTTTTGCATCGCTTTATTCTGAGCACTATAACTTTTTTATTTTTTCGCTGATGATGCTGTATGGCAGTTCGTTTTTGCGGGACAAGATGATGTTTTCAGCGGTACCATGGTTATTTATATCCGTCTTTTTGATCGCGTGTTATTCCACTTTTTGTTTGGCGGTGTGATAATAAAGCGTTGTTTTTTGCCTCGTTTTTTTTTTTAACGGTGTTAACTGAAGGGGTTAACTAGTGGGACAGTTTTATAGGTCGGGTCGTTACGGACGCGGCGATACTAAATATGTATACTTTTATTGTTTTTTTTTATTTAGACAAAGAAATGTATTTATGGGAACAGTGTATGGATGTATATATATATATATAAAAAAATTTTTTTCATTTTAGGAATTTTTTTTTTTTTCTTTACACATGTGAATTTTTTTTTTTTTACACAACAACATTGCCGCGGGGGGGCATCATGTTATAGTGTAAGATCGCTGATCTGACACTTTGCTGTGCACTGTGTCAGATCAGCGATCTGACGTGCACTCCTGCAGGCTTACCAGCTCTTGCTCTGAGCAGGTGCTGTGAAGCCACCTCCCTGCAGGACCCGGAAGCAGCCCCGCGGCCATTTTGGATCCGGGGCCTGCAGGAAGGAGGAGGTAGGAGACCCTCGGAGCAACGCGATCACATCGCGTTGCTCCGGGGGTCTCAGGGAAGCACGCAGGGAGCCCCCTCCCTGCGCAATGCTTCCCTATACCGCTAGAACACTGCGATCATGTTTAATCGCAGTGTGCCGGGGGTTAATGTGCCGCGGGCGGTACGTGACCGATCCTGGCACATAGTGCCGGATGTCAGCTGCGATAGCTGACATCCGGCCGCGCTCCCCCCATGAGCTATGACGTACTATCCCATCAGTGGGCATACGTGCCCACCCCACCTCGACGGGATAATACGTCTAATGTCAGAAATGGGTTAAAGGGATAAGGTTTGTGTTCGTGACGCCACCTGTGGTATTCGGTCAGGGTGACCGACGCTGCTCTAAGGGGGATGTTATGGCAGCTAGATGGTATACCTTCCCACAGGTGTAGTATGTCCCCAGGGCTTCCCAGTGTGTAGATGGTGAGAGTCGCAGTGAAGAACGAGGACACAAGGTTGCAGTCTCTTTACCTTTACTGAAGACTTCAGCATCCACAGTCCAGAACACCAGACCACAGGGCAGGCAGAGTCCGGCCGGTTTGGAGGCAAGTCCAGAGTCCCCTTATTCAGGTGGAGAATAAAAGCCTTCCTCTAGCGCCGTGGTGGTGTAGTCCCTTACTGCTAAGCTTCTCATAACGTCCTCACAGATGTTATCTCTCTCTGTCCCCCGGATTGGATAGGACAAACCCGTATGGTGACTTGAGGCGGTTTATAGGGACTCTAGCACGCCCCGGCCTCTAAGGTTGTCACCGTGCCTCCTGGGTGTTAAGTCGGACAGGTAACGTGCAATTAGCTGTCCTGCTGGTCAGGCTCGGACTGGCCCACCGGAGAACCGGAGGATTCTCCGGTGGGCCCAGACACTGACACCTCCTGGCATACTGGCCAGCAGCTGCCTAGGGCCCCACTGCTCCAGGGGCCCCCAGCCAGTGGCTATGGGGCCCCTGAGTCAAGGGGGCCCGCCCTGTGCCAGTAGCAGCAGCTGGAGACAGGATCCTGTCCCCGCTGCTAAAGTAAAATGAATATTCACGCTTCCCCATGCCCCTATGGGTGTGGAGAGGCGTGAATACCATTTTTCTTTAATAGCAGGCAGCGTTAGCCGCAGGCTGCAGCTAACACTGCCCGCATGTAAAGCCGCACCACACATACACACTCACAAAGCACCGCACACACACACAGCACCACACCGCACACATACACACACGCAGGCACACAGACTCACAGAGCAGCTCAGCTCACCTCCCGGCATCCTGCTTCCTGTCTGAGACAGCCCAGTTGGATGACGTCATCATCTAGCATGTTGACTCAGTCAGAAAGCTTCCAGCGAGGAAGAGGCTGCTGGGATGAGCTGGTGCTGCGGGGAGGTGAGCTCTGCTGTGTGCCTGCGTGTGTGTGTCTGTGCCTGCATGTGTGTGTGTCTGTGTGCCTGCGTGTGTGAGAGCGTGTCTGTGTGCCTGCGTGTGTGTCTGTGCATGCCTGTGTGTGTGCCTGCGTGTGTGAGTGTGTCTGTGTGCCTGTGTGTATGTGATGAGCTGCGGTGAGGTGTGTGTGTGAGGTGGTGAAGGACAATGATATTGGTGGGGGGAGGGGATGGGCAATGATGGTGGTGGGGGGGAGACAATGATGGAAGTGATGGGCAATGATGGTGGTGGGGGGAGACAATGATGGAGGTGATGGGCAATAATGATGGAGGTGATGGGCAATGATGGAGGTGATGGGCAATGATGGTGGTGGGGGAAGACAATAATGGAGGTGATGGGCAATGATGGAGGTGATAGGCAATGATGGAGGTGACAGGCAATGGAGGTGACAGGCAATGATGGTGGGGAGGCAATGATGGAGGTGATAGGCAATGGAGGTGATAGGCAATGATGGAGGTGATGGAAAATGATGGTGGGGAGGCATGATGGAGGTGATGGGCAGTGATGGTGGTGGGGGAGGCAATGATGGAGGTGATGGGCAATGATGGAGGTGATAGGCAATGATGGTGGGAAGGCAATGATGGAGGTGATGGGCAATGATGGTGATGATAAGGCAATGATGGTGGTGATGGGCAATGGTGGAGGTGATAGGCAATGGAAGTGATAGGCAATGATGGTGGGGAGGCACTGATGGAGGTGATGGGCAATGATGGTAGTGGGGGAGGCAATGATGGAGGTGATGAGCAATGGTGGTGGGAGGCAATGATGGAGGTGATGAAATGGGCAATGATGGTGGTGGGGGGAGGCAATGATGAAGGTGATGGGCAATTATGGTGGTGGGGGCAGGCAATGATGGAGGTGATGAAATGGACAATGATGGTGGGGGAGGAGGCAATGATGCAGGTGGTGGAATGGGCAGTGATGGAGGTGGTGGGGGAGAATGATAGGGGTGGAGGGGGAGAAGGCAATGATGGAGGTGGTGATGAGGGCAATGATGGGGTTGGAGAGGGGCTGCATTATACTTTATGAGAGGGCTACATTATATTCTGTGGGGGGACTGCATTATTCTCAGGGGACTACACTACATTATATCATGGGGGCTACATCATACTATATGAGGGGGCTACAGTATACTCTATGGGGGGCTGCATTATATTCTGTGGTGGGGCTGCATTCTCTCAGGGGACTACATTATATTCTGTGGTGGGCTGCATTATACCCTATGAGGGTGCTACATTATATTCTATGGTGCGGGACTGCTTTATACCTGAGGGGGTTGCATTATATTTTGTGGTGTGCTGCATTATATTCTATGAGAGGGGACTGCATTATATTTTATGAGGGGGCTACATTATATTCTGTGAGGGGCTACCCCAACCCTTGCTACATAATTAAGACGTGTACTACCTTATATTATACCCTGATATTAGCGCTTTTTACCGCTAAATTGATGGTCTTGTATCTATTTCTATGTAGCTACATAGTGGGCCCCAAGAATGATTTTCTCTGGTGGGCCCAAGATGCTCCTATCCGACGCTGCTGATGGTCACTGATATAAGTCATAGAGGTCCTTACAACCTCGATGTTTTGGCTACCGGTCACTGCGCCTCAGAAGGAGGCATCCTGCTCGGGGCTTGTCCCCTTCTGGTATCCTCTCCTGTGCTTCCTCTCCTGCACACTCGCTGCAAACAATTCGGCCTTCAAATGTCTCTTTCTGGGAGCTGCAGCTCTGTGGGCATGCACAGCTCCGTGGACCCTCTGTCCTCCTCAGACGGATGTCTGGAACTTTCTAACTTTCCCTACAGACTACCAGTTATATGTATATGTGGGGAGTCAGCTAGTAAATAGGATCAGAAGCTCCCTCTGGTGGCCTGGAGTGTGAAGTGTTGCATGTTTGTGGTACCTGGATGCAGTTATCCTTCCTTGCCTCCAAACGTAGCATCACTCTCCCCCGGAGGAAAGCGACACTACTGCGATGACCAGGATCCTGGGGCACCGCAGTAACACCCAGGCCAGCACCCATCTTATCTGTTTCTAATCACTGGGTGGGACCAGGCCTCTGTTGGGGGCACAGTGGCAGTGCTGTTTAATACCTGGGACTTCTGGTGCTCAGTCAGAGAGCTTTGGGGTGAACTCCTAACTTCAGATTTGTCCTTTCCGTGAGCCCTGTGCAGGGTGGTCTTCTATTTCGGGCTCACACTTGTGATGTGATTAGACTCGCACAATCCGATTGCACTCTGCCCGATGTTAACCTATGGAGCAATTCACATCTGTCATTATATTCTAGCAGCAGAGCTGGAGCCGAGTGTCAATAGTTTACCGCATGTGATACACTAGTGTGTCAGCAGCCTTAAACTCCGTAACCACTGACCCCCACTGCCAGTTACAAGTGCTCTTTTTCCGATTCACACCAGTTCAGCTCTGCGGTAGTACAGGGGGCATGATCTCCCTGTAAGGCCGGGGTCAGACTTGGGAGTGTGATGCAAGAAACTCGCACATCAATACCCAGCACTGCCGCCAACACTCAGGACCGGAGTGTGCGGCTTCATGTATTTCTATCACACTCGCAAGTTTGACCCCAGCCTACTACTAGTCTTCTTTCTGTAGACCGCAGATCCCAGGTCACTTTAAAGTGAACCTGTCACCAGTTTTGGCCAATAAGCGATACGGCCATCACCTTTCAGGGCTGATATACAAAATTCTATAATGCTGTATATCTACCCCCAACCCGACCTGTAAGAAGAAAAAGAGCTTTTATTATACTTCCCTGCAGGGCTGTCCGGTCCGAGGGGTGTCGCTGTTCCTGCTCCGGTGCCTCCCTTCTTCATGCAATGCCGCCCTCCTTGTTTCATTTGCATGAGGCATCCCTACGTCATCCACACAGTCTCCCCGACATCGAGCTCCTGTGCAGGCGTACTTATCTGCCCTGTTGAGGGGAAGCAAAGTACTACAGTGCACAGGCACTGGGAAAAGACAGTGAGACCTGCTGCACTACAATACTTTGCTCAGCTAGGGTTTTGGCTCAGGGGGGCAAAACTTCTGAGTGGGCCCCTAACCAGGTAACCTTGATTATAACTGGGTGACGCACCCCAATAGTGGGTGTAGGGAGAGGTGTAGCTAGGGTTTTGGTTTAGGGGGGGCAAAACTTCTGAGTGGGCCCCTAACCGGGTAACCTTGATTACAAATCGGTGACGCGCCCTAATAGTGGAGGAAAACCTCAGCAGATGACCGCGCTATTACTAAAGATAATCTCTATAGAACGACCAACATGGATATTACCGCCATATGGTCAGTGGTAGATACCAGCCCTACAGAACATATAAGAGATCACAGCACAGTTACAGATAATGTCTTACCACTGACATCCTTTCTGATGGAATTGTTCATTTTTCCCGTCTTTTCCATCTGGCCCAGACCGACATGACAACTTCTTCCAGCTACAACTCGTCTGCAGAGATTACAACAAAGACACGTTTCACTTCTCATATTCCAACCCCATCATCATCTATTCCCAACCTGCACAAACTCCTCATCCTGCTGATACCCCAAATACTGAGCCGCTGCTGCCGTATGTGTGTTTATTACTGCCCCTGATACCCCAATACTGAGCCGCTGCTGCCGTATGTGTCCTTATTACAGCCGCTGATACCCCAATACTGAGCCGCTGCTGCCGTATGTGTCCCTATTACTGCCGCTGATACCCCAATACTGAGCCGCTGCTGCCGTATGTGTCCCTATTACTGCCCCTGATACCCCAATACTGAGCCGCTGCTGCCGTATGTGACCCTATTACTGCACCTGATACCCCGATACTGAGCCTCTGCTGCCGTATGTGTCCTTATCACTGCCCCTGATACCCCGATACTGAGCCACTGCTGACGTATGTGACCCTATTACTGCACCTGATACCCCAATACTGAGCCGCTGCTGCCGTATGTGTCCCTATTACTGCACCTGATACCCCAATACTGAGCCGCTGCTGCCGTATGTGTCCCTATTACTGCCCCTGATACTCCAATACTGAGCCGCTGCTGCCGTATGTGTCCCTATTACTGCACCTGATACCCCAATACTGAGCTGCAGCTGCCGTATGTGTCCCTATTACTGCACCTGATACCCCAATACTGAGCCGCTGCTGCCGTATGTGTCCCTATTACTGCCCCTGATACTCCAATACTGAGTCCCTGCTGCCGTATGTGTCCCTATTACTGCACCTGATACTCCAATACTGAGCCGCTGCTGCCGTATGTGTCCCTATTACTGCACCTGATACCCCAATACTGAGCCGCTGCTGCCGTATGTGTCCCTATTACTGCACCTGATACCCCAATACTGAGCCTCTGCTGCCGTATGTGTCCCTATTATTGCACCTGATACCCCAATACTGAGCTGCAGCTGCCGTATGTGTCTCTATTACTGCACCTGATACCCCAATACTTAGCCGCTGCTGCCGTATGTGTCCTTATTACTGCCCCTGATACCCCAATACTGAGCCAAGGCTGCCGTATGTGTCCCTATTACTGCACCTGATACCCCAATACTGAGCCTCTGCTGCCATATGTGTCCCTATTACTGCACCTGATACCCCAATACTGAGCTGCAGCTGCCGAATGTGTCCCTATTACTGCACCTGATACCCCAATACTGAGCCGCTGCTGCCGTATGAGTCCCTATTACTGCCCCTGATACCCCAATACTGAGCCGCTGCTGACGTATGTGACCCTATTGCTGCATCTGATACCCCCATACTGAGCCGCTGCTGCCGTATGTGACCCTATTACTGCACCTGATACCCCGATACTGAGCCGTAGCTGCTGTATGTGTCACTATTACTGTATCTGCTGTGTGGTTCTCTGTGCCCTCTTAATTCTAAAGCACCCCTCTATAATATAGTAATGCCGGGTGCAAGTGCCCTAGAAAACAGTGCCCATATTTTGCCCCCTAGAAAGTAATATTGCCCTGTGTGCCCCTTTGATAGTCACAGTAACCTGAGTTCCCCTATAACAATAAGTGCCCACTTTACATTTAATAATGTCCCGAGTCTCCCCCTGTACAGCTCCCTTATACACAGTATAATGCCCCCTCACTGTATAGTACCACCCACACAGTATACTGACTCCTTAGTAGCCCCCAAACTGTTTGATGGCTCCAACACTGTATGATGGCCCCCTCAATAGCCTCCATATACAGTAGCATAATGCACCAAATAGTCCACAATATAGTATAATGCACTCCCCATATGCAGACTCTATAGCTTATGGCAGCCCCCATAGGCAGACACTGTAATAAAGCAGCACCCACATAGGCAGACTCTGTAGTATAAGGCTGCACCCCCATAGGCAGACCCTGTAATAAGGCAGCACCCCCATAGGCAGACCCTGTAATAAGGCAGCACCGCCATAGGCAGACCCTGTAGTAAGGCAGCACCCCCATAGGCAGACCCTGTAATAAAGCGGCAGACCCTGTAATAAGGCAGTACCCCCATAGTCAGACTTTGTAATAAGGCAGCCCCCATAGTCAGACCCTGTAATAAGGCAACACCCCCATAGGCAGACCCTGTAATAAGGCGGAAGATCCCACAAAAAAAAACAACTCACCTCTCTTCTTCCTGGTTCTTGCGCTGCTCCCGCTGATCTCCTGACAGTGGGCGCCGGGCAGTGACGTCATCGCGCCCGCTGTCAGTGTCGGCACAGAAAAGCTGCGGATTAAAAGAAGGACCATGTCAATTATTTTGTGCGGATCTGCAGCGTTTTTTTTTATGTTTAAATTCATTTATTAATTCCAGAATATACTATACAATACACGTTTGCATTCGTTATTATCAATTACAGTGTGAAATACAGATAGTTGCAATGCTTCATCATATCTAAAATATTACAAGAATAACAAACTGTGCATGTTGAATCACTGGATTCTTATAAATCACCTATTATGTAACATTAACTACATTAACTATTAATAATACGCCGCCGAAAAGAAAATTGATCTGCAGTGTTTTTGTACCCATCCCATAATAGAAATCCGCAGGGGTAAAAACGCATGAAATCCGCCCAAAATCCGCATAAAAAACGCATCAAATCCGCACCTGCATTTTCGGCCAAGAGATGCAGAATCTGCACAAAAATTTCCAGAGGCAAATCCGCAACGTGTTCACATACCCTTAGAGCATGCAGAAGATGCTCTGTTAGCCCCCGAACGTGCTCGCATAACGCCTCATCTGGGCACTCTCACTCATCACTAGTTGCCAAATGTCCAGAAATTTTTTAAGGCATCCATGATTTTTTTTCTTTTTTTTTTTTTCTTTTTTTTATGCTGAAGAAACTACAAATGATTTTGTCTGTTAGGCTGCGTTGCATTTTTCGTTCATGTTTTTAGTGCAGATTTGTCACAAAACCTAAAGGGTTTCCTGATGCCAGCAAAGTGAGTGAAAATCCTGAGGTCTCATGCACACGTTGCTTATTTGTGAATTGTAGATTTAGTGCAGATATAAATCTGCAGCATGTTAATTCTTTCAGCAGTGTTTCTGCAGATTTTCACCCATGTTAATGAGTAGGGAAAAATCTGCACCAGAAACGCACATTTTTGCTGCTGCATTTTTCCTGCAGATTTTGCAGCGGATTTGACGCTGCAGATCTGCAGCAGTTTTCCATGCGTTGTACAGTACCATGTAAACGTATGGGAAAACAAAATCCGCAGTGCACATGCTGCAGGAAAAAAAACGCACGGAAATGCAGCGTTGTATTTTCCACAGCATGTCAATTCTTTGCGCGGATTCCGCAGCGGCTTACACCTGCTCCTCTATAGGAATCTGCAGGTGTAAAATCGCAGGTGGAATCCGCACAAAAAATGCAAGAAATCCACGGTAAATCCGTGGCAAATCCGCGGGTAATCCGCAGCGCGGTTTACCAGCGGATTTTGCAAAAACAGTGCAGAAAATTCCACACACCATTCCGCAACGTGTGCACATAGCCTAAATGCATCAAATACTTAACGTGTGCCATACCTAATTATCATCAGTACAGTTCCCCATGGGTGGATGCAGCCAATGTCTTCATATCAAAATTATGTGACGTAGATACACAGTGGGGAAAATAAGTATTTGATACACTGCCCATTTTGCAAGTTTTCCCACCTACAAAGATTGTTGAGGCCTGTAATTTTATCTAAAAATTAAAACCAGAAAATCGCATTCTATGATTTTTAAATAATTAAATCGCATTTTATTGCATGAAATAACATTTGATCACTGGCCAACCGGCAAGAATTCTCTCTCACAGACCTGTTAGTTTTTCTGTAAGAAGCCCTCCTACTCTGCAATCATTACCTGTATTAATTGTACCTGTTTGAACTTGTTACCTGTATAAAAGACACCTGTCCACACACTCAATCAATCACACGCCAACCTCTCCACCATGGCCAAAACCAAACAGCTGTCTAAGGCCCCTTTCACACATCAGTCTTTTGCCATCAGTCTCAATCCGGCAAATTTTGAAAAAAACGGATCTGGCGAATGTTGTCGTCTGATCCGTTTTTTTCTCATAGACTTGTATTAGCTACGGATTGCCTCACGTTTCATCCGTCGTTCGCCGGATCCGTCGAAAATTGTTTATCCGGCGGCCGGAGAAAACGGACATAGTAACATTTTTTGTTTCCATCGAAAAAACTGACATCGATGGATCAGTCGCCGACCGTCGTTTGCTAGAAAGGAAGCCTATGGCGCTGGATCCGTCAAATGACGGAATCCGGCGATGGATTCTGTTTTTTTTTTAACTGAGCACGTTCTGATTTTTTTAGGATCCAATTAGCTGGATCAGCTATTCGGATCCGGCAAAAAAATTGATCCGTCACATCAGTTTTTCACAATCTGCGACGGATCCGTTTTTTTTTTTCAACATTCGACGGATTGTGACTGATGGCAAAAAACTGATGTGTGAAAGCAGCATAAAGACATCAGGGCCAAAATTGTAGACCTGCACAAGTCTAGGATGGGCTACAGGACAATAGGCAAGCAGCTTGGTGAGAAGGCAACAACTGTTGGCACAATTATTAGAAACACAAGATGATTGTAAGTCTTCCTCAGTCTGGGGGTCCATGCAAAATCTCGCCTCGTGGGGTAAGGATGATTCTGAGAAAGGTCAGGAATTAGCCCAGAACTACACGTTAGGATCTGGTCAATGACCTGTAGATTGCTGGGACCACAGTCTCAAGCATTACTGTTCGTAACACACTACGCCGTCATGTTTTAAAATACTGCAGGGCACGCAAGGCTCCCCTGCTCACACCAGCACATATCCGGCTTGTTTGAAGTTCGCCAATGACCATCTGGATGAACAACTCTACTCGCCGTTTTTGGAGGAAGAAGGATGAGTACAACCCCAAGAACACCGTTCCAACCGTAAAGCATGGTGGGGGAAACATCATACTTTGGGGGTGCTTTTCTGCAAAGGGGACAGGACGACTGCACCATATTGAAGGGAAGATGGATGGGGTCATGTATAGAGAGAATTTAGCCAACAACTACCTTCCCTCAGTAAGGCCGGCGTCACACTGGCGAGTTTTACGGACGTAAGAGCGCAGAAACTACGTCCGTAAAACTCGCATAACATACGGCACAATTATTCTCAATGGGGCTGCTCCTATTAGCCGTATATTACGGTTCAGTATTATACGGCTTTCTACGGCCGTACAAAATCGCAGCATGCTGCGTTTGTCAGCGTACTGCGCAAAAAAATCGCCAATGAAAGTCTATGGGGGCGAGAAAAATACGGATTCCACACGGACCAGCAGTGTGACTTGCGAGAAATACGCAGCGGTGTTAGTGAAAAGTCGGTAATTCAATTGCCGGCTTTTCATTTCTCCTGCACAAACCCGACAGGATATGAGACATGGTTTTCATACAGTAAACCATCTCATATCCCCCTTTTTTTTGCAAATTCCACACTACTAATGTTAGTAGTGTGTATGTGCAAAATTTCAGCGCTGTAGCTGCTAAAATAAAGGGTTAAATGGCGGAAAAAATTGGCGTGGGCTCCCGCGCAATTTTCTCCGCCAGAGTGGTAAAGCCAGTGACTGAGGGCAGATATTAATAGCCAGGAGAGGGTCCATGGATATTGGCCCCCCCGTGGCTAAAAACATCTGCCCCCAGCCACCCCAGAAAAGGCACATCTGGAAGATGCGCCTATTCTGGCACTTGGCCACTCTCTTCCCACTCCCTGTAGCGGTGGGATATGGGGTAATGAAGGGTTAATGCCACCTTGCTATTGTAAGGTGACATTAAGCCAGATTAATAATGGAGAGGCGTCAATTATGACACCTATCCATTATTAATCCAATTGTAGGAAAGGGTTAAAAAACACACACACACATGATTGAAAAGTATTTTAATGAAATAAACACAGCGGTTGTTGTAATAATTTATTGTTCTCTCAAATCCATTTGCAGTCCCTCGCTTGGCAACATAATAAACGCACAAGATACATACCTTCTGATGTACTGTCAGGTCCAACGATGTAATCCATCTGAAGGGGTTAACTAATATTACAGGCAGGAGCCCTGCTATAATGCAGCTGTGCTCCGTGCCTGTAATCCCCCTGCGAATGAATGAAATGTAGGTCATTGACCTACATTTCCTTCAGTCGCGGTGATGCGCCCCCTGGTGGATGTCCTCATATGACCTGGAGCGTGGGAAAAAGTTCCCAGGCTGCAGTTCATGAGAACATCCACCAGAGGGCGCCTCACCGCGAATGAATGAAATGTAGGTCAATGACCTACATTTCATTCATTCGCAGGGGAATTACAAGCACGGAGCACAGCTGCATTATAGCAGGGCTCCTGCCTGTAATATTAGTTAACCCCTTCAGATGGATTACATCGTTGGACCTGACAGTACATCAGAAGGTATGTATCTTGTGCGTTTATTATGTTGCCAAGCGAGGGACTGCAAATGGATTTGAGAGAACAATAAATTATTACAACAACCGCTGTGTTTATTTCATTAAAATACTTTTCAATCATGTGTGTGTGTGTTTTTTAACCCTTTCCTACAATTGGATTAATAATGGATAGGTGTCATAATGGACGCCTCTCCATCATTAATCTGGCTTAATGTCACCTTCCAATAGCAAGGTGGCATTAACCCTTCATTACCCCATATCCCACCGCTACAGGGAGTGGGAAGAGAGTGGCCAAGTGCCAGAATAGGCGCATCTTCCAGATGTGCCTTTTCTGGGGTGGCTGGGGGCAGATGTTTTTAGCCACGGGGGGGCCAATAACCATGGACCCTCTCCTGGCTATTAATATCTGCCCTCAGTCACTGGCTTTACCATTCTGGCGGAGAAAATTGCGCGGGAGCCCACGCCAATTTTTTCCGCCATTTAACCCTTTATTTCAGCAGCTACAGCGCTGAAATTTTGCACATACACACTACTAACATTAGTAGTGTGGAATATGCAAAAAAAAGGGGGATATGAGATGGTTTACTGTATGTAAACCATGTCTCATATCCTGTCGGGTTTGTGCAGGAGAAATGAAAAGCCGGCAATTGAATTACCGGCTGTTCACAGATATCGCGCTGATTGAAATCTAAATACAGAATATATATATATGTGTCACAATGACATATATATATATATATATATATATATATATATATATATATATATATATATATACTGTATATATGTTTTCCCGAACATTTGAGCACATAAATCCATTAGATGTCGGTTTTGCAAGCCTGCGCGAAAATCTCGCAGTACGGATGCCATACGGATTACATACGGAGGATGCCATGCGCAAAATACGCTGACACACCCTGACTACGGATCACTATTTTGGGAACATTTCTCCGTATTACGGCCGTAGTACGGACGTATAATACGTGGCGTATTGTCTTACGCCAAGTGTGACGCCGGCCTTAGAGTATTGAAGATGGATCATAACTGGGTCTTCCAGCATGTGAATGACCCAAAAAACACAGCCAGGGGAACTAAGGAGTGGGTCCATAAGAAGCATTTCAAGGTCCTGTAGTGGCCTAGCCAGTCTTCAGTCAAATTAATTATGTAAAAATCATACAATGTGATTTTCTTTTTTTTTTTCTTTTTTTTTTTTTTAGATTCTGTCTCTCACAGTTGAAGTGTACCTACGATAAAAATTACAGACCTCTCCATTCTTCGTAGGTGGGAAAACTTGCAAAATCGTCAGAGTATCAAATTCTTATTTTCTTCATATTTATCACTTATAACAATTATTTATTAGGGTTTTGCAATGTTTCTGTAAAAAAATATTATTTGTCTGTTATTTTTTGATCATTTGTCCAAATAAAGTAAAAACTCAAGTTGGCCACCCTGGCCATAACTCTGTATGCATATGTAAATCTCCACTTCGACCAGTAGATGTCGCACATGTTCTTTTGTGATATCACAACTACACACTTTATGTACTGTACTTTGTGAATAAACATTTGGTATAATGTTAATATTGAGCTTTATGCACATATTTTTATTAATTTTTTTGGCGTTGGCTATAGCATAAAAAAGCAGCTCATTAGTTACTTATGGACTTATTAGTTTATTTTATTTAGACAAAACTTAATATTCTTTCGCCAGGAAAATGGCAATGGAGGCTCAGTAAATACACAAGGAGAAGCTCTCGGGCTCTCTCCATAAATATATACTTATTTTAACTGTTCTACTGTGTAATCCTGGCTATAGTACTTGACAGCTGCAAAGATATTGATGAAGTCTTAGTACATTGAGCAAGTATGACGTATGCGTGCGTGCTTATAAAGTACTCCTAGGTACGCTTATATAGGTAAATTGTAGCATTATAGTAACTTTTACGGGTAACTAATTATAATAAATAGATGATGGAAATGTAAGTTGAAACAGTTATTGAGTGAAACAAACAGCATGAGATTTAAAATAGGGTGATTGTCATGTTTCACAATTTGGGAATCATTTAGTATTGTTACTGTTGTGTTGCTATGCAAAAAGGTTTGCCTTTTAGAAGTTTGTTCTCCCTCTCTCCCTGTCTGCCTCCCTTCTTTTTCCTCATTCTGTGACCTTGTTGCAGCACTAGCACTCATAGGTGTGTTTTTTCCTCCAACTCAGATCTTGATTCAAAAGAATGAACTCATTCCTTACAGACTGCTAATTGTGTCGTCGTTAAAAAACACGGCAAAAAAAAAGTCTGGAGCCTCAATTCAAACTACTGTAAAAGCAGGGCCGGCGTCAGCACCCGGCGTACTCGGACAAGTGCCAGGCCCTGAGCAGGCGGAAGGGCCACTCGCCGTCGGGGACACCTGCGCACTATGGGGGCCTGGTGTCTGTGCTAGTGCAGACACCCGCGAGTGGGCCCCTCCACTTGATCAGGGTCACGGCACTTGTGATACTTGCCTCTCCCAGCTCCACCACTGCGGCGTTTGATGACTGTGACGTTCAGGTCAGAGGGCGCGATGACGTCACGTCTGTGCGCCCTCTGCCTGAGCAGTCACAGTTCAGAGAGCTGGAAGATGCCACCAAGGAGTCCGGAGCAGAGCAGCAGCCAGCAATGAGAGGTGAGTATTTAATTTTTTTTTATGTTTGGAGCATTATATATGGGGACCATCATACACTGGAGCATCATATATGGAACCCATTATACACTGGAGCATCATATATGGGCCCACCATACTCTGGAGCATCATATATGGGGCCAATTATATATGGAGCATGATATGGGCACACCATACACTGGAGCATTATACACGGGGCCCATTATATATAGAACATTATATGGGAACTATTCTATATGGATCATTATATGGGGCCCATAATATACTGTATGGAGCATTATGTGAGGCTTATTATACTACATGGACCATTATTTGGGACTCATTATACTGTACGGAGCAATATATAGTGCTTATTATACTCTATGGGGCACATCCTATACTGTATGGAGCATTATATGGGGCCTGCTATATATGGAGCAATATATGGGGCCCATCATATACTGGAGCACTATATGGAGCCCATCATATACTGTATGGAACATTATGTGGGACCCATTATGTATGGAGCAATATGTGAGGCCCATTGTACAGTACGAAGTAATACATGGGGCTCATTATACTGTATGGAGCAATATATGGGGCCTATTATATACTGTACGGAGCAATATATGGGGCTCATTATTCTGTATGGAGCAATATATGTGGCTCATTATACTGTATGGAGCACTATATGAGGTCTATTTGTCACGGGGGTACTGGGTAGACTACAGCTGATTACCCGGGCCCCTGCAATATCCCTCAAACTAGGGAAACCCTGTCTGTCCCTCTCCCAGAGTTTACACTGAAGGTGTGCATGTCTGGGCCGCCAGGCCTGACCCTGAGTCCTGTTTCAGTACTAAGCTGAAACCTCCACCCGCCACCCAGTGATAAGACCTCACACCAACCCCTACAGAGAGCACAGACAGGGAAAACTAAAAACGCACCACGCCGCAGACACACAGGAAAACACTGTAATGTGCACAGGGCAAAACAATACAAATATAGGAAGGAGAAATATAACGAAGGATAATACACCACCAGATACGATATTTCCTCTCCTAGACCGCCACTCCAGACCGAGATCACCAGGCACAAGACACAAGCTATAATCGGCGACGCCCAAAGCCCAGCAAAACTATTTAAAGGCAATGGGCGTGACTAAGCCTCCAACCCGAGTACCAGCCAGATCAACCCCGGACAAACTGGATCAATCTAGCGCCACTGAGCATATAGTGGACGAATGAGGAATTACCGCTGTCTGTCGGACGCACTAGTGTGAACAGCGTCCGACATGACAGTAAACCGCCTTCTACGAGGGACCCCAGGGCCCTCACGACTTATAGGACCCAGCTTGTCCGGATGGCGGCGGTGAAACATACTGACCAGCCGGTCCACATGTATATCCGAGGCTGGTACCCAAGACCTCTCCTCCGGCCCATAACCACGCCAGTGTACCAGGTACTGTAACGTGCGGCGCACCACTCGAGAGTCAACCACCTTGGAGACTTCAAACTCTAAACTGCCATCCACCAAGACTGGAGGAGGCATCGGCGCCGCATCCACAGAACCCACCACCTTTTTTAATAACAATCTGTGGAACACGTTGTGAATCTTATATACCGTAGGGAGCTCCAATCGGTAGGCAACTGGGTTAATGATGGCGGCGACCCTAAACGGACCAATAAACCTAGGACCCAATTTAAGGGATGGTATTTTGAGTCTTCTGTTTTTTTGTGGACAACCACACCCAGTCACCCACACTCAGGTCCGGACCTGGCACACGTCTACTGTCAGCCACACGTTTGTACCTTGCACCCACGCTCAACAGGTGCTGTTTCACTTTCCTCCAGACGGAAGACAGTTGTGCTTCTAACAGGTCCTCCTCCGGGACGCCGGAAGAGCCTCCCTGACTCAAAGTACAAAATTGAGGATGGTGCCCGTAAACACAAAAGAACGGAGACTCCCCAGAAGATTCCTGGCGGTGATTATTTATGGCAAACTCAGCCAAAGGAAGGAACGTCGACCACTCCTCCTGGTTGTCAGAAACAAAACAGCATAAGTACTACTCCAAATTTTGGTTCATACGCTCGGTCTGACCATTTGACTGAGGATGAAATGCCGAAGAATGCGACAACTTGATCCCCAGCCGTGAGCAAAATGCTTTCCAAAATTTTGCCACAAACTGAGTACCCCTATCAGACACGATGTCAGACGGGACCCCGTGAAGTCTGAACACCTCCTGCACAAATACCTGAGCCAGTCTTAGCGATAGGCAACGAAGGCAAAGGCACAAAGTGCGACATTTTTGAGAACCGATCAACAATCACCAAGATGACCGTGTTCCCAGCTGAGGAGGGCAAGTCCGTGATAAAATCCATGGAGATCTCCGTCCATGGCCTACTGGGTACCTCGAGAGGAAGTAGTGTGCCAGCAGGACGGGAGCGGGGCGTCTTAGCCCTAGCGCACGTGGTGCATGCTGACACGTATGAGACCACGTCCTGTCGGATTTTGGGCCACCAAAACCGACGCAACACCAACTCCAAAGTACCCCTAACCCCTGGGTGACCAGCCAGGACAGCATCATGGTGCTCTGCCAATATCTTTAGGCGAAGATGGAGCGGTACAAACGATTTGTTAACGGGAAGTTCTGGTGGTACTTCCTCCTGAGCCTCGGCAATCTCAGCCTCAACCTCTGTTGTGAGAGCCGAGACCTCTACACCTTTCTGGAGGATGGGTACCGGTTCTTCCCGAGGTTTTCCCCCCCTGAAAACACCTGGACAAAGCATCCGCCTTAGTGTTCTTAGGACGCAGGTCGGTAAGTAACAAAAAATTTGAACCGCGTGAAAAACAATGCCCAGGGAGCCTGCCTCGGGGACAGACGCTTGGTTGACTCCAAATAAAGCAAATTCTTATGGTCGGTAATAACAGTAACCTGGTGAACCGACCCCTCCAAAAAGTGTCGCTATTCCTCAAAAGCCAACTTGATAGCCAACAACTCCCTGTTGCCGATATCGTAGTTACGTTCGGCGGGCGACAGTTTCTTGGAGAAATAGGCGCATGGACGCAACTCGCTCAAGGATGAGCCTTGAGACAGCACCGCCCCCACTCCAACCTCAGACGCATCGACTTCCACAGTAAATGGCTTCGATACATCCGGTTGCACCAGAATGGGAGCTGAAGCAAAACTGTTCTTCAGAAACTCGAATGCGCGCACAGCAGGCTCAGACCAGGCGGAGAAATCGGTACCTTTTTTTGTCATGTCAGTGAGCGGTTTAGCAATGGTAGAAAAGTTTTTGATAAACTTTCTATAATAGTTATGCAGCGCCCCAGAGTCCTGGTCGTTGTAGTACTGACGCTCTGCCACTAAGGGGAGTGATGGTACGTCTGATGGCACTTAAGGAGTTCACCTGACCAGGTATCACAGTCACACATTACACTTCACACTCTGGCCTCCAGGGGGAGCAAAGGGTTCTATGTATTAGGCCACTCCTCACAATCTGGTAAAACTGGGGGTTGGATAGGAAGTTAGGCAGAAGCTGACTGGGTTTTACCCAGGCAACATCCTGTGGCAGAGGGTGTTGCGGGGAAGATTCAGGGGGGTCTCTGTCAGGGGTGGGATCCTGACAGCGGCCTAGCGAAAAGGACAGAACGTTACGGAGCCTCGCCTGCACCCGTTGCGGTGGCATCCTAAGAAAGGACACGAAGCGAGGTTTATTTTGGAGAAGTGAGAAACGAGATCACAGCACAAAGGAGAATAGAACCAGTAGGAGTCGTGCCTTAAGATCGTGGCAACATCCTACTGAGGTGCGTAGCCGGTGGCTGGAACGCCGAGGAAGTATTGGGCTCCAAGCATTACTTCAAACAGCGGCAGGACAGTTAATTATAGGTTGGCTGTCTCACGTAAATCACCTAAGCAGACATAGGAGGCAATTGTGGGAGAGGGGCGTCCCTAGGGTCCCAGAACTCCAGGCCTACCCGTCATACGGGTGCGTCCTAGCCATATCATCTGGGGGACGGAGGAAGAACATCAGAACAGATACGAGTTGTGAGAAAGAACATCAGAAACAGACACAACAGTTGTGAGGACTATCCCGTGGTGCTCAGCAGGGAGGTACTACAACACACAGGCGCTAGAAGGTAGGCACTGATTTCCACCTGCAAAGGAAACTCTGGATGTGCCTTCGGACCGGCCGGTCTCAGCCAGCCCTGTTAGCAGTGCTCTGGATTGTGGCTCCTGAAGCCTTCAGTAAAGAGGTAAAGAGACTGCAACCCTGTGTCCTCGTTATTCATCGCGACTTGCACCACGCACCATCATCACACCTTTCATTGGACGCCCCTTAGCAGGGTCACGGACCGGGTCTAGCCACCGTGACAACCCCAGGACCGAGACAGAGAGGCCCGGTACCGAGTACCCCGCGGCCCTCCGTCTGGGGGCGCTCTAGCTAGAAAACCCAAGGAACCGCTGGAGCGCTTTTAGGTTATCAGGCCTTTCCCAATGCAGCACCGCTTGCACCTTAGCGGCGTCCATTTTAAACCCAGAAGCGGACACAATATAACCCAAGAAAGGCAACTCCTGAACCGAAAATACACATTTCTCCAATTTAGCATAGAGCTTATTCTCTCTGAGTAGCTGTAACACCTGCCTAACATGCTCTAAATGAGTATCACGGTCACATGAATAGATGAGAATGTCATCAAGGTACACAATAACGAATTTTCCCAGGACATGAGAGAACACATCGTTTATGAAATGTTGAAATACAGCAGGCGCGTTTGTCAAACCAAATGGCATCACCAGATTTTCAAAATGACCCTCAGGAGTATTAAAAGCCGTTTTCCACTCATCCCTTTGACGGACTCGTATGAGGTTGTACGCCCCCCTGAGGTCAAGCTTAGAGAACCACCTAGCACCAGCCACCTGATTGAACAGATCGGGTATCAGCGGCATAGGGTATGGGTCACGAACCGTAATCTGGTTTAACTCCCTGAAATCCAGACACGGGCGTAAACCGCCATCTTTCTTCATAACGAAGAAGAACCCTGCTGCCACTGGCGAGGATGCAGGCCTGATGTGCCCTTAAAACAACTCTCAAAAGAACAAACCTACCCCTAAAAACATTAATCTTTATTAATATTCAATTTTAATACAAAAACAAATCCCTATAAAAACATCCCAGTTTAGGGAACCACAGGTTTCTAGGGTTAGGGACTCCGCTGATCTATCTCCAATATAAGTATCAGAAAAATAACTTAATAGAAAAAATCAGCAAAAATGTGAAAAAAATTCAAAAAAATCAAAAAACATGAAAAAAACATAAAAAATCAAAATACAGTATGCCTATATTGGCCCTCATGTGCCCTAAGGTCTAATGCCCTTCCTTGCAGCGGAGGTTGGCACCCTAAATAGTCGACATGGCGCCCCCGCCATTGTATGAATACTCAATATGCCTCTATCTTATCAGCACCTATAGGTGAAGTGCCCAAAATAACTAATATATATTTGGTATAGTGGATGATTATTCCCTATGTGATATATGATGGACATTTTTTTCATCTAAAACATTTTTTCTAAATAATGTATGAGCTTTCGAATAATTTAAGCCTGCACCTTGAATAAATATGTATGGTATAGGGGTGCTGATAAGATAGAGGCATATTGAGTATTCATACAAATCACGGGCATTTTGTCTATATGGATTACATTACATATCCACCACATTACTAGGTTTTGACTGAACATAAGCCATCTGTAACAATCTAGGTACAGCTCTATGTCTATATAAAACACACATCTGTTATATAGCAAATTTTGTGGTTTATTGTTAAGCTCACTATAGATTTATCTGAGAGGGTGCAGGATATCAGGTGCATCACTATTAGTGTGTGTATATGGATCTGTATTGATCCATATTTTATGTTGTATTTGTCTGTGGTTTTGTAGATTATTAGGGGCCATTCAGGGAAAGAAGGGACAGCCGTCGGTGAGCGGGGGCGCCATGTCGACTATTTAGGGTGCCAACCTCCGCTGCAAGGAAGGGCATTAGACCTTAGGGCACATGAGGGCCAATATAGGCATACTGTATTTTGATTTTTTATGTTTTTTTCATGTTTTTTGATTTTTTTGAATTTTTTTCACATTTTTGCTGATTTTTTCTATTAAGTTATTTTTCTGATACTTATATTGGAGATAGATCAGCGGAGTCCCTAACCCTAGAAACCTGTGGTTCCCTAAACTGGGATGTTTTTATAGGGATTTGTTTTTGTATTAAAATTGAATATTAATAAAGATTAATGTTTTTAGGGGTAGGTTTGTTCTTTTGAGAGTTGTTTCTTGGTATACTCCCCTACCTTGACTAGTTGGACAGTTGTGTTTCTGATGTGCCCTTTGCTCAGACTCTCAGCGATGTAGTCTTTTAAGGCTTGCCTCTCAGGACCAGAGATGTTAAACATCCTAGCTTTCGGCAATTTGGCCCCTGGTTTTAACCTAATAGTGCAGTCATAGAGACGATGTGGTGGCAATTCTGAACAACCCTTCTCAGAAAACACATCTGCGAAATCCAGCAGAGACTCAGGAATACTAGGAGTCACAGTGGACACACACGTGGCCAGGCAATTCTCCTGGCAGAATCCGCTTCACGGGAGGATGTCCTGGGTTTTCCAGTCAATCACCGGGTTGTGCTTAGCCAATCATGGAAAACCCAGAACCATTTGTGCAGACAGATTACTGAGCACCCTACATGTAACTTGCTCCGAATGTAGGACCCCAATGAGGAGTTTAACCTCCGCCACAAACTCAGTAATCTCCCCCTGTGGGAGAAGAGCGGCATTGATGGTGATCACCCAGATAGGATGAGGCAGTTTTTCGATCCTGAAACCGGCTGTGCGCGCAAACTCCTCATCAATAAGATTAGTGGCAAAACCACTATCCACAAACACAGTGATTGGCAGCTCTCTGCCAGCGACCATAACTTTGGCAGGGAGCATGCATTGAGAAACCACAATGGAGGATATGCATAAGTTCAGATTGGCCTCCTCCACACCCTCTGAGCTTAGTAGTTTTTCCGCCGTTGCGCTTTTCTTAGATAGCAGAGGACAAGTATTAACATAATGACCAGTTTTACCACAGCAAAAACAGGATCTCTGCTTCCTGAGCAAAGGGGCACGATGCTTCACATGTGACACCCCTGCGATTTGCATAGGGTCCGTGGGCTCACCTGCAGCAACCTCACGTGTACCTGCGCTCTCTCCCATAGGCGGCGTCTCTTGCACCCCCTGACGCAGACGGCGATCAATGCGGATAACAAGACTCATAGCTTATTCTAGAGAAGCAGGAGTCTCGTACATCAGAAGGGCTTTTTTAACCCTTCCTGAAACCCCATGAACAAACTGACTCCGCAGCGCGGGATCATTCCACTGTGTATCTACCGCCAAGCGGCGAAATTCAGAACCGTAATCCTCCGCCATACGCTCCCCCTGGCGGATAGCGCGAATTTTAGATTCTGCTAGACCCATTCTGTCAGGATCCTCATAAATGAGTCCAAGAGCAGAAAAAAAACTCTCCACTGAGTTATATGCAGCAGAATCAGATGGTAAAGAAAACGCCCATGCTTGAGGATCCCCGTTCAGTAATGACAACACCAGGCCCACACGCTGAGCCTCATTACCTGAGGAGATCGGGCGCATACGAAAATATAGTTTACAAGATTCATGAAAAGTAACAAATTTACTGCGTTCCACAGCAAACCTTTTAGGTAAAGGAAACTTTGGCTCAGCAACTCTGCCTGCAGATTCAGCTTGCACATTAGATACTACTAGACCCTGTTGCTGAACTGCCCCCTTCAGCTCAGTGACCTGCAGGGAGAGCGCCTCCAACTGGCGGGTTATGGAAGTCATGGGATCCATGGAATACAAAAAATATGGCTGATTATAATGTCACGGGGGTACTGGGTAGACTACAGCTGATTACCCGGGCCCCTGCAATATCCCTCAAACTAGGGAAACCCTGTCTGTCCCTCTCCCAGAGTTTACACTGAAGGTGTGCATGTCTGGGCCGCCAGGCCTGACCCTGAGTCCTGTTTCAGTCCTAAGCTGAGACCTCCACCCGCCACCCAGTGATAAGACCTGGCTTATTGTACTGTATGGAGCATTATATGTGGCTCATTATGCTGTATGAAGCATTGCATGGGGTCCATTAATCTGTATAGAGCAATATATGTTGCTCATTATTCTGTATGGAGCAATATGTGGGGCTCATTATTATGTATGGAGCATTATATGGTGCCCATAATACTGTATGGAGCAATATATGGGGCACTTTATTCTGTATGGAGCACTATGTGGTGCCCATAATACTGTAAGGAGCAATATATGGGGCACATTATTCTGCATGGAGCATTATGTGGTGCCCTTAATAACTGTATGGAGGATTATACAGTCTGATTTATGACCTATTGAAGAATTTACAATAGATATCACTCATGTAATGTAAGAAGTGAAATCTTTGGCATTGTATACCTATATTTCTCTGCTGTATGTGTTAAAGGGGCCCACTGAGACTCTTTTGCCCGGGGCCCACAAACACTTGGAGCCGGCCCTGTGTAAAAGGGTCCAGCTGATGACTAGATGGCAAGTCAACATGGGTGCATGCAAGCCACTGCAAAAAAATCCAGCCTTTTGCCCAGCTTTCAGAGGCGATATGCCCAGCTGTTTCTTGAGTTTGCTGCAATTGATGTACTCCGTTATTGAGGTTTTGAATGAAGACTATGGCAATAAACAGGTCAAAACACCATCAAGTCCTACTTAGAGACAATAGTAGTCCAAACAAAATTAGCAATTATCCTTCAAAACCGTGCCATATCTAGCCATACCATCAGACCCACATGAAGTTTTTAATTATACCTGTTTCCATGAGGAGACTTGGAGCTCAGCTACATAGAGAGAAAAGCCTCATCATAGTAACATGGTTTTTAAGGTTGAAGGAAGACTTTGCACACGTAGGAAATGTGGTGCAGAATTTTCTGCACTTAGGCTACGTTCACACGATGCGGTTTTTGGTGCGGATCCGCAGCGGAATTGCAGCTGCGGATCCGCATCCTTTTTCCATGCAGGTTACAGTACAATGTAACCCAATGGAAAACAAAACCCGCTGTGCCGACGATCCTTTTTTTCGCAGGAAAATCCGCGCGGATTTGCCTGCGGAAATAAGAAGTACCATGTCAATTATTTCTGCGGATTCCGCTGCGGGTTTCCAACAGCACCAATAGGAAACTGCAGTTGGAAACCCGCAGTGGAATCCGCAGTAGAAAAAGGATCAAAAACCGCAGTGAAAAGCACTGCGGATTTCACAGCGGATTTTCCAAAAAAAGGACCTGAAAAATCCGCAGTGAAAAAAGGATCGTGTGAACGTAGCCTAATTAGTCCATCTAGTTCAACCCATAGCCTAACCTAACATGCCTTTTACATGTTGATCCAGAAGAAGGCAATAAAAATGCATGTGCCAAACAGTAAGCTCCACGTTGGGAAAAAAATTGCTTCCCGACTCCACATATGACAATCAGACTAGTTCACTGGATCAACGCCCTATCAAGGAATCTAGAATATATAACCTGTAACATTATACTTTTCAAGAAAGGCATCCAGCCCCTTCTTAAATTTTAGTAATGAATCATTCATTACAACATCATACGGCAGGGAGTTCCATAGTCTCACTGCTCTTACAGTAAAGAATCCGTGTCTGTTATTATGCTTAAACCTTCTTTCCTGAAGACGTAGAGGATGCCCCCTTGTCCCCGTCTCAGGTCTGAGAGTAAAAAGATCATTAGAAAGGTCTTTGTACTGTCCCCTCATGTGTCACGGAGTTACCGTGACAGAGCAGTGCCAGAAGACCACAGCGTCTCATGGCTCCTGCTTCGCCGCTGAGAAGAAGCACTTTTCCGGTGTATTAAATGTGTTTGTTTTATTTCAGCTAATTATGCAAATTGTCTCTTCAGAGGGGAAGAGAACCCCCTGACGAAGGCAGCATGCCGAAACGCGCGTTGGTGAGGGTGCCATCCGGGATACCGAGTGTGCGGTAACTTTGTAAGTACTATTCAATTGTGGCCTTATATTTGCACTGCATTTTATCCCCTCTCCGTTTCACCACTTATGTATGCCTGTACTGACACTTAGCACTAAGCACTTTATTTATTTCTAAACTAGATGGTGGCCGATTCTAACGCATCGGGTATTCTAGAATATGTATGTAGTTTATTTATGAAGATTTAAGAATAATGCAATGAATACACAGGATTCGGCCGGCCGGGCGTGACCAATCAGCGAAGCGTGGTTCAAATTCAGCGCCAATTCGCATCCGGACTGCGCCTGTCGCTGATTGGTCACGCTCGTAGTATATAACACAGCCCACGTAGCATATAGCATGCCCACATAGCATATAACACAGCCCACGTAGCATATAGCACAGCCACGTAGCATATAACACAGCCACATAGCATATAACACAGCCATATAGTATATAAAACAGCCACGTAGTATATTGCATAGCATATAAAACAGCCCACGTAGTATATAGCACAGCCACGTAGTATGTAACACAGCCACGTAGTATGTAGCACAGCCCACGTAGCATATAACACAGCCCACATAGCATATAACACCGCCCACGTAGGATATAACACAGCCACGTAGCATATAACACAGCCACATAGTATATTGCACAGCCCACGTAGTATATAGCACAGCCACATAGCATATAACACAGCCCATGTAGTATATAACAGACACGTAGTATGTAACACAGCCACGTAGTATATTGCACAGCCATGTAGTATATTGCACAGCCACATAGTATATAGCACAGCCCACCTAGTATATAGCACAGCCCACTCAGTATATAGCACCGACCACGTAGTATATAGCACAGCCCAAATAGTATATTGCGCAGCCCATGTAGTTTATAGCACAGCCCACGCAGTATATAACATAGCCACGTAGTATATTGCACAGCCACGTAGTATATTGCACAGCCACATAGTATATAGCACAGCCCACATAGTATATAGCACAGCCCACGCAGTATATAGCACAGCCCACATAGTATATAGCACAGCCCACGCAGTATATAACACAGCCCACATAGTACATAACGCAGCCCACGTAGTATATAGCACAGCCCACGCAGTATATAACACAGCCACGTAGTATATAGCAGTGTGGGCACAATATCCCTGTTAAAATAAGAATTAAAATAAAAAAATAGTTATATACTCACCTTCCGGCGGCCCCCGGATCCAGCCCAGGCCTTTAACGATGCTCCTCGCGACGTATCATCATCTGGGGTCATTGCCCCAATGCATTCTTGGGACCGGAGCATCGCGAGGAGCGGGAAAGGCTGGTGCGGACGCCGGAAGGTGAGAATATAATGTGACAGGCGCAGTCCGGCCACGAATTGGCACGGGATTTGAACCACGCTTCACTGATAGGTCGCACACTGTGTTTAAATCCCGAGCCAATGTCGCTGATTGGTCGCGGCCGGTCAGCCCCGACCAATCAGCGACGCGGGATTTCCGTGACAGACAAACAGACGGAAGTGGAAAACAGACAAACAGACGGAAGTGGACCTTAGATGATTATATATATAGATACATATCTTGTGCACACTTGTGACTTTTATTGCTTGATATAATAATATATCTGGATTAAGTGCCCCTCTTATTATGTATACTTTGTATGTTGCATTCTTTTGGTTCTGTTATACTTTACCTGATTTATTAATAAAATTGTGTATTATTTAACATATACTGGTGTGGACTTTCGGTCAGCTTTTCAGGGTTTTCTTGGTGGTTTCTTTATCTTTCCGACGGTCCACGTTTCCTTTTAGTCCTTGTTGGGTTGGCAGGTATATATTATAATTTTTATTTGGAGCACTTTAGCAAATTTACTTTTGATTATATGTGATCTGCTACCGTTTGTAATCCTTGGTGTGGTTTTCAGAGAGGAAGAGAACTAGAACTCTAGTGCCACCTATTGGAAGGCAGCAATCCTACAAGTCAATGTCGACCTTTTAACGAGCCTTGTCACATGACTTAGAGTAATAGCCAAACCAGAATCTCAATTTGCAGACACTGTGTTTCGGGGTGCTGCCCCTCGTCAGTGCAAAGTGGAAATCTAGTTTGGCTGTGTGAGAGGCGCCCAGCCGATATCCAAGAAGTATCGTTTCTCCTTGCGGAGATTGACATGCTAAGCAGCAGCGTAGCTACCGGGGGGGCAGAGGGTGCAAGCGTCATGGGCCCGGTGCTGTGAGGTGGCCCACCTGGAGCTACGCTACTGTAACTGTATCGGCGCGTGCAGTGCGCAAATGCACTTACATTCTGCGGCAGAGCAGGGAGAATCGATCTCCCTGCTCTGCTGCCCGGCCCTTATGGGGCCCCTGAGCAGGCTGGGGGGCCCGGTGCCAGCAGTGGGCCCCCGCCGTCATCGGAAGATCAGCTGTACTGGCATTTAGCCGATACAGCTGATTGCATTGATCGGAGAAGGAACGCTATGCTCCTTCTCCCATCATCCCCCTCTCAGTGTCGGCATCTGACGTCGCCAACACTGACAGCGGGCGCGATGACGTCACTGCCCGGCGCCCACTGTCAGGAGATCAGCGGAAGCAGCGCAGGAACCAGGAAGAAGAGAGGTGAGTATTTTTTTTTTTTTTGTGGGTGCTGCTGCCTTATTACAGGGTCTGCCTATGGGGATCTGCCGCCTTATTACAGGGTCTGCCTATGGAGATCTGCCGCCTTATTACAGGGTCTGCCTATGGGGGGCTGCCTTATTACAGGGTCTGCCTATGGGGGCTGCCTTACTACAGGGTCTGACTATGGGGGCTGCCTTATTACAGAATCTGACTATGGGGGCTGCCTTATTACAGGGTCTGACAATGGGGGTGCTGCCTTATTACAGGGTCTGCCGCCTTATTACATGGTCTGACTATGGGTGCTGCCTTATTACAGGGTCTGCCTATGGGGGCTGCCTTATTACAGGGTCTGCCTATGGGGGGCTGCCTTATTACAGGGTCTGCCTATGGGGCTGCCTTACTACAGGGTCTGACTATGGGGGCTGCCTTATTACAGGGTCTGACTATGGGGGCTGCCTTATTACAGGGTCTGACTATGGGGGTGCTGCCTTATTACAGGGTCTGCCGCCTTATTACAGGGTCTGACTATGGGGGCTGCCTTATTACAGGGTCTGACTATAGGGGGTGCTGCCTCTTTACAGGGTCTGACTATGGGGGTGCTGCTTTATTACAGGGTCTGCCTATAGAGGTGCTGCCTTATTACAGGGTCTGACTATGGGGCTGCCTTATTACAGGGTCTGACTATTGGGGTGCTGCCTTATTACAGGGTCTGCATTATAGGGGCTGCCTTATTAGAGGGTCTGACTATGGGGGTGCTGCCTTATTACAGGGTCTGACTAAAGGGGATGCCTTATTACAGGGTCTGACTATGGGGGTGCTGCCTTATTACAGGGTTTGACTATGGGGGCTGCCTTATTACAGGGTCTGACTATGGGGGTGCTGCCTTATTACAGGGTCTGCCGCCTTATTACAGGGTCTGCCTATGGGGGTGCTGCCTTATTACAGGGTCTGACTATGGGGGATGCCTTATTACAGGGTCTGACTATGGGGTGCTGCCTTATTGCAGGGTCTGACTATGGGTGTGCTGCCTTATTACAGGGTCTGCCTATAGGGGTGCTGCCTTATACTACAGAGTCTGCCTATGGGGGTACTGCCTTATTACAGGGTCTGCCTATATGGGGGTGCTGCCTTATACAGTGTCTGCCTATGGGGGCTGCCTTATGCTATAGAGTCTGCCTATGGGGAGTGCATTATACTATATTGTGGACTATTTGGTGCATTATGCTAATTTATATGGAGGCTATCGAGGGGGCCATCATACAGTGTGGAGATTACAGTGAGGGGGTCATCATACAGTGTTGGAGCCATCAAACAGTTTGGGGGCTACTAAGGAGTCAGTATACTGTGTGGGTGGTACTATACAGTGAGGGGGCATTATACTGTGTATAAGGGAGCTGTACAGGGGGAGACTCGGGACATTATTAAATGTAAAGTGGGCACTTATTGTTATAGGGGAACTCAGGTTACTGTGGCTATCAAAGGGGCACACAGGGCAATATTACTTTCTAGGGGGCAAAATATGGGCACTGTTTTCTAAGGCACTTGCACCCGGCATTACTATATTATAGAGGGGTACTTTAGAATTTAGAGGGCACAGAGAACCACACAGCAGGTGCAGTAATAGGGACACATACGGCAGCAGCGGCTCAGTATTGGGGTATCAGGTGGAGTAATAGGGACACATACGGCAGCAGCAGCTCAGTATTGGGGTATCAGGTTGAGTAATAGGGACACATACGGCAGCAGCGGCTCAGTATTGGAGTATCAGGTGGATTAATAGGGACACATACGGCAGCAGCGGCTCAGTATTGGGGTATCCGGGTCAGTAATAGGGGCACATATGGCAGTAGCGGCTCAGTATTGGGGTATCAGGGGCAGTAATAGGGGCACATATGGCAGCAGCGGCTCAGTATTGGGGTATCAGGGGCAGTAATAGGGGCACATATGGCAGCAGCGGCTCAGTATTGGGGTATCAGGTGTAGTAATAGGGTCGCATACGGCAGCAGTGGCTCAGTATTGGGGTATCAGGTGCAGTAATAGGGACACATATGGCAGCAGCGGCTCAGTATTGGGGTATCAGCAGGATGAGGAGTTTGTGCAGGTTGGGAATAGATGGTGATGGGGCTGGAATATGAGAAGGTAAATGTGTCTTTGTTGTATTCTCTGCAGACGAGTTGTAGCTGGAAGAAGTTGTCATGTCGGTCTGGGCCAGATGGAAAAGACGAGAAAAATTAACGATTCCATCAGAAAGGACGTCAGTGGTAAGACATTATCTGTAACTGTGCAGTGATCTGTTATATGTTCTGTAGGACTGGTATCTACTGACCATATGGCGGTAATATCCATGTTGGTCGTTATATAGAGTTTATCTTCAGTAACAGCGCGGTCTGCTGAGGTTCTCCTCCACTATTAGGGTGCGTCACCGAGTTGTAATCAAGGTTACATGGTTAGGGGCCCACTCAGAAGTTTCGCCCCCCCTGAACCAAAACCCTAGCTATGCCTCTGATGCTAAGCATGCCGAGATGAGGAATCAAAGCCGCAATGCTCCTCTGGGAAATATGCTAATTATGCAAATTGCCTCTTCAGAGAGGAAGAGAACTAGAACTCTAGTGCCAACTATTGGAAGGTAGCAATCCTACAAGTCAATGTCGACCCTTTAACGAGCCTTGTCACATGACTTAGGATAATAGCCAAATCAAACTCTCAATTTGCAGACACTGCACTGACGAGGAGCAGTACCCCAAAACACAAAGCGGAGATCTGGTTTTATTTCAGCAGGACAGGGGTTAATTGGCCATGTGGAAATCCCTGCATTCAGCTGCGCTTGGTTAGACACTCCTGTCTCCTATAAAAAAGCTAGGCCTTTTGGCCAGGTCTGAGTTAGCACTTGCTAAATAGATCTGGAAAGTGTGGAGCTGGTGTTTGGAGAGCTGGAGGATTTGCTTGGTTTGTATGCTTGGAAATTCCTCATCCACACCTGCCTTATTTTCTCCCTCTGTCCTTCAGACCCTGGTGAATACCTCTGATATTTGTGAGAGTATATTTTGTGTGAGTGGAATTTTCTTTTACCCTTGTCTTTGTTCCCCTGTTTGTCGGATGGTGTACTATGGAACACGGTAGCGCCTCTCTTCCCCGAGAGGGGGAGGGGGACAGACGCAGTGCTGCAGCTAGGAGACAGGGCAAGGGCAGAGGCCCCAGCATCCTCGCCATCTGAGGTATCCTGGGGAACAGGGTGATCTAGGGCGCCCCCTAGTGCTAGGGTCAGGAAAGGTGCCCCTGGTCCCAGTTTACTCGCCAGTCCAATCGTGACATTAACTCAGATCGAAAGCCTTTTTTCTTATTCATGATGGATCCTATCACAGCGCTGACCGTGCAGTTTCAGCAGCTCAGTTTGGAGGTGGCGGATTTACGCACGGTGGTTTCACAGCACCCTGTTATATCTGGTGTGGGGATAACGGCCTCCAGGCAAACCATTGTGGAGACCAAGTTCGCGCTGCCAGACAGGTTCTCTGGCAGGCGGAACAAGTTTGTTGTGTTCCGTGAGGCCTGGAAACTATATTTCTGGCTGCATCCAGTATCCTCTGGTACAGAAGAGCAACGGGTGGGGATTGTTATCTCGCTCCTGCAGGGGGACTCACAAGCATGGGAATTTTCTTTCCCATCTGTCTCACAGTCACTCCAGACAGTAGAGGGCAATACTGCTCCAAGTTCCGGCGGTGGGTCACCGACACTAGGTGGAATGACCCGCCCCTCCGTCAGTTCTGTGAGGGTCTCTCTGTGAGAGTAAGGGATGCGTTAGCTCTCTATGAGACTTCTGACTCCCTTGAGGCGGCCATGTCTCTGGCAATCTGGGTTGATCGCCATCTTCGCCAGAGACATAGAGAGTTACCTCTGGGGGCGGGAGGTCCAAGTTTGAGCATGGTCAGTACTGATTCTACTGTGGAACCCATGCAGGTGGGTGCGGCATACCAACCTAGCAAACTTGGATTAATCTGGCGTAAGGGAGGAGTGTGTTTCTGTTGTAGCAAGAAGGGTCATTTTGTGAGCACATGTTCTACCCGCCGGAAAACTAGAGCGCTCGGGTTGCGGGGAGGTTGGCAACTCAGGTGTACTCATAACCTTGTTGGGAAAAACTCTTTTTTTCCTTCCAGCTATGTTATACGTGGGTGAAAATAAGATGGACGTTTCCGCCTTCTTGGACAGTGGGGCGGGGTTTAATTTAGTCGACGCTAGGTTCGTATGGGACCAAGGCCTTGTCCCACATACCTTGTCCAGCCCGATACCTATTATAGCTATCATTTCCGGCCCTCTAAAACAGGGGCACTTCACGCAGGTGGTTCGTGACTTGTGGCTACAGGTGGGGGACATACACTCTGAGGTGTTAAACTGCAATGTGCTTGAGGGCCTGCCCTCACCTGTGGTACTGGGACTTCCTTGGCTCGCTCTGCACAACCCGGTAATTGATTGGCAGACACAGGAAGTGGTAAAATGGAGTACTTACTGTCAAGGACACTGTTTGGGTACCCAGTTGGCAAGGGTGGATACCCAGTCCGTGCCCCATTACCTGTTAGACTTCAAGGATGTTTTCTGAGCAGGGGAGTCAAAATCTTCCCCCTCATCGTCCTTATGATTGTGCCATTAATCTGGTTCCTGGTGCCAAGCTGCCCAAAAGCATACTCTATAACATTTCAGGCCCACAAAGGAAGGCCAAGAAGGACTATATTATGGAAAGTCTGGCTAAGGGTCATATCCGACCACCCTCTTCTCCCTTTGCTACGGGTGTTCTTTTTTTGTCAAGAAGAAGGATGAGGGATTACGTCCTTGCCTGAATTTCAGGGAACTTAATGCGATCACCGTCTGTGATCCGTATCCGCTACCTCTGATCCCTGACCTCTTTAATCAAATTGTTGGGGCAAAATGGTTCTCTAAGATGGACTTCAGGGGGGCGTACAACCTCATCCGCATTAAGCAGGGGGATGAGTGAAATACTGAGTTCAATACACCAGAAGGACACTACAAGAATATGGTGATGCCTATTGGGTTGACGAACGCGCCTGTCGTCTTCCAGCACTTTATTAAAGACATCTTTAGTCACCTAGTAGGCAGGTTTGTGGTTATCTACCTGGATGATATTCTTGTTTATTCACCTGACCTTGAGTCACACCAGCGACATGTCAGACAAGTCCTACACATACTACATGACAATAAATAGTATGTCAGACCCGAGAAGTGTATGTTCTCGGTTGAGGAGATCCCTTTCCTTGGATATGTATTATCTGCCATCCGTTTTCGCCTGGATCCGGCGAAAGTCCGGGCGGTATTGGAGTGGAATCGTCCTGAGGATTTGAAGGCCTTACCTTTGTTTCGCCAATTACTACCGTAAATTCATAAAAAACTTTTCAGTAGTAGCCAAACCGCTCACTGATATGACTAAAAAAGCAGACGGACTTCTCCAGGTGGTCCAGTTCTGCCAGGGAGGCACTTGACACCTTAAAAAGGTGTTTTGCTTCTGCACCGATTCTTATTCAGCGTGATGTCACTCAGCCTTTCATTGTGGATATGGAGGCATCCGAGGAGGGAGTGGGGGCTGTGTTGTCACAGGGTGCGTCTCCTGGTAAATGGCAACCATGCGCATACTTTTCTAAAAAACTTTCGCCAGCTGAGAGAAACTATGACATTGGTAATAGGGAACTCTTAGCTATCAAATGGGCATTTGAGGAGTGGCGTCATTTTTTGGAGGGAGTGGTTCACCCAGTGATGGTGATCACTGATCATAAGAATCTGGTTTACTTAGAGTCAGCAAAACGTCTTAGGCCGGCGTCACACTCAGCATATGGAAATACGGTCCGTTTTTTACGGCCGTAATACGCAGTAATTGTCCCAAAACACTGTTCCGTATTCAATGCGAGGATGCGATTTTTAAGCAATTTATCCGTATGGCATCCGTACGGCGATTTTTTCACGCAGGCTTGCAAAATGGACATATCATGGATCCATCGGCTCAAATATTCTTAAAAACATATATACAGTATATATATATATATATATATATATATATATATATATATATATATATATATATCTATATCTATCTATCCTTGTCAGTGAGACACATATATATATTTATATTTAATTCAGTGCTAGATAGCAGAAAAGCCGGTAATTCAATTGCCGGCTTTTGCTACCTCCTTCACAATCCCGACATGATATGAGATATGGTTTACATACAGTAAACCATCTCATATCCCATCTTTTATTACATATTCATCTTTACTAATGTAACAAGTGTCTCTGTGTAAAATTTGGGGTCTCTAGCTATCAAATTAAAGGGTTAAATCCCGGAAAAAATGGCGTGGGCTCCCGTGCAATTTTCTCCGCCAGAGTGGGAAAGCCAGTGACAGAGGGCAGACATTTATAGCCTAGGGAGGTACCATGGTTATAGGACCCCCCTGGCTAAAAACATCTGCCCCCAGCCACCCCAGAAAAGGCACATCTGGAAGATGCGCCTATTCTGGCAATTAGCCTCTCTCTTCCCACTCCCGTGTAGCGGTGGGATATGGGGTAATGAAGGGTTAATGTCACCTTGCTATTGTAAGGTGACATTAAGCCAGGTTAATAATGGAGAGGCGTCAATTATGACACCTATCCATTATTAATCCAATAGTACGAAATGGTTAATAAAACACACACACATTATTAAAAAGTATTTTAATGAAATAAAGACACATGGTGTTTTAATATTTTATTATACTCTTAATCCACCTGAAGACCCTTGTCACCTGAAATAAAGTTAAACAAAACAAACAACAATATTCCATACCTTCCGTCGTTCAGTCTTGTCCCACGCTGTAAATCCATCTGAAGGGGTTAAATCATTTTACACCCAGGAGCTCTGCTAATGCAGCTGTGCTCCTGCCTGTAAAACTTGGTGAATGAATGGAATGCAGGGGAACTTTTCAGAATATTTTCCCACGCTCGAGTTCATATGAGTTCATCCAGCAGAGGGCGCATCACCGCGACTCGAGGTAACTACTGTTGTGAATTCTGCTTTTGGGTTCCCTCCGGTGGTGGTAGGTGGTAATGCAGTTGTCCCTGAGTTGTAGTACTGGTCAGTTATTTCTGCTGATTGCAGTTCTGACTGGGGTATTTAGGTGTGCAGGAACCATTAGTCCTTGCCAGTTGTCAATTGTTGTTGGGAGGTGTTGGACCTCTGCCTGGTTCCTCCTGCCTTTCTGCCAAATCAGCAAAGATAAGTGTCTGTTTTTTTTTCTGTGGCACACATGCTGTGTGCTTCATGATTCAGTGCTATTCTTTTGTGTTTTCTTGTCCAGCTTAGATTGTGTCAGTATTTTCTCAGTCTTGTTGGATTCTCTGGAGTGGCAGATATACATTCCATGTCTTTAGTTAGATTGTGGAACTTTTTGTATTATCTGCTGTGGATATTTTTGGAAGGGTTTTAATACTGACCGCTTAGTCTTCTGTCCTATCCTTCTTATTTAGCTAGAGTGGCCTCTTTTGCTAAATCTTGTTTTCTGCCTGCGTGTGTCTTTTCTTCTCCTACTCACAGTCAATATTCGTGGGGGCTGCCTATCCTTTGGGGTTCTGCTCTGAGGCAAGGTAGTATTCCTATTTCCATCTATAGGGGTATTTAGTCCTCCGGCTGTGTCGAGGTGTCTAGGGTTTGTTAGGCACACCCCACGGCTACTTCTAGTTGCGGTGTTAGTTCAGGATCTGCGGTCAGTATAGTTTCCACCTACTCCAGAAAAAGTTTCATGCGGCTCCAAGGTCACCGGATCATAACAGTACAACTGGCCAATAATGAGCTACATGCATCTCAGAAGAAGGGAAGAAAGGTGTTGAGCCATTTTTTTTTCTGCAGTCTGTTTTGTCTTTTTTTCCCTCTTTATCTATGGGTGGCTGAGGAGTCTTGTGCTAGCATGGATGTTCAGGAATTAGCTTCTCGTGTAGACCAGCTTGCTGCTAGGGTACAGGGTATTTCTGATTATATTGTTCAGACTCCTGTTTTAGAACCGAAGATTCCTACTCCTGATTTGATTTTTGGTGATAGGTCCAAATTTTTGAGTTTTAAAAACAATTGTAAACTGTTTTTTGCTTTGAGACCTCGATCCTCCGGTGATTCCATTCAGCAGGTTAAAATCGTCATCTCCCTGCTGCATGGTGATCCACAGGATTGGGCATTTTCCCTGGAATTTGGGAATCCTGCTTTGCTTAATGTACACTCCTTTTTTCAGGCTTTAGGATTATTATATGATGAACCGAATTCTGTGGATCAAGCGGAGAAGACCTTGTTGGCCCTGTCTCAGGGTCAAGAGGCGGCAGAATTGTATTGTCAGAAATTTAGAAAATGGTCTGTGTTGACTAACTGGAATGATGATGCTTTGGCGGCAATTTTCAGAAAGGGTCTTTCTGAATCCATTAAAGATGTTCTGGTGGGGTTTCCCACGCCTTCCGGTCTGAGTGATTCTATGTCTCTGGCTATTCAGATAGATCGGCGTTTGCGGGAGCGTAGAACTGTGCGCGCTGTGGCGTCATCCTCAGAGCCAATTCCTGAGCCAATGCAGTGTGATAGGATTCTGTCTAGGACAGAACGACAAGGACTCAGACGTCAGAATAGGTTGTGTTATTATTGTGGCGACGCTTCTCATGTCATTTCAGTCTGCCCTAAGCGGACAAAAAGGACCGCTAGTTCATTTACCATGAGTACTGTACAACCTAAATTTCTGTTATCGGTGTCCTTGATCTGCTCATTGTCATAATTTTCTGTCATGGCGTTTGTGGATTCAGGCGCCGCCTTGAACTTAATGGATTTTGAGTTTGCCAGGCATTGTGGTTTTCCCTTGCAGCCTTTGCAGAACCCTATTCCTTTAAGGGGGATTGATGCTACACCTTTGGCTAAAAATAAGCCTCAGTTTTGGACACAGGTGACCATGCACATGGCGCCAGCCCATCAGGAAGATTGTCGATTTCTGGTGTTGCATAATTTGCATGATGTTATCATGCTGAGTTTTCCGTGGTTGCAGGTACATAATCCTGTGTTGGATTGGAAGTCTATGTCTGTGACTAGTTGGGGTTGTCAGGGGGTTCATAACGATATTTCTTTGATGTCAATCTCCTCTTCTTCCTCTTCTGAAATTCCAGAGTTTTTGTCTGATTATCAGGATGTATTTGATGAGCCCAAGTCCAGTTCCCTTCCACCGCACAGGGACTGTGATTGTGCGATTGACTTGATTCCAGGCAGTAAGTTTCCTAAGGGCCGACTTTTCAACCTGTCTGTGCCTGAACATACCGCCATGCGGAGTTATGTTAAGGAGTCTTTGGAGAAAGGGCATATTCGGCCATCTTCTTCACCGTTGGGAGCGGGATTTTTTTTTGTTGCTAAGAAGGATGGCTCCTTGAGACCTTGTATTGATTATCGCCTCTTGAATAAGATGACGGTCAAGTTTCAATACCCTTTACCTTTGCTTTCTGATTTGTTTGCTAGGATTAAGGGGGCTAGTTGGTTTACTAAGATTGACCTTCGGGGGGCATATAATCTTGTTCGTATTAAACAGGGTGATGAATGGAAAACTGCGTTTAATACGCCCGAAGGCCATTTTGAATACCTTGTGATGCCATTCGGGCTCACTAATGCTCCATCGGTTTTTCAATCCTTCATGCATGATATCTTCCGGACTTATATTGATAAATTCATGATTGTATATTTGGACGATATTTTGATTTTTTCCGATGATTGGGAGTCTCATGTGGAACAGGTCAGGATGGTATTTCAGATCCTTCGTGACAATGCTTTGTTTGTGAAGGGGTCTAAGTGCCTCTTTGGGGTGCAGAAGGTTTCTTTTTTGGGCTTCATTTTTTCTCCCTCATCTATGGAGATGGATCCGGTTAAGGTTCAGGCCATTTATGATTAGATTCAACCCACATCCGTGAAGAGCCTTCAGAAATTTTTGGGTTTTGCAAATTTTTATCGCCGTTTCATTGCTAATTTCTCCAGCGTGGTTAAACCCTTGACCGATTTAACGAAGAAAGGCACTGATGTGGCGAATTGGTCCTCTGCGGCTGTCTCTGCCTTTCAGGAGCTTAAACGCCGATTTACTTCTTTTCCGGTGTTGCGCCAACCGGATGTTTCCCTTCCGTTTCAGGTTGAGATTGACGCCTCTGAGATTGGGGCAGTGGCCGCTTTGTCTCAGAGGGATTCTGTGGGTTCCTTGATGAAACCGTGTGCCTTCTTCTCCCGCAAGTTTTCGCCTGCTGAACGCAATTATGATGTCGGCAATCGGGAGTTGTTGGCTATGAAGAGGGCGTTTGAGGAGTGGCGACATTGGCTTGCGGGAGCTAAGCATCGTATTGTGGTCCTGACTGATCATAAGAATCTGATTTACCTCGAGTCTGCCAAACGGCTGAGTCCTAGACAGGCTCGATGGTCCTTGTTTTTTTCCCGTTTTGATTTCGTGGTTTCGTATCTTCCGGGTTCTAAGAATATTAAGGCTGATGCCCTTTCTAGGAGTTTTTTGCCTGATTCTCCTGAGGTCCTTGAACCGGTCGGCATTCTGAAAGAAGGAGTGGTCCTTTCTGCCATTTCCCCTGATTTACGGCGGGTTCTTCAGGAATTTCAGGCTGACAGACCTGACCGCTGTCCTGTGGGGAAATTGTTTGTTCCTGACAGATGGACTAGTAGAGTGATTTCTGAGGTTCACTGTTCCGTGTTGGCTGGTCATCCTGGTATTTTTGGTACCAGAGATTTGGTTGGTAGGTCCTTTTGGTGGCCTTCCTTGTCGCGTGATGTGCGTTCTTTTGTGCAGTCCTGTGGGACTTGTGCGCGGGCCAATCCTTGTTGTTCCCGTGCTAGTGGGTTACTTTTGCCATTGCCGGTCCCTGAGAGGCCCTGGACGCATATTTCTATGGATTTTATTTCTGATCTTCCGGTTTCCCAGAGGATGTCGGTTATCTGGGTTGTTTGTGACCGGTTTTCTAAGATGGTTCATTTGGTGCCTTTGCCTAAATTGCCTTCCTCTTCAAAGTTGGTTCCGTTGTTTTTTCAGCATGTGGTTCGTTTGCATGGTATTCCGGAGAATATTTTGTCTGACAGAGGTTCCCAGTTTGTTTCTAGGTTTTGGCGGGCCTTTTGTGCTAGGCTGGGCATTGATTTGTCTTTTTCTTCTGCATTTCATCCTCAGACAAATGGCCAGACCGAGCGAACTAATCAGACCTTGGAGACCAATTTGAGATGCTTTGTGTCTGCTGATCAGGATAATTGGGAGGCCTTTTTGCCATTGGCCAAGTTTGCCCTTAATAATCGGGCTAGTTCAGCTACTTTGGTTTCGCCTTTCTTTTGTAATTTTGGTTTTCATCCTCGTTTTTCTTCTGGGCAGGTTGAGCCTTCTGACTGTCCTCGTGTGGATTCTGTGGTTGACAGGTTGCAGCAGATTTGGGCTCATGTGGTGGACAATTTGGTGTTGTCTCAGGAGGAGGCTCAACGTTTTGCTAACCGTCGTCGGTGTGTTGGTTCCCGGCTTCGGGTTGGGGATCTGGTTTGGTTGTCTTCCCGTCATGTTCCTATGAAGGTTTCTTCCCCTAAGTTTAAGCCTCGGTTTATTGGTCCTTATAGGATTTCTGGGATTATTAATCCGGTGTCTTTTCGATTGGCGCTTCCGGCCTCTTTTGCTATCCATAATGTCTTCCATAGATCTTTATTGCGGAAATATGTGGTGCCCGTTGTTCCCTCTGTTGATCCTCCGGCCCCTGTGTTGGTTGATGGGGAGTTGGAGTATGTGGTTGAGAAGATTTTGGATTCTCATTTTTCGAGGTGGAGGCTTCAGTACCTTGTCAAATGGAAGGGTTATGGCCAGGAGGATAATTCTTGGGTTTTTTCTTCTGATGTCCATGCTGCTGATTTGGTCCGTACCTTTCATCTGGCTCGTCCTGATCGGCCTGGGGGCGCTGGTGAGGGTTCGTTGACCCCTACTCAAGGGGGGGTACTGTTGTGAATTCTGCTTTTGGGTTCCCTCCGGTGGTGGTAGGTGGTAATGCAGTTGTCCCTGAGTTGCAGTCCTGGTCAGGTGTTTCTGCTGATTGCAGTTCTGACTGGGGTATTTAGGTGTGCAGGATCCATTAGTCCTTGCCAGTTGTCAATTGTTGTTGAGGGGTGTTGGACCTCTGCCTGGTTCCTCCTGCCTTTCTGCCAAATCAGCAAAGATAAGTGTCTGTTTTTTTTTCTGTGGCACACATGCTGTGTGCTTCATGATTCAGTGCTATTCTTTTGTGTTTTCTTGTCCAGCTTAGATTGTGTCAGTATTTTCTCAGTCTTGTTGGATTCTCTGGAGTGGCAGATATACATTCCATGTCTTTAGTTAGATTGTGGAACTTTTTGTATTATCTGCTGTGGATATTTTTGGAAGGGTTTTAATACTGACCGCTTAGTATTCTGTCCTATCCTTTCCTATTTAGCTAGAGTGGCCTCTTTTGCTAAATCCTGTTTTCTGCCTGCGTGTGTCTTTTCTTCTCCTACTCACAGTCAATATTCGTGAGGGCTGCCTATCCTTTGGGGTTCTGCTCTGAGGCAAGGTAGTATTCCTATTTCCATCTATAGGGGTATTTAGTCCTCCGGCTGTGTCGAGGTGTCTAGGGTTTGTTAGGCACACCCCACGGCTACTTCTAGTTGCGGTGTTAGTTCAGGATCTGCAGTCAGTATAGTTTCCACCTACTCCAGAGAAAGTTTCATGCGGCTCCAAGGTCACCGGATCATAACAAACTACAGTACATTCCCCTGCATTCCATTCATAATAAAGGAAGGGATATGAGATGGTTTACTGTATGTAAACCATGTCTCATATCATGTCGGGATTGTGAAGGAGATAGCAAAAGCCGGCAATTGAATTACCGGCTTTTCTGCTATCTAGCGCTGAATTAAATATAAATAAATATAAATATATATATATATATATATATATATGTGTCTCACTGATATATATATATATATATATCAGTGAGACACATATATATATATATATATATATTAGTGGCATAGCGACTGGTTATGTGATTGATGGACGGTATGTATCGCAGAGGTGGGTGGCCCTGTGATGGAAGCCTGGGTATGTTTTGCTCAAGCAGATCTACTGCTGAGGGATTTGTTTACGTTGGGAAGGCTTCCAGGTGATTGGAGAGATGGGTGGGTTCAGTCACCTACAAACTCTCCCAAAGAGGCGTGTCTGAACACGTAAGATGGTTTTGTGTGTAAGGACCTGTGGTGATGTCACGCTCACCTGACTAGCCATGTGACAGGTACCTGGGTGTGGTTACACCTATGTAAGGAGGTGTGTGTAGCACATGGAGTGAGTGTGTGGGTGTGTCAGGGTGGACACACTTCCAGGTGTCCTGGCTGGACACTGCAAAGTGGCCTGTGTGTTGGACGGTTCCAAGTGGGGACAGATGTCCTGAACAACACACAGAGACCATCTTTAGGCTGGAGAGCCTACGTGCTGGTCATAGCACGGTCTGTGTGCCCACAGACGTGAGAGAGAGCGGAGCTCTACTATGGACATTGAGGATTAATCTGTCTGATGTAAGACTGTTTACCTGTTGTTCCTGTTGCAATGTGGTTTATGGAGCAATAAACCCTGTGAACTTTTAAGGAAACGTGTCTCCTGAGTGTCATCCGCCGCACCTAAGCGAGTGTCCCCTAGACCCGTAGCGGGTGAAATGCTACAATTGGTGTTTCAAATGCGGGCAACGATCCAAGGAACACAGGTTGCAGCGCTGGCTGGTCTGAGCCAGAAGAGTGGACGGTCTTGACAACCGTGAGTAAATACTGACCGGAGTCAGTGAGAACTGTTGTTTATGGGATACCTCTGAGGAGAAGAGGGATCCGGGAACCTGTTTGGCAAAGACAGGTGACGGATGGAGATCCGTGGTGTACTGACCCGGTGTCAGATTGGAGAGAGACATTGCGTCTGGGCACCTCTGAGGCCGAGGGGTGTCCGGGAACCCGTAAAAGTTGCCAACGGGTAACGGTCTGAAAACCGTGTATTATGCTGGTCGGGATCAGTGAGAAATTGTGTTTGGGCTGTAAAGCCGGGTGTGTAACAGACCGGAGTCTGGGTTGTTCTGACCGGGGTCAGTGAGAGACTGTGTTTTTCTATAAAGCACGTGTGCAGGTGCTTGCTGTGGACCGGCGAGTCCATGTATTTCTTTTTTTTTTCTTCTTTGATCAACTTGCTGTGGCTCGGCAGGGCCACGAAGACTGAAGGCGTCTGGCGGTAACTCGGCGGGGTTACGAAGTTTGCTGTGGATCGGTGGGTCCACGAATGTGAGAAGCGGCTTGCTGTGGATCGGCGGGTCCACGAAGTCTGCAGTTGAGCCGTGCAGCGCGGTTGCAGCGAGGGGTTCCACAGCGGCAGGAGCTGCAGTGGCGGTGGCAGCAGCTTGTGATCGGCACCCGGAGGTGTCAGAGATTTGTGTCTGTAGCAGGAGCTGTAGCAGTGCCAGCAGGAGCTGGTGAAGTATTGAAAAAAACCACAAAAAAAACATTATTTGTGCTCCAGGTTGTGCAGACTCTTAAAGGGCCAGTGCAAGCCCAGAGATATTCTGGTGTACACTGCGAACTGGGGTCTGATAGTACTGTTGGGTATACCCCAGGGAAAGGGTGGTGTCCCTAAAAGGGGTGGTGTCCATAAAAGTGGGCAGTGACCCAAACGGGCTTGGTTGCCCAAAAGGGGGCGGAGTCCCAAAAATTTGGCGGTAACCCGAACAGGGGTGGTGTCGTAAAGGGGAGTAATTCCCCAAAAAGGGGTGGTAACCCTAAAGGGGTGGTGTCCATAATGGGGGCGGTAACCCGGGGAACGCCAGTGTCTAAAAAGTGGTGGAGTTCCGCCGAATGGTGGTTTCCAAAAAAAAAGGGGTGGAGTCCCAAAAGGGGGAAGGTAACCCAAAAGGTAGTAGTTGCCCAAAAGGGGGTGGAGACCCGCGGGATGGTGGTTTCCCAAAAGGGGGCAGAGCATCCCAAAAGCGTGACTCAGTCGGACTGTTGTCCCGGGCAAATGAATTATTGTGTGTGACAGTAATGCAGAGAATGCACCCCCTATAGTTGACAGTCCTAAGTCAGGCATGACCAAGGAAAATGGTGGAGGGTCCCAACTTAAGGACATGACGTCACCTAATGTGTGCCACAATATGACTGTTAGTGGTGTGATGGATAGAATGTGTGGAGCTGACTCCCGGAAAGAGTGTGACTTTGGGGTTCGCCATTCTATGAGGTGTGACACAGATTATGCGGGTGACTGTGACTCTCAGGAAAAGGGAGTACAGTAAAGAAGAGGCCAGCAATGGAGTGGGGTCTGAAGTAGAAACCCGGTTAAAGCAAGAGGAGCTTTGGAGATAGGCTGCTGAGTGCCGTGTGAGAGCCTAATAGAAGAAAGTCATTGGAAGGAATGGTCATGCCATGCAAGAGATGGTGGATACGTCTGGAAGCTGGTGATGTTCAGAGGAAGTTGGCTCTGAAAGCTGAACAAAATGGGTGTCTGGTGACAGCTGAAGAGAAGGAGAGTTCCTTGTTCAGATGTATGATAGATGGACCTGAGAGAGGCCTGTTCCAGGGAGTCTATGCATGAAGAGTTCAGGAAGGCTGTGGGGGCATGTGGGGTGAATTGGTCCCCAGAGACTAATCAGTTGGTGATGCTGTCCACAGCTGATGTCACAGCTAAGAGGGTAGCTACCCTGAGTGACTTGCATGGGAGACCTGGTAGCGGACGTGTTGACAAAGAGTCAGTCCAGACAGGTTGTATGGGTGCAAGGGGATTGCGACGCCAGATTGACCATGTTGCCCAAATCCGACTGAGACGAGATGACAAGGGGTCGTCTTTATCAAAGGGTGTGACGGAAGTGGTTGACGAATGCCAACGAAAGGGTTCAGTAACAGGCCCTGACTTTGACAGACGGTTTGACTGTCAGGGACGACAGAGAGGGATCTCTGGTCGGGTGATAGAAAGTGCCAAGCCCCACGGCTTTAGGCAGAGGGGGGGAATATGTGGCATAGCGACTGGTCATGTGATTGATGGACGGTATGTATCGCAGAGGTGGGTGGCCCTGTGATGGAAGCCTGGGTATGTTTTGCTCAAGCAGATCTACTGCTGAGGGATTTGTTTACGTTGGGAAGGCTTCCAGGTGATTGGAGAGATGGGTGGGTTCAGTCACCTACAAACCCTCCCAAAGAGGCGTGTCTGAACACGTAAGATGGTTTTGTGTGTAAGGACCTGTGGTGATGTCACGCTCACCTGACTAGCCATGTGACAGGTACCTGGGTGTGGTTACACCTATGTAAGGAGGTGTGTGTAGCACATGGAGTGAGTGTGTGGGTGTGTGTCAGGGTGGACACACTTCCAGGTGTCCTGGCTGGACACTGGAAAATGGCCTGTGTTGGACGGTTCCAAATGGGGACAGACGTCCTGAACAACACACAGAGACCATCTTTAGGCTGGAGAGCCTACGTGCTGGTCATAGCACGGTCTGTGTGCCCACAGACGTGAGAGAGAGCAGAGCTCTACCATGGACATTGAGGATTAATCTGTCTGATGTAAGACTGTTTACCTGTTGTTCCTGTTGCAATGTGGTTTATGGAGCAATAAACCCTGCGAACTTTTAAGGAAACGTGTCTCCTGAGTGTCATCCGCCGCACCTAAGCGAGTGTCCCCTAGACCCGTAGCTGGTGAAATGCTACAATATATATATATATATATATATATATATATATATATATATATATATATATATATATATATATATATATATATATATATATATATGAAAATGAGGAGAACAAAGGGGGAGTTTTTAAACAAATTTAAAAGCAAACTTTATTGACCATATACATGAATAAAAACACACAAGCCACTGTCAGTATGTGGCAGTGCTATAAGCATGCAGAGTGCAAATAAAAAGGACACCGGACATGCAAGTCCACCAACCAAGCGTTGTAGTATAAATAACCAAATTGAGTATATAGTTAAGATACAGGCAGTATGTATATAATATTAGACCATATACCCTAATGACATTAATCCCCTAAGGGTTGATCCCTTTATATAGCCACCAAAAGTATATACACAGGTTGCTAGCATGTGCCAAATGTGATGCAATTGGCTAATGGTTATAGCTGCATGGAGTTGAGATCTCCCTGGGGAGGGAACCAGGAAAAACCTGGCACCCCTTTAAATGCCAAACATATAAGGGATGTAGGGTACAGCATACTTCACCTGTGGGTTGAGAGGACAGATTGCACAAACCCCGACGCGCGTTTCGCCGCTCTTCGCCGTGCTTTCTCAAGGGGAGTGACTCCCGAAACGCGCGTCGGGGTTTGTGCAATCTGTCCTCTCAACCCACAGGTGAAGTATGCTGTACCCTACATCCCTTATATGTTTGGCATTTAAAGGGGTGCCAGGTTTTTCCTGGTTCCCTCCCCAGGGAGATCTCAACTCCATGCAGCTATAACCATTAGCCAATTGCATCACATTTGGCACATGCTAGCAACCTGTGTATATACTTTTGGTGGCTATATAAAGGGATCAACCCTTAGGGGATTAATGTCATTAGGGTATATGGTCTAATATTATATACATACTGCCTGTATCTTAACTATATACTCAATTTGGTTATTTATACTACAACGCTTGGTTGGTGGACTTGCATGTCCGGTGTCCTTTTTATTTGCACTCTGCATGCTTATAGCACTGCCACATACTGACAGTGGCTTGTGTGTTTTTATTCATGTATATGGTCAATAAAGTTTGCTTTTAAATTTGTTTAAAAACTCCCCCTTTGTTCTCCTCATTTTCATATTAGCTGCTTCTGGGAGTAAATATTGTTTGTGACTGATGGTAGTCACGAAATATGAATCTGGAAAGTTTGATATTCATATATATATATATATATATATATATATATATATATATATATATATATATATTTATTTATTTATACACATTCTATGTGTACACATTTATTCTACCTATTCTATTCTGTGAGTGTGATTTTACTGTACTCCGCACTGAATTGCCGGCTTTTCTATAGAACACCGGTGCGTATTTCTCGCAAGTCACACGCATGGTCCGTGTGTAATCCGTAATTTTCTCGCCCCCATAGACTTTCATTTGCGGATTTTTTGCGCAATATGCTGACAAACGCAGCATGCTGCGATTTTCTACGCCCGTAACATGCCGTATATTACGGATGCGTAATACACGGCAGATAGGAGCTGCCCCATAGAGAATCATTGGGCCGTGTGCAATACGTATTTTCTGGACGTATTTTCTGCGCTCATACGTCCGTAAACTCGCTAGTGTGACACCGGCCTTACACCTCGTCAGGCAAGATGGGCATAATTCTTTACCAGATTTAACTTCTTTGTTACTTTTAGGCCGGGAAGCAAAAATGGTAAGGCAGATGCTTTGTCCCGCTGCTTTCCTGAGGGAGGCGAGAAGTGCAAACCGGTACCTATTTTACAAAAAGGGGTAGTGATGGTGTCTGTATGCTCCAATCTTGAAAGAGAGGTTGCTGACGCTCAGGGGGAAACCCCTGTTATCTGTCCACTTGGTAAACTGTTTGTACCGATCAATCTCCATCTTAGAATCCTCAGTGAACATTACGATACAGTGCTGGCTGGACATCCGGGGAATAAGGCCACTGCGGATCTACTTACTCTATGTTTTTGGTGGCCACGTGCTTATAGGGATGTTCGGGAGTATGTGGCTGCCTTCAATATCTGTGCGCGTTCTAAAACCTCTCATACTCGTCCATCAGTGGCTCTCCATCCATTGGAAATTCCCAGCAGGCCGTGGACTCATTTGTCGGTCGATTTTATTACGGATCTACCTGTGTCTGCAGGGAACACTATAATCATGGTGGTGGTGGACAGGTTCAGTAAAATGTCTCATTTTATTGCTTTGCCAGCTTTGCCTAATGCCAAAACTCTGGTGCAAATCTTCGTCAGGGAAATAATCAGACTGCATGGGATTCCTACCGATATGGTTTCTGATCGGGGGGGGGGGGGGGGGGGGTGCAGTTTATCTCCAAATTCTGGAGGGGGTTTTTGCACCCGTCTGGGGATCCATTTGTCTTTTTCTTCGGCTTTTCACCCGCAGTCTAACGGGCAGACTAAACGGGTTAAACAGAATTTAGAGACATATCTTAGATGTTTTGTGTCTGAGAATCAGGAGGACTGGGTGACCTACTTACCGTTTGCTGAACTTGCAGTTAATAATCGCTGTCAGAAATCAATCGGTAAGTCCCCGTTTTTCGGGGCATATGGGCTCCATCCGCAGTTTAGTTCGTTCAATGGTGATCGCCCTTCTGGTTTACCGGAGGAGGAACGGTTTTCTTCTTCTATTTCTACTATATGGCAGGGGGTGATTAATAATTAGCAAAAGATGGGTTCCAAATATAAAACTGTGGCTGATCGGAGACGTTTAGTGAGTCCAGACCTGTGTGTTGGTGACTTGGTATGGCTGTCCTCAAAGAACATTAAGCTGAAGGTTCTGTCTTGGAAATTGGGTCCCAGATTTATTGGTCCTTATAAGATCTTGGCCATCGTCAATCCGGTAGCATTCCGCCTTGCTCTGCCACCTACTTTTAAAATCCATAGTTTTTTACCATTCATTTCTCAAGAAGTACGTGGCATCTGCAGGACCTTCACCTCTGCCACCTTCTACTGTTGTTGTCAATGGTAATCTGGAGTTCCAGATAGCAAATGTCTTAGACTCTTGTCTTATTTGTCGGTCACTTCAATACATGGTACATTGGAAGGGGTACGGTCCTGAGGAGAGGACGTGGGTTCCAGCTCCTGACATCCATGCGGCCAGACTGGTTCGGGCCTTTCATGTGGCACGCCCAGATAAACCAGGCCCTGAGGTTCCAGAGGTCCCTGTTAGAAGGGGGGATACTGTCACGGAGTTACTGCGACAGAGCAGTGCCAGAGGACCACAGCGTCTGATGGCTCCTGCTTCGCCGCTGAGAAGAAGCACTATTAAATGTGTTTGTTTTCTTTCAGGGGTTAATTGGCCATGTGGAAATCCCTGCATTCAGCTGTGCTCTGTTAGCCACTCCTCTCTCCTATAAAAGCTAGGCCTTCTGGCCAGGTCCTTGTCTGAGTTAGCACTGTCTACATAGATCTGGAGAGTGAGGAGCTGGTGTTTGGAGAGCTAGAGGAGTTTATAGTGCGACTGTTGCTTGGTTTGTACACTTGGAAATTCCTCATCCATACCTGTCTTATTTTCTTCGCCCGTCCTTCACATCCTGGTGAATACCTCTGTTATTTGTGAAAGTATATTTGTGTGAGTGGAATTTTCTTTTACCCTTGTCTTTGTTCCCCTGTCTGTTGTGTTGGTGTACTAAGGTACATGGTAGCGCCTCTCTTCCCCGGGTGGGGAAGGGGGACAGATGTAGGGCTGCAGCTAGGAGACAGGGCAAGGGTGGAGGCCCCGGCATCCTCGCCATCTGAGGTATCCTGGGGAACAGGTCGAGCTAGGGTGCCCCCTAGTGCTAGGGCCAGGAAAGGTGCCCCTGGTCCCAGGTTACTCGCCAGTCCAATCATGAAATCACGTATTTATACATTGTAATAAGATCACCCCTTAGCATTCATTTTTCCAAACTAAATAGCCCCAAGTGTAATAACCTATCTTGGTATTGCAGACCCCCCCAATCCTCTAATAACCTTGGTCGCTTTTCTCTGCACCCGCTCTAGTTAAGCTATGTCTGTCTTATACACTGGACACCAGACAGGTAATTCCGTCTGTAAGGATGGAAGAAACGGACAGAGAGTGGACCCTCTGGATCACGGCACTGAAGCTCCAATGGGCGAGCGAACCTGGGAGACCAACCCCTATACAGAGAGCGTGAGGAGCAGACCCGAGGGAGTCAGATACCGCAACTGCTGGAACCAAGAGGGACGGCTCAGAAGAGAAAGCGAGAAAATACAGACAACAGAGAATTCCAGCCAAAAGGCGAGAGAGAGAAACAAGAACGGGTCAGATACAGGGCCAGAAGCACGCATGGAATGCACTTGATAATCAGGCGTCGCTGGTAGGGTGGAGACGCCTGATATACCTGATGCCAAAATCTGACTGGAAAGCAGGGACTGCTGGGAGGAAGCAGAAAGGGTTAATTAGAACAAGGAGTCCGCGCCCGTGCCCTAAAGCACCTGAAAGGAGGAGAGACAGACCGAGAGAATACAGGAAGAGGAGCACCATGCTGAAGCCCCTTAGTGGCAGAAGAAGGGAACAGAGGACCAGGGAGACGTCTGGAGCGAGGAGGAGCCATCAGCACAGGAAGCTCGGGAACAGCGGCGGCAGCGGCTGCAATGGAGGGGACGGCAGCGAGGCGACGAGAGCGGCGAGGAGGAAGTGAAGCGACAGACATCGCAGCAGAACCCGCGGCGGGAATGGCTGCAAGCGAGGAGGAGACAGCGCACCGCCTGGAGAGCTAAGTAGAAGCAGCAGCTGTAACAGTACCCCCCCTCTTAAGACTCCCTCTCCCATGACTGACTAGAAATCTTTTCAAAATACGTGGAGCATTAATATTCTCACGAGGCTCCCAAGATCTCTCCTCATGACTGAATCCCTCCCAATCGACGAGAAAGAAAGTCTTCCCTCTAACTTTCTTCATGGCCAGAATATCTCTCACTTCAAAAGTATTGTCATCCCCTATCGGCAAAGGAAAAACTGTAGGAGAAGAAAACCTATTAAGGATGACAGGTTTAAGGAGCGAGACATGGAAGGCATTAGGGACCCAAAAGCGAAGCAGGCAACCTCAATTTATAGGCCACGTTGTTAATGCATTTAAGGATCTCAAAGGACCAATATAGCGAGGTCCCAACTTGTAAGACGGGATCTTCAAGCGAATGTATCTAGTAGACAGCCACACTCTGTCGCCAGGATGAAACGGTGGCAGATCCCTTCTCCTTTTGTCCGCATGTCTTTTCATTCTTATAGCAGCAAGAACAAGAGCATCCTTGGTTTCTCGCCAAACCTGAGACAAGTCATGAGAAAGGACATCAGCTGCTGGAATGCCGGAAGACGGAGGCACAGGAAGAGGCACACCAGGGTTACGTCCATATACCACAAGGAAAGGAGACTTGGTAGAAGACTCGCTGGGATGGTTGTTATGGGCGAACTCTGCCCGGGGAAGAAGCTCTACCCAGTCATCTTGATGGGCATTGGTAAAGTGGCGTAGATAAGATGTTAGCACCTGATTAATACGCTCCACTTGCCCGTTTATTCCTAGCGCAAGTTGCGCAGGTGGCCACAAAGTCATGCACATCTTGAGGAAGTGACGACCACCAGTAATAGCGAGAGAGAAGATTGAGAGTCTTCTTGATTCTGACGTGTCCAGAAATCTTTGAAGAATGCCCCCAGCGAAGCACCTCTAGCCTCTTGTCTTGCGGGACGAAAGTCTTACCAGGCGGAGCAGGAAGAAGACTCACAGGGGCTAGCGTGAGGAATTTTGCTGGATCAATAATATGTGAAGGAGCCTTGTCCACCTCTTTGGGTTGTAAGGACTAAGAGAGAGCATCCGCTTTGGTATTCTTGCTACCTGGTCGAAACTGAAGCTTGAAGTCAAAGCAACCAAAGAACAAATACCACCTGGCTTGTCGGGAATTGAGTCTCTGTGCTGATTGAAGGTAGGCAAGATTCTTGTGGTCGGTAAAAATTGTAAAAGGGTAGATGGCTCCTTCCAAAAGATAACGCCACTCCTCTAGAGCCAATTTTATGGCCAAGAGTTCTCGATCACCAATGGAATAATTGCATTCTGCGGAAGAAACAGATTTAGAGAAGAACCCACAGCGCACAAGACGTCCGGAGGATGACTTTTGAGAAAGAACCGCCCCGGCTCCCGTGGAGAAGGAGTCCACTTCCAGAACAAAGGGCTTACTGGTCACTGGCCGATGTAGGACTGACGCAGAAGCGAAGGCCTGCTTCAGGGTGATAAAGGCATCTTCGGCCTCCGGCGGCCAAGAATTAGGCATAGCTCCTTTCCGAGTAAGAATGGAGAGCGGCTTAGTCAGAGAAGAGAAATGGGGCACGAATTGTCTATAGTAATTTGCAAAGCCTAAAAAATTTTGAATGGCTTTTACCCCAAGTGGACGCGGCCATTTAAGCACAGCGGACAACTTCTCAGGATCCATCTTCAATCCAAAATTAGAAATAATGTAGCCCTAGAATGGCAACGAGGTTTGTTCAAAAAGATATTTCTCAATTTTGGCGTAGAGACGATTCTCTCGAAGACGTTGCAAGATCAAGCGGACACTCTTTCTGTGAGAGGCAAGATCGGGAGAAAAAATGAGAATGTCGTCCAAATAGACTACTAGGCAGGAGTGCAGAAGATCCCAAAAAACCTCGTTGACAAATTCTTGGAAGACTGCCAGAGCATTACAAAGACCGAAGGTCATGACCAGATATTCATAATGGCCATCTCGTGTGTTGAAAGCCGTCTTCCATTCATCACCGGCACGTATTCAGACCAAGTTATAGGCCCCCCGCAAATCCAGTTTGGTAAAGATTCGAGCCCCTCTCAGGTGGTCAAAGAGCTCAGGAATAAGCGGAAGAGGATACCTATTCTTGACCGTGATGTTACTCAGACCCCGGTAGTCAATGCAGGGCTGTAGAGAGCCATCCTTCTTTCGGACGAAGAAGAATCAGGCCCCTGCCGGAGAGGAAGACTTCCGGATGAAGCCCTTGGCCAAATTCTCTCTGATGTACTCAGACATGACCGATGTTTCGACTGCTGACAAAGGGTATGTTCTCCCTCATGGAGGCATGGATCCAGGATGAAGCTCAATGGGGCAATCATAGGTCCGATGTGGAGGAAGAGACTCAGCCTCCTTCTTATCAAAAACATCAGCAAACATATGATTTGCCAGAGGGAGACCAGGAAGATTACTTGATATTGAAGAGAGGGTAGAAGGAACCACTGAGTAGAGACAATGTTCATGACAGGAGTTTCCCCAGCGAAGAACCTCGCCGGACCGCCAATCCACGACTGGCTCATGCGACCTGAGCCAGGGCAGGCCTAGGAGCAAGGCGTGAGATAAGTTAGGCAAAACATAGAAAGCTCCAACTTGCATCTCCAATTCGAGCGTAACAGAAGTAACGGGAACAGATAACGGTTTGCCATCCACAGTCGAGATAATACGCGGATCTTCTAGAGAGACATCTAGTATATGGAATTTATCCACCTCCTCTTGGCGAATGAAATTGCCAGCCGCACCCGAGTCCACATACGCCTCCCGAGATCTACGCCCCCGACCTAAATAAATCAGAACTGAAAAAGTTAATGGTAGAGAGGAATTTGGGTCACCTAGGAAAGCCTCTTTTACCTGGCCTAGGCGGAGGAGTTTCCCACTCTCCCTGGACATGAGCACAAAAAATGATTAGCTCCCCCACAGTAGAGACACAAACCCTGCGCCAGCCTATCCCTGCGTCGCTGTTCAATCAACTTGCATAGGTTCTTAGGCAGAAGTACTGGGAAGAGTGGTAGAGGTAGGAACTGGTGACCGATAAAGCCTAGGTGGTCTCCTCTCTCTGCCCAACTCGCGGGAACGCTCCTGAAACCGTAAATCGATTCTGGTAGCAAGAGATATTAAATCTTCCAGAGAGGTAGGAATGTCCCGACCAGCAAGCTCATCCTTAATTTTACCAGACAGTCCCCTCCAAAAAGCCCCAACCAGGGCCTCATTATTCCACCCCAGTTCAGAAGATAGAGTGTGAAAGCGAATGGCGTATTGCCCCACTGTAAGAGTACCCTGTTGAAGACTGAAGAGGGACTCGGTAATGGAAGCCAAACACCCTGGTTCGTCGAAGACCTTATGGAAAGTTTCCAGAAAATCTAAAATATTTGTGACCACAGGATCATCCCGCTCCCATAAGGGGTTCACCCAGGCCAAAGCCTCCCCCTCGAGGTGAGACACGATAAAAGCCACTTTGGCTCGATCAGAAGGGTATTGTTGGGGTAATAACTCAAAGTGTAAATGGCACTGGTTCAAAAAACCCCGACATAACTTGGGATCTCCTGAATACCTAGGAGGTTTACCTAACCGTGGCGGCGGAAGGGACACAGAATCAAGAGGCGGAACAGAAGCTGCTGCAGTCACAGAGACTTGAAGAGAGAGCAGGCAGTTGTCGACTGACGCTATGTAATTAAGTATATGCGAGTGAGTATCTCTCTGCTGCGCGAGCTCCTGCTGGAGCCCAGCCAAAAGAGAAGCATTCCCGGGATCCGATGGCTGCAAAGCTGACAACCGGGTGTCCATTGACTTCATAATGGACATGATCCGAGACTGATTCTCACGCAAAAAAAGTAATTCCTTTTGTGTAGCCGTAGTGGAACCAGCGGGGTCCATGGCCTGATTATACTATTGCGTCCGTAAGGACGGAAGAAACGGACTGAGAGTGAACCCTATGGGTCACGGCACTGAAGCTCCAACGGGCGAGTGAACCTGGGAGACCAACCCCTATACAGGGATTATGAGGAGCAGACCCGAGGGAGTCAGATACCGCAACTGCTAGAACCAAGAGGGACGGCTCAGAAGAGAAAGCGAGAAAATACAGACAACAGAGAAATCCAGCCAAAAGGGAGACAGAGAAACAAGGACTGGTCAGATACGGGGCCAGAAGCATGCATGGAATGCACACGATAATCAGGCGTCGCTGGTAGGGTGGAGACGCCTGATATACCTGATGCCAAAATCTGCTTGGAAAGCAGGGACTGCTGGGAGGAAGCAGAAAGGGTTAATTAGAACAAGGAGTCCGCGCCCGTGCCCTAAAGCACCTGAAAGGAGCAGAGACAGACCGAGAGAATGCAGGAAGAGGAGCACCATGCTGAAGCCCCCTAGTGGCAGAAGAAGGGAACAGAGGACCAGGGAGACGTCTGGAGCGAGGAGGAGCCATCAGCACAGGAAGCTCGGGAACAGCAGCGGCTGCAATGGAGGGGACAGCAACGAGGCGACGAGAGCGGCGAGGAGCAAGTGAAGCGACAGACATCGCAGCAGAACCCGCGGTGGGAACAGCTGCAAGCGAGGAGACAGCGCGACGCCTGGAGAGGTAAGTAGAAGCGGCAGCTGTAACACAGGTATACAGTATTCTAAGTGTGGTCGCACTAGTGACTTGTATAGAGGTAAAATTATGTTCTACTCATGAGCATCTATGCCTCTTTTTTAATGCATCCCATTATCTTATTTGCCTTTGCAGCAGCTGCCTGACACTGGCCACTAAATGTGAGTTTGTCATCCACCCATACCCCCAGGTCTTTTTCAGTGACAGTTTTGCCCAGTGTTTTACAATTAATTATACATCTTATTTCTTCTGCCCAAGTACATGACCTTACATTTATCCCCATACCCCATTAAAGCTCATTTGCCATTTATCAGCCCAAGCCTCTAGTTTACAAAAATCTTCCTGTAATATACAATTGTCCTCCTCTGTATTGATTACCCTGCAGAGTTTAGTGTCCCTGTGGTACCCACTGTTAACTGTGACCCAGTCAGAGTGTGCTCCATTAATAACCACCCTTTGTTTCCTATCCCTGAGCCAGCTCTCAACCCACTTACACATATTTTCCCCTATCCCCATTATCCTCATTTTATGTATCAACCTTTTGTGTGGCACCATACCAAAAGCTTTTGAAAAGTCCATATACACTACGTCCACTGCATTTCCTTGGTCCAGTCCGGAACCTACCTCTTCATAGAAGCTTATCAGATTAGTCTGACACGAACGGTCCCTAGTAAACCCGTGCTGATACTGGGTCATGAGGTTATTCCTCTTCAGATACTCCAGCATAGCATCCCTTAAAATACCCTCCAGGATTTTACCCACAGTAGAGGTTAAGCTTACTGGCCTATAATTTCCGAGTTCAGTTTTTGTCCCCTTTTTGAATATTGGCACCACATTTGCTATACGTCAGTCCTGTGGTACAGACCCTGTTATTATGAAGTCATTAAAGATTAAAAATAATGGTCTATCAATGACTGTACTTAGTTCTTGTAGTACTCGGGGGTGTATCCCATCCGAGCCCGGAGATTTGTCAACTTTAGTGATTTTTAGACTCCGCCGTACTTCCTGCTGGGTTAAGCAGGTGACATCTAGTGGGGAATTTTTGTTATCACTGATCATATTGTCTGTCATGGGATTTTCTTGTGTAAATACTGTTAAAAAAAGTCATTTAGCATATTGGCTTTTTTCCTCTTCCTCATCCACCATTTCACCCAGACTATTCTTAAAGGGGACCAACACTATCAATTTTTAGTTTCTTACTATATATGTAGGTAAATAATATTTTGGGATTATTTTTACTCTCTCTGGCAATGAGTCTCTCTGTTTCAATATTTACTGCCTCGATTTGCCTTTTACAGAATTTATTTAATTTTCTGTATTTAATGCCTCATCACTACCTACTTGCTTTAATTCTCTAAAAGATTTCTATTTGTTTGCTGTGCAATCCCAATAACAGTGTGGGTAGAAAACTGTTAGTTGCAAATAAATCTGACAGGTTATTTAACCCACTTTATGACTGGGATTCAATACAAGACAAGTTTGTACTATACAGTGGTACATCATTTTTTTGCAAGTGGTGTCCCTGTAAAAGGGGCTAAAATTTAGACTACGGGTGCCACATCCAGACAAATTGCAAAGTGCAGATTCTATTTTAATGCTTTAAGAATAATAGGCAAGAAATGTTAAGGAATAGTGAATTATTTTTGACAAAGGGAATATAGCTTTGTCCAGATCTTGACCCACTCAAGTTTCCTTTTGTCATAGGTCATCACAGTGCATGCCACAAGAACGAGGTCCACCCTCAAAGTCATAAAATCTGGTGTACCAAGCCCTAAAACAGAGAATTTTAAGGTATATACACTGCCTCCATATTACCAAAGGATGTATACTTAGTGTGTGGGCACCAAGACTATAAGTGACTTCCAGTGGGAGCAAAAGGACCTTTGCCAAACTAACCCCAGCCATTTTCATTGTTCAATAGCAAAGTTTCTTATTAAAACATTTCTCAACACCCCCTACAGAAGAGAGCCGCAGATGAAATTCACAGGAAAAATGGTAAAACACATGCAGTTTCACTGGGTACTATCAATAAACTCTTTAGCATACTATTCCTATACCCTATGGCAGGGACGTGCCATTTTTTTTTTCCTCCCCTTCTTCCCAGAGCAATAACTCTTTTATTTTTCTTTCCACATAGACATATGAGGGCTTTTTTTTGCAGGACAAGTTGTACTTTTGAATGAGACCATTTATTTTACCCAGTAGCTTAGCTACTGGAGGGGGCCTTCGCCCCGGGCACTGTCACATGAAGGGGCCCACTGGGAGCTGGCACTGCCACTTCCGTGCTGAGGCACAATACAGCACAGGAGGAGAGCAGCAAAATGCCTGCTCTCCTGCCTGAAGGAGATTCTGCACGCTGGTCAGATAGTGGCCAGTTACAAATCTCCCTCCTGCACTGTATTGTGCTGACTGACCTCAGGAGCATGCTGGGATTGGCCTTGGCCCAGGGCAGGCACCCTGGGTCCTAGTGCCCACCTGCATTTTATTCAGATACTTCCTGGTCCTGCTGCAAACTTCATTGGTAAATGGGGATATAATGATTATTGATAGGCATGTCATAGTCACTGGGGGGTAAATGTGAGAGGATGGGGGTGTTGTGGGGGCTTAGGTCGGGGACAGGGCACGGGGGGGGGTGAATGTGAGAAGATAAGGGTATTGTGAGGGCTGAGGTGGGTGAGGAGCGATGGCACTGGGGGCTGATTATTATACGGTTTTGTTACGAGATTAGGCCTCTTTCACACTTCCGCTTTTTACCCTCAGTCACAATCCGTCAAAATGTTGAAAAGACAGATCCTGTGCTGATTGTAAAAAACAGGTGCACTGGAGCTGTTTTTTTGACGGTTCCAGTGCATCCTAGAAGGCTATGTGCACACGTTGTGTATGCGTCTGCTCCGCCATTTTTAGCTGCGAAAACGCATACACAACATAACGCATGATAAAAATACTAAAAAAAAATTAAAAATCGTGATATTCTTACCTTCTGGCGACCCACTCAGCCTTCCCGATGCTCGCGATGCTACGTTCCCAGTGATGCATAGCGGGACAATGACCTGTGATGACGTAGCAGTCTCACGAGTCCGCTACGTCATCAGGTCATTTTGCTATGCATCACTGGTAACGAGAGCTGCCGTGAGCATCGGGAAGGCTGCGCGGGACACCCGAAGGTAAGAATATCACGATTTTTTATTTTTTTAATTATTTTTAACATTATATCTTGTTACTATTGATGCTGCATAGGCATCTCAAAAATGAGAGAGAGAGAGAGAGCGAGAGAGAATTTCCCTGACAGGAAATTCTTCCGCGCATGCTCTGTTTGAAAAGATCTAGAAGGCTGTGATGGCTAGCACTCAACAAGAGTTGGAGTGACGGTGCTAGTGAAAGGAACCCAAGGTTCCAAAGCTACTAGGTATGAAGATCACTGCACACGTACAAGTTGAAGGTATGCTTCAAGTGGAAATTTATTTATAGTGGTTTCAAGACAAAGCGACTGGTAAGTGTTGACGTTTCGGCTGATACATAGCCTTGGTCACAACGTCGCTGGAAAAGATACAAATATTTACACGCGCCGGGCGCCGCGCCATCTTCCCGGCGTCTGACTGTGCAGGTCAGAGGGCGCGATGACGCATATAGTGTGCGCGCCGCCCTCTGCCTGATCAGTCAGTGCAGGGAGACGCCAGGAAGATGGCGCCGAGGAGCTGCAAGCAAAAGAGGTGAGTATGTGTTTTTTTTTTTTTATTGCAGCAGCAGCAGCAGCAGCAATGGCACAGATTTATGTGGAGCATCTATGGGGCAATGGTGCAGAGCACTATATGGCAGAGCTATGGGGCAACGGTGCAGAGCACTATATGGCACAGCTATCTATGGGGCAATGGTGCAGAGCACTATATGGCACAGCTATGGGGCAACGGTGCAGAGCACTATATGGCACAGCTATGGGGCAACGGTGCAGAGCACTATATGGCACAGCTATGGGGCAACGGTGCAGAGCACTATGGCACAGCTATGGGGCAACGGTGCAGAGCATTATATGGCACAGCTATGGGGCAACGGTGCAGAGCACTATATGGCACAGCTATGGGGCAACGGTGCAGAGCACTATATGGCACAGCTATGGGGCAACGGTGCAGAGCACTATATGGCACAGCTATGGGGCAACGGTGCAGAGCACTATATGGCACAGCTATGGGGCAACGGTGCAGAGCACTATATGGCACAGCTATGGGGCAACGGTGCAGAGCACTATATGGCACAGCTATGGGGCTACGGTGCAGAGCACTATATGGCACAGCTATGGGGCAACGGTGCAGAGCACTATATGGCACAGCTATGGGGCAACGGTGCAGAGCACTATATGGCACAGCTATGGGGCAACGGTGCAGAGCACTATATGGCACAGCTATGGGGCAACGGTGCAGAGCATTATATATATGGCACAGCTATGGGGCAACGGAGCAGAGCATTATATATATGGCACAGCTATGGGGCAACGGTGCAGAGCATTATATATATATATGGCACAGCTATGGGGCAACGGTGCAGAGCATTATATATATGGCACAGCTTTATGTGGAGCATCTATGGGGCCATAATGAATGGTATGGAGCATCTATTTTTAATTTTGAAATTCACCGGTACCTGCTGCATTTTCCACCCTAGGCTTATACTCGAGTCAATAAGTTTTCCCAGTTTTTTGTGGCAAAATTAGGGGGGTCGGCTTATACTCGGGTCGGCTTATACTCGGGTCGGCTTATACTCGAGTATATACGGTAATAGCTCTGTGTGACCATGTAACGAGATGTCCTAGGATAAACTATATAGATAATGAAGCAATAAGACATATCTAATCAGAGAGATTAGTTTAAGGAAATGCATATAGAGATGTATGTATATCGATGTGTGTACTTAGAATAGTGCATATAATACAATATATATTGGTTTCACAAGGCAATGAGGTGGCCTACCAAATATGAAGAGTCTGTCTTGGTTTAGGATAATAATGATGTAGTACTGCAGAATGTTGTATCCTGTCAGAAATGAAATACAAAGCATGTATATATATGTGGATGCCCAAAGGGTCAGATGATGTACGTATACACGTGAAGGGGTAACTAGAACCTACCCTGACGGTATGGTTGGTTGCCGTATGTCGTGGGATGTTCTATGCCTCGTGGGGCAAGATCCATGAAATGGTTAGCAAAAATAAGGATGGAAATCCTGTGCCAGGATGTGGGGTCCAGATGCCAGTAGGCGTCTTGAAACACGCCTACTGGCATCTGGACCCCACATCATTAGATATAGAAGTCTCCATGGCATATTGCCATTAAACACACCATCAGGGTAGGTTCTTATCATATCTTATATATTCTTATATATTCTGATTCCACTATATTTAGGTGATCTTACTATTATGCCTTCCAACAGGCCTCTGGCACATGATTTCCATCCTTATTTTTGCTAACCATTTCATTGATCTTGCCCCACGAGGCATAGAACATCCCACGACATACGGCAACCAACCATACCGTCAGGGTAGGTCCTAGTTACCCCTTCACGTGTATACGTACATCATCTGACCCTTTGGGCATCCACATATATATACATGCTTTGTATTTAATTTCTGACAGGATACAACATTCTGCAGTACTACATCATTATTATCCTAAACCAAGACAGACTCTTCATATTTGGTAGGCCACCTCATTGCCTTGTGAAACCAATATATATTGTATTATATGCACTATTCTAAGTACACACGTCGATGTACATACATCTCTATATGCATTTCCTTAAACTAATCTCTCTGATTATATATGTCTTATTGCTTCATTATCTATATAGTTTATCCTAGGACATCTCGTTACATGGTCACACAGAGCTATTACTCTGTACATGAATACCACAACCTCAGAAACATTGTATATATTGGATATAATGTACATTTTTGGATATATTTGTATGCACCAATCATTGTATATACCTAATTGTAAATATTTGTATCTTTTCCAGCGACGTTGTGACCATGGCTATGTATCAGCCGAAACGTCAACACTTAGGCCTCTTTCACACTTCAGTTGTTTGGCGTCAGTCTAAATCCGCCATTTTCCTCAGAAAAACGGATCCGTTTTTTTTTTCGACGGATCCGTTTTTTTCCCCATAGACTTGCATTAGCGACGGATTGTGATGGATGGTCGTTTTGGCGGACGTCATCTAGACATTGACGGTCATTGCAACGTTTTTTGTCTGCGTTGAAATGGCGGATTGCGACGGATCCGTCGCGTCCGTCATTTCATAGAATGGCCACCTATGGGCGACGGATCCGTCGCGACCGTCATTTCGGCGGATCTGTCGCCCCAATCCGTTTTTTCAATTTTTTTCAATTGCGCATGCTCCAAAAAGTATATACAACCCCCGAGTAACGGATCCGTCAAAAAAACGGATCCGTTACATCCGTTTTTTCAACTATTGTGACGGATCCGTCGATCCGTCATTATGTCGGAAGTGACTGACGCCAAAAAACTGAAGTGTGAAAGAAGCCTTACCAGTCGCTTTGTCTTAAAACAACTATACAGGTCCTTCTCAAAAAATTAGCATATAGTGTTAAATTTCATTATTTACCATAATGTAATGATTACAATTAAACTTTCATATATTATAGATTCATTATCCACCAACTGAAATTTGTCAGGTCTTTTATTGTTTTAATACTGATGATTTTGGCATACAACTCCTGATAACCCAAAAAAAAAAGGTTCTCTAAACGACCTATTACCCTAATCTTCTGAATCAACTAATTAACTCTAAACACATGCAAAAGATACCTGAGGCTTTTAAAAACTCCCTGCCTGGTTCATTACTCAAAACCCCCATCATGGGTAAAGGTACCTTCACACGAAACGACATCGCTAGCGATCCGTGACGTTGCAGCGTCCTCGCTAGCGATATCGTTTCGTTTGACACACAGCAGCGATCAGGATCCTGCTGTGATGTCGCTGGTCGCTGAATAAAGTCCAAAACTTTATTTGGTCGTCCGATCGCTGTGTATCGTTGTGTTTGAAAGCAAAAGCAACGATACCAGCGATGTTTTACACTGGTAACCAGGGTAAACATCGGGTTACCAAGCGCAGGGCCGCGCTTAGTAACCCGATGTTTACCCTGGTTACCAGCGTAAAAGTAAAAAAAACAAACAGTACATGCTCACCTGCGCGTCCCCCAGCCTCTGCTTCCTGACACTTACTGAGCGCCGGCCCTAAAGTGAAAGCACAGCGGTGACGTCACCGCTGTGCTGTTAGGGCCGGAGCTCAGTCAGTGTCAGGAAGCAGAGGCTGGGGGACGCGCAGGTGAGCATGTACTGTTTGTTTTTTTTACTTTTACGCTGGTAACCAGGGTAAACATCGGGTTACTAAGCGCGGCCCTGCGCTTAGCAACCCGATGTTTACCCTGGTTACCCGGGGGCCTCGACATCGTTGGTCGCTGGAGAGCGGTCTGTGTGACAGCTCTCCAGCGATCAAACAGCGACGCTGCAGCGATCGGCATCGTTGTCGCTATCGCTGCAGCGTCGCTTCGTGTGAAGGTACCTTAAGACTAGCGACCTGACAGATGTCAAGAAGGCCATCATTGACACCCTCAAGCAAGAGGGTAAGACCCAGAAAGAAATTTCTCAACAAATAGGCTGTTCCCAGAGTGCTGTATCAAGGCACCTCAATGGTAAGTCTGTTGGAAGGAAACAATGTGGCAGAAAACGCTGTACAACGAGAAGAGGTGACCGGACCCTGAGGAAGATTGTGGAGAAGGACCGATTCCAGACCTTGGGGAACCTGAGGAAGCAGTGGACTGAGTCTGGTGTGGAAACATCCAGAGCCACCGTGCACAGGCGTGTGCGGGAAATGGGCTACAGGTGCCGCATTCCCCAGGTAAAGCAACTTTTGAACCATAAACAGCGGCAGAAGCGCCTGACCTGGGCTACAGAGAAGCAGCACTGGACTGTTGCTAAGTGGTCCCAAGTACTTTTTTCTGATGAAAGCAAATTTTGCATGTCATTCGGAAATCAAGGTGCCAGAGTCTGGAGGAAGACTGGGGAGAAGGAAATGCCAAAATGCCTGAAGTCCAGTGTCAAGTACCCACAGTCAGTGATGGTGTGGGGTGCCATGTCAGCTGCTGGTGTTGGTCCACTGTGTTTCATCAAGGGCAGGGTCAATGCAGCTAGCTATCAGGAGATTTTGGAGCACTTCATGCTTCCATCGGCTGAAATGCTTTATGGAGATGAAGATTTCATTTTTCAGCACGACCTGGCACCTGCTCACAGTGCCAAAACCACTGGTAAATGGTTTACTGACCATGGTATTACTGTGCTCAATTGGCCTGCCAACTCTCCTGACCTGAACCCCATAGAGAATCTGTGGGATATTGTGAAGAGAAAGTTGAGAGACGCAAGACCCAACACTCTGGATGAGCTTAAGGCCGCTATTGAAGCATCCTGGGCCTCCATAACATCTCAGCAGTGTCACAGGCTGATTGCCTCCATGCCACGCCGCATTGAAGCAGTCATTTCTGCCAAAGGATTCCCGACCAAGTATTGAGTGCATAACTGAACATTATTATTTGATGGTTTTTTTGTTTGGTATTAAAAAACACTTTTATTTGATTGGACGGGTGAAATATGCTAATTTATTGAGACAGGTTTTTTGGGTTATCAGGAGTTGTATGCCAAAATCATCAGTATTAAAACAATAAAAGACCTGACAAATTTCAGTTGGTGGATAATGAATCTATAATATATGAAAGTTTAATTGTAATCATTACATTATGGTAAATAATGAAATTTAACACTATATGCTAATTTTTTGAGAAGGACCTGTAAATAAATTTCCACTTGAAGCATACCTTCAACTTGTACGTGTGCACTGTTTGAAAAGATAGCATCCATCACTGGATTCCTGCTTTTCACAGTCAACGACGGATCCTGCATCCATAGGCTTCCATTATAGCCAACGACGGGCAGCGCAGGATCCGTCGCTGAGCGATTTTCCGACGTACACAAAAAACGCTCCTCTGTGCGTTGTCTCCGCCCGACACACAACAATTTTACGACTGATCCAGTGCATGACGGATGAAACGTGTGGCCATACGTCACAATCCGTCGCTAATCCAAGTCTATGAGAAAAAAACGGGTCCAGCAGCACCATTTGCTGGATCTGTTTTTTTCACAAAACGACGGATTGTGACGGAAAAAGAAAGAAGGAAGTGTGAAAGAGGCCTTATATGCATTTCATCACATGAAATAGTTGTTTTCTGGGATGGGGAGGCAGGGGGCTTATTATACTTACTTGCTGGGTAAGCCATGAGCTGCATCACATTTAAAGCATCACTCCAGCATTTTTTGTTATTTCACCGCTGGAGTGGCGCTTTAAGGCTATGTGCACACGTTGCGGATCCGCAGTGGATTTAACGCTGTGGATTCGCAGCAGTTTTCCATCAGGTTTACAGTACCATGTTAACCTATGGAAAACAAAATCCGCAGTGCACATGCTGTGGAAAATACTGTGCAGAAATGCTGCGGTGTATTTTACGCAGCATGTCAATTCCTTGTGCGGATTCCGCAGCATTTTACACCTGTTCCTTAACCCCTTTCTGACATCGGATGTACTATCCCGTCGAGGTGGGGTGGGCCAGTATGACCACCGATGGGATAGTACGTCCAGCGCGATCGGTCGCGTTCACGGGGGGGGGGGGAGCGTGGCCGATCGCGGCCGGGTGTCAGCTATCGCAGCTGACATATCCGGCACATTAACCCCCGGCACACTGCAATCAAACATGATCGCAGTGTTGTGGCGGTATAGGGAAGCATCGCGCAGGGAGGGGGCTCCCTGCGGGCTTCCCTGAGACCCCCGGAGCAACGCGATGTAATCGCTTTGCTCCCAGGGTCTCTTACCTCCTCCTCCCTCCAGCAGGTCCGGATCCAAGATGGCAGTGGCATCCGGGTCCTGCAGGGAGGTGGCTTCACTGCGCCTGCTCAGCGCAGGCGCCGGGAAGCCTGAATCTGCGCACCTCAGATCGCTGATCTGACACAGTGCATAGCAAAGTGTCAGATCGGCGATCTTACACTATAACATGGTGCCCCCCCCCCCGGGGCAATGTAATAGTGCAAAAAAAAAATTTCACATGTGTAAAAAAAAAAAAAATGCAAAAAAAAAAATATATATATTGCTCCTATAAATACATTTCATTATCTAAATAAAACAAATAAAAGTACACATATTTACACTATGTTCCAAATTATTATGCAAATGACATTTTTCTCGGATTTTCCTAAATGTTCAGTGCAAATGACAGTCAGTCTAATAAAAGTCATCACCCGTTAGAGTATACATCGAATTTTATTGAAGAAACCTCCCAATGATAACAGTATAATCTCCAAAATGAATAAAAACTCAAAATGCACTGTTCCAAATTATTAGGCACAGTACTATTTCTAAACATTTGATATGTTTTAAAGAACTGAAAATGCTCATTTGTGGAATTTGCAGCCTTAGGAGGTCACATTCACTGAACAAAAAAGCTATTTAACTCCAAAACATCCTAACAGGCCAAGATACATGTTTACATAGGAACCTTTCTTTGATATCACCTTCACAATTCTTGCATCCATTGATCTTGTGAGTTTATGGAGAGTTTCTGCTTGTATTTCTTTGCATGAAGTCAGAAAAGCCTCCCAGAGCTGCTGTTTTGATGTGAACTGCCTCCCACCCTCATAGATCTTTTGTTTGATGATCCTCCAAAGGTTCTCTATAGGGTTGAGTTCAGGGGAAGATGGTGGCCACACCATGAGTTTATCTCCTTTTATGCCCATAGCAGCCAATGACTCAGAGGTATTCATTGTCATGCATGAGGATGATTTTGTTCCTGAAGGCACGTTTCTGCTTTTTAGACCATGGAAGAAAGTTGTCAGTCAGAAACTCTATTTACTTTGCTGAGGTCATTTTCACACCTTCAGGAACCTTAAAGGGCCCTACCAGCTGTTTCTCCATCATTCCGGCCCAAAACATGACTTCTCCACCTCCTTCCTGATGTCACAGCCTTGTTGGGACATGGTGGCCATCCACCAACCATCCACTACTCCATCCATCTGGACCGTCCAGGGTTGCTCGACACTCATCAGTAAACAAGACTGTTTGAAAATTTGTCTTCATGTATGTCTGGGCCCACTGCAACCGTTTCTGCTTGTGAACACTGTTTAGGAGTGGCCGAATAGTAGGTTTATGCACCACAGCAAGCCTTTGAAGGATCATACACCTTGAGGTTCGAGGGACTCCAGAGGCACCAGCAGCTACAAATAACTGTTTGCTGCTTTGTAATGGTATTTTGGCAGCTGCTCTCTTAATCCAATGAATTTGTCTGGCAGAAAACTTCCTCATTATGCCTTTATTTGCATGAACTCTGTCTGTGCTCTGTTTCAGTCACAAATCTCATCAGAGTATGATGATCACTCTTAAGTTTTTGTGAAATATCTAATTTTTTCATACCTTGTCCAAGGCATTGCACTATTTAACGCTTTTCAGCAGCAGAGAGATCCTTTTTATTTCCCATATTGCTTGAAACCTGTGACCTGCATAATAATGTGGAACATCATTTTTGAGTAGTTTTCCTTTAATTAGAATCACCTAGAAAACTAATTATCACATGTGTTTAAGATTGATTTCAGTGATTCATTGAGCCCTGAGACACAATACCATCCACAAGTTTATTTAAAAAAAAAAAACAATTAAATCTTTATGACACTTAAATCCAATTTGCATAATAATTTGGAACACAGTGTAGTATCGCCGCGTCCGTAGCGACCCACCCTATAAAACTGTCCCACTAGTTAACCCCTTCAGTGAACACCGTAAAAAAAAAAAAAAAAAAAAACGTTGCAAAAAACAACGCTTTATTATCATACTGCCAAATAAAAAGTGGAATAACACGCGATCAAAAAGACGGATATAAATAACCATGATACCACTAAAAACGTCATCTTGTCCCGCAAAAAATGAGCCGCCATACAGCGTCATCAAAGAAAAAAGAAAAAAGTTATAGTCCTCAGAATAAAGCGATGCAAAAATAATTATTTTTTCTATAAAATAGTTTTTATCGTATAAAAGCACCAAAACATAAAAAAATGATATAAATGAGGTATCGCTGTAATCGTACTGACCCGAAGAATAAAACTGCTTTATCCATTTTACCAAACGCGGAACGGTATAAACGCCTCCCCCAAAAGAAATTCATGAATAGCTGGTTTTTGGTCATTCTGCCTCACAAAAATCGGAATAAAATGCGATCAAAAAATGTCACGTGCCCGAAAATGTTACAAATAAAAACATCAACTCATCCCGCGAAAAACAAGACCTCACATGACTCTGTGGACCAAAATATGAAAAAATTATAGCTCTCAAAATGTGGTAATGCAAAAAATATTTTTTGCAATAAAAAGAGTCTTTCAGTGTGTGACGACTGGCAATCATAAAAATCCGCTAAAAAACCCGCTATAAAAGTAAGTCAAACCCCCCTTCATCACCCCCTTAGTTAGCGAAAAATTAAAAAATTAAAAAAATGTATTTATTTCCATTTTCCCATTAGGGTTAGGGCTAGGGTTAGGGATAGGGATAGGGATAGGGTTAGGGCTAGGGTTAGGGTTAGGGTTAGTGCTAGGGTTAGGGCTAGGGTTAAGGCTACAGTTAGGGTTGGGGCTAAAGTTAGGGTTAGGGTTTGGATTACATTTACGGTTGGGATTAGGGTTGGGATTAGAGTTAGGGGTGTGTCAGGGTTAGGGGTGTGGTTAGGGTTACCTTTGGGATTAGGGTTAGGGATGTGTTTGGATTAGGGTTTCAGTTATAATTGGGGTTTTTCACTGTTTAGGCACATCAGGGGCTCTCCAAACGCGACATGGCGTCCGATCTCAATTCCAGCCAATTCTACGTTGAAAAAGTAAAACAGTGCTCCTTCCCTTCCGAGCTCTCCCGTGCGACCAAACAGGGGTTTACCCCAACATATGGGGTATCAGCGTACTCAGGACACATTGGACAACAACTTTTCTGGTCCAATTTCTCCTGTTACCCTTGGGAAAATACAAAACTGGGGGCTAAAAAATAATTTTTGTGGAAAAAAAAAGGATTTTTTATTTTTACGGCTCTGCGTTACAAACTGTAGTGAAAAACTTGGGGGTTCAAAGTTCTCACAACACATCTAGAAAAGTTCCTTGGGGGGTCTAGTTTCCAATATGGGGTCACTTGTGGGGGGTTTCTACTGTTTAGGTACAGATACCGCAACTGCTGGAACCAAGAGGGACGGCTCAGAAGAGAAAGCGAGAAAATACAGACAACAAAGATATCCAGCCAAAAGACGAGACAGAGAAACAAGGACGGGTCAGATATGGGGCCATAGGCACGCATGGATGCACACGATAATCAGGCGTCGCTGGTAGGGTGGAGACGCCTGATATACCTGATGCCAAAATCTGATTGGAAAGCGGGGACTGCTGGGAGGAAGCAGAAAGGGTTCATTAGAACAAGGAGTCCGCGCCCGTACCCTAAAGCACCTGAAAGGAGCAGAGACAGACCGAGAGAATGCAGGAAGAGGAGCACCATGTTGAAGCCCTCTAGTGGCAGAAGAAGGGAACAGAGGACCAGGGAGACGTCTGGAGCGAGGAGGAGCCAGCAGCACAGGAAGCTCGGGAACAGCGGTGGCAGCGGCCGCAATGGAGGGGACGGCAGCGAGGCGACGAGAGTGGCGAGGTGGAAGTGAAGCGACAGACATCGCAGCAGAACCCGCGGCGGGAACGGCTGCAAGCGAGGAGACAGCGCGACGCCTGGAGAGGTAAATAGAAGCGGCAGCTGTAACACAGGTATACAGTTGCCTTTGCAGCAGCTGCCTTATACTGGCCACTAAATGTGAGTTTGTCGTCCACCCATACCGCCAGGTCTTTTTCAGTGACAGTTTTGCCCAGTGTTTTACAATTAATTATACATCTTATTTCTTCTGCCCAAGTACATGACCTTACATTTATCCCCATACCCCATTAAAGCTCATTTGCCATTTATCAGCCCAAGCCTCTAGTTTACAAAAATATTCCTGTAATATACAATTGTCCTCCTCTGTACTGATTACCCTGCAGAGTTTAGTGTCCCTGTGGTACCCACTGTTAACTGTGACCCAGTCCGAGTGTGCTCCATTAATAACCACCCTTTGTTTCCTATCCCTGAGCTAGTTCTTAACCCACTTACACATATTTTCCCCTATCCCCATTGTTCTCATTTTATGTATCAACCTTTTGTGTGGCACCATACCAAAAGCTTTTGAAAAGTCCATATACACTACGTCCACTGCATTTCCTTGGTCCAGTCCGGAACCTACCTCTTCATAGAAGCTTATCAGATTAGTCTGACATGAACGGTCCCTAGTAAACCCATGTTGATATTGGGTCATGAGGTTATTCCTCTTCAGATACTCCAGCATAGCATCCCTTAGAATGCCCTCCAGGATTTTACCCACAGCAGAGGTTAAGCTTACTGGCCTATAATTACCGAGTTCAGTTTTTGACCCCTTTTTGAATATTGGCACCACATTTGCTATACGCCAGTCCTGTGGTACAGACCCTGTTATTATAGAGTCTTTAAAAATTAAAAATAATGGTCTATCAATGACTGTACTTAATTCCTGCAGTACTCGGGGGGTGTATCCCATCCGGGCCCGAAGATTTGTCAACTTTAGTGATTTTTAGACTCCGCTGTACTTCCTGCTGGGTTAAGCAGGTGACATCTAGTGGGGAATTTTTGTTATCACTGATCATATTGTCTGCCATGGGATTTTCTTGTGTAAATACTGTTAAAAAAAGTCATTTAGCATATTGGCTTTTTTCCTCTTCCTCATCCACCATTTCACCCAGACTATTCTTAAAGGGGACCAACACTATCAATTTTTAGTTTCTTACTATTTATGTAGTTAAAGAATATTTTGGGATTATTTTTACTCTCTGGCAATGAGTCTCTCTGTTTCAATATTTACTGCCTCGATTTGCCTTTTACAGAATTTATTTAATTTTCTGTATTTAATGCCTCATCACTACCTACTTGCTTTAATTCTCTAAAAGATTTCTATTTGTTTGCTGTGCAATCCCAATAACAGTGTGGGTAGAAAACTGTTAGTCGCAAATAAATCTGACAGGTTATTTAACCCACTTTATGCCTGGGATTCAATACAAGACAAGTTTGTACTATACAGTGGTACATCATTTTTTTGCAAGTGGGGTCCCTGTAAAAGGGGCTAAAATTTAGACTACGGGTGCCACATCCAGACAAATGGCAAAGTGCAGATTCTATTTTAATGCTTTAAGAATAATAGGCAAGAAATGTTAAGGAATAGTGAATTATTTTTGACAAAGGGAATATAGCTTTGTCCAGATCTTGACCCACTCAAGTTTCCTTTTGTCATAGGTCATCACAGTGCATGCCACAAGAACGAGGTCCACCCTCAAAGTCATAAAATCTGGTGTACCAAGCCCTAAGGGTATGTGTCTACGTTCAGGATTGCATCAGGATTTGGTCAGGATTTTCCATCAGTATTTGTAAGCCAAAACCAGGAGTGGGTGATAAATGCAAAAATGGAGCATATGTTTCTATTATACTTTTCCTCTAATTGTTCCACTCCTGGTTTTGGCTTACAAATACTGATAAAAAATCCTGACCAAATCCTGATGCAATCCTGAACGTGGACACATACCCTAAGACAGAGAATTTTAAGGTATATACACTGCCTCCATATTACCAAAGGATGTATACTTAGTGTGTGGGCACCAAGACTATAAGTGACTTCCAGTGGGAGCAAAAGGACCTTTGCCAAACTAACCCCAGCCATTTTCATTGTTCAATAGCAAAGTTTCTTATTAAAACATTTCTCAACACCCCCTACAGAAGAGAGCCGCAGATGAAATTCACAGGAAAAATTGTAAAACACATGCAGTTTCACTGGGTACTATCAATAAACTCTTTAGCATACTATTCCTATACCCTATGGCAGGGACGTGCCATTTTTTTTCCTCCCCTTCTTCCCAGAGCAATAACTCTTTTATTTTTCTTTCCACATAGACATATGAGGGCTTTTTTTTGCAGGACAAGTTGTACTTTTGAATGAGACCATTTATTTTACCCAGTAGCTTAGCTACTGGAGGGGGCCTTCGCCCCGGGCACTGTCACATGAAGGGGCCCACTGGGAGCTGGCACTGCCACTTCCGTGCTGAGGCACAATACAGCACAGGAGGAGAGCAGCAAAATGCCTGCTCTCCTGCCTGAAGGAGATTCTGCACGCTGGTCAGATAGTGGCCAGTTACAAATCTCCCTCCTGCACTGTATTGTGCTGACCGACCTCAGGAGCTTCTCCCAGGCTGCAGGTTTCTTCCCTCTGTGTGCACGCTGTGATTGGCCCAGGGCAGGCACCCTGGGTCCTAGTGCCCACCTGCATTTTATTCAGATACTTCCTGGTCCTGCTGCAAACTTCATTGGTAAATGGGGATATAATGATTATTGATAGGCATGTCATAGTCACTGGGGGGTAAATGTGAGAGGATGGGGGTGTTGTGGGGGCTTAGATCGGGGACAGGGCACGGGGGGGGGTGAATGTGAGAAGATAAGGGTATTGTGAGGGCTGAGGTGGGTGAGGAGCGATGGCACTGGGGGCTGATTATTATACGGTTTTGTTACGAGATTAGGCCTCTTTTACACTTCCGTTTTTTACCCTCAGTCACAATCCGTCAAAATGTTGAAAAGACGGATCCTGTGCTGATTGTAAAAAACAGGTGCACTGGAGCCGTTTTTTTGACGGTTCCAGTGCATCCTAGAAGGCTATGTGCACACGTTGTGTATGCATCTGCGCCGCGGTTTTTAGCTGTGAAAACGTATACACAACATAACGCATGATAAAAATACTAAAAAAAATAAAAAATCGTGATATTCTCACCTTCCGGCGTCCCGCGCAGCCTTCCCGATGCTATGCATCACTGGGAACGAGAGCTGCCACGAGCATCGGGAAGGCTGCGCGGGACGCCGGAAGGTAAGAATATCACGATTTTTTATTTTTTTAAATTATTTTTAACATTATATCTTGTTACTATTGATGCTGCATAGGCAGCATCAATAGTAAAAATGAGAGAGAGAGAGCGAGAGAAAATTTCCCTGACAGGAAATTCTTCCGCGCATGCTCTGCTTGAAAAGATGGCATCCGTCACTGGAATCCTGCTTTTCACAGTCAACGACGGATCCTGCATCCATAGGCTTCCATTATAGCCAACGACGGGCAGCGCAGGATACGTCGCTGAGCGATTTTCCGACGTACACAAAAAATGCTCCTCTGTGCGTTGTCTCCGCCCGACGGACAGCAATTTTACGACGGATCCAGTGCATGACGGATGAAACGTGTGGCCATAAGTCACAATCCGTCGCTAATCCAAGTCTATGAGAAAAAAAACGGGTCCAGCAGCACCATTTGCTGGATCTGTTTTTTTCACAAAACGACGGATTGTGACGGAAAAAGAAAGAAGGAAGTGTGAAAGAGGCCTTATATGCACTTCATCACATGAAATAGTTGTTTTCTGGGATGGGGAGGTAGGGGGCTTATTATACTTACTTGCTGGGTAAGCCATGAACTGCATCACATTTAAAGCATCACTCCAGCATTTTTTGTTATTTCACCGCTGGAGTGGCGCTTTAAGGCTATGTGCACACGTTGCAGATCCGCAGTGGATTTAACGCTGTGGATTCGCAGCAGTTTTCCATCAGGTTTACAGTACCATGTAAACCTATGGAAAACAAAATCCGCAGTGCACATGCTGCGGAAAATACTGCGCAGAAATGCTGTGGTGTATTTTACGCAGCATGTCAATTCTTTGTGCGGATTCCGCAGCATTTTACACCTGTTCCTTAATAGCAATCGGCAGGTGTAAAACTGCAGGTTAAATCCGCACAAAAAATGCTGGAAATCCGCAGGTAATCCGCAGGTAAAACACAGTGCGTTTTACCTGCGGATTTTTCAAAATCTGCACGGATAAATCCACACACAAATCCGCAACTCACATTCCGGCATTTTCATCTGTTTTTGCCACCGCACCACTTAGATCCATCTCGTGCAGTTTGGGACCTGTCCGCTGCTCCAGTGTTTCATGGAGTGGTGCGGAGGTCACTAATCAATGTGAGTCTATAAGAGCATCTTTCCGGCCCTCATAGACTTACATTGAGCACTTGGGATGCAGCTTCTAACTTCTGGCCAATCAGAAGCTGTGCTAACAAGATGGAGCCGCGGGACTGGAGTGGTGCCAAAAAGCGGCGAATACGGCGGAGGATGAGTATATGACCGGGGCACCAGTCCAGCAGTGGAAAAAAATCCCTGCTAGAGTGGTGCTTTAATAATTTAATAATAAGCAGACTGCAAAATCATGACATGGAGCGCCTGCTGTCATGAGCCCCCAATATCACTGGCGTCATCAGGCTGTCATGCGACCACATGTTTACTATGTGCTTGTGTCAACTAGAAATGGTTGGTTTCTTTCAATAGAAGAGAATTGAGAGAAGCCGAAAGAGTCGTCACATGACCGCCTGCTCACATCAGTGATGCTGGGGCCATTGTTACTGTACATGGGGGACTCATGGGACATTATTAAATGTCAAGTGGGCACTTAAGAAGCATTATTGTTATAGGGGCATCAGTGCGCATCTACTGGGTGGCAGAGGCTGCTAAGCCGGCTGTCAGTCGCAGTAAGGCTATATAGCGTGCACACGTTGCAAAATTGGCTGCGGATCTGCAGCAGTTTTCCATGCAGTGTACAGTACCATATAATCCTATGGAAAACCAAATCCGCTGTGCACATGCTGCAGAATATACCGCATGGAAACGCTGCATTGTATTTTCCGCAGTATGTCAATTCTTTGTGCGGATTCCGCAGCGTTTTACACCTGTTCCTTAATAGGAATTCGCAGGTGTAAAAACGCAGTTGAAATCTGCACAAATACTGCACAAAATCCGCGGGGAAACCGCAGGTAAAACGCAGGGTGTTTTACCTGTGGATTTTGCAGAATTCGCTCGGAAAAGTCCGCAATGGAATCCGCAACGTGTCCACATACCCTAAGAGGCGCAGTTACAGCTGCTGTGACTTAAACCGTACCGTACCGTGTGGAATAAAGTTAATTTCCTCCTGGCAGTGTGACTCGCAGTGCAGGCGACGCACGGTGTCAGAACACTATTAACTATTATACTGTGTTTTGGGGGACATCATTCTATGTATAAGGGGACTCTAATGGACATCATACTGTATGTACGGGATCTGTGGGCCCATCATACTGTGTATAAGGGAGCTATGAGGGCATTATACTGTGTATAAGGGAGCGATTGGCCCATTATACTGTGTACAGGGGAATTGTGGGGGACATCATACTGTACAGTGGGAGTTGTGGGCCCATCATACTATGTATAGGGGAGCTATGAAGGCATTATACCATGCATAGGTGAGCTGTTGGCCCATTATACTGTATATTTGGGAGCTCTGGGGGGCATTATACTTTCTATAGTGGAGCTCTGTTCGCATAAAACTGTATAGGGGAGCTGTGGGCTCATACTGTGTATAGAGGAGCTGTGGGCTCATCATACTGTGTAGAGGAGAGCTGTGGGCTCATCATACTGTGTATACTGGAGCAGTGGTGACATCATACTGTGTATAGGGAAGCAGTGGGGACATCATACTGTGTATAGGGGAGCTTTGGGATCATCATATTGTGTATATGCAGCACCCCAGAGTCCTGGTCGTTGCAGTAGTGTCATTCTTCCACCAGGGGGAGTGATATTACGTCTGAAGGCAATAAAGGAGATCTTCTGTCCAGGTATCACAAACACACCACACACTTCACACTCCAGTCCACCAGGGGGAGCAAAGGTTCTATCGACTAGGCCACTCCTCACAGTTAGGTAAAACTGGTGGGTTGGTTAGGAAGTGAGACAGAAGCTGACTGGGCTTCGTACAGACAGTCAGATCCCGACTGAGTTTGGCAGAAGCTGGCTGGAGTGGGTTCCAGCCAGATCCAGACTACGGTCTGAGGAGGACGAGGGTCCACGGAGCTGCGCCTGCCCCACGTGCGGCAGCATCCAAAGAAAGAGACATTGAAAGGAAGCGTGTTGTAGTGAGTGAGAAACGAAGGCATAGCAACAAGTGGATACCAGAGAGGATAGTAGACGAGAGGAGCTGCATCCTTCTGGTGCGCTTTCCGGTAGCCAGAATACCGAGGAAGTAAAGTGCTCTACCCCATTGCTTCAGAGACTGGCAGGACAGTCAATTCCAAGTTGGCTGCCCGACCTTAATACCTAAGAAGACACGGTGGCAACTTGTGGGGGTCGGGGCGTCTCTAGGGTCCCTATAAACAAGCCTCAGGCCATCAGTCATACGGGTTTTGTTCTATCTGACCACGGGGAACAGAGAGAGAAGAGTAATAACAGTGAGGACTTCATTAGAGCTTAAGCAAGTGAGGACCTACTGTGTTACTGTGCGCATAGGAAGGCTATTGCATTCCACCTGGATAAGGAGACTCTGGATTTGCCTTCAGACCGGCCGGACTCTGCCTTCCTCTGTGATCCGGTGCACTGGACTGAGGACACTGAAGCCTTTAGTAAAGGTAAAGAGACTGCAACCTTGTGTCCTCGTTATTCACTGCGCCTCACACCATTACCATCTACACTCTGGGAAGCCCTGGGGATACACTTCACCTATGGGAAGGTATACCATCAAGCTGCCATAACATCAACCCAGCAGACCCCTAAGCAGCGTTGGTCACCCTGACCGAATACCACAGGTGGCGTCACGAACATCCATTCTATAAACTCTTGTCCTGTCATTACTGGACGCCCCTCAAAGGGCCACGGGCCGGGTCGGGCCACCGTGACATTCCCCCAAACCGAAGGACCCGGTACCGAGTACCCCTTTGCCCTTGCGTAGGGGCGATCCATCTTGGCGTCACGAACAGGATGTACTTAAGCCTGAAGAATCGGGTCATGTGTGCCCAAGAACTGTGATTTGCTTAAGGACTGTGTTTTTGCCATTTGCCGCCAAACATTCCCACCAAAATTGCCGCCATTATAGCGCCACGATGAGCACAGGAGAAGAAGAAGGGTGTGCCATGGGAGGAGACTACCAAAGCGGCGCCAAAAGTGACGACCGCCCCTCCGACTACTGCTATGGGATGACGATGTGCCCAGGAGCCAAGGAGGACCGCCCCCTGATTTGCAACGGCGGGAACCGGGTGGAGAAGGAGCTCCGCCCCCAGAAAATGGAGCAGTGTGCATGTGCGGTCGCAGACCCCGAGGCAGCGATGGCGACCAGCGGGTACCTGAAAGAGGACGACCCGATCCACAGCAATCTCGAGTCACCGGAGGAAGAGTGCCCAGGCATGACACCGCTAGAGGAAATCGACTTTGTGCAGTTATGGGTGGAGCAGCTACGTCGACTGTCGTGGCACAACGGCATTATGGCACTGGGGAAAGCGAGGCCGATCCTACGGCAGGAGGACGCCCAGGCGCAAATACCGGCCGTGCCGCCACCAACCCCAGTATTTGGGACCGCGGAGCGGGACGGCATCGGGGAAACCATACCCGGTACAGGTACGGAGAATGCTGTCACCCCGGTGACCAAGCCGACCCCAGCGGCCGTACAGCACCCAGGCTCTGACTCGACACCCGCACTTCCGGTGCGATGGGGGGTGCTGGTGGTCTCTCCCCTCCAGAATAGGAAGGGCTACATCCAGAAGATAGAGCCACCAATAGGGGCTCTCGCCACCGAACAAGTACCGCTTCCCACTGAAACAGACTGTACTGAGTACGAGCCAGGAAGGGGGGACATAGTCACCTACACCCGCTACTGGACAGCCGCCGGTTGGCATACCCGGGAAGTAAAGCCGGCTACCCCGCTAATGGTGCTGCCTAACGTCAGGCAGAAGGATCCTGCCGCCCCTGCAGCTATCAAGGATGTGGCAGTAACTGATATGCGCACGCAAGCCACTCAGACTGCAATTGCAGCCCATGATCTGACAATGCATGAACAACGGACCCATGGGGTCGACATAGACGAGGACATATACACGGATCGTCCAAGGCCAAAGGTTAACAGATATCGTATATGTCACGGGGAGACTAGGTGGGCAAGAGCTAATAACCCGGGCCCCTGCAATTTCCCTAAGACTAGGGAAATCCTGACTGACCCTCTACCTAGAGTTTACACTGATGGTGTGCATGTCTAGGCCTCGACCCTCGCCCTGTCTCCTGTTTCAACCCTAGGCTGAAACCACAGCCCACCACCCAGTGAAAAGATCATACACCAATACCCACAGTTAGAACAGACAAGGATAACGGAAAATATACACCACGCCGCAGTCACTCAGGAATACACTATAAATGCGCAGGGCAAAATAAATACAAATATAGGAAGGAGTAAATAAGACAAAGGGAAATACACCACCAGCAACGATACTCCAACTACTAGCTCACCACTCCAGACCGAGATAACAATGCACAAGACAGAAACTTTAATCGGCGACGCCCAATGTTCAGGAGAACTATTTAAAGGCAATGGGCATGGCCCAGCTTCCAATCCGAGCATCAGGTAAATTAACCCCGGAACAGCTAGATAAAATCTAGCCGACGCCAATGAGCACATAGTGGTCAAAAGCGGAATTACCGCTGTCTGTCGAACGACCTGGTCTGAACAGCGTCCGACATGACAGTACCCCGCCTTCTACGAGGGACCCCAGGGCCCTCACGGCTTATAGGACCCGGCTTGTCCGGATGGGGACGGTGAAAAAACCTGACCAGCCGATCCGCATGAATGTCCGAGGCTGGTACCCAGGACCTCTCCTCTGGCCCATAACCACGCCAGTGTACCAAGTACTGTAAAGTGCGGCGCACTACACGAGAGTCAACCACCTTGGAGACTTCAAACTCCAAATTACCATCCACCAAGACTGGAGGTGGCATAGGCGCCGAGTCCACAGAACCCACCACCTTCTTTAAAAGAGACCTGTGGAACACGTTGTGTATCTTATACACCGTAGGAAGCTCCAATCCTTACGCTACTGGGTTAATGACAGCGGTGACCCTAAATGGACCAATAAACCGTGGACCCAATTTAAGGGATGGTATTTTGAGTCTTATGGTTTTTGGGGATAACCACACCCAGTCATCCACACTCAGGTCTGGACCTGGCACACGCCTACTGTCAGCCACATGTTTGTACCTAGCACCCACACTCAACAGGCGCTGTTTAACTCTCCCCCAGACTGATGACAATTGTGCTCCTAACTGGTCCTCCTCCGGAACGCCGGAAGAGCCCCCCTGACTCAAAGTACAAAATTGAGGATGTAGCCCGTAAACACAAAAAAACGGAGACTCCCCAGACGACTCCTGGCGGTGATTATTGATGGCAAGCTCAGCCAAAGGAAGGATCATAGACCACTCCTCCTGGTTATCAGAGACAAAGCAGCGTAAGTACTGTTCCAAATTTTGGTTCATACGCTCAGTCTGACCATTTGACTGAGGATGAAACGCCGAAGAATGAGACAACTTGATCCCCAGCCGTGAGCAAAATGCTTTCCAAAATTTTGCCACAAACTGAGTACCCCTATCAGACACGATGTCAGACGGAACTCCAAGGTACCTCTAACCCCTGGGTGGCCAGCCAGGACAGCATCATAATGCTCCGCCAAAACCTTTAGGCGGAGATGAAGCGGTACAAAAGATTTGTTGATGGGAAGCTCAGATGGTACCTCCTCCTGAGCCTCGGCAATCTCAGCCTCAACCTCGGTAGTGAGAGCCGAAACCACAACACCCTTTTGGAGGATGGGTACTGGATCCTCCCGAGGTTCTCCCCCCGGAAAACACCTGGATAGAGCATCCGCCTTAGTCTTTTTAGACCCTGGTCTGTAAGTGACAACAAAATTGAACCGCGTGAAAAACAATGCCCAGCGAGCCTGCCTGGGGGACAGACGCTTGGCTGACTCCAAATACAGCAGATTCTTATGATCGGTAATAACAGTAACCTGATGTACCGACCCCTCCAAGAAGTGTCGCCATTCCTCAAAGGCCAACTTGATTGCCAACAACTCCCTGTTGCCGATATCGTAGTTACGTTCGGCGGACGACAGTTTCTTGGGGAAATAGGCGCATGGACGCAAATCACTCAAAGATGAGCCTTGTGACAGCACCGCCCCCACACCAACCTCAGACGCATCGACCTCCACAACAAAAGGCTTCGACACGTCTGGCTGCACAAGAATGGGGGCCGAAACAAAACTGTTCTTAAGAAATTCAAATGTGCGCACAGCAGCCTCAGGCCAAACTGAGAAATTGGTACCCTTTTTAGTCATGTCAGTTAGCGGTTTAGCAATGATGGAAAAATCCTTGATAAATTTCCTATAGTAGTTAAAAAACCCAAGGAACCGCTGAAGTGCTTTCAGGTTATCAGGCCGTTCCCAATGCAGCACCGCTTGCACCTTAGCGGCGTCCATTTTAAAACCAGAAGCAGACACAATATCACCCAAGAAAGGCAACTCTTGAACAGAAAATACACATTTCTCAAGTTTAGCATACAGCTTATTCTCTCTGAGAAGCTGTAACACCTGCCTGACATGATCTAAATGAGTATCACGGTCGCAAGAATATATGAGAATGTCATCTAGGTACACGATAACGAATTTCCCCAAGACATGCGAAAACACATCATTAATGAAATGTTGGAACACTGCAGGTGCGTTAGTCAACCCAAATGGCATCACCAAATTTTCAAAATGACCCTCAGGGGTATTAAAAGCCGTCTTCCACTCATCACCTTGACGGACTCTTATGAGGTTGTACGCCCCCCTGAGGTCAAGCTTGGTAAACCACTTAGCACCTGCCACCTGGTTGAACAAATCTGGTATTAGTGGCATAGGGTATGGATCACGAATCGTAATCTGGTTCAATTCCCTGAAATCCAAACACGTGCGTAATCCGCCATCTTTCTTCTTCACGAAGAAGAACCCTGCTGCCACAGGCGAGGATGAAGGCCTGATGTGCCCTTTGCTCAAACTTTCAGCAATGTATTCCTTTAATGCTTGTCTCTCCGGACCGGAGATGTTAAACATCCTTGCTTTAGGCAATTTGGCCCCTGGTTTAAAGCTAATAGTACAGTCATAGGGGCGATGTGGCGGCAACTCTGAACAACCCTTCTCAGAGAACACATCCACAAAATCCAGAAGTGACTCCGGAACGCTTGAAGTCACAGCAGACACACATGTGGCCAGGCAATTCTCCTGGCAGAATTCGCTCCTCTGAATTATGTCTTGAGTTTTCCAGTCAATTACCGGGTTGTGCATAGACAACCATGGAAAACCCAAAACCACCTGAGCAGGAAGATTCCTGAGTACCTTACATGTAACCTGCTCGGAATGTAGAACCCCAATGTGGAGTTTCACCTCAGCCACAAATTCAGTAATTTCCCCCTGTGAGAGAGGAGCAGCATTGATGGTGACCACACGGATAGGATGAGGCAGTTTTTCAATCCTAAAAACTGCTGTGCGCGCAAACTCCTCATCAATGAGATTTGTGGCTGAACCACTATCCACAAACACAGTAATTGGCAGCTCACTGCCAGCGATTATAACCTTAGCAGGGAGCATGCATTGAGAAACCACCATGGAGGATATACATAAGCTCAGATTGGTCTCCTCCACACCCTCTGAGCTTAGAAGTTTTCCGCCGTTGCGTCTTTCTTAGACAGTAGAGGACAGATGTTAATAAAATGACCAGTCTTACCGCAGTAAAAACAGGCTCCCTGCTTCCTGAGCTAAGGGGCTCGACTCTTCACATGTGACACCCCTGCGATTTGCATAGGCTCCGTGGGCTCACCTGCAGCAACCACAGGTGAACCTAAACCCTCTCCCATAGGCGGTGTCTCATGCTCCCCCTGACGCAAACGGCGATCAATGCGGACAACCAGACTCATAGCGGAATCTAGAGAAGTAGGAGTCTCGTACATCAGAAGGGCTTTTTTAACCCTTCCAGAAACCCCATGAATAAGCTGACTCCGCAGCGCTGGATCATTCCACTGTGTATCGATCGCCCAGCGACGAAATTCAGAACAGTAATCCTCTGCAACTCGCTCCCCCTGGCGAATAGTGCATAACTTAGATTCTCCTAGAGAAAGAAAGGAAAAAAAACTCTCCACAGAGTTAAATGCAGCAGAATCAGATGGCAAAGAAAACGCCCATGCTTGGGGATCCCCGCTTAACAATGACAACACCAGGCCCACACGCTGAGCCTCATTACCTGAGGAGATCGGGCGCATACGGAAATATAGTTTGCAAGCTTCACGAAAAGAAACAAATTTACTGCGTTCCCCAGCAAATTTTTCAGGCAAAGGAAACTTAGGCTCAGCAACTCTACCTGTCGCTCCAGCTTGCACATTAGATACTGCTAGTCCCTGTTGCTGCACTGCCTCCCTCAACTCAGTGACCTGTAGGGACAGCGCCTCCAACTGGCGAGTTATGGAAGTCATGGGATCCATGACAAAAAAAAAAAAAAAGGAAACCCCCTTTTTTTTTTTTTTTTTTAAAGGCCGATTATAATGTCACGGGGAGACTAGGTGGGCAAGAGCTAATAACCCGGGCCCCTGCAATTTCCCTAAGACTAGGGAAATACTGACTGACCCTCTATGTAGAGTTTACACTGATGGTGTGCATATCTAGGCCTCGACCCTCGCCCTGTCTCCTGTTTCAACCCTAGGCTGAAACCATCGCCCACCACCCAGTGAAAAAATCATACACCAATACCCACAGTTAGAACAGACAAGGATAACGGAAAATATACACCACGCCGCAGTCACTCAGGAATACACTATAAATGCGCAGGGCAAAATAAATACAAATATAGGAAGGAGTAAATAAGACAAAGGGAAATACACCACCAGCAACGATACTCCAACTACTAGCTCACCACTCCAGACCGAGATAACAACGCACAAGACAGAAACTTTAATCGGCGACGCCCAATGTTCAGGAGAACTATTTAAAGGCAATGGGCATGGCCCAGCTTCCAATCCGAGCATCAGGTAAATTAACCCCGGAACAGCTAGATAAAATCTAGCCGACGCCAATGAGCACATAGTGGTCAAAAGCGGAATTACCGCTGTCTGTCGAACGACCTGGTCTGAACAGCGTCCGACATGACAGTATAAGGCCCTGGATGCAGTTTCACCAATAAACCGGCCATAAAATGTAAATGTTAACTGTTCTTTGTTTTGCTGCTAAACCCCGTCCTGGGTTAACTCTTAAAGGGATCCCTTTGTTTACCTGGGATCCCTGTTGTTTCAAGTTTTGCACAAGTTTTCTACTTTTTCAAAAGAACATTTGAATCATGGACGGTGAATGGTTCACAAACTGTCCCTGTATATAGTTTGCACCTTCTTATAGGTGCTCTCTACTGGTTTTACAAGAAAGAGCTTTGCGAAGAGACTGTTCCTGATGACAGCGTGAAAGTTCTTGCTGCTTCACCGTTAATAACTGACTTGCAAATTGATTGTTTGCACTACCTCAGAGGAGACTTGGGTTCACCCTTAAAGGGAATGTTAGTTGTTGTACCTTACTAAAGAGTGATAATGCTGCCTTAAAAAGTTAGATAGCAATAATGTTACATAGTCGATAGTATGTAGCTAAAAGGTTAGATAATGATAAAATGTTTGATAATGTTGAGAATAAAATGCTAGTGATGTACTTTAAATAAAATTAAGGTTTTAGGAAAAGAAAATGCAGTGAGCCCGTGGGGGTTGACAGATAGTCCTTCATATTAGAAGAAGTGAGAATAAGGAAAATGTTAATTTGCACTTTGAAGTTTTATAGTATGCCCTTAGAGGGTATTTGCACTTGAATAAAGAAAAGTACTGTTTTATACTTGCATTTAGTAGATAGTATACCCATAGGGCTGATAGTCGTTCATAGTTAGTTAATTAATAATTGTTATTTAAAGTCGCGCGCACAATGTAAATATGTTATTGTTTGTAACGTTCAAGTGTTCTCACCTCCCATAAAGGGAAGCACTGTTAAATTAATTTGTTTTATAGCATTTCAAAAATTTTGTATGTCTTTTTGCTAATGTATTGGTGTTTTCTTTTCCCAGCCGGGGAGTGCTGGATTTAACAGGGGGGGGAGTGCAGCGCCCCAGAGTCCTTGTCGTTGCAGTAGTGTCATTCTTCCACCAGGGGAGTGATATTACGTCTGAAGGCAATAAAGGAGATCTTCTGTCCAGGTATCACAAACACACCACACACTTCACACTACAGTCCACCAGGGGGAGCAAAGATTCTATCTACTAGGCCACACCTCACAGTTAGGTAAAACTGGTGGGTTGGTTAGGACGTGAGACAGAAGCTGACTGGGCTTCGTACAGACAGTCAGATCCCGACTGAGTTTGGCAAAAGCTGGCTGGAGTGGGTTCCAGCCAGATCCAGAGTACGGTCTGAGGAGGACGAGGGTCCACGGAGCTGCGCCTGCCCCACGTGCGGCAGCATCCAAAGAAAGAGACATTGAAAGGAAGCGTGTTGTAGTGAGTGAGAAACGAAGGCATAGCAACAAGTGGATACCAGAGAGGATAGTAGACGAGAGGAGCTGCATCCTTCTGGTGCGCTTTCCGGTAGCCAGAATATTGAGGGAGTAAAGTGCTCTACGCCATTGCTTCAGAGACTGGCAGGACAGTCAATTCCAAGTTGGCTGCCCGACCTTAATACCTAAGAAGACACGGTGGCAACTTGTGGGGGTCGGGGCGTCTCTAGGGTCCCTATAAACAAGCCTCAGGCCATCAGTCATACGGGTTTTGTTCTATCTGACCACGGGGAACAGAGAGAGAAGAGTAATAACAGTGAGGACTTCATTAGAGCTTAAGCAAGTGAGGACCTACTGTGTTACTGTGCGCATAGGAAGGCTATTGCATTCCACCTGGATAAGGAGACTCTGGATTTGCCTTCAGACCGGCCGGACTCTGCCTACCCTGTGATCCGGTGCCCTGGACTGAGGACACTGAAGCCTTCAGTAAAGGTAAAGAGACTGCAACCTTGTGTCCTCATTATTCACTGCGCCTCACACCATTACCATCTACACTCTGGGAAGCCCTGGGGATACCCTTCACCTGTGGGAAAGTATACCATCAAGCTGCCATAACATCACCCCAGCGGACCCCTAAGCAGCGTCGGTCACCCTGACCGAATACCACAGGTGGCGTCACGAACATCCATTCTATAAACTCTTGTCCTGTCATTACTGGACGCCCCTCAAAGGGCCACGGGCCGGGTCAGGCCACCGTGACATTCCCCCGAATTGAAGGACCCGGTACCGAGTACCCCATTGCCCTTGCGCGGGGGCGATCCATCTAGGGGAGCTGTGGGGGCATTATACTGTGTATAGCAGAGGTGTCAAACTGCATTCCTCGAGGGCCGCCAACAGGTCATGTTTTCAGGATTTCCTTGTATTGCACAGGTGATAATTTAATCACCTGCACAGAATGATTCCAGCACCTTGTGGAATGCTAAGGAAATCCTGAAAACATGACCTGTTGGCGTCCCTCGAGGAATGCAGTTTGACACCTCTGGTGTATAGGAAAGCTGTGGTCCCACCATACTGTGTATAGTCAAGCTGTACATGAAGGCTACTTAGGGAACACTATTAAATGTTAAGTGGGCACTTAAACATTATTGCTATAGGGGCACTCAGAGTACTGATACCATCAAAATTTCATAAGTGGTATTATTACTTTTTAGGGACAAAATGTGAAGGGCACTAGCACAGGGCATTAATGTTTTCTAGGGGTGAATTTTATTATCTAGAGAGCACAAAGGAGTCATTATTACTATGTAAGGGGCTCAGTGGTGGCGTTATTATGTGGGGCGGCACCATTATTGTACCACACAGCAGATGCAGTAATAGGGACACATACGGCAGCAGCGGCTCAGTATTGGGGAATCAGGGGCAGTAATAGGGACACATACGGCAGCAGCTGCTCAGTATTGGGGTATCAGCAGAATCAGGAGTTTGTGCAGGTTGGGAATAGATATAGACGGTGCTGGAAATGTGAGACGTATGATGTGTCTTTGTTGTATTCTCTGCAGACAAGTCGTGGCTGGAGAAGTTCTCATGTTGTTCTGGGCCAGATGGAAAAGATGGGAAAAGTGAGCGATTCCATAAGAAAGACCATCAGCTGTAAGTCACCATCTAAAACTGTCCAGTGATCTCTTATATGGTCTGCAGGACTGGTATCTACCACTATATGGTCTCTGTTGTGAATTTGGATTCTGGGCTCCCCCGGTGGCTACTGGTGGAATTGAACTTGTGACATCATCTTCCCTGTTCACCTGTTCTGATTAGATCTGGGTGTCGCTATATAACCTGGCTTCTCTGTTAGATGCTTGCCGGTCAACAATGTTATCAGAAGCCTCTCTGTGCTTGTTCCTGCTCCCAGACATCTACTAGATAAGTTGGACATTCGTCCATGTTTTGTTTTTGTATTTTGGTTCCAGTTCACAGCTGCAGTTTCGTTACTGTGTCTGGAAAGCTCTTGTTGATCAGGAATTGCCACTCTGGTATTATGAGTTAATGCCAGAGTCCTAAAGTAATTTCTGGATGTGTTTTGTTAGGGTTTTCTACTGACCATGAAAGTATGCTTTCTGTCTTCTGCTATCTAGAAAGCGGACCTCAAATTTGCTAAAACTATTTTCCTGCTGCGTTTGTTGTTTCATCTCATATCACCGCCAATATATGTGGGGGGCTTCTGTCTCCTTTTTGGGCATTTCTCTAGAGGTGAGTCAGGTCTTATATTTCCCTCTGCTAGCATTATTTAGTTCTCCGGCCGGCGCTGGGCATATAGGGATAAAAAGTAGGACATGCTACCTGGCTACTTCTAGATGATGCGGTAGGTTTAGTTCATGGTCAGTACAGTTACATCTTCCAAGAGCTTGTTCCTATTGAGGCTTATGCTAGTTCTCTGGCCATGGAGATCATGACAGTTTGACCGGCCCACTAAAGGGTTAAAATCCTTGGCTGAGAAAGGAGAGAAATAAGAAGTCTGCTGAAAAATTTTTTTTTTTTTTTTTCTCTAGTAGTTAGTGTGCTCTTAATTGGATCACTTGCCAGTCTGTCTATGCTGCAGTCTTTCTTTTTTTTCTCTCTCCTTCTAATCTTTGAATGGCTCTATGTTCACCTGTCTATAATGGATCTACAGAGTGTAACTGCAGGTTTGAATAATCTCGCCACGAAAGTACAAAGTTTGCAAGATTTTGTTGTTCATGCTCCGGTATCAGAGCCGAGAATTCCTTTGCCGGAATTCTTCTCAGGGAATAGATCTAGCTTTCAGAATTTTAGAAATAATTGTAAGTTATTTTTGTCCCTGAAATCTCGTTCTGCTGGAGACCCTGCACAGCAGGTTGGGATTGTGATTTCCTTGCTCCGCGGCGACCCTCAAGATTGGGCTTTTGCATTGGCACCAGGGGATCCTGCGTTGCGCAATGTGGATGCGTTTTTTCTGGCCTTGGGCTTGCTTTATGAGGAACCTCATTTGGAACTTCAGGCAGAAAAAACTTTGATGTCCCTATCGCAGGGGCAAGATGAAGCTGAAATTTACTGCCAAAGATTCCGTAAATGGTCTGTGCTTACTCAGTGGAATGAGTGTGCCTTGGCGGCTACTTTCAGAGAGGGTCTTTCTGATGCCATTAGGGATGTTATGGTGGGGTTCCCTGTGCCTGCAAGTCTGAATGAGTCCATGACAATGGCCATTCAGATCGATAGGCGTCTGCGGGAGCGCAAACCAGTGCACCATCTGGCGGTGTCCACTGAGAAGACGCCAGAAAACATGCAGTGTGATAGAATTCTGTCCAGAAGCGAGCGGCAGAATTTTAGACGGAAAAATGGGTTGTGTTTCTATTGTGGGGATTCTACTCATGTTATATCAGCATGCTCTAAGCGTACTAAAAAGCTTGATAAATCCGTTCCCATTGGCACTTTACAGTCTAAATTTATTTTGTCTGTGACCCTGATTTGCTCTTTGTCATCTATTACTACGGACGCCTATATCGACTCTGGCGCCGCTTTGAGTCTTATGGATTGGTCCTTTGCCAATCGTTGTGGGTATGATTTAGAGCCTTTGGAGACTCTTATTCCTCTGAAGGGGATTGACTCCACCCCATTGGCTAATAATAAACCACAATACTGGACACAAGTGACTATGTGTATTAATCCGGATCACCAGGAGACTATTCGTTTTCTGGTGCTGTATAATCTACATGATGATTTGGTGCTAGGATTGCCATGGCTGCAGTCTCACAACCCAGTCCTTGACTGGAGAGCTATGTCTGTGTTGAGCTGGGGATGTAAGGGGACTCATGGGGACGTACCTTTGGTGTCCATTTCATCATCTATTCCCTCTGAAATCCCTGAGTTCCTGTCTGATTATCGTGACGTCTTTGAAGAACCCAAGCTGGGTTCGCTACCTCCGCACCGTGAGTGCGATTGTGCTATAGATTTAATTCCGGGTAGTAAATACCCAAAGGGTCGTTTATTTAATCTGTCTGTGCCTGAACATACTGCTATGCGAGAATATATAAAGGAGTCCTTGGAAAAGGGACATATTCGTCCATCGTCATCTCCCTTAGGAGCCGGTTTTTTCTTTGTGTCAAAAAAAGACGGCTCTTTGAGACCATGTATTGATTATCGGCTTTTGAATAAAATCACGGTTAAATATCAATACCCATTGCCGTTGCTGACTGATTTGTTTGCTCGCATAAAGGGGGCCAAGTGGTTCTCTAAGATTGATCTCCGTGGGGCGTATAATTTGGTGCGGATCAGGCAGGGGGATGAGTGGAAAACCGCATTTAATACGCCCGAGGGCCACTTTGAGTATTTGGTGATGCCTTTTGGTCTTTCTAATGCCCCTTCAGTCTTCCAGTCCTTTATGCATGATATTTTCCGCGATTTTTTGGATAAATTTATGATAGTGTATCTGGATGATATTCTGATTTTTTCGGATGATTGGGACTCTCATGTCCGGCAAGTTAAGAGGGTTTTTCAGGTTTTGCGGTCTAATTCTCTGTGTGTCAAGGGTTCTAAGTGCGTTTTTGGGGTTCAGAGAATTTCCTTTTTGGGATATATTTTTTCTCCCTCTTCCATTGAGATGGATCCTGTCAAGGTTCAAGCTATTTGTGATTGGACGCAGCCCTCTTCTCTTAAAAGTCTTCAGAAATTTTTGGGCTTTGCCAACTTTTATCGTCGATTTATTTCTGGTTTTTCGGATGTCGTTAAGCCATTGACCGATTTGACTAGACAGGGTGCTGATGTTGCTAATTGGTCCCCTGATGCTGTGGAGGCCTTTCAGGAGCTTAAGCGCCGTTTTTCTTCTGCCCCTGTGTTGCGTCAGCCTGATGTGACTCTTCCTTTTCAGGTTGAGGTCGACGCTTCTGAGATCGGGGCTGGGGCAGTGTTGTCGCAGAAAAGTTCTGACTGCGCCGTGATGAGGCCTTGTGCCTTCTTTTCCCGTAAATTTTCGCCCGCTGAGCGGAATTATGATGTTGGGAATCGGGAGCTTTTGGCCATGAAGTGGGCGTTTGAGGAGTGGCGCCATTGGCTCGAGGGGGCCAGACATCAGGTGGTGGTATTGACTGACCACAAAAATTTGATCTATCTTGAGACCGCCAGGCGCCTGAATCCTAGACAGGCGCGCTGGTCATTATTTTTCTCTCGGTTTAATTTTGTGGTATCGTACCTACCGGGTTCTAAGAATGTTAAGGCGGATGCCCTTTCTAGGAGTTTTGAGCCTGATTCACCCGGCAACTCTGACCCCACAGGTATTCTTAAGGAGGGAGTTATCTTGTCAGCCGTTTCTCCAGACCTGCGGCGGGCCTTGCAGGAGTTTCAGGCGGATAGACCGGATTGTTGTCCGCCTGATAGGTTGTTTGTTCCTGATGATTGGACCAGTAGAGTCATCTCTGAGGTACATTCTTCTGCATTGGCAGGTCATCCTGGAATTTTTGGTACCAGGGATTTGGTGGCAAGATCCTTCTGGTGGCCTTCCCTGTCACGAGATGTGCGAGGCTTTGTGCAGTCTTGTGACGTTTGTGCTCGGGCCAAGCCTTGTTGTTCTCGGGCTAGTGGATTATTGTTGCCCTTGCCTATTCCTAAGAGGCCTTGGACACACATCTCGATGGATTTTATTTCAGATCTGCCTGTTTCTCAGAAGATGTCTGTCATCTGGGTGGTGTGTGACCGTTTTTCTAAGATGGTCCATTTGGTTCCCCTGCCCAAATTGCCTTCTTCTTCCGAGTTGGTGCCCCTGTTTTTTCAAAATGTTGTTCGTTTGCATGGTATTCCTGAGAATATCGTTTCTGACAGAGGAACCCAATTTGTGTCTAGATTTTGGCGGGCATTCTGTGCTAGGATGGGCATAGATTTGTCTTTTTCATCTGCTTTTCACCCTCAGACTAATGGCCAGACCGAGCGGACTAATCAGACCCTGGAGACATATCTGAGGTGTTTTGTGTCTGCTGACCAGGATGATTGGGTTGCTTTTTTGCCATTGGCGGAGTTCGCCCTCAATAATCGGGCCAGCTCTGCCACTTTGGTGTCCCCGTTTTTCTGTAATTCGGGGTTCCACCCTCGATTTTCCTCCGGTCAGATGGAATCCTCGGATTGTCCTGGAGTGGATGCGGTGGTGGAGAGATTGCATCATATCTGGGGGCAGGTGATGGACAATTTAAAGTTGTCCCAGGAGAAGACTCAGCTTTTTGCCAACCGTCACCGTCGTGTTGGTCCTCGGCTTTGTGTTGGAGATTTGGTGTGGTTGTCTTCTCGTTTTGTCCCTATGAGGGTCTCATCTCCTAAGTTTAAGCCTCGGTTCATCGGTCCGTATAAAATATTGGAGATTCTTAACCCTGTTTCCTTCCGTTTGGACCTCCCTGCATCCTTTTCTATTCATAACGTTTTTCATCGGTCGTTATTGCGCAGGTATGAGGCACCGGTTGTGCCTTCCGTTGAGCCTCCTGCTCCGGTGTTGGTTGAGGGTGAGTTGGAGTACGTTGTGGAAAAAATCCTAGACTCCCGTGTTTCCAGACGGAGACTCCAGTATCTGGTCAAGTGGAAGGGATACGGCCAGGAGGATAATTCTTGGGTCACTGCATCTGATGTTCATGCCTCTGATCTGGTTCGTGCCTTTCATAGGGCCCATCCTGATCGCCCTGGTGGTTCTGGTGAGGGTTCGGTGCCCCCTCCTTGAGGGGGGGGTACTGTTGTGAATTTGGATTCTGGGCTCCCCCGGTGGCTACTGGTGGAATTGAACTTGTGACATCATCTTCCCTGTTCACCTGTTCTGATTAGATCTGGGTGTCGCTATATAACCTGGCTTCTCTGTTAGATGCTTGCCGGTCAACAATGTTATCAGAAGCCTCTCTGTGCTTGTTCCTGCTCCCAGACATCTACTAGATAAGTTGGACATTCGTCCATGTTTTGTTTTTGTATTTTGGTTCCAGTTCACAGCTGCAGTTTCGTTACTGTGTCTGGAAAGCTCTTGTTGATCAGGAATTGCCACTCTGGTATTATGAGTTAATGCCAGAGTCCTAAAGTAATTTCTGGATGTGTTTTGTTAGGGTTTTCTACTGACCATGAAAGTATGCTTTCTGTCTTCTGCTATCTAGAAAGCGGACCTCAAATTTGCTAAAACTATTTTCCTGCTGCGTTTGTTGTTTCATCTCATATCACCGCCAATATATGTGGGGGGCTTCTGTCTCCTTTTTGGGCATTTCTCTAGAGGTGAGTCAGGTCTTATATTTCCCTCTGCTAGCATTATTTAGTTCTCCGGCCGGCGCTGGGCATATAGGGATAAAAAGTAGGACATGCTACCTGGCTACTTCTAGATGATGCGGTAGGTTTAGTTCATGGTCAGTACAGTTACATCTTCCAAGAGCTTGTTCCTATTGAGGCTTATGCTAGTTCTCTGGCCATGGAGATCATGACAGGTCTCCATATAGTAATATCAGTGTTCGTTTTTGTCTATAGATGGTTTTTCAGTCAGAGTGCGGTCATCTGCTGATGTTCCCCTATGCTCACAATTAGGGTGCACTGTTGTGAATTTACCTTTTTGGCTCCCTCTAGTGGTTACTAGTGATTTGACTCTGGGAATGTCTGCCATCCCTTGTATGCTCACCTGGGTCGTTAGGTCAGGGGTGTTGCTATATAAGCTCCCTGGACCTTCAGTTCAATGCCTGGCAACGTTGTAATCAGAGCTAATCTGTTGTGCTCTTGTCTACTGATCCTGGTTCCTGCTAGATTAAGCTAAGTCTGCTTTCTTGCTTTTTGCTATTTGTTTTTGTTTGCATTTTTGTCCAGCTTGTACATAATCTGTATCCTTACCTTGCTGGAAGCTCTAGGGAGGCTGGAGTTCTCCCCCCGGGCCGTTAGACGGTTCGGGGGTTCTTGAATTTCCAGTGTGGATTTTTGATAGGGTTTTTGTTGACCATATAAGTTATCTTACTACATTCTGCTATTAGTAAGTGGGCCTCTCTTTGCTAAACCTAGTTCATCTCTGTGTTTGTCATTTCCTCTTACCTCACCGTTATTATTTGTGGGGGGCTTGTATCCAACTTTTGGGGTCTATTCTCTGGAGGCAAGAGAGGTCTTTGTTTTCCTCTTCTAGGGTAGTTAGTCCTCCGGCTGGCGCGAGACATCTAGCGACCAACGTAGGCATGTTCCCCGGCTACTTCTAGTGTTGGCGTTAGGAGTAGATATATGGTCAACCCAGTTACCACTGCCCTATGAGCTGGATTTTTGTACTTCGCAGACTTACTTGTTCCTCTGAGACCCTCGCCATTGGGGTCATAACAGTTTGCCAGGCCAGTATTAAATGTTAAATGCATTGCAGAAGCGGGATTATAAGAAAGAAAATTCTGAGTTTTTTTTTCTCTTTCTCATTTTTTTTTCTTTTCCCCTTTACCTCTGAGTGGCTTGTGTTTGCTGCAGACATGAATGTCCAGACCTTGATTACAGGTGTAGACCAGCTTACTGCTCGTGTGCAGGGCATACAAGATTATGTTATCAGAAATCCTATGTCAGAACCTAAGATACCGATTCCTGAACTGTTTTCCGGAGACCGATTTAAATTTAGAAATTTCAGGAATAATTGTAAATTGTTTTTGTCCCTGAGACCCTGTTCATCTGGAGACTCCGCTCAGCAAGTGAAAATTGTTATTTCTTTTTTACGGGGCGACCCTCAGGATTGGGCCTTCTCGCTGGCGCCAGGAGATCCGGCATTGGCTGATATTGATGCGTTTTTTCTGGCGCTCGGTTTGCTTTATGAGGAACCCAATCTTGAGATTCAGGCAGAAAAAGCCTTGCTGGCTATGTCTCAGGGCCAGGACGAGGCTGAAGTGTATTGCCAAAAATTTCAGAAATGGTCCGTGCTGACCCAGTGGAACGAGTGTGCATTGGCTGCAAATTTCAGAAATGGCCTTTCTGAAGCCATTAAGAATGTGATGGTGGGTTTTCCCATTCCCACAGGTCTGAATGATTCCATGGCCCTGGCAATTCAAATCGACCGGCGGTTGCGGGAGCGCAAAACCGCAAATTCCCTCATGGTGTTGTCTGAACAGGCACCTGATTTAATGCAATGTGATAGAATCCTGACTAGAAATGAGCGGAAAATTCATAGACGCCAGAATGGCTTGTGTTACTACTGTGGTGATTCTACACATGTTATCTCAGCATGCTCTAAATGTCTTACTAGGGTTGTTAGTCCTGTCGCCATTGGTAATTTGCAACCTAAATTTATTCTATCTGTAACTTTGATTTGCTCACTGTCATCGTATCCTGTCATGGCGTTTGTAGACTCAGGTGCTGCCCTGAGTCTGATGGATCTGTCATTTGCCAAGCGCTGCGGTTTTGTTCTGGAGCCATTAGAAAATCCTATCCCTCTTAGGGGTATTGATGCTACGCCTTTGGCAAAAAATAAACCGCAGTTTTGGACACAGGTTACCATGTGCATGACTCCCGAACATCGGGAGGTGATACGTTTTCTTGTTCTGCATAAGATGCATGATTTGGTTGTTTTGGGTTTGCCATGGTTACAGACCCATAATCCAGTCTTGGACTGGAAGGCAATGTCGGTGTCAAGTTGGGGCTGCCATGGAATTCATGGAGATTCCCTGCCCTTGTCTATTGCTTCTTCTACGCCCTCGGAAGTTCCGGCGTATTTGTCTGATTATCAGGATGTCTTCAGCGAGTCTAAGTCCAGTGCACTGCCTCCTCATAGGGAATGTGACTGTGCAATAGATTTGATTCCTGGCAGTAAGTTTCCTAAGGGGAGACTGTTTAATTTGTCGGTACCTGAACATACCGCGATGCGTTCATATATCAAGGAGTCTCTTGAGAAGGGGCATATCCGTCCTTCTTCTTCCCCTCTTGGTGCGGGATTCTTTTTTGTGGCCAAAAAGGACGGATCTTTGAGGCCTTGTATTGACTATCGGCTTTTAAACAAGATCACTGTCAAATTTCAGTATCCTTTGCCGCTGTTGTCAGACTTGTTTGCCCGGATTAAAGGTGCCAAGTGGTTCACCAAGATAGACCTTCGTGGTGCGTACAACCTTGTGCGCATTAAGCAAGGCGATGAATGGAAAACCGCATTCAATACGCCCGAAGGTCATTTTGAGTACTTGGTGATGCCATTTGGGCTCTCTAATGCACCTTCAGTTTTTCAGTCCTTCATGCATGACATTTTCCGGAAGTATCTGGATAAATTTTTGATTGTTTATCTGGATGATATTCTGGTTTTTTCTGATGATTGGGACTCGCATGTGGAGCAGGTCAGGATGGTTTTTAAGATTTTGCGTGAAAATTCTTTGTTTGTTAAAGGCTCAAAGTGTCTCTTTGGTGTACAGAGGGTTCCCTTTTTGGGGTTAATTTTTTCCCCTTCTGCTGTGGAGATGGACCCAGTCAAGGTCCGAGCTATTCATGATTGGACTCAACCCTCGTCAGTTAAGAGTCTTCAGAAGTTCTTGGGTTTTGCTAACTTCTACCGTCGTTTTATCGCAAATTTTTCTAGCGTTGTTAAACCATTGACGGATATGACCAAGAAAGGCTCTGATGTAGCTAACTGGGCTCCTGCCGCCGTGGAGGCTTTCCAGGAGTTGAAACGCCGGTTTACTTCGGCGCCTGTTTTGTGCCAACCTGACACCTCACTTCCCTTTCAGGTGGAGGTGGATGCTTCGGAGATTGGGGCAGGGGCCGTTTTGTCGCAGAGAGGCCCTGGTTGCTCTACTATGAGACCTTGTGCCTTTTTCTCCAGGAAGTTTTCGCCGGCAGAGCGAAATTATGATGTGGGCAATCGGGAGTTGTTGGCCATGAAGTGGGCATTTGAGGAGTGGCGTCATTGGCTCGAGGGTGCTAAGCATCGTGTGGTGGTCTTGACTGATCACAAAAATCTGATGTATCTCGAGTCTGCTAAACGCCTGAATCCTAGACAGGCCCGCTGGTCATTGTTTTTCTCCCGTTTTGACTTTGTGGTCTCGTATTTACCAGGTTCTAAGAATGTGAAGGCCGATGCTCTGTCTAGGAGCTTTGTGCCTGATGCTCCTGGAGTCGCTGAACCTGTGGGTATTCTTAAGGAAGGAGTTATCTTGTCAGCTATTTCTCCTGATCTGCGGCGTGTGTTGCAGAGATTTCAGGCTGGTAGGCCTGACTCTTGTCCATCTGACAGATTGTTTGTGCCTGCTAAATGGACCAGCAGAGTCATTTCCGAGGTTCATTCCTCAGTGTTGGCAGGGCACCCGGGAATTTTTGGCACCAGAGATCTGGTGGCCAGGTCCTTTTGGTGGCCTTCCTTGTCAAGGGATGTGCGGTCATTTGTGCAGTCCTGTGGAACTTGTGCTCGAGCTAAGCCTTGCTGTTCTCGTGCCAGCGGGTTGCTCTTGCCCTTGCCTGTCCCGAAGAGACCTTGGACACACATCTCTATGGATTTCATTTCTGATCTTCCGGTGTCTCAGGGCATGTCTGTCATCTGGGTGATATGTGATCGTTTCTCCAAGATGGTCCATTTGGTTCCTTTGCCTAAGCTGCCCTCCTCTTCTGATCTGGTTCCTGTGTTCTTCCAGAACGTGGTTCGTTTGCACGGCATTCCTGAGAATATTGTGTCGGACAGAGGATCCCAGTTTGTTTCCAGGTTCTGGCGATCCTTTTGTGGTAGGATGGGCATTGATTTGTCGTTTTCGTCCGCTTTTCATCCCCAGACTAACGGACAAACGGAGCGAACTAATCAGACTCTGGAGGCTTATTTGAGGTGTTTTGTCTCTTCTGATCAGGATGATTGGGTGACCTTCTTGCCGTTGGCTGAATTTGCCCTTAATAATCGGGCTAGTTCCGCCACCTTGGTTTCGCCATTTTTCTGCAACTCTGGTTTCCATCCTCGTTTTTCCTCGGGACATGTGGAGCCTTCTGACTGTCCTGGGGTGGATTCTGTGGTGGATAGGTTGCAGCGGATCTGGAGTCATGTGGTGGACAACTTGAAGTTGTCACAGGAGAAGGCTCAGCGTTTTGCCAACCGCCGCCGCGGTGTGGGTCCCCGACTTCGCGTTGGGGATTTGGTATGGCTGTCTTCTCGATTTGTTCCTATGAAGGTCTCCTCTCCCAAATTTAAGCCTCGCTTCATTGGTCCTTACAAGATATTGGAAATCCTTAATCCTGTATCCTTTCGCCTGGATCTTCCGGTGTCGTTTGCCATTCACAACGTATTTCATAGGTCCTTGTTGCGGCGGTACGTTGTGCCTGTGGTCCCTTCTGCTGAGCCTCCTGCTCCGGTGTTGGTTGAGGGCGAGTTGGAGTACGTGGTGGAGAAGATCTTAGATTCTCGTCTCTCCAGGCGGAGGCTTCAGTACCTGGTCAAGTGGAAGGGCTATGGTCAGGAGGATAATTCCTGGGTGGTCGCCTCTGATGTGCATGCGGCCGATTTGGTTCGTGCCTTTCACACCGCTCATCCTGATCGCCCTGGTGGTCTTGGTGAGGGTTCGGTGACCCCTCACTAAGGGGGGGGTACTGTTGTGAATTTACCTTTTTGGCTCCCTCTAGTGGTTACTAGTGATTTGACTCTGGGAATGTCTGCCATCCCTTGTATGCTCACCTGGGTCGTTAGGTCAGGGGTGTTGCTATATAAGCTCCCTGGACCTTCAGTTCAATGCCTGGCAACGTTGTAATCAGAGCTAATCTGTTGTGCTCTTGTCTACTGATCCTGGTTCCTGCTAGATTAAGCTAAGTCTGCTTTCTTGCTTTTTGCTATTTGTTTTTGTTTGCATTTTTGTCCAGCTTGTACATAATCTGTATCCTTACCTTGCTGGAAGCTCTAGGGAGGCTGGAGTTCTCCCCCCGGGCCGTTAGACGGTTCGGGGGTTCTTGAATTTCCAGTGTGGATTTTTGATAGGGTTTTTGTTGACCATATAAGTTATCTTACTACATTCTGCTATTAGTAAGTGGGCCTCTCTTTGCTAAACCTAGTTCATCTCTGTGTTTGTCATTTCCTCTTACCTCACCGTTATTATTTGTGGGGGGCTTGTATCCAACTTTTGGGGTCTATTCTCTGGAGGCAAGAGAGGTCTTTGTTTTCCTCTTCTAGGGGTAGTTAGTCCTCCGGCTGGCGCGAGACATCTAGCGACCAACGTAGGCATGTTCCCCGGCTACTTCTAGTGTTGGCGTTAGGAGTAGATATATGGTCAACCCAGTTACCACTGCCCTATGAGCTGGATTTTTGTACTTCGCAGACTTACTTGTTCCTCTGAGACCCTCGCCATTGGGGTCATAACAGTTTGCCAGGCCAGTATTAAATGTTAAATGCATTGCAGAAGCGGGATTATAAGAAAGAAAATTCTGAGTTTTTTTTTCTCTTTCTCATTTTTTTTTCTTTTCCCCTTTACCTCTGAGTGGCTTGTGTTTGCTGCAGACATGAATGTCCAGACCTTGATTACAGGTGTGGACCAGCTTACTGCTCGTGTGCAGGGCATACAAGATTATGTTATCAGAAATCCTATGTCAGAACCTAAGATACCGATTCCTGAACTGTTTTCCGGAGACCGATTTAAATTTAGAAATTTCAGGAATAATTGTAAATTGTTTTTGTCCCTGAGACCCTGTTCATCTGGAGACTCCGCTCAGCAAGTGAAAATTGTTATTTCTTTTTTACGGGGCGACCCTCAGGATTGGGCCTTCTCGCTGGCGCCAGGAGATCCGGCATTGGCTGATATTGATGCGTTTTTTCTGGCGCTCGGTTTGCTTTATGAGGAACCCAATCTTGAGATTCAGGCAGAAAAAGCCTTGCTGGCTATGTCTCAGGGCCAGGACGAGGCTGAAGTGTATTGCCAAAAATTTCGGAAATGGTCCGTGCTGACCCAGTGGAACGAGTGTGCATTGGCTGCAAATTTCAGAAATGGCCTTTCTGAAGCCATTAAGAATGTGATGGTGGGTTTTCCCATTCCCACAGGTCTGAATGATTCCATGGCCCTGGCAATTCAAATCGACCGGCGGTTGCGGGAGCGCAAAACCGCAAATTCCCTCATGGTGTTGTCTGAACAGGCACCTGATTTAATGCAATGTGATAGAATCCTGACTAGAAATGAGCGGAAAATTCATAGACGCCAGAATGGCTTGTGTTACTACTGTGGTGATTCTACACATGTTATCCCAGCATGCTCTAAATGTCTTACTAGGGTTGTTAGTCCTGTCGCCATTGGTAATTTGCAACCTAAATTTATTCTATCTGTAACTTTGATTTGCTCACTGTCATCGTATCCTGTCATGGCGTTTGTAGACTCAGGTGCTGCCCTGAGTCTGATGGATCTGTCATTTGCCAAGCGCTGCGGTTTTGTTCTGGAGCCATTAGAAAATCCTATCCCTCTTAGGGGTATTGATGCTACGCCTTTGGCAAAAAATAAACCGCAGTTTTGGACACAGGTTACCATGTGCATGACTCCCGAACATCGGGAGGTGATACGTTTTCTTGTTCTGCATAAGATGCATGATTTGGTTGTTTTGGGTTTGCCATGGTTACAGACCCATAATCCAGTCTTGGACTGGAAGGCAATGTCGGTGTCAAGTTGGGGCTGCCATGGAATTCATGGAGATTCCCTGCCCTTGTCTATTGCTTCTTCTACGCCCTCGGAAGTTCCGGCGTATTTGTCTGATTATCAGGATGTCTTCAGCGAGTCTAAGTCCAGTGCACTGCCTCCTCATAGGGAATGTGACTGTGCAATAGATTTGATTCCTGGCAGTAAGTTTCCTAAGGGGAGACTGTTTAATTTGTCGGTACCTGAACATACCGCGATGCGTTCATATATCAAGGAGTCTCTTGAGAAGGGGCATATCCGTCCTTCTTCTTCCCCTCTTGGTGCGGGATTCTTTTTTGTGGCCAAAAAGGACGGATCTTTGAGGCCTTGTATTGACTATCGGCTTTTAAACAAGATCACTGTCAAATTTCAGTATCCTTTGCCGCTGTTGTCAGACTTGTTTGCCCGGATTAAAGGTGCCAAGTGGTTCACCAAGATAGACCTTCGTGGTGCGTACAACCTTGTGCGCATTAAGCAAGGCGATGAATGGAAAACCGCATTCAATACGCCCGAAGGTCATTTTGAGTACTTGGTGATGCCATTTGGGCTCTCTAATGCACCTTCAGTTTTTCAGTCCTTCATGCATGACATTTTCCGGAAGTATCTGGATAAATTTTTGATTGTTTATCTGGATGATATTCTGGTTTTTTCTGATGATTGGGACTCGCATGTGGAGCAGGTCAGGATGGTTTTTAAGATTTTGCGTGAAAATTCTTTGTTTGTTAAAGGCTCAAAGTGTCTCTTTGGTGTACAGAGGGTTCCCTTTTTGGGGTTCATTTTTTCCCCTTCTGCTGTGGAGATGGACCCAGTCAAGGTCCGAGCTATTCATGATTGGACTCAACCCTCGTCAGTTAAGAGTCTTCAGAAGTTCTTGGGTTTTGCTAACTTCTACCGTCGTTTTATCGCAAATTTTTCTAGCGTTGTTAAACCATTGACGGATATGACCAAGAAAGGCTCTGATGTAGCTAACTGGGCTCCTGCTGCCGTGGAGGCTTTCCAGGAGTTGAAACGCCGGTTTACTTCGGCGCCTGTTTTGTGCCAACCTGACAACTCACTTCCCTTTCAGGTGGAGGTGGATGCTTCGGAGATTGGGGCAGGGGCCGTTTTGTCGCAGAGAGGCCCTGGTTGCTCTACTATGAGACCTTGTGCCTTTTTCTCCAGGAAGTTTTCGCCGGCAGAGCGAAATTATGATGTGGGCAATCGGGAGTTGTTGGCCATGAAGTGGGCATTTGAGGAGTGGCGTCATTGGCTCGAGGGTGCTAAGCATCGTGTGGTGGTCTTGACTGATCACAAAAATCTGATGTATCTCGAGTCTGCTAAACGCCTGAATCCTAGACAGGCCCGCTGGTCATTGTTTTTCTCCCGTTTTGACTTTGTGGTCTCGTATTTACCAGGTTCTAAGAATGTGAAGGCCGATGCTCTGTCTAGGAGCTTTGTGCCTGATGCTCCTGGAGTCGCTGAACCTGTGGGTATTCTTAAGGAAGGAGTTATCTTGTCAGCTATTTCTCCTGATCTGCGGCGTGTGTTGCAGAGATTTCAGGCTGGTAGGCCTGACTCTTGTCCATCTGACAGATTGTTTGTGCCTGCTAAATGGACCAGCAGAGTCATTTCCGAGGTTCATTCCTCAGTGTTGGCAGGGCACCCGGGAATTTTTGGCACCAGAGATCTGGTGGCCAGGTCCTTTTGGTGGCCTTCCTTGTCAAGGGATGTGCGGTCATTTGTGCAGTCCTGTGGAACTTGTGCTCGAGCTAAGCCTTGCTGTTCTCGTGCCAGCGGGTTGCTCTTGCCCTTGCCTGTCCCGAAGAGACCTTGGACACACATCTCTATGGATTTCATTTCTGATCTTCCGGTGTCTCAGGGCATGTCTGTCATCTGGGTGATATGTGATCGTTTCTCCAAGATGGTCCATTTGGTTCCTTTGCCTAAGCTGCCCTCCTCTTCTGATCTGGTTCCTGTGTTCTTCCAGAACGTGGTTCGTTTGCACGGCATTCCTGAGAATATTGTGTCGGACAGAGGATCCCAGTTTGTTTCCAGGTTCTGGCGATCCTTTTGTGGTAGGATGGGCATTGATTTGTCGTTTTCGTCCGCTTTTCATCCCCAGACTAACGGACAAACGGAGCGAACTAATCAGACTCTGGAGGCTTATTTGAGGTGTTTTGTCTCTTCTGATCAGGATGATTGGGTGACCTTCTTGCCGTTGGCTGAATTTGCCCTTAATAATCGGGCTAGTTCCGCCACCTTTGTTTCGCCATTTTTCTGCAACTCTGGTTTCCATCCTCGTTTTTCCTCAAGACATGTGGAGCCTTCTGACTGTCCTGGGGTGGATTCTGTGGTGGATAGGTTGCAGCGGATCTGGAGTCATGTGGTGGACAACTTGAAGTTGTCACAGGAGAAGGCTCAGCGTTTTGCCAACCGCCGCCGCGGTGTGGGTCCCCGACTTCGCGTTGGGGATTTGGTATGGCTGTCTTCTCGATTTGTTCCTATGAAGGTCTCCTCTCCCAAATTTAAGCCTCGCTTCATTGGTCCTTACAAGATATTGGAAATCCTTAATCCTGTATCCTTTCGCCTGGATCTTCCGGTGTCGTTTGCCATTCACAACGTATTTCATAGGTCCTTGTTGCGGCGGTACGTTGTGCCTGTGGTCCCTTCTGCTGAGCCTCCTGCTCCGGTGTTGGTTGAGGGCGAGTTGGAGTACGTGGTGGAGAAGATCTTAGATTCTCGTCTCTCCAGGCGGAGGCTTCAGTACCTGGTCAAGTGGAAGGGCTATGGTCAGGAGGATAATTCCTGGGTGGTCGCCTCTGATGTGCATGCGACCGATTTGGTTCGTGCCTTTCACACCGCTCATCCTGATCGCCCTGGTGGTCTTGGTGAGGGTTCGGTGACCCCTCACTAAGGGGGGGGTACTGTTGTGAATTTACCTTTTTGGCTCCCTCTAGTGGTTACTAGTGATTTGACTCTGGGAATGTCTGCCATCCCTTGTATGCTCACCTGGGTCGTTAGGTCAGGGGTGTTGCTATATAAGCTCCCTGGACCTTCAGTTCAATGCCTGGCAACGTTGTAATCAGAGCTAATCTGTTGTGCTCTTGTCTACTGATCCTGGTTCCTGCTAGATTAAGCTAAGTCTGCTTTCTTGCTTTTTGCTATTTGTTTTTGTTTGCATTTTTGTCCAGCTTGTACATAATCTGTATCCTTACCTTGCTGGAAGCTCTAGGGAGGCTGGAGTTCTCCCCCCGGGCCGTTAGACGGTTCGGGGGTTCTTGAATTTCCAGTGTGGATTTTTGATAGGGTTTTTGTTGACCATATAAGTTATCTTACTACATTCTGCTATTAGTAAGTGGGCCTCTCTTTGCTAAACCTAGTTCATCTCTGTGTTTGTCATTTCCTCTTACCTCACCGTTATTATTTGTGGGGGGCTTGTATCCAACTTTTGGGGTCTATTCTCTGGAGGCAAGAGAGGTCTTTGTTTTCCTCTTCTAGGGGTAGTTAGTCCTCCGGTGGCGCGAGACATCTAGCGACCAACGTAGGCATGTTCCCCGGCTACTTCTAGTGTTGGTGTTAGGAGTAGATATATGGTCAACCCAGTTACCACTGCCCTATGAGCTGGATTTTTGTACTTCGCAGACTTACTTGTTCCTCTGAGACCCTCGCCATTGGGGTCATAACAGTGCACCACGTAGCTGTAGTCAGGGGTACCTGGTTAGGAGCCCACTCAGATTTTTCGCCCCCCCCCCCCCCCCCCCCCCAAGCTAAAACCCTAGCTACGCCTCTGATTTTACCACATAGTATACTGGAAAGCAGGAACAAAATTTAAGTGTGCAAAAATTGTGAACAAAAATACAATTCACATTTTTGAGAATTGTTTTAATAGCGTACATTTTATGGTAAAAATGACTCTGCAGTATGATTCTACTCATCAGTTTGATTACGGCGATACCAAACATGTTAAATTTTTAAATTATTTTAGTGGTGAAAAAAAAATCAGAAACTTGCAAAACAATGTTTTTGGGTAGTGTCACTATTTTCTGAGACTGGTAACATTTTCTTTTTTCGGTTGATGGAAATGTGCGATAGCTAATCTTTTGCAGACCAAGACAGCATTTTTATTGATACAATATCGATATAGATGTGAAGTCTTGATAGCTTGTTACAGCATTATATGTAGAATTGCATCGACAAAAAACCCCCAGAATTTTTGAATTCGTAAATTTTTCTCGTTTAGGCTGTTTAACTTTTCTAAGCACAGCGATACCATTTATGTTTTTTGATGTTTTTGTTATCTTTATTTTTAATTGGGGAAAAGCGGGTGATTTGAACTTTTATGTTTTTGGGGTTTTTCTTTCATATTTTTTAAAAACTCTTTTTTTTTTTTTTACTTTCCACTGTTCTTAATAGTCCCCATAGGGGACTTGAAGCTACAATTGTCTGAACACTTGTGCTTTATACAGCGATGCCACAGCATCGCTGTATATAGCATAGATCATGGTCTCATTTGAAGCCCGGCCACAGGCAGGGTTTTAAAGAAGTTCTGTAAGGCAAGCACAGTGGGTCTTCAGCAGATCCCCTTCTGTAATAGCAACCGTGGTGTGATCATGTGACGCCGAAGGGCACATGAAATGACGCGTCCCCATGCCGACGCATGTTAGATGCCACTGTCAGGGATTGTATATATACAATATGAGTCCCCACAGTCAACCTATATACAGTATGAGCCCCACATAGTCTCTCTCTATACAAATCGTACAAAAAGAAATACAGCTTACCTAGATTCAATTCACTTTGTTATTCTTGGGTGGTGCACCGAATGCTGTGTCAGTAGGAAGCAGGAGAAACAGACGTAATATCTAACAACACTTCCATGGAAAAAAATATTTTCTTTGTTAAATCATGTTAAAATCTATTTCAAGGAAAAGAAGGGTGTAGATAGGAGAGACCTTACTCGTTTCAGACCAAAAGGTTCTTAATCATAGTGCAACACCCCATGTGAGCGACTCCATTTTATATCATGGTGGGAGGAAATGACAGTGAGTATATTACAAAGGTACAGATATAACATTTTAACCCCTTTACCCAGAAGGTGGTTTGCACGTTAATGAACAAGCCAATGTTTACAATTCTGACTAGTGTCAGTTTACGAAGTAATAACTCTGGAACTCTTCAATGGATCCCACTGATTCTGAGATAGTTTTTTCGTGACATATTGTACTTCATGATAGTGGTAAAATTTCTTCAATATAACTTTCGATTATTTGTGAAAAAAAGGAAATTTTGCAAAATTGCTGAAAATTTTGTAATTTTCAAACTTTTAATTCTTATGCCCTTAAATCAGAGAGATGTGTCACACAAAATAGTTAATAAATAACATTTCCCACATGTCTACTTTACATCAGCACAATTTTTTAAATACTTTTTTTTTTGTTAGGAAGTTATAAGGGTTAAAATTTGACCAGTGATTTCTCCTTTCCAACAAAATTTACAAAACCATTTTTTTAGGGACCACCTCACCTTTGAAGTGACTTTAAGGGGTCTATATGATAGAAACTTTGAAGGGTCTATATGATAGAAAATACTAAAAAGTTACACCATTCTAAAAACTGCACCCTTCAAGGTGCTCAAAACCACATTCAAGAAGTTTATTAACCCTTCAGGTGCTCCACAGGAATTTTTGGAATGTGGAAAAAAAAAATTAACTTTTTTCTTTAAAAAAAATTACTTTAGACCCAATTTTTTAAATTTTCACAATGCCAACAGGAAAACTGGGGGAAACCACTGTTTGGGCACACAGCAGGGCTTGGAAGGGAAGGAGTGCCATTTAACTTTTTAAATGCAAAATTTGCTGGAACAATTAGCGGTTGCCATGTCGTGTTTAGAGAGCCCCCTGATGTGCCTAAACAGTGAAAATCCCCCACAATTGACATCATTTTGGAAACTAGACCCCTCAGGGAACTGATCTAGATGTACACTGTGTGCAGAATTATTAGGCAAGTTGTATTTTGATCACATGATACTTTTTATACATGTTGTCCTACTCCAAGCTGTTCAGGCTTGAGAGCCAACTACCAATTAAGTAAATCAGGTGATGTGCATCTCTGTAATGAGGAGGGGTGTTGTCTAATGACATCAAAACCCTATATAACATGTGCTTAATTATTAGGCAACTTCCTTTCCTTTAGCAAAATGGGTCAGAAGAGAGATTTGATGGACTCTGAAAAGTCCAAAATTGTGAGATGTCTTGCAGAGGGATGCAGCAGTCTTGAAACTGCCAAACTTTTGAAGCGTGATCACTGAACAATCAAGCGTTTCATGGCAAATAGCCAACAGGGTCATAAAAAGCGTGTCGGGCAAAAAAGGCACAAAATAACTGTCCATGAATTGAGGAAAATCAAGCGTGGAACTGCCAAGATGCCATTTGCCACCAGTTTTGCCATATTTCAGAGCTGCAACGTTACTGGAGTAACAAAAAGCACAAGGTGTGCAATACTCAGGGACATGGCCAAGGTAAGAAAGGCTGAAAAGCGACCACCTTTGAACAAGAAACATAAGATAAAACGTCAAGACTGGGCCAAGAAATATCTTAAGGCTGACTTTCCAAAGGTTTTGTGGACTGAAGAAATGAGAGTGACTCTTGATGGGCCAGAGGCTGGATCAGTAAAGGGCAGAGAACTCCACTCCAACTCAGACGTCAGCAAAGTGGAGGTGGGGTACTGATATGGGCTGGTATAATCAAAGATGAACTTGTGGGACCTTTTCGGGATGAGGATGGAGTGAAGCTCAACTCCCAGACCTACTGCCAGTTTCTGGAAGACAACTTCTTCAAGCATTGGTACAGGAAGAAGTCAGTATCGTTCAAGAAAAACATGATTTTCATGCAGGACAATGCTCCATCACATGCCTCCAACTACTCCACAGCGTGGCTGGCCAGAAAGTTCTCAAAGAAGAAAAAATAATGACATGGCCCCCTTGTTCACCTGATCTGAACCCCGTAGAGAACCTGTGGTCCCTCATAAAATGTGAGATCTACAGGGAGGGAAAACAGTACACCTCTCGGAACAGTGTCTGGGAGGCTGTGGTGGCTGCTGCACACAATGTTGATCATAAACAGATCAAGCAACTGACAGAATCTATGGATGGAAGGCTGCTGAGTGTCATCATAAAGAAAGGTGGCTATATTGGTCACTAATTTTTTGGGGTTTTGTTTTTGCATGTCAGAAATGTTTATTTCTAAATTTTGTGCATTTATATTGGTTTACCTGGTGAAAGTAAACAAGTGAGATGGCAATATATTTGGTTTTTATTAAGTTGCCTAATAATTCTGAACAGTAATAGTCACCTGCACAAACAGATATCCTCCTAAGATAGCCAAATCTAAAAAATCCCACTCCAACTTCCAAAAATATTAAGCTTTGATATTTATGATTTTTTTTTTTTGGGGGGGGGGGTTGATTGAGAACATAGTTGTTGATCAATAATAAAAATAATCCTCTAAAATACAACTTGCCTAATAATTCTGCACACAGTGTATGGTGAGCACATTAAACCTTTAGGTGCTTCACAGAAGCTTATAACGTTGAGCCATGAAAAAAAAAAAAATCACATTTTCCCCACAAATATGTTTTAGCCCCAATTTTTGCATTTTCATAAGGGTAACAGGAGAAATTGCACCATACAATTTGTTGTGCAATTTCTCCTGAATACGCCGATACTCCATATGAGGGAGAAAATTATTGTTTGGGCGCATGGCAGGGGTCGGAAGGGAAGGAACATCATTTGACTTTTTGATTGTGAAATTTCCTGGAATCCTTATCAGATCCCATGTCCCGTTTGGAGAGCCCCTGATGTACCTAAACAGTGGAAACCTCCACAAGTTACCCCATTTTGGAAAGTAGACCCCTGAAGGAATGTATTTAGATGTGTGGTGAACACCTTGAACCCCCAAGTGCTTCACAGAAGTTTATAACGTTGAGCTGTAAAAATACGAGTACAAGCATCCAGCCAGGACCCACTCTTTCATGTAGCACGCCTGGGGGTAAAGGGAGATGAGTACCTCTACCCTGGCTACAATTGGCGTAGTTGGCAGGATCAAATATTGCATTTAAGGCTTCTTTCACACTTCCGTCTTTCTTTTTCCGTCACAATCCGTCGTTTTGTGAAAAAAAACCGGATCCAGCAAATGGTGCTGCTGGATCCGTTTTTTTTCTCATAGACTTGTATTAGCGACGGATTGTGACGGATGACCACACTTTTCATCCGTAGTGCACTGGATCAGTCGTAAAATTGCTGTCCGTCGGGCGGAGAAAACGTACAGAGGAACGTTTTTTCTGCACGTCGGAAAATTGCTCAGCGACGGATGCTGCGCTGTCCGTCGGCTATAATGGAAGCCTATGGGTGCAGGATCCGTCGCCGACTGTGAAAAGCAGGAATCCAGCGACGGATGCCGTGTTTTCAAACTGATCATGTGCGGAAGAATTTCCCGTCAGGGAAATTCTCTCTCGCTCGCTCTCTCTCTTTTTACTATTGATGCTGCCTATGCAGCATCAATAGCAAAAAGATATAATGTTAAAAATAATAATAATAAAAAAAATCGTGATATTCTTACTTTCCGTCATCCTGCGCGGCCCCCGCAGCCTTCCTGCGGGCCCCCCCTATGCTCACGATGCTGCTGGCAGCTCCGGTTCCCAGTGATGCATAGCAAAATGACCTTATGACGTAGCGGTCTCGTGAGACCGCTATGTCATCACAGGTCATTGTCTCGCTATGCATCTCTGGGAACTGGAGCTGTCGGCAGCATCGCGAGCACCGGGAAGGCTGCAGGGGCTGTGCGGGACACCGGAAGGTAAGAATATCACGATTTTTTCTTATTTATTTTTTATTATTTTTATCATGGGTTGTGTTGTGTATGCGTTTTCACAGCAAAAAACCGCGGCGAAGACGCATACACAACGTGTGCACTCAGCCTTCTAGGATGCACTGGAACTGTCAAAAAAAACGGCTCCACTGCATCCCTTTTTTACAATCAGCACAGGATCCGTCTTTTCAACATTTTGACAGATCCTGTGCAGATTGTAAAAACGGAAGTGTGAAAGAGGCCTAAGAAACAAACACAGTGTGAAGAAGACTTGAGTATTGGGGAAAATGGTGATGGTGGAATGGACTAAGATGGTGCTGAGCAAGGACTGCAAGATGGAGTTCAGTGTCGCGAAATGGCGAGACAACTGCAAATTGTGAGTGTAACAGAGGCAAAAGGGCGCAAAACGGAATCCAGCACTTCATCAGGTATGCCTACAGTGGGGAATGCCCAACCAACAGCGCGGGAGTAAGGTAGAAGGAAAAGATTCACCCAGTAAGGTGTGACCTGGGGAAACAGGCAGGGACTTTCAAGAAATGGAATGGTGAGTCCGGACAGACTCCACCCATTGAAAGGTGGGACTAACAGGCCCCAGGAGGCAGAGGAGACAATATCATTCATGGGTTGTATGTCGACGAGCGAACAGCCGTGCATGATCATGGCGGAATGGTATAAGCACCTGATGGTGGAAGAAGGTGCTGCGGACATAGAGCTGGCTGGCTCCCTTGCAGAAGAGGCAGAAACTGATGGCAGGGACCCAGAGCAGGTTGGCTCCAGATGGGGCCCCAAGGTAGGATATGGCCTACATGTTGGAGTTTTCCAAGGACTGAGAGGAGAAGAGAGAGTCCGGCGGCTTGCTAATGACCTAAGCTGTTTGAGCTGGTTGATGGAGGAGGGAAGGCAGGATACCTGGACTAAAGATGTGCTGACGAGTCCGTTGGCTGAGCGCTACTGAGACTTGGCATCCTGAGGTTTAGTCACTAACTATAACTTCCATCAAGGCCATAGGTTAATTTGGGAGTTTGGAACTAACCATGATAATTCTGTGGAAAGAAGAATGGTGAATATAGAATATCTGCTGCGAGGGTAGTGTGACCTCATGGCGGGCACGCAGGACCGTTTCCTGAAACTGGATGGTCGTCACGGATTGTACTCGGTTTGTGTGATTTGTAAGGAATGGGACTCTGCTTGGCAGTGGTGGAGGACTGTATTGCCAAGTTTTTAACACTTAGGTTCGGATACGGCTTTAAAGAAGGCTACTACATGCCATTTAACTCAGTTTTATTTAAAAGTACAAAATTAAAGGAATAGTATGATTGCGTACACTTTGTCATATTTTAACATACAATGGTTAAGTACATATAAAGATTAAGTACATATATACACAGTGTCACCAAGGAGCTATTTAAACATCCGTAAGTAATGGAAAACTGACTGAACAAAGAACTAGTCTGAACTAGTGCATACCAAAAACAACTCACATAGCAAATAAAGAAAAAGGTTGCACTAAATTGCACTAAAGCAAGGTCAATGTGAAATACATGAAGTGTGAATAGCATAATGGCTTTTGAAATTCATGAATAAGCACATAAGATGCTTAGCACAAAATTTGGCCAAAAAATGTGAGCCCATCCAGCAACTTCAAGGTAATCTCATGGATCGGATGCCTAGTGTGAACACTTACCTCTGGCAATATCTAATAGGCTTTACTAAGATATTAGCCAGAAGTAAGTGTTCACACTAGGCAGTTAGGTCAGGGACGCATCCGATCCATGAGATTACCTTGACGTTGCTGGATGGGCTCACATTTTTTGACCAAATTTTGTGCTAAGCATCTTATGTGTTTTTTCATAAATTTCAAAAGCCCTTATGCTATTCATACTTCATGTATTTCACATTGACCTTGCTTTAGTGCAACCTTTTTCTTTATTAGCTATTTAAACATCATCCACCTGGAATATCAGAGAAGCAACCACCAAGACAGAGAACTGGAAATTTCACAACACTGCATGGGTGTCACCACTTATGCAGGTATTACAATACTGTACATGTATACGTACAGGCACACAACTTCTGCTTCTATCTTAGTCATGTCTGGCCTCCTATAGTGATTTGCACTATGTGATAAGTTTGGTTCACCCTTGCCCTCCATTGGCCAGCCTTTGGAATAAGATGAATCAGAGATACAAGGCAAACATCAGACAACGGGGCAATAAACCCAAACAATTCAAAAGCTCCCAAGGATAACATAAATCAACAGAAGACAGAGGTTAAATAATTCTCCATATTTTACAATAACAAACAACAAATATAGGACTGTTTGTGAGGTAAAAACCTTCAGACAATGGGAGTAAACAGTTCTCAAAATTTTGTCACTATGAACATTGTCTGTCTGTAAATGTATGACCAGCAATGCTGTTCTGAACATAAGGATGAATGACCTCGGGGAGATCAAAACATCCAACACCGCGGAGACACCATCACGTGTTTCTCAACGCAGTGATCCAGAACACTGCCCCCATCCCTTATGGGAAATATGCAAATGCATGTAGAAAAGCCGCGGAGACACCATCACGTATTTCTCAACGCAAGCAATGAATAGCCAGGTCTTTCATCGGGAAGGAACAACCACGGGAAGGGCAGCATCCAATAAAGGAAAACCACCTATGCCAAAACATGGTATCCATCCACAGACAGCTGTTTCAGGGTATTTGCCCCTCATCAGTGTGGAGTAGGAAACTGGCTACTAGGAGCAGTGCCTAGTGAAAAGGCTATGAACATAAGGATGAATGACCTCGGGGAGATCAAAACATCCAACACTGCAGAGACACCATCACGTGTTTCTCAACGCAGTGATCCAGAACACTGCCCCCATCCCTTATGGGAAATATGCAAATGCATGTAGAAAAGCCGAGGAGACACCATCACGTGTTTCTCAACGCAAGAAATGAATAGCCATCAATAAAGGAAAACTACATATCCATCCACAGACAGCTGTTTCGGGGTATTTGCCCTTCATCAGTGTGGAGTAGGAAACTGGCTACTAGGAGCAGTGCCTAGTGAAAAGGCTATGAACATAAGGATGAATGACCTCGGGGAGATCAAAACATCCATTATTGGATGCTGCCCTTCCCGTGGTTGTTCCTTCCCGGTGAAAGACCTGGCTATTCATTGCTTGCGTTGAGAAACACGTGATGGTGTCTCCGCGGCTTTTCTACATGCATTTGCATATTTCCCATAAGGGATGGGGGCAGTGTTCTGGATCACTGCGTTGAGAAACACGTGATGGTGTCTCCACGGTGTTGGATGTTTTGATCTCCCCGAGGTCATTCATCCTTATGTTCATAGCCTTTTCACTAGGCACTGCTCATAGTAGCCAGTTTCCTACTCCACACTGATGAGGGGCAAATACCCTGAAACAGCTGTCTGTGGATGGATACCATGTTTTGGCATAGGTGGTTTTCCTTTATTGGAAGCTGCCCTTCCCGTGGTTGTTCCTTCCCGGTGAAAGACCTGGTTATTCATTGCTTGCGTTGAGAAACACGTGATGTTGTCTCCGCGACTTTTCTACATGCATCAGCAATGCTGTTCTGTCATGGTTTGAATGCATTCTGTAAATTTCAATATGGACTCAAAATATCCATTTTTATATTCACACTACAATCCACCCATGGCTATTCTGAACCATGCATTATTTATACAACGTACCATACCCTAAGGAGATGATTTTAGCGGATGACTGACATAACGATAATAATGGAAGTGTACACTGTATATAACAATACAAAACAATGCATGCACAAATTATAGCAAAATTTACTATTGTATGTGAAGTTTTGGGTCACATCTTATATATCTTCATCTTGAGTACATACCCCTATCAGCTTTGTCCATAACTGTAAATGGGATGGTATGGCCAACAGACAAGTTTCTTATATATTGGTAGCAGTAGTAGTCTTTGTCATATAAAAATGGCTAGTTTTCCCCAACTGAGCCAAGTAAATCCATAGATTCTGTTGGTTTTTCCTTAAAGCCCCATTTTCCATGGTTGGTCTCTCGGTTTTTGGTCTGAAGATCTCGGGTAGTGACGAAAGTTGAAAGAACCATGCACACGGTAGCTGCAACGATGCACCATTTCCAGATTTTGATCTATAGGAATAATGTATATTATTCTCTCAGGAAAATCCTGCAACTTTCCTATTTTTGAAGTGACTTCCATTGTCACTTTGAATCAGTATTGCGATACTGTAGTACAATACCATTGTTTCCAAAGTCTTAATAGTACTGTTAGCGTTGGACATTTTCCAGGGACAAACCAACATACAGTCCAGACCAAAAGTTTGGACACACCTCATTTAAAGATTTTTCTGTATTTTTATGACTATGAAAATTGTACATTCACACTGAAGGCATCAGAACTATGAATTAACACATGTGGAATTATATACTGTACTTAACAAAAAAGTGTGAACAACTGAAAATATGTCTTATAGTCTAGGTTCTTCAAAGTAGACACCTTTTGCTTTGATGACTGCTTTGCACACTTTTGGCATTCTCTTGATGAGCTTCAAGAGGTAGTCACCGGGAATGGTCTTCCAACAATCTTGAAGGAGTTCCCAGAGATGCTTAGCACTTGTTGGCCCTTTTGCCTTCACTCTGCGGTCCAGCTCACCCCAAACCATCTCGATTGGGTTCAGGTCTGGTGACTGTGGAGGCCAGGTGATCTAGCGTAGCACCCCATCACTATCTTTCTTGGTCAAATAGCCCTTACACAGCCTGGAGGTGTGTTTGGGGTCATTGTCTTGTTGAAAAATAAATGATGGTCCAACTAAACGCAAACCGGATGGAATAGCATGCCGCTGCAAGATGCTGTGGTAGCCATGCTTGTTCAGAATGCCTTCAATTTTGAATAAATCCCAGCAAAGCACCCCCACACCATCACACCTTCTCCTCCATGCTTCACGGTGGGAACCAGGCATGTAGAGTCCATCCGTTCACCTTTTCTGCGTCGCACAAAGACACGTTGGTTGGAACCAAAGATCTCAAATTTGGACTCATCAGACCAAAGCACAGATTTCCACTGGTCTAATGTCCATTCCTTGTGTTCTTTAGCCCAAACAAGTCTCTTCTGCTTGTTGCCTGTCCTTAGCAGTGGTTTTCTAGCAGCTATTTTACCATGAAGGCCTGCTGCACAAAGTCTCTTAACAGTTGTTGTAGAGATGTGTCTGCTGCTAGAACTCTGTGTGGCATTGACCTGGTCTCTAATCTGAAGGCCTGCTGCACAAAGTCTCTTCTTAACAGTTGTTGTAGAGATGTGTCTGCTGCTAGAACTCTGTGTGGCATTGACCTGGTCTCTAATCTGAGCTGCTGTTAACCTGCAATTTCTGAGGCTGGTGACTCGGATAAACTTATCCTCAGGAGCAGAGGTGACTCTTGGTCTTCCTTTCCTGGGGCGGTCCTCATGTGAGCCAGTTTCTTTGTAGCGCTGGATGGTTTTTGCCACTGCACTTGGGGACACTTTCAAAGTTTTCCCAATTTTTCGGACAGACTGGCCTTCATTTCTTAAAGTAATGATGGCCACTCGTTTTTCTTTACTTAGCTGCTTTTTTCTTGCCATAATACAAATTTTAACAGTCTATTCAGTAGGACTATCAGCTGTGTATCCACCAGACTTCTGCACAACACAACTGATGGTCCCAACCCCATTTATAAGGCAAGAAATCCCACTTATTAAACCTGACAGGGCACACCTGTGAAGTGAAAACCATTCCCGGTGACTACCTCTTGAAGCTCATCAAGAGAATGCCAAGAGTGTGCAAAGCAGTCATCAAAGCAAAAGGTGGCTACTTTGAAGAACCTAGAATATAAGACATACTTTCAGTTGTTTCACACTTTTTTGTTAAGTATATAATTCCACATGTGTTAATACATAGTTTTGATGCCTTCAGTGTGAATATACATAGTCATGAAAATACAGAAAAATCTTTAATTGAGGTGTGTCCAAACTTTTGGTCTGTACTGTATACCCAGAATATGTATTCACAGCCATGCACACATATACACATCCTCCATTCTTTGGAAGAGGGCCAATGTAGTCCATTTGCCATATTTGCCCAGGACGTTTTCCTCGAGCTATCTGGCCTCTCGCCACATGAGGAATTGGTCTCTGTTGTGAATGTTGGTACACTGGACACTTAATGATGGTTTCCTTTATCAAATCTAACCTCATGGGCACCCCTCTGGTCTGTGCCAATTGGTAAGTAGCTTTTTCTCCCAGGTGTCCAGATTTCTGGTGTGCCCACTGCGTCAATCCGAGCAGTCCCTCAGTGGTGTCAGTCTTTTTACTGGATTCAGCGACTGATATTTTGGAATGTTCATCTGCTGAGTTGAAGAGTCTTTCCAGTGTATCTGAAGCACAATGAGCATTAACATGAAACACAGTCACTTTAATTCTTTGTACGATTGCCCAGATATCTTCACACAACTCTTTTCCCCATGCTTTGCTATATATACTGGGAACAATCATTACAGGGTACATTGTAGTAGGAAGATTTCCAACCTTTAATGATATTTTTGTCTGAACTGCCTCAATTTGCTTGCCACCTAATCCTGTAATTATAACCTTGCGCCCACTGAATTGTTTTGGATTTCCATAAATCATACTGGCCTCCGCCCCCATATCTACCAAAGCTTTAACTTATTGCTTGTTTTTATTTTTCCAGTTAATCACCAAATCTACGTGGGGGCGTCTATCCATTTCTGGGGCGTGGCCAGCAAGTCAATCTCTCTTATCTTTTTTCCCCATCGATCCTCCATTTCCGATGAAGACTTCTTGGTAGGAGAAAATGATGTTGGGCTTTGAATTACTGTACTAAGAATATGACTTCAGTATAAAGATCCTCAAACCCCGGTTCTGTGAGCTTTGATGGAGATGAAGAGGGAGTGGGCCCTGTCTCTCCCCGTGTCCTGTCTCGCACCCGCTGTGGAGATTCAGAATTTTACTGTAACCTATTTGTTATGTGAAACATCTGGCTTTTTAGTACGTCCTCTCTTTTGATAGAATTTACACATCTCATCAGTACCAATCCCATCTATTTTATCTCTGTGGATGCCATCCTTTATTAAAGGCCATAAATATATCTTTCCGGGTATTAAAGGATCTAGATTTCTAATTACTTTTGACATCATCGTACTGTTCTTCAGAGGGAAAATTACCCTTTTGTTTGGGACCCCAATCTCCCAGATCCCCTGTCGAATTGCCTCCAATGTACTGGCGATTGTTTTCTCAGTCTGATTTCCCATTAGAATCATCATGATATGTTTATAAGCTGGAGGGGCATTTCTAATGATATGGTTCCTAACAGATACACTTCCAACAACTTGCATATATCATAGGTGCTTGTTGAAATAGCATTTTTCATTACCTCCTCCTTCAACCTCTAAGCACAATCTTTCAAAGTAAACTTTGGTTTTTCACTGGGCGGCCAGTTCGCCTCACATGGGTATGCTGCAATGCCATAGCCACAACATCAAGCATAGTACATACCATACTATAGGTTCATGACTGAGTTGGACAAATTTGGGGCCATCCACAGCATCCAACTGTACTCCATGAGCTCTCATCTCCCATAATCTGCCCAAGCTACCAGGGTTCATTTGGCTTTTGAGAAAAATGATCATGAAGGTCATTAAGCTCCTGCTGACTGTAATCCTCTTCAGCATTCTTGGTCCTGTTTACCTGGAGCTGTCTCTACAATCCTCCGATATAGGATGAACTTTCACTGGGTTAAGGGGAGGATCAATTTCCCTGTTCCCATGGAAATGTTCATCCTCAGACTCGGGATCGGTGATCTTTTCGGAGTCATTTGAATTCCAAACATCACTGATCAGGGTTCTACTCTGTTCCTGCTTTGGCTATGGCCAAAGCTACTTTCTTTTTCTTTACCTTTCCTTGCCTCTTTCTGTATTCATACTCCGCTACAAATATGACAGCCTTTTTTGCAACATGCTGATATCCATCACATTTGTCCATTAATAACTTATTCTGACATTGTGGTATAACCAATGCATTCTGGGCCTCACACAACTGTTTTTTCAATTCCTGTACTTTTGTTAACATACGTATTCTTTCCTCATGCTGTTTTCTATATGCAGGCAAAATGATCCATCAATGCTTACCAACAGCACCCAACTCTTTACGTTTCTCCACTTTCACTTTCCATAAGCATGCAACCACATCAACAGGTTCAGCATCCTTTAATAATTTGTCCCATGCTTTACCCAAACCAACACTGTGCGACCACTTGCTTGGTTGCCAAAATAAGATACAGAGCTTGTTCTCAACCTGGAATCTCAATAGACTCATTCACAGACACCTTTTTCTTAAAGAGGCATGTGACTACCACTTGAAATATAACACAATTTTATTTCAAAGTACAAAATGAAAGGAGTAGTATAATTGCGTACACTTTTATATATTTTAAACATACAGAGGTTAAGTGCATATAAAGATTAAGTACATATACTCATATCATCAAGGATGTATTTAAACATCATCTGTCTGGAACATCAGAGAAGCAACCACCAAGACAGAGAACTCATCATCACCAAGGAGCTTTTTAAATATCATCCATCTGGAATATCGGCGAAGCAACCACCAAGACAGAGAACTCCTGGAAATTTCACAACACTGCATGGGCTTCCCAACTTATGCAGGTATTACAACACTGTATATGTACAGGTACACAACTTCTGCTTCTATCTTAGTCATGTTTCTCTGGCCTTATATAGTGATTTGCACTATGTGGTAAGTCTGGTTCGCCCTTGCCCTCCAATGACCAGCCTTTAGAATAAAATGAATTGGAGATACAAGGTAAACATCAGACAATGAGGCAATAAACCCACACAATTCAAAAGCTCCCAAGGATAGCATAAATCAACAGCAGACAGAGGTTAAATACATCTCCATATTTTGTAAAAACAAACAACAAGCATAGGACTATTTGTGAGGTAAAAACCTTCAGACAATGGGAGTAAACAGTTCTCAAGATTTTGTCACTATGAACATTGTCTGTCTGTAAATGCATACCTCCCAACTTTTGAAGATGGGAAAGAGGGACAAAGTTTGTGCGCCGCGGCAAACTTTAGGCCACGCCTCTGACCACACACATTCATAATTAGTCACACCCATATCCACATCCCAGCCACACCCATTTAGCACTGCTGATCACACTGTTTCATATAAAATAATTATAAACAAACAAATATGGCCACACAGTGCTCCATACTGTATAATGACCACACATGATGCTCCATACTGTATAATGGCTGCACATGATGCTTCATACTGTATAATGACCGCACATGATGCTCTATACTGTATAATGACCGCACATGATGCTGCTTACTGTATAATGACCCCACATGATGCTCCATACTGTATAATGACCCCACATGATGCTCCATACTGTATAATGACCACACATGATGCTCCATACTGTATAATGACCCCACATGATTCTCCATACTGTATAATTGCCCCACATGATGCTCCATACTGTATAATGGGCGCACATGATGCTCCATACTGTATACTGGCCGCACATGATGCTCCATACTGTATACTGGCCGCACATGATGCTCCATACTGTATAACGGCCACACATGATGCTCCATACTGTATAATGGCCGCACATGATGCTCCATACTGTATATTGGCCGCACATGATGCTCTATACTGTATATTGGCCACACATGATGCTCCATACTGTATATTGGCCGCACATGATACTTCGTACCATATAATGGCCACACATAGCTACTCCTACACACACGGCTCCGCTCCATACACCTCATACACACACGGCTCCTCTCCATACACCTCATACACACACGGCTCCGCTCCATACACCTCGCACACACACGGCTACGCTCCGTACACCTCGTACACACACAGCTCCGCTCCGTACACCTCGTACACACATGGATCCGCTCCATACACCTCATACACACATGGCTCCTCTCCATACACCTCGTACACACGGCTCCGCTCCATACACCTCATACACACACGGCTCCGCTCCATACACCTCATACACACACGGCTCCGCTCCATACCCTCATACACACATGGCTGCGCTCCATACACCTCGTACACACATGGCTCTGCTACATCCACACTGTACACCTCCTGACCCCACACAAAGCATTACTTACCTCATCCTGCAGCACCATGTGGCAAGTTGGCAACCAGCACAGCCGAGTCCTCAGTCCTGCAATCCACGGAGGTCCCGATCATGTGACCCCTGACTCCTCCCCTCCTGTGACCTCATCACAGGTCCTGTGCGCAGAAAGCAGGCAGCCATACGGAAGGGTAAGGGGCATGGCTTAACACAAGGGGTGTCGGTCCTGCTGTCTGCGGGAAGCAGAGCGTCCCGTGCTGGACAGCGGGGCAAAGGCTCAAAACCGGGACAGTCCCACACAATGAGGGACGGTTGGGAGCTATGGTAAATGTATGACCAGCAATGCTGCTCTGTCATGGTTTGAATGTGTAAAGGGCAAGACTGGGGCCTAGGCATGGCCGAACACTCCGATGTATCTGTGCCCTGGCCTCCCAATACATGAAAATATTGTCCATCACTTTGCGTACCTGTGGCTCCACTTTCTGCACCGTCAGGGTCACCTCTGTTTCACTGTAGATTCCCATCAGTCAGTGTAATAAAGATTGAGACAGTCCTTTTCAACTTTCAAATAAACAGCTTTACTGTTATCTTTATGTAGCACATCCAGATTCTTCACAGCATTTACAACTACACATCTCCTCTTCTTTCCCTGCTCCTTCCTGTCACACAGCACACACCAGGGTTGGACTGTGCAACACGGTTCCTCAGTGTCCTCCCAATTCAGCTCTGCTATGATTAGACCTTCCTTAGTCTGTATCGCACCAGACAAGAGAATTTCCAACTCCGAAGCTAGTTGCCACTTGGCGAGCGACCTGCCCTTAAGTACTGTACTTTGTGGTGACCCAGCGTCCTCCTTTTCCAAGCTCACTGCATCTGGGAGCTCCCCCAGCAACTGCTTTGCCCCAGTACTGAGGGCATCTGCCCATGCTATAAGCTGCCACATACTGGAGCTACCTGAGTCCACATTCTGTCACTATTTCTGTCTTTAGTCTCCTTGCTGCTGTACTAGACTACCGCTGGTCAGGCCCGATGCTGTGGATGGCTGTGCTTCTCCCTTAGTGAACGTTGCATGGTCACTGCTATCGTCCTGGGTGCCCGGGCCCTTCTGACTCAAATCAGGAAGTTCTCCCTCTCTTAGCTGCAACTGACCCCTCCTACATTAACTAGTAACTAACTATGTGGAACTCTAGTACTGTGTACACTATTCTAAGGTCTTCCATCTAGTGGGTAAACTTCAGTACTACGCTTTCCATATTTAACAGGTAAACCAAATAGCAAATATATACATTTAACAGATTACAGGCATAACACCTAGATAAGAAAGACAATATATAAACATATGCACAGTACAGACCAAAAGTTTGGGCACACCTTCTCATTTAAATCATTTAAAGATTTTTCTGTATTTTCATGACTATGAAAATTGTACACAAAAAAGGTTGCACTCTATCATGCCAAAGCATGTCTAATATGAAATACATGAAATATGAATAGCAAAATGGCTTTTGAACATTAGGAAAATATTTAAGAGACGCTTTGCACAGAATTTGATTTAATCAAATAGTGTGAGCCCATCAACCATCGTCAAGGTGGTCTCATTAAACTGATGGGTCCCTGACCTCCCTGTCCAAATGTGAACACTTACCGAAGGCCAAAGTCTGTATGCCTGGGTGAATGTGGACACCTTTGTCAGCAAAGCCTACATATGGGTTGGCCGGAAACAGGTGTGATGAGATGCAATTAAAAACCAGATGGTGACGGGAGGAGTGCTCAGTTAGTCAGCTAACATAGAAATGACAGAAAAAAGACTGGCACATCCAAACTAGTGTGAATAGGTGCATACCAGGAGCAGCTACCTCCATACACAAATATACAAAAAAGGTTGCACTCTATCGTGCCAAAGCATGTCTAATATGAAATACATGAAATCTGAATAGCAAAATGACTTTTGAACATTAGGAAAATATTTAAGAGATGCTTTGCACAGAATTTGATTTAATCAAATAGTGTGAGCCCATCAACCATCGTCAAGGTGGTCTCATTAAACTGATGGGTCCCTGACCTCCCTGTCCAAATGTGAACACTTACCGAAGGCCAATGTCTGTATGCCTGGGTGAATATGGACAGACATTGGTCTTCGGTGAGGGGAGAACTTACCCTAGAAGCCTGAATGTAAATGGTGTATAAAGTGAGACCCTGACCAGCTGCAGCAATAAAAGATAGGGACTCAGCCATGGACACCTGCACCCCCCTCACCCGTTGCTTTGAAGAGACATGGACAGATTATGTTTATGAGTCTGTCCTTTGGCCAACCAGGGAAAAGCAGTGAAGTCATCTTGGCCTTTAGGCAAGAGCATGAGGGCACAATAATCCCCGAGCTTTCCCTGCAGCGTAGACCAATCTAGATTTGTGGTCTAAAGAAGAAAATAAGATTTCTGCAAAGACATTTCATTATTCGGGTACTTTTTGGTCCATTGTTTTGTTTTTGATTTTTATGTCCATTGTTTCTTGTACCAAAGTGGTTTTCTATTGGTAGCAAACAAATAAACATATTAGGGAACAATAATGTATAATGGTTTATGAAGAATTCGAATAGTTTAGTGGTAGGATAATTAATTAAGGTGATTGAAATCGGGTGGAATGTGTAGTATGTTATATATTTTGTAATATGATTTCAACACTCCAATTAATTGATATGAATGATAGAGATATTGATTGGTTTTGTTATTAGTATATATATATATATATATATATATATATATATATATATATATATATATATATACATTTTTCAATGGAGTCCACAGAAAGCTAATTGAAAACTTGTCCAGCCACATGTTAATTGTCCAAATGGTCAGTCTAAACAAAGGAATTTACATTTAGGGTACATTTTACATTTATCTTCAAAGATGACAACCAATGGAATGGATTTGTTCCCATGAGATGGTATCATGTAAATGTTAATTAGACAGATACTTGTTAAGCCCCCAGGGATGCTAGGTGGTGTTCTTATCTATTTGGCCTGAAGGCTTCAGTACACATACCATGACATAGATCAAAAGCTTTCAGATAAGATTGAATGGACAGTTTTTTAACATATAAATGGCAGGTATGCCTGAGACAGGACACAGAGACACAGAGGGAAGAGAGAGGACACTTTGTGCTTGGCTGCTCTTGCTTCCTGGATGATCAGTGATGAACTCCTACCATGCTAATGTAATCTAATCACTAAATGTCCAACTATAGTGACTGGCACTTCTCAATACATATTACTCAACACTCGGTTTGACCTAACCAGACAACCGAAACAAAGCGATCCAGAAAAAATAATTTAATTAAAGCTTTATTGTGTACAGTTCATATCACATGCCCAAATTCCCAAAGCACCCTCATAAGGTGGGAGGCTAGATAATGCATATCAAACTCAGTAGTCCGTAATGCAGGAAAATACATATATACCCCTTAAACCTGTCCTATACACTTTCCGCTGCCTCAGCATACACATAATGCAGATATAGACAAAAGAACGGTGATATCTACCTGCGATACAGCGTCCCACCTCATGTATTTTCCTGCATTACGGACTACTGAGTTTGATATGCATTATCTAGCCTCCCACCTTATGAGGGTGCTTTGGGCATTTGGGCATGTGATATGAACTGTACTCAATAAAGCTTTAATTAAATTATTTTTTCTGGATCGCTTTGTTTCAGTTGTCTGGTTAGGTCAGACCGAGTGTTGAGTAACATGCTAATGTAATGTATGACTTATGACTTTATTGATTATGTGCTATTTTTAAGTGACTGTTTATATTTATTATCTTTTCTTAAGTAAACTCATATTAGTTTATTCAATTGTCGTGTGAGCATTTTATTCATCACAATTCTTTGAGCCGTAGCAAAACACGCCCCATCACTCTGCATCTTGGTCAAATAGCCCTCACACAACCTGGAGGTGTGTTTGTGGTCATTGTCCTGTTAAAAAATAAATGATGGTCCAGCTAAACGCAAACCGGATGGAATAGCATACCCCTGCAAGATGCTGTGGTAGCCATGCTGGTTCAGTATGCCTTCAATTTTGAATAAATCCCCAACAGTGTCACCAGCAAAGCACCCCCACACCATCACACCTCCTCCTCCATGCTTCACGGTGGGAGCCAGGCGTGTAGAGTCCATCCGTTCACCTTTTCTGCGTCGCACAAAGACATGGTGGTTGGAACCAAAGATCTCAAATTTGGACTCATCAGACCAAAGCACAGATTTCCACTGGTCTAATGTCCATGCCTTGTGTTCTTTAGCCCAAACAAGTCTCTTCTGCTTGTTGCCTGTCCTTAGCAGTGGTTTTCTAGCAGCTATTTTACCATGAAGGCCTGCTGCACAAAGTCTCCTCTTAACAGTTGTTGTAGAGATGTGTCTGCTGCTAGAACTCTGTGTGGCATTGACCTGGTCTCTAATCTGAGCTGCTGTTAACCTGTGATTTCTGAGGCTGGTGATTCGGATAAACTTATCCTCAGAAGCAGAGGTGACTCTTGGTCTTCCTTTCCTGGGGCAGTCCTCATGTGAGCCAGTTTCTTTGTAGCGCTTGATGGTTTTTGCCACTGCACTTGGGGACACTTTCAAAGTTTTCCCAATTTTTCAGACTGACTGACCATCATTTCTTAACCCCTTCATGACCGTGGGATTTTTTGTTTTTCCGTGTTCGTTTTTCACTCCCCTCCTTCCCAGAGCCATAACTTTTTTATTTTTCCGTCAATTTGGCCATGTGAGGGCTTATTTTTTGCGGGCCGAGTTGTACTTTTGAACAACATCATTGGATTTACCATGTCGTGTACTAGAAAACGGGAAAAAAATTCCAAGTGCGGTGAAATTGCAAAAAAAGTGCAATCCCACACTTGTTTTTTGCTTGGCTTTTTTGCTAGGTTCACTAAATGCTAAAACTGACCTGCCATCATGATTCTCCTGGTCATTACGAGTTCATAGACACCTAACATGACTAGGTTATTTTTTACCTAAGTGGTTAAAAAAAATTCCAAACTTTGCTTAAAAAAAAAAAAAAAAATTGCGCCATTTTCCGATACTCATAGCGTCTCTATTTTTCATGATCTAGGGTCGGTTGAGGGATTATTTTTTGCGTGCTGAGCTGGCGTTTTTAATGATTCCAATTCGGTGCAGATACGTTCTTTTGATCGCCCGTTATTGCATTTTAATGCAATGTCGCGGCGACCAAAAAAACATAATTCTGGCGTTTCGATTTTTTTTTTCGTTACGCCGTTTAGCGATCAGGTTAATGCTTTTTTTATTGATAGATCGGGCGATTCTGAACGTGGCGATACCAAATATGTGTAGATTCAATTTTTTTTTATTGATTTATTTTGATTGGGGCGAAAGGGGGGTGATTTAAACTTTTATATTTTTTTTATTTTTTTCGCATTTTTTTTTAACTTATTTTTAACTTTTGCCATCCTTCAATAGCCTCCATGGGAGGCTAGAAGCTGGCACAACTCGATCGCCTCTGCTACATAGCAGCGATCATAAGATCGCTGCTATGCAGCAGAAATGCAGGTGTGCTGTGAGCGCCGACCACAGGGTGGCGCTCACAGCTACCGGCGATCAGTAACCATAGAGGTCTCAAGGACCTCTATGGTTACAATGGAGAAGCATCGCCGACCTCCGATCATGTGACGGGGGTCGGCGATGCCATCATTTCCGGCCGCCCGGCCGGATGCGGTAGTTAAATGCCGCTGTCTGCGTTTGACAGCGGCATTTAACTAGTTAATAGCGGCGGGTGAATCGCGATTTCACCCGCCGCTATTGCGGGCACATGTCAGCTGTTCAAAACAGCTGACATGTCCCGGCTTTGATGCGGGCTCACCGCGGAGCCCTGCATCAAAGCAGGGGAGCTGACATCGGACGGTATAGTACGTCCGATGTCAGTAAGGGGTTAAAGTAATGATGGCCTCTCGTTTTTCTTTACGTAGCTGCTTTTTTCTTGCCATAATACAAATTCTAACAGTCTATTCAGTAGGACTATCAGCTGTGTATCCACCAGACTTCTGCACAACACAACTGATGGTTCCAACCCCATTTATAAGGCAAGAAATCCCACTTATTAAACCTGACAGGGCACATCTGTGAAGTGAAAACCATTCCCGGTGACTACCTCTTGAAGCTCATCAAGAGAATGCCAAGAGTGTGCAAAGCAGTTATCAAAGCAAAAGGTGGCTACTTTGAAGAACCTAGAATATAAGACATAATTACAGTTGTTTCACATTTTTTGTCAAGTATATTATTATTATTATTATTATTATTATTTATTATTATAGCGCCATTTATTCCATGGTGCTTTACATGTGAGGAGGGGTATAATAAAAACAAGTACAATAATCTTGAACAATACAAGTCACAACTGGTATGGGAGGAGAGAGGACCCTGCCCGCGAGGGCTCACAATCTACAAGGGATGGGTGAGGATACAGTAGGTGAGGGTAGAGCTGGTCGTGCAGTGGTTTGGTCAATCGGTGATTACTGCAGGTTGTAGGCTTGTTGGAAGAGGTGGGTCTTCAGGTTCTTTTTGAAGGTTTCGATGGTAGGCGAGAGTCTGATGTGTTGTGGTAGAGAGTTCCAGAGTAGGGGGGATGCACGAGAGAAATCTTGTATGCGATTGTGGGAAAAGGAGATAACAGGTGAGTAGAGAAGGAGATCTTGTGAGGATTGGAGGTTGCGTGCAGGAAAGTACTGGGAGACGAGGTCACAGATGTATGGAGGAGACAGGTTGTGGATGGCTTTGTATGTCATGGTTAGGCTTTTGTACTGGAGTCTCTGGGTAATGGGGAGCCAGTGCAGGGATTGACAGAGGGGAGAGGCTGGGGAATAGCGGGAGGACAGATGGATTAGTCGGGCAGCAGAGTTTAGAATAGATTGGAGGGGTGCGAGAGTGTTAGAGGGGAGGCCACAGAGCAGGAGGTTACAGTAGTCGAGGCGGGAGATGATGAGGGCATGGACTAGGGTTTTTGCAGATTCTTGGTTTAAGAATGTACGGATCCGTTAAATATTTTTGAGTTGGAGGCGGCAGGAAGTGGAAAGGGTTTGGATATGTGGTTTGAAGGAGAGATCAGTGTCAAGGATTACCCCAAGACAGCGGGCTTGTGGGACTGGGGAGAGTGGGCAGCCGTTTACTGTAATGGATGGGTTCGTTGGTGAGGTCGTGTGAGATGGGGAAAGACGATGAATTCTGTTTTGTCCATGTTAAGTTTTAGAAATCTAGTGGAGAAGAAGGATGAAATAGCAGATAGACATTGAGGGATTCTGGTTAGTAGGGTGGTGATATCTGGTCCAGAGATGTAGATCTGTGTGTCGTCAGCATAGAGATGATACTGAAAGCCGTGAGATTCTATGAGCTGTCCCAGGCCAAAGGGGTAAATGGAGAAGAGCAGGGGCCCTAGAACTGAACCTTGCGGGACTCCAACAGATAGGGGGTGAGGTGAGGAGGTGGTGTGTGAGTGGGAGACGCTGAATGTCCGGTCAGTTAGGTATGACAAGATCCAGGATAGGGCCAAGTCTGTGATGCCAAGGGATGAGAGGGTCCGCAGCAACAGGGAATGGTCCACTGTGTCAAAGGCAGAGGACAGGTCCATGAGGAGGAGGATAGAGTAGTGCCGCTTGCTCTTGGCGGTTAATAGGTCATTGGTGACCTTAGGGCAGTTTCAGTGGAGTGGTGTGACCGGAAGCCTGATTGAAAGCGGTCGAAGAGGGAGCAGGAAGAGAGATGGGAGGACAGTTCAAGATGGACATGTTGTTCCAGTAGTTTTGAGGTATAGGGGAGAAGTGATATAGGGCGATAGCTAGATACAGAGGATGGGTCAAGAGAGGGCTTTTTGATGATAGGTGTGATTGAGGCATGTTTAAAGCTTGAGGGGAAAACACCAGTTGTTAGTGATAGGTTGAAGAGATGGGTTAGGGTTGGGATGAGGACAGTGGCGAGGTTTGGGATGAAGTGGGATGGGATCGGGTCAAGTGCATAGGTGGTGAGATATGATCTTGAGAGTAGAGTGGAGAGTCTGTCTTCTGTAATGGTGGAGAAGTTGGTTTTGGAGGTGGAGGGCTGGGTAGTTGGGAGGAAGGGTTGTTTACTAAAACTGTCTCTGATGTTCTCAATCTTCTGCTTGAAGTATGAGGCAAAGTCTTCAGCTGAGATGAGTGGGGAGGGAGGAGGTGCTGGGGGGCGGAGGAGAGAATTGAAGGTGTTGAATAACTGTTTGGGGTTGTGAGACAGGGAGGATATGAGAGATGAGAAGTAGGTTTGTTTTGCTGTGGCGAGTGTGGTCTTGAAAGTAGTGAGGGACTGTTTGAATGCGATGAAGTGCTCGTTGGAGTGGGATCTTTTCCATCTGCGCTCAGCAGCCCTGGAAGCTCGCCTCAGTTCTTTGGTCAGGCGGGTGTGCCAGGGCTGTCTGCTGATTTTGCGAGCTTTGGTATGTGTGAGAGGGGCAAGAGATTACAAAGCTGCAGCTATTGTGGTGTTATATAGAGCAGCAGTGTCATCCGCATTGTGTAGGGAGCTTATGTCTGTGAGAGGGAGGAGGGATTCAGAGAGTGAGTGTAGATCAAGGTGTTTAAGATTTCTGCGAGGGTGTGAAAGTTTGTGGGGTGGGGATTGTAGACAAGACAAGAAGTGGAGAGGGAAGAAAATGTGAGTAGGTTGTGCTCAGAAAGAGGAAGAGGTGAGTTAGAGAGGTTAGATAGGGAGCAGAGGCGGGTGAAGATGAGGTCCAGTGTGTGACCATCTTTGTGAGTGGCTGTAGAAGACCATTGGGCAAGGTCAAAGGAGGAAGTGAGAGATAGAAGTTTAGTGGCAGCTGAGAGGGAAGTGTCAATGGGGATGTTAAAGTCGCCCATGATGATAGTGGCGGCGAGGAAATGGAGTAGCCAGGTGGTGAAGTGGTCAAAGAAGGTGATGGCTGGCCCTGGGGGACGGTAGATGACAGCCAGTTGGAGGTTAGAGGGGGAGTAGATGCGCACAGAGTGCACCTCAAAGGAAGGGAGGGTAACAGAGGGTGGAAGTGGGATTGGGGTGAAGGAGCAGTTATCTGACAGGATTAAACCAACTCCTCCGCCATGCTTGCTGCTGGGGCGAGGGGTGTGAGAGAGGTGGAATCCACTATAGGAAAGCATGGCTGGAGAGGCTGAGTCAGAGGGGGTGAGCCAGGTTTCAGTGATGCCGAGGAAGGAGAGTTTGTTATTGATAAAGAGGTTGTTGATAAATGACAGTTTATTGCAGACAGAGCGTGTGTTCCATACCATAGTGCTCCAGATAGGGAAATTGGGGGAGTGGGGGCTGGATGAATGGGTATGAGGTTACTGTGGTTGCGAAGACGTGTAGAGGACTGTGGCAGGGGATTAGAAATGAGTGTGGGGGTGTGATGAGGAGGGCCAGGATTTGGGGATATGTCACCAGCAATGAGGAGCAGCAGACTGAGCGTTAGAAGGTGTGAGCTGCATAGGTCATGATGTGGCCGTATGTGCCTGAAGAGAAAGGATTGTATGTGGAGGAATAGTTCTGTGGAGGAGGTGAGGTGGCTGGGGAGGATGGAGGAAGAAATAACTAGTTCCTTACTGGGTGGAGGGATTACAGGAGATAGGAAGAAATAAAGTAGTATGGGGGTGAATGTTCAAAGAAACCGAAACATTATAGTGGTTTTCTATTCCTTTACCTTCCAGTCAATTCCAGTCCAATTCTAGTCTAATTCATAGCAATTAAAAATCTGCAATTTAAAAGATGGAAATTCAAAGATGGTCAGACACGTCTGGACAGACTCATGGCTTTGAATTTATGTGCACCTAAGGGCTCACAGCTGAGAGAGGATGTGTGCATGTGTGTCCAGAGCACATGTTCACAGTTAAGCCAGGTCATAAAGAGGGGGTGGGGTAGATTGGCCACTCAGGTATGCAAGGAAGAAGCAAGAGGAGTGAAGTACATATGGATAGAAAATAATGGGTAAGCAAAGCATACCAGGTGGGAATTATATGCACTTCGTATAGAAAGACATAGCAGGAAAAGCTGAGTGGATGAGCAGCATACCAGGTGGGAATTATATGCACTTCATATAGAAAAACATAGCAGGAAAAGCTGAGTGAATGAGCAGCATACCTGTGGGTAGACAAAACAACTCGATTAGATGATACAGGTGGTGATGAGGATGATGAAGTATATAATTCCTCGTGTTAATTCATAGTTTTGATGCCTTCAGTGTGAATGTACAATTTTCATAAAGACCATTTGGTCAAAACGTTGCATGATGGCGGAATAAAGTTTTTTCAAATCTTTCACCTGGACTGGATGCTGTTCCATATTTTATTTTGGAGTTTAAACCCTCAACTACCGGAGGTATTTTCGTTTTTGTGTTTTCCTTTTTTGCTCCTCTTCTTCTCAGAGCCATAACTTTTTAAATTTTCTGCCAAAATGGCCATGTGAGAGCTTATTTTTGCAGAACAAGTTGTACTTTTGAACAACATGATTGGTTTTAACATATAATTTACTGAAAAACTGGAAAAAATTCCAAGTGCCGTGAAATTGCAAAAAAAGTGAAATTCTACACTTGTTTTGGGGTTTGTCTTTACCATGTTCACTATGTTGCATAGTTTGGTTGCAGAAGAAACTTGTGAGAGTAGATTATATGGGGTAATTCAACTTTTATCTTCACAGAACATGAGGTACATGCATCAGCTTTCTCAATACAGCATAACAGGAAGTCTGAAAGACCTTTTACCAGAGAGAAAATGAAACCAAAGTACAACAAGTATATGCATTACATTCACCTAAGCATATAACAGTAACAACATCGCCATCTACTGTCAGAAAAGTGTAAACTTCTCCTGCACACAAATAAGTCTGTATCTGTTGCATATCTACCAACACAGTAGATGCTAAAACTGACCATTATGATTCTCCAGGTCATTATGAGTTCATAGACACCAAACATGCCTAGGTTCTTTTTTATTTAAGTGGTGAAAAAAAATCCAAACTTTGGTTAAAAAAAATTAAAAAAAGGTGCCATTTTCTGAGATCTGTAGCGTCTCTATTTTTCATGATTTGGGGCTGGGTGAGAGCTTATTTTGTGCGCACCGAGCTGATGTTTTATTAATACCATTTTGGTGTACAATGTAACAGCGACCAAAAAAACGTAATTCTGGCGTTTTTAGTTTTTTTCTCCTTACGCCGTTTATCGATCAGGTTAATTCTTTATTTATATTGATAGATCTGTCAATTCTGAGCTTGGCGATATCAAATATGTGTATGTTTGATTTTTGTTATTGTTTTATTTTGAATGGGGCAAAAGGTGGCTGATTTGAATGTTTTTTTTTAATTATTTTAATATTTATAAAAACATTTTTTTTTACTTTTTGTATGCTTCAAATGGGAGACTGATGTGGGCGTACTATTACGCCCAACGTCGGAAAGGGGTTAAATTCTACACCGCTATAAAAGCAAAGCTTTGGTAGTTAAAGGTCCACCCCTCCGAAAGTCATATCCTCCTATCTATACTTGCATGAGCCCTCCCCTAACTCCCTGAGGGCACTTAATGTTAGTGCTAGCTAGAGAACTTGTCAAGCACATGGTTTACTCACATTCTCCAGCCAGTGAATAAGGAAGCAGGGAGCACTCAATCTCACTCTGCTCCTCTGTCTGAAAATCAGTACATGCTGGGGCAGGCGTTTGATCAATCGCAGCACAGCTCTTTGCCTGAGCTATGCTGATAACGTCACACAAATAAAACTAATATCAGTGTGGGCTTTGTGGAGATTTTTTTTTTCAGGTAAGGCACGGTCATATGCTGAGGTTCCCTTATACAACAGGATTAGAGTATGCCACCATAGTTGTAATCAGGGTTACCTGGTTAGCGACGCTCAGATGTTTTGCTCCCCCTCACTCAACTAATCATCTGCAAAGGCTTTCAGTCATTACAGAGACATATATATCCTACAGAGAACTACGGAGTATAGACACCCATCGATTTGTAAAAACAGTAGCAATTTTATTGAAAAACCATATAAACAAATAATAACCAACAATATAAAAGGACAAGGTACACATTCAAGCACATGTATGGCGGGACAACCACACTGAAAAGTAGCACCTAGGGCTTAGAAGTGACGCGTGCAGATATCACATAGGAGCAAATTGTTCACTCAGTAGCTAGTAACGGTAACTATAAAGTGCATAGTGCTCTATATGAGTGGCAATTATGCCCCAAGGTGAACTGCATCTTGAGTCATAAGTCAAACAGCATAATAGAAAAGTCCAGCTCTTCCTGTCATTCTTACCCAAATATCCTGAGGTGCCAGTGTGTGCCCGATGGCCCCGACGCGCGTTTCGCGTGAGCTTCCTTGGGGGGACATGTTTGTGTGTCACGCTGGGCTGTATTTATGGGTGTATTGTCAGCTGGAAAGGCCATCGCGCACTTAAATTGGCGCATGCGCACCGCCGTCTACGGAGCGTCACACATCACATCCCCGGCATCTACGGTGCTGCGAGCAGGCAGAGGGAAAAAGCCCTCAAGATGTCACTTCCTGCTCCACCGCTAAGGTATGCCGAAGAGGGCGATGTGCAGGCACCGCTGTGGCGCGCATGCGCGCGTACGTTCACGGCCATTTTCCTCAAGGGAGCAACTATGGGCAGCAGCGACAGTGCTATCTATGGTATGAACAGATGGGGCGAACACTCTTATCCCCATAAATTTATATAAAATCCCCCACTTAACACTAAATAGAATGTGCAGCAGAATGCATTATACCCCATATAAGTGAAAAAGTGCAGCTAGTGCAATGACGCTTGTGTATGATGTCACCTAATAGACATTCTACCGAATACTCGGCCATCGATACTGTAAATAGAAATGAGGTGGTACAACTGTCACAAAACAGTGGCAGTCATGTCCAAAACCACCTCATCCATCTAACAAGAAGTGAGAAAAAGCATCCCAATATATACAGTGAGTAGAATAAAGTGCAAGAAGTGCAAATGTAAACAAATACTGTGAAAGATCTAAATATGATCACCAAATGATCGAAAAGGTGCCCAGTACTGAGCTCGGGCACTCCTTCCACCCCCGTAAGAAAATAGAAGATATGTCCATTGCCCCAGTATTTTCACCCTGACACAGTCCTGCTCCCTCTCAAGGCCTATGCCCCTTACACAAAAGATCCTCCAAACAGAAGAAGGATAATCCGAGAAAAAACTGAATAAAATACAAAAATATATGACAAAAACAGAAAAAAAGAAAATAATACAACATGAATTATTATAGCATATGCAAAGGGGCAATTCCTCCAATATGTAACATCACCCTTTTGTTGCTGTCATACAGTATCTTAGTCATTAAATCGTTCATATATAACATATTCTGTCACTGATTTCAATGTTCTTCCAGATTCTTCAAATGTCCGAGGATACGGCCAACAAGACATCCAGATGTCACGAACACGCCCAGACAAACACCAACGAGGGAAAAGAATACGTGCAGAGGTACTACAAATAAACAAGGACACACAAAATTAAAATCCAGAAGTAGGGAATCATAACGGACCCGAAGCTAGAGATTTTATAAAAAGGATGCAAAGCTAATCTGTTAATTTAACCCGTGTGGGGACATATCCACATTTAACCACCAGTGGGGAAGAATGAGGAATATCCTGAGGAGACACTGGCCTATATTAAGAACAGAGCCGGTTTTGGCGGAATATCTCTCGGAAGAACCCCTCATGACTGCAAGGAGGGCGAAAAATCTAAGAGATGTTCTGGTCAAAAGCCATTATGTAACTAAGATTCCTCCTATCTTTGGCGCTGGTAAAAGAAAATGGGGCTTTTTCCCATGCGGGGACTGCCTGGCGTGTCGCAATCATGTAAGAACACTATCATTTGCCTCTGTGGACGGGAAACAGTTCAAAATTACAGATTACATTTCATGTAGTACCACTTACGTGGTCTACATGGCAAAGTGTACATGTAACCTATCCTATGTCGGTCTGACCTCACGTGAACTGAGGGTCAGAACACGGGAGCATGTCAGAGACATAATGGCTGCTAAAGAGGCAAATGATGATGTAGTTCTCAAGTCAATACCGAGACACTTCAGACAGTATCATAGATGTAATCCGAAGGAACTGAGTGTCTTTGGAATTGATCATGTTAGGGGGGGAATAAGAGGCGGGGATTTAAAGAAAAAACTCGCACAATTGGAATGCCGATGGATCAACATTTTGGGTACTATGTCCCCACACGGGTTAAATGAACAGATTAGCTTTGCATCCTTTTCATAAAATCTCTAGCTCATGTCCCCCCAAGGAAGCTCATGCGAAACGCGCGTCGGGGCCATCGGGCACACACTGGCACCTCAGGATATTTGGGTAAGAATGACAGGAAGAGCTGGACTTTTCTATTATGCTGTGTGACTTATGACTCAAGATGCAGTTCACCTTGGGGCATAATTGCCACTCATATAGAGCACTATGCACTTTATAGTTACCGTTACTAGCTACTGAGTGAACAATTTGCTCCTATGTGATATCTGCACGCGTCACTTCTAAGCCCTAGGTGCTACTTTTCAGTGTGGTTGTCCCGCCATACATGTGCTTGAACGTGTACCTTGTCCTTTTATATTGTTGGTTATTATTTGTTTATATGGTTTTTCAATAAAATTGCTACTGTTTTTACAAATCGATGGGTGTCTATACTCCGTAGTTCTCTGTAGGATATATACATTAGTGGAGTCTTGCCCTGTTATATTCTATGTCCCTTACAGGGTGTTTCCCTCCTGATATCTGATATGCATCAGTGGTATGTGGATTTATTACAGAGACATATGCCTAATGTTATATACAGTGTTTGTTGTACTTTGCCGCCATCTACTCGCTATTGTTATTATATGTTTTATTGTTCAGAAGCTGTAATTCCCACAATGCCTCTCTCTCTCTCTCTGTATCTTCTCCTATCTACTTCCTCACATCCTTTCTGCTGGTTAGTGCCCTCTTGGCAGCACATGCATCAAGACTGAAGAGAGGATTCTCCTATTACCCCTACCTTTAACCCGGCATGTTCTACCTCACCTTCATCCTTTCATCTTCCCTGACATCTTACCTCATCTCATCAAGGTACTGGGAATAAAACTGGTAAAAGGTCCTCACTGCATTGCCCTTCTCGAATTTACCACGTGCAGCTGGTCAAGCATAGGAGGAAAAGGGTAACGAGTAACATTATCTGTCATTGCTTGTACAGAGATCCATGCTCACATCCCTCAGACACATCTCAAATAAGTGCATCGGTGGCAGAATAGTAACAGGACTCCTAAGTCTACAGTGTCTGTGTGCATATGAATTGTCTGCTAGCAAGTCTATAATCATCCATCATTTTAGCAAAAGCATGTCTGCAAAAAGCTCTTTGGATCCCTCTGTGAGGGAAGCACATCAAGTTCCTGACACCACAGATACACCGAGAGCAGAGTCCACGCTTACTGCAGAACATTGCATATGTTCCAAACGTGTAACCAAGTCAACACCAAAGGTCAGAGATAACGTTGAGATGACTTCCGTGACAACCTACATGATTTACGGGGTAGAGTCAATAACTATTTAGCATCACTTGCTCATTTATCTGCCACCAATAATCACTACAAGAGACTGTAAAATACATCACATTCCTAAGTAGCACTGACATGGATGATGCCACAGCAGAGCTAGCTGAAAGGGTGAGTCTACCCAAGGAAAAGACTGTCCTAGTACAAGATGCTCAGAATAAGGCAGAACTCATCACAAACCTCCAAGAGGTTAGGTCACATCGTACAACGTCAACCAAAATCACATCTCAATCTTCCAGATCATCTCACTTTAGGAAAAGACACTCTACATGTCTGACTTTGCCAGATACATGATTCACAGGGAGTTAATAAACATCAGTCTCTCAAAGTTTGATGATCGTGTTGAGAACTATAGAGCCAGGAAGTCGACCTTTCAAGTAGTAATCCTTATCCTCATTGCCAAGGAACAGCTGGATTTGCTTATTAACTGGTTAGGCCCAGAATCAGAAGCCATAGAATGTGCCTTAATTAAGGGACAGCAAACTGTTATGATCTGGTGGCCTAAGAGCAGCATGAGACGTACTCTGGAGAAGGTGGAACCTGTACTGACCGCAGACCCTGAACTTAACACCGCAACTAGAAGTTGCCGTGGAATGTACCTATCACTCCCTAGACATCTCGACACAGCCGGAGGACTAATTACCCTTAGAGATAGAAAAGGGAAAACTATCTTGCCTCAGAGAAAATCCCCAAAGGATAGACAGCCCCCTACAAATATTGACTGTGAGAGGAGAGGAAAAAAACATACACAGACTGAAATCAGAATTTAGCAAAGGAGGCCACTTCTAGCTAAATAGAAAGGATAGGACAGAGTACTATGCGGTCAGTATTAAAACACTAGAAAATATCCACCACAGAAAATACAAAATCTCCACAGCTAACTAAAGATATGGAGGGTATATCTGCATCTCCAGAGATACCAGCTTGGCTAAACAAATCCTTATACTGACCAAGCTGGACAAGACAAAAACATGGAAAAGAACTGAACAATAAGGTCACAGCATGTGGACAGCAAAAATCAAGGCCAGAACTTATCTTTGTTGAAATGAACAGCAAAGCAGGAGAGACTAGGCAGGGATGTGAATCCTCCAGGAACAATGGACAACTGGCACTGACTAAAGGGTCAGGCAAGACTAAATAGCCCAGTCAGAATTGCAAAAAGTGAACACACCTGATAAATGCTGAGATTCAGAGACAGCAGCGCTACCACTTACAACCACCGGAGGGAGCCCAAGAGCAGAATTCACAACAGCAAACCTTCCAAAAGATAACTAACAAGGACAACCAAAAACTTCAAGATCTAAGCTACCTGTAAAGGAAATAGAATTGGTAAAATTAGACCCACGTCTTTCAGGATTGAGTTACATTAACACTGCTCATGGTTTAAATCCAGTAGTATCCAAGATGCCATACAATATGCAGGAAAACTGGGCAGACCACAGCTCAAGGTACAAAAAAGAGATAGTGTCCTTTCCAGGGCCGTATTTGCCACTAGGCACTTGAAGGCACGTGCCTAGGGCGGGACGATGCGGGGGGCGGCACCCGAGCAAGTTTTTTTTTTTAATTAAAGTCCGGGATCACCTCCCGACCGATCGCCCCCCCCCCCCGCCTGCCTGCCTCCTTGATGACGTCATAAGTGCAGCGCCCCAGAGTCCTGGTCGTTGCAGTATTGTCGCTCTTCCACCAGGGAGAGTGATGGTACGTCTGATGGCACTAAAGGAGTTCGCCTGACCAGGTATCACAGCACACACTACACTTCACACTCCGGCCACCAGGGGGAGCTAAAGGTCCTATCTATTAGGCCACTCCTCACACTCTGGTAAAACTGGGGATTGGATAGGAAGTTAGGGAGAAAGCTGTCTGGGTGCGACCCAGGAAAGACCTGTCAGGCAGACAGAGAGAGAAGGAGGAACATCTGAGCTGCAGACAGAGGTCCCTGTCAGGGGTGGGATCCTGGCAGAGACTTAGCAAGAGGTAGAACGTTACGGAGCTGCGCCTGCACCTGATTGTGGCAGCATCCTAAGAAAGGACAAGAAGCGGAGTATATCGTGGAGAAGTGAGAAACGAGATCACAGCACAAGGAGATAATACCGGGAGGAGTCTTGCCCTAAGACCGGCAACATCCTTCTGAGGCGCGTAGCCGGTGGCCCGAACATCGAGGGAGTAATAGGCTCTTTGCATTACTTCAAACTACGGCAGGACAGTTAATTCCAAGTTGGCTGTCCAACCTTTAACCTAATGAAGACAACGGAGGCAAATTGTGGAAGAGGGGCGTCTCTAGGGTCCCTATAAAATAGCTCCAGGCCTACCCTGTCATACGGGTCGTCCTATCCATATCATCTGGGGGACGGAGAGAGAATATCAGAAACATACACAACAGTTGTGAGGACTATCCCATGGTGCTCAGCAGGGAAGTACTACAACACACAGGCGCTAGTAGGAAGGCTACTGATTTCCACCTGCAAAGGGAACTCTGGATGTGCCTTCGGACCGGCCGGATTCAGCTAGCCCTGTTAACGGCGCTCTGAATTGTGGACGCTGAAGTCTACAGTAAAAGGTAAAGAGACTGCAACCCCGTGTCCTCGTTATTTACTGCGACCTACACCATCACCATCTACCTTACTGGGAAGCCCTGGGGACATACTTCACCTGTGGGAAGGTATTCCATCTAGCTGCCATAACATCACCCCAGCGGACCCCTAAGCCGCGTCGGTCACCCTGACCGAACACCACAGGTGGCATCACGAACACTTGACAAACTACACCGCCTTTTAATTGGGCGCCCCTTAGCAGGGCCACGGACCGGGTCGGGCCACCGTGACATCCCCAGAACTGAGACAGAAGGACCTGGTACCGAGTACCCCACTGCCCTGCGCCTGGGGGCGATCCAAATCTTGGCGTCACGAACAGGATCTACTTAAGCCTGAGAATCGGGTCATGTGTGCCTTAGAACTGTGCCAGAATTGTGCTTGAACTGTGATTTGCTTAAAGACTGTGTATTGCCATTTGCCGCCAAAAATTCCCACCAAAACCGCTGCCATTACAGCGCCACGAGGAGCGCAGAAGAAGAAGAAAGGCGTGGAGTTGTGGGCGTGAACGAACTGAGAAGCGCGAAAAATAATGGCCGCCCAATTTAAATATCTGTGTACCTTGAGAACGTGTCCATCAGCAGCCGAGATCCGCCTCCTGATCCTCAATGGTGGGCGGAGACAACAAAAACGAAACCGCCCACAAAGGAGAGAGCGGGAAAAGGACAAAGAAGAAGTCAGCCACGTGGAGGACGCCATGGCCAGCCACCCGGAGCAGGACCGTGGGGTCGGAGCAGAGGACTCCCCCAGCTACCCGGAGGGGCACCGTAACCAGGCCTCCACCGCTGATGCTGAATTCCTGCAGGCCGGAGTGGACGAGCTCAGCGACCAACTCCGGCGGACGCAGCTGAGCACTGAGGCCGGGTGGAAGAAGACCTTCGTCGGGAGCCTCCCCAGACACCTGTCGGCAGCCTCGTCTGGTCCGGAGCAAGAAAGAAGTTCCAGTGCTCCGAAGCCAGAAAGCAAGGCCCTGCCGGAAAGCGAGATGCTGCCAACAGAGATGACAACGCCGCAGCACAAGGCCCTGCAACCAGCGTTCCAGACCCCAGCGGAGACAGAGCAGACCGGCACCGGAGGGACCGCATCTGAAGCAGGTATGAAGAACGACCCTGCCCTGATGACTGACACCACTCCAGCAACTGCTCGTGCCACCGCTACTGACTCCGTTCCAGTGACTGATCTTGCAGCAGCGCTACCTGCTGCCACAACTAAGACTAACGACATTAACCCCCTAGTCTCTGAACTAGCGAGTCCCAACACTACTACCACTACGACTATTACGCCTACTTGTACCTTAACTAAGACAACTGTGTGCACTGTCACAAATACTGAAACTGTCGTGGCCACAGAGCCAACTCCAATGGTAACCGGTGCCCAGGTTACCCCTGAACGGAACACTGTGGGTACTCAGACCCTTGTCTGGAGTGAGGGAGCACCCTATGTAGCACCTGGTAGCCGCCAGTATCCAACCGGGCTACCTCCACCAGTGCTACCTCCAGAGCTGCAATAAACCTCAAAACCACGGCTTGTAAATAGTTAACTGTTTGTTTTCCTGTTTTTGCTGCTTTAAAACCCGTCTAGGGTTATTCTTCTTAAAGGGATCCTTTTGTTGACCCGGGATCCCTACTGTTTCCAGTTTGCCAAAGTTTATTTTAAAAGAACTGCAGAATCATGAACTGCGCATGATCAGAAACTGTTGCTGTATATAGTTTGCACCTTCTTAAAGGTGCTCCCTACTGGTTTTACAAAAAGAAGAGCTTTTTGAAGAGACTGTTCCTGATTGCAGCGTGAAAGTTCTTACTTTGAACTGACTTGCAAATTGATGGTTTGCACTACCTCAGAAGAGACTTGGTTCCCCCTTAAAGGGAATGTACATTTGTTGTACTTAGCCTAAGACATGATAATGTTGCCTTAAATAGCTAGATAGTAATAATGTTTTATATAGTGATAGTATGTAGTTAGTAAAGATAGTGATAAGGAATAGAAGTGTTGATAATGTTCTTTAAATAAAATTGAAGTTAAAGTAATTGCTAGGTTACATAGAATTAGACTAAAGGGAGAGTGCAGTAGGCCCGGAGGGGTAGACAGATAGTCCTGCATACGTGAAAGTAAAAGAGAAAAATAAAGAAAATGTTGATTAATACTGTAGAATTTTATAGCATGCCTTTAGTGGGTATACGCCCTTAAAGGAAAAGTTTGCACTTAGTAGATAGTAGATAGCATAACCGTATGGGTTATAACAGTTATTTATAGTTAGTTAATTAATAAGTGTTATTTAAAATCTTAAGCACAATGTAAATATGTTCTTGTTTGTAACGTTCAAGTGTCCTCACCTCCCATAAAGGGAAGCACTGTTATATTTAATTGTTTACAGCATTCCAAAAATTTTGTATGTCTTTTGCTAACATGTATTGTTGTTCTTCTTTTCCCAGTCCGGGAGTACTGGACTTAATGGGGGGGGGGAGTGCAGCCCCCCAGAGTCCTGGTCGTTGCAGTATTGTCGCTCTTCCACCAGGGGGAGTGATGGTACGTCTGATGGCACTAAAGGAGTTCACCTGACCAGGTATCAGTGTCACACACTACACTTCACACTCCGTCCGCCAGGGGGAGCAAAAGGTCCTATGTATTAGGCCACTCCTCACACTCTGGTAAAACTGGGGGGTGGATAGGAAGTTAGGGAGAAAGCTGTCTGGGTGCAACCCAGGAAAGACCTGTCAGGCAGACAGGGAGAGAAGGAGGAACATCTGAGCTGCAGACAGAGGTCCCTGTCAGGGGTGGGATCCTGGCAAAGACTTAGCAAGAGGTAGAACGTTAAGGAGCTGCGCCTGCTCCTGATTGCGGCAGCATCCTAAGAAAGGGCAAGAAGCGGAGTATATTGTGGAGAAGTGAGAAACGAGATCACAGCACAAGGAGATAATACCGGTGTAATAATTATAGGGGATAATTCAGGAGACTCTTTGCGTGGAACAAGACAACAGGACACAGTTTTATAAGTGGTAAAGTTTATATTATCACACGGTGATTCAAACAGGTGCAGAGAGAAACTCAAGTCCACAACACTTGGTGCAAATAATAAATGCAGCTTAGCAGTCCATAGGAAACTTCAGAGGTAGATGCAAACAAAGAGAAAGTCTATGAAGCACAGTTATTCTTGAGGAAACTTGACACGAATAGATCTTTGACCAGACACAGATAGATATGCTAAAAGGCAGTTCAAATCATATCTTAGCTCAACCAGGGAGGCCTGGTTAATAGTCTCAGGTTTTGCAGAGCAGCAAACAGCTTACATGTCCAACAAATGCAGATGGAAGTAACACGAGCAGCAGATGAAGGAGGATTACTGAACACTGGTGTATGCAGCAGGAACTCAGAGCAGAGTGGCAGGATCTCCAACACAGGTTCACAGGAGCAGGTGCAGGTGTAAGGCCAGGGAGTAATCAGGAGCTGGATGCAAAGCAGAATAATCTAGCACAGACTGAAGGCTGGGGTGGAGTTTTATAGCAGGAAGACAAGTGCACATGAGACCAAAGACGCCATATTGGAAAAGGGCAGTAATGCACAAAAGGTAAAAAATGTTCAGAGTCCTGACATTACTCCCTCCTTAGAAGTGGCCTCAGGACGATCCTGGACCTGGTTTCTCAGGGAATCTCTGATGAAAACGAGAAATCTTCTGTTGGGCATTGATGTTTTCCACAGGTTCCCAAGAGTCTTCCTCAGGGGGATATCCCTGCCATCTTATCAGATATTGGAGCCGATTCCTGCGAATCCTGGAATCAATAATTTCCTCCACCACAAATTGTTCTTGCCCATCAATCAACACAGGCTGCGGAGGTGGCACAACACGTCCCTGGAAGGTATTAGGAGATACAGGCTTTAGTAAAGATACATGAAAAACTGGGTGTACCTTCATTGTCCTAGGTAGCTTCAGCCGGCAGGCCACAGAGCTCACAATACCGTTGATCTTGAAAGGGCCAATTAATTTCTGTCCAAGTTTTTGTGAAGGAACGTTTAACTTCAGATTCTTAGTTGCTAACCACACGGAATCTCCTACTTTGAACATGGGTGCAGGTTTACGGAATCTATCAGCCGATCTCTTATAACGTTCTTGAGCTGTGGTCAGGGATTCCTTCAGAACCTCCAGATTTTGTCTCATCGCAGTCAGCCTTTCCTCCACTGCCGGAACCGGAGAATTAATTGGAGACCTAGGTAAAATACACGGATGATAACCCAGATTGGCAAAAAAAGGTGTAAATTTAGTGGAGGCGCTCTGAGAATTATTATATGAAAATTCGGCTAATGGCAACAACTCCAACCAATCACCCTGGAGATGGCTGACATAGCATCTTAGATATTGTTCCAGCGTCTGGTTGGTACGCTCAGTCTGACTATTTGTCTGGGGATGGTAAGCAGAAGATAGAGAGAGATTAATATTGAGTGCAGAGCAAAACCCCTTCCAGAATCTTGAAGTGAACTGTACTCCACGGTCAGAGATGATCTCATCCGGCACCCCACACAACCGAAAGACATTTTGTATAACCAAGTTCACTGTATCTTTAACTGAGGGGAGGCCGGTGCCCGGAACAAAATGAGCAGCTTTAGTCAGGCGATCAACTACCACCATGATTGTATTCATGCCCCCCGATGTAGGCAGCTCCACAATAAAGTCCATTGATATAGACCCCCAAGGGCGAGATGGAACAGGTAATGGTTGTAGAAGACCCATAGGTGCCACATGAGGAGTCTTGTAATGGGCACATACCTCGCAAGAGAGAACATAGTCCTTGGTATCCTTCAGGCAAGTTGGCCACCAGAAGAATCGGCTCAGGAACTCTTGTGTCTTCTGTACCCCCCTGTGACCAGCCAACTTAGAGTCATGTACCAACTTGAGGATCTGCAGACGGACAACCTCGGGGACGTAGATACGTCGATCTCTGAACCACATGCCACCCTTAAAGACAAGATTAATATCCACAGGTGGGTTGGCCAGAAATACATCACCTTCATAGGCCTCCTGCACTCCTTCCACAAGTCCTGATCGTGGATAACTCCGATGAAATTGGCATCAGATAGAATGGTCTTGGACCGGGCTCCAGGTACAGAATCCACAGCATGGATTCGGGATAAAGCATCAGCCTTCCCATTACGAGAACCTGGACGGTACGAGATAACAAAGTTAAATTGATTTAAGAATAAGTTCCAACGAGCCTGACGAGGAGAAAGACATCTAGCGGATCTAAGGAACTCTAGATTGCGATGGTCAGTTAGCACTATGATCTGTTGTGCAGCTCCTTGCAGATGATGCCTCCATTCTTTGAAAGCCGCAATAATAGCCAGCAATTCCTTGTCTCCCACGTCGTAATTCTTCTCTGCTGAGGTTAGTCTACGGGAAAAGAAAGCACAAGGATGTAGCAGACCCTTCTCTCCAGTTCTTTGGGAGAGAATAGCCCCCAAAGCATTATCAGGAGCGTCCACCTCCACAATGAAAGGATGTGTTGGATCTGGGTGTATCAACAGCGGTGCTGATGTGAAACAGATCTTCAGCCGATCAAAAGCTTCTTGAGCCTGTGATGACCACTTAAAGGGCTTTTCCTTCTTTGTCAAGGAAGTAATGGGACGGACAATATCAGAAAAATTTCGAATGAAGCGTCTGTAGAAATTTGCAAAACCAATAAAACGTTGGACCTCCTTAACGTTCTTGGGTGCCGGACAGTCAAGGATAGCCTGAATCTTACCAGATTCCATGTTCAGCCCCTGGGGAGAGATGATATAACCCAAGAACTGTATCTCAGAACGATGGAATTCGCATTTCTCCGACTTGATATACAGTTGGTTCTCTTTCAGACGTCTTAAAACAGTTTTGACATGTTCTTCATGTTCCTGTAGAGAGTCACAAAAGATTAGTATATCGTCCAAATAGATCACCACAAACTGGTCCAACAAATCTCTGAAGATGTCATTAACAAGGTGTTGAAATGCTGCAGGGGCGTTACAAAGCCCGAAGGGCATCACAAGAGATTCAAAGTGTCCATACCGGCATCTGAATGCTGTCTTCCACTCATCCCCTGGACGAATACGCACCAAATTATAAGCCCCACGAAGATCCAGCTTAGAGAACACCTTAGCATGGCGGACTCTTTCCAGTAATTCGGGAATCAGAGGCAAAGGGTAACGATTTCGTACGGTTACCTTATTGAGTTCCCGATAGTCAACACAGGGTCTCAGGGTCCCATCCTTCTCTTTACAAAAAAAATGGGTGCCCCTGCTGGTGAGGAAGAAGGACGTATGAAGCCTTTGGCCAGATTTTCATCAATATACTCCTTTAAGGCTTGAAGCTCAGGTGTCGCCAAAGGGTATACGTGACCAAAAGGAATATCTGCCCCAGGAAGCAACTCAATGGAACAGTCATAATGCCTGTGTGGAGGAAGCTGATCTGCATTTTTCTTGTCACAGAGGTCAGAGAACTCTTTATATGTTGGAGGTAAAGAAAATACCTGTACATGTGGTTCCGTAGCCGTGGACTCAGGGACAGCTTCTGTTAACGCTGAGTTGCTCCTTGTTGGAAAGATAATCTCCTTGGTCTCCCAGTTGATAATTTGGTTCTGAGAACGCAGCCAAGGAATGCCTAAAATCACAGGAAAATGAGGAGAAGAAATTAGCAAGAAAGAAAGTTGCTCCTGATGATTAGGCTCCAACAAAATTTCAAGGGGTGCGGTCTCCTGATCCACAGGCCCAGAGATTAAAGGTGACCCATCCACTGTTTCCATGGTAATTGGAGAGGCTCTTTGCTGAATTTTAATACCATGTTCCTTGGCAAATGCAATATCCATGAAATTGCCACCTGCACCAGAGTCAATCATAGCTGGACTGGAAATCCACTGTCCTGAACACAGGATCTTAATAGGGAGAGAACAGTGAGAGTTCTTTTCCTTCAGCTCCTTGGGGGGTGAAGTCATAGAAAGTAAATGGAATACAGCGTTTAAAGGCAGGCTACATTCAGAGATGTCAGATTCATCATCACAGTTGTCATACTCCCCTATTGCTGCTAGCACCTTGTTAGGCCGTCTAGGACACTTAGGACAATTGATCAAGAAGTGGTCAGACTGGCCGCAGTAGAAACATAGACTTTCACGAAGGCGATGCTCCCGGCGCTCATTGATCTCGCGTTTCTGAACGGAATCAATTTGCATGGGCACCTCCTCCACTTCTCGAGATGTTTTACCTGCAGGCTCTTTGGAAGGAAGGGAAAAGTTAGAAATACGGTTATATGCAGCAAATTTCTCCTGCCTACGCTCAGTAAGGCGAATGTCTATGCGCACACAATGCTGTATAAATGTCTCTAGTTCTTGTGGTGACTCCGAGCGAGCTAGTTCATCTTTTATAATACTAGACAGACCCCTTTTAAAAATAGGCAATTGTGCATAACTGTCCGAATTGGTATCTACCGCCAATCTCCTGAATTCAGTGGCATACTCAATAACAGAACGTTTAGCCTGGCGTAAAGACAACAAAGCAGATTCAGCGGTTGCACGGCGATTAGGGTCATCAAACATTAATGCCATAACGGCCAAGAAATCATCCAAGTCATTTAACCATGGGTCACGAGACTCAATCATCGGATTCGCCCAGGCGAGCGCTCGTGAGGTCAGTAGCATTATTACACACAATACTTTGGATCTATCAGTAGGAAAACGGTCAGCATACACATCAAAATATAGCATACATTGATTCACAAAGCCACGAAATTTGTCGCGATCACCAGTAAATCTGAATGGGGGCAACTTAGGTGGGCTAGCTGGTGGCGGTTGCCCAGAGGGTAAAGTCACTTGTGCAGCTATTTGCGTGCTTATGTCCTGAAAAGCCCGTCCATACTGGGACTCTATGCCAGCAAGTTTGTTTTCCTGGGCTGCCATGCGATTGCTTAAGTCCTGCAAAGTTTGTCCAAACACTTGTTGATTGTGTTCAAAGCTTCCAAACTTCTTTTGCAGACCTTCCACATCTTTCTGCAGTGATCTAATTATGGAAAACACCTGCTCTAATCTGCTTTCTGCAGTCATTGTTCCAGCAGTGTCCTTTTTTTTTTATGGAGGTCGTTATCCTGTAATAATTATAGGGGATAATTCAGGAGACTCTTTGCGTGGAACAAGACAACAGGACACAGTTTTATAAGTGGTAAAGTTTATATGATCACACGGTGATTCAAACAGGTGCAGAGAGAAACTCAAGTCCACAACACTTGGTGCAAATAATAAACGCTGCTTAGCAGTCAATAGGAAACTTCAGAGGTAGATGCAAACAAACAGAAAGTCTACGAAGCACAGTTATTCTTGAGGAAACTTGACACGAATAGATCCTTGACTTAGTCCAGACACAGATAGATATGCTAAAAGGCAGTTCAAATCATATCTTAGCTCAACCAGGGAGGCCTGGTTAATAGTCTCAGGTTTTGCAGAGCAGCAAACAGCTTACATGTCCAACAAATGCAGATGGAAGTTACACGAGCAGCAGATGAAGGAGGATTACTGAACACTGGTGTATGCAGCAGGAACTCAGAGCAGAGTGGCAGGATCTCCAACACAGGTTCACAGGAGCAGGTGTAAGGCCAGGGAGTACTCAGGAGCTGGATGCAAAGCAGAATAATCTAGCACAGACTGAAGGCTGGGGTTGAGTTTTATAGCAGGAAGACAAGTGCACATGAGACCAAAGACGCCATGTTGGAAAAGGGCATTAATGCACAAAAGGGAAAAAATGTTCAGAGTCCTGACAACCGGGAGGAGTCTTGCCCGGCAACATCCTTCTGAGGCGCGTAGCCGGTGGCCGGAACACCGAGGGAGTAATAAGCTCTACGCATTACTTCAAACTACGGCAGGACAGTTAATTCTAAGTTGGCTGCCCAACCTTTAACCTAATGAAGACAACGGAGGCAAATTGTGGGAGAGGGGCGTCTCTAGGGTCCCTATAAAATAGCTCCAGGCCTACCCCGTCATACGGGTCGTCCTATCCATATCATCTGGGGGACGGAGAGAGAATATCAGAAACATACACAACAGTTGTGAGGACTATCCCGTGGTGCTCAGCAGGGAAGTACTACAACACACAGGCGCTAGTAGGAAGGCTACTGATTTCCACCTGAAAAGGGAACTCTGGATGTGCCTTCGGACCGGCCGGATTCAGCTAGCCCTGTTAGCGGTGCTCTGGATTGTGGATGCTGAAGTCTACAGTAAAAGGTAAAGAGACTGCAACCCTGTGTCCTCATTATTTACTGCGACCTACACCATCACCATCTACCTTACTGGGAAGCCCAGGGGACATACTTCACCTGTGGGAAGTTATTCCATCTAGCTGCCATAACACCACCCCAGCAGACACCTAAGCAGCGTCGGTCACCCTGACCGAACACCACAGGTGGCATCACGAACACTTGACAAAATACACCGTCTTTTAATTGGGCGCCCCTTAGCAGGGCCACGGACCGGGTCGGGCCACCGTGACATCCCCAGAACCGAGACAGAAGGACCCGGTACCGAGTACCCCACTGCCCTGCCCCTGGGGGCGATCCAATACTCATCCTACTCCAGGCGATGCCTGGTCTCAGCGCTGGCAGCTCGTCCTGTGTGAGCAGTCACGTGGTATTGCTCATTAAGGTGATGAATATGGATGCATATTCATGACCTTAATGAACGGTACCACATGACCGCTCACAAAGGAAGAAGGTGCTGCACCCGTGTGCCGGGACAGAGATGGAGGGATGTTCGGTGCGGTGTGGGAAAGGTGAGTATGACAGCCAGGGAAGATGGGAGGGAGGATGAAGGAGAGCGGGGAGCTAAGCCATGCAAGATGGGAGCGGGGAGCCGAGCCATGCATACAGGATGGGAGGGGGGGAGATGAGCCACGCATACAGGATGGGAGGGGGAGATGAGCCACACATACAGGATGGGAGGGGGAGATGAGCCATGCATACAGGATGGGAGGGGGAGATGAGCCATGCATACAGGATGGGAGGGGGAGATGAGCCATGCATACAGGATGGGGGGGTGAGATGAGCCATGCATACAGGATGGGAGGGGGAGATGAGCCATGCATACAGGATGGGAGGGGGAGATGAGCCATGCATACAGGATGGGAGGGGGAGATGAGCCATGCATACAGGATGGGAGGGGGAGATGAGCCATGCATACAGGATGGGAGGGGGAGATGAGCCATGCATACAGGATGGGAGGGGGAGATGAGCCATGCATACAGGATGGGAGGGGGAGATGAGCCATGCATACAGGATGGGAGGAGGGGGGTGAGATGAACCATGCATACAGGATGGGAGGGGGGTGAGATGAGCCATGCATACAGGATGAGAGGGGGAGATGAACCATGCATACAGGATGGGAGGGGGGAGATGAGCCATGCATACAGGATGGGAGGGGGAAGATGAGCCATGCATACAGGAAGGGAGGGGGAGATGAGCCATGCATACAAGATGGGAGGGGGAGATGAGCCATGCATACAAGATGGGAGGGGGGAGATGAGCCATGCATACAAGATGGGAGGGGGGGTGAGATGAGCCATGCATACAGGATGGGAGGGGGAGATGAACCATGCATACAGGATGGGAGGGGGGGAGATGAGCCATGCATACAGGATGGGAGGGGGAAGATGAGCCATGCATACAGGAAGGGAGGGGGAGATGAGCCATGCATACAAGATGGGAGGGGGAGATGAGCCATGCATACAAGATGGGAGGGGGGAGATGAGCCATGCATACAGGATGGGAGGGGGGAGATGAGCCATGCATACAGGATGGGAGGGGGGAGATGAGCCATGCATACAGGATGGGAAGGGGGGAGCCGAGCCATGCATACAGGATGGGAGGGGGGAGATGAGCCATGCATACAAGATGGGAGGGGGGAGATGAGCCATGCATACAAGATGGGAGGGGGGAGAGATGAGCCATGCATACAAGATGGAAGGGAGGGGGCCATTATGCAGTATGGAGCATCATGTGTGGCCATTATACAGTATGGAGCATCATATGTGGCCATTATACAGTATGGAGCATCATGTGTGGCCATTATACAGTATTGAGCATTATGTGTGGCCATTATTCAGTATGGAGCATCATGTGGGGTCATTATACAGTATGGAGCACTGTGGCCATTATACAGTATTGAGCATCATGTGGGGTCATTATAGAGTATGGAGCATCATGTGTGGCCATTATACAGTACTGAGCATCATGTGGGGCCATTATGCAGTATGGAGCACTGTGTGGCAATTATACAGTATGAAGCACCATGTATGGCCATTATACAGTATAGAGCACTGTGTGGCCATTATACAGTATGGAGCATCATGTGTGGCCATTATACAGTATGGAGCATTATTTGGGGTCATTATACAGTATGGAGCATCATGTGTTGCCATTATACAGTATTGAGTATCATGTGGGGTCGTTATGCAGTATGGAGCACTGTGTGGCCATATTTTTTTGTTTGTTTATAATTATTGTTTATGAAACAGTGTGATCAGCAGTACTAAATGGGTGTGGTTGGGGCATGGATATGGGTGTGACTAGTTGTGAAATTGGTGTGGTCAGAGGTGTGGCCTAAAATTTGCCGTAGAGCACCGCAAACTTTATCTCTCTTTCCCTTCAAAAGTTGGGAGGTATGATACCGCATTTGCCGGATCGCGGCAAGTGCCACAAATCACATAGGAAATGAATGAGGCCGAACGCAGTGTTGCCATAAGTGATCCGTTATGCAGCAGATGCGGGAAAAACTGCCCAATCTGCTGCAAAAGGCTACTTTCACATCAGCGATTTTTGCCAAAGTCACTGCCGATAGTGTCATACTTACGAAAGGGGGAGGCAGCACTAAAAGTGCCTAGGGCAGCAGAAACTCTAAATACGGCCCTGGTCCTTTCCTCTCTTTTCACATTTTTCCAGGTTCGTCAGCGATCAAGCTCGGAAGAAGAATGATCCTGGCTTCGACTTCACTGAACCTACTCCACCAGCTTCATCATCATCTACAAGGTATGATAACATTACCACCAAACGTAAAGAGTTAAGGGGCACAGAATCCATGGGAAAGACTGACATTTCATTTACTCACCCCCTTCACTAAACCAAGTGCTGTTGCTTCTAGAGTTATGGACCAAAACCATATGTGCCCTATCCACAAAATGCCTCACCCACTTAACTGCAAGGCTTTCATTAAGTGCATCAAATGCAGTAGTGACAAACACATTACGTCTATGCATCCCACACCAGTTCTACACAATTCTGTAGCATACAACCCTGCTCAAAAGCATGGTGAGGAGTGACAAGCTCTTGATCCAACTACAACAGCTGTTTCTTCCTCATGTATTGAAGTATGTGGAGAAGGGATTGGTCCTGAATGTTGTTCCAATGTATGTCAGGTCAAGGTCTATCCAGAAGGACAACCCGACAAGACCTACAGAATGTATGACATAATAGATGAGCAAAAGCAACAAGCCTCTAGCAAAACCCAAACTCTTTGAAAGCTTCAATATCTTCAATATATGGTCATATTGAGACTCCTGGCAGGAGAGCCTCTGGGGACTTCATCTCTTCAATCAAGGGGAATATGCACATACCCTTGCCAACCTTAAATGAATGTGACCGTGTACCTGATAACAGGGAAGAAATTCCCCTTCCAGAAGCCGCGCGTCATCATCCCCACTTGAGGCACCTAACTAAAGAAATTCTTCCTCTGAACATGAATACTGATATTCTGATCCTACTCGGGAGGGACATTCTGAAGGTCCACAAGGTGTGTAAACAGTGCAATGGCCTGGGTAATCGGGGGGGGGGGGGGGGGGTGATGTATGTTTTGGATAAGAGCCAAAGGCACCTGAAGTTGACTCCTTTAACCCCTTCCCGACCTTGGGATTTTCCATTTTTCCCAGAGCCATAACTTTTTTATTTTTCTGTCAATTTGGCCATGTGAGGGCTTATTTTTTGCGGGACGAGTTGTACTTTTGCACGACATCATTGGTTTTACCATGTCATGTACTAGAAAATGGGAAAAAAATTCCAAGTGCGGTGAAATTGCAAAAAAAGTGCAGTCCCACACTTGTTTTTGTTTGGCTTTTTTGCTAGGTTCACTAAATGCTAAAACTGACCTACCATTATGATTCTTCAGGTCACTATAAGTTCATAGACATCAAACATGACTAGGTTATTTTTTATCTAAGTGGTGAAAAAAAATTCCATGATGTATGTGATGTATGTTTTGGATAAGAGCCAAAGGCACCTGAAGTTGACTCCTTTAACCCCTTCCCGACCTTGGGATTTTCAATTTTTCCCAGAGTCATAACTTTTTTATTTTTCTGTCAATTTGGCCATGTGAGGGCTTATTTTTTGCGGGACGAGTTGTACTTTTGCACGACATCATTGGTTTTACCATGTCATGTACTAGAAAATGGGAAAAAAAATCCAAGTGCGGTGAAATTGCAAAAAAAGTGCAGTCCCACACTTGTTTTTGTTTGGCTTTTTTGCTAGGTTCACTAAATGCTAAAACTGACCTACCATTATGATTCTTCAGGTCACTATAAGTTCATAGACATCAAACATGACTAGGTTATTTTTTATCTAAGTGGTGAAAAAAAATTCCATGATGTATGTGATGTATGTTTTGGATAAGAGCCAAAGGCACCTGAAGTTGACTCCTTTAACCCCTTCCCGACCTTGGGATTTTCCATTTTTCCCAGAGCCATAACTTTTTTATTTTTCTGTCAATTTGGCCATGTGAGGGCTTATTTTTTGCGGGACGAGTTGTACTTTTGCACGACATCATTGGTTTTACCATGTCATGTACTAGAAAATGGGAAAAAAATTCCAAGTGCGGTGAAATTGCAAAAAAAGTGCAGTCCCACACTTGTTTTTGTTTGGCTTTTTTGCTAGGTTCACTAAATGCTAAAACTGACCTACCATTATGATTCTTCAGGTCACTATAAGTTCATAGACATCAAACATGACTAGGTTATTTTTTATCTAAGTGGTGAAAAAAAATTCCAAACTTTGCTAAAAAAAAAATAAAAAATTGTGCCATTTTCCGATACTCGTAGCGTCTCCTTTTTTCATGATCTGGGGTCGGTTGAGGGCTTATTTTTTGCGTGCCGAGCTGGCGTTTTTAATGATACCATTTCGGTGCAGATACGTTCTTTTGATCGCCCGTTATTGCATTTTAATGCAATGTCGCGGCGACCAAAAAAACGTAATTCTGGCGTTTCAAATTTTTTTCTCACTACGCCATTTAGCGATCAGGTTAATGCTTTTTTTATTGATAGATCGGGCGATTCTGAATGCGGCGATACCAAATATGTGTAGGTTTGATTTTTTTTTTTTTATTGATTTATTTTGATTGGGGCGAAAGGGGGGTGATTCAAACTTTTATATATTTTTAATTTTTTTCACATTTTTTTTTACTTTTTTTTTTTTACTTTTGCCATGCTTCAATAGCCTCCATGGGAGGCTAGAAGCTGGCACAACGCGATTGGCTCTGCTACATAGCAGCGATCTGATGTTCCCTGCTATGTAACAGAAATGCAGGTGTGCTGTGAGCGCCGACCACAGGGTGGCGCTCACAGCTACCGTGCATCAGTAACCATAGAGGCCTCAAGGACCTCTATGGTTACAATGTAGAAGCATCACCGACCTCCGATCATGTGACGGGGTCGGCGATGCGCCGGTTAAATGCCGCTGTCTGCGTTTGACAGCGGCATTTAACTAGCTAATAGGCGCGGGCGGATCGCGATTCTGCCCGCGCCTATTACAGGCACATGTCAGCTGTTCAAAACAGCTGACATGTCCCGGCTTTGATGCGGGCTCACCGCTGGAGCCCTGCATCAAAGCGGGGCTTCTGACCTCGGACGTACTATCCCGTCCGAGGTCAGAATGGGGTTAAACCCCTTCTGCCATCGGAAGGAATAGTGCGTCTGATGGCTGAACCCCCGCTTTGTTGTGGGCTCCGGCGGTGACCCCGCATCAAAGCCGAGACATGTTGGTGTCACGATCTGCCCGCACCTATTAACTAGTTAAATGCTGCTGTCAAACTCTGACAGCTGCATTTAACAAGTGCTCCCAGACATCCGGCCGGATATGCGTGCATCGGTGACCCTCGTCACATGATCGGGGGTCATCGGTGCATTGGCATAACAACCAGAGGTCTCCTACAGACCTCTATGGTTAAAACCTACAAGAGAAAAAAGTAAGCAAAAACCCTGATGTAACTAAGTAAAAAAGCAAAAGTGCATTTAAATAACACAGAGTTTTTTGTAATACTGTTTTTTTATTAAAAAAAAAAAAAAAGCACAAAAGCCATCCCACCGCGTCAAGGTAACTCTGATAGGGACAGTCCTACACTGTCTAATATTAAAACCTTACCATGTGTCAATGTTGACCTCAGTGTGAATAAGGGCAGACAGAAAGGACTGGGCCCAACCAGTGAAACACCAGACTGGGGAAGCCTTATATATAGTATCTAGCTCAGAAACAGGGAGGCCACACCCCGGCTTGCACAGAATGCAACAATACCTCTATGGGCTCATTTCCACTGGCGAGAGACAAATCGGTCCGTAATCTGGACCGAAAAAACGGATGTAACGTAACGATTTTTAATCGCATCATCTGTAAGACATCCGTATTACTGTCCGATTTGTACGCACCGGTGTCCTTTGAAAAGCCGGCAAATCAGTGCTGTGTACAGTAAAATCACACTGACAGGTTAGAATAGAGTAGATATATACACATAGAATAGGTATATATACATATATATATGTCAGTGACACACCTATATATGTATATTTATATTTAATGCAGCGCAAGATAGCATTAAAGCCGTTAATTCAAGTGCCGGCTTTTCATTTCTCCTTCCCATACCCGACAGGATATGAGACATGGTTTACATACAGTAAACCATCTCATATCCCCCTTTTTTTTGCATATTCCATACTACTAATGTTAGTAGTGTGTATGTGCAAAATTTTGGCGCTGTAGCTATTAAATTTAAGGGTTAAATTGCGGAAAAAATTGGCGTGGGCTCCCGCACAATTTTCTCCGCCAGAGTAGTAAAGCCAGTGACTGAGGGCAGATATTAATAGCCAGGAGAGGGTCCATGGTTATTGGCCCCCCGTGGCTAAAAACATCTGCCCCCAGCCACCCCAGAAAAGGCACATCTGGAAGATGCGCCTATTCTGGCACTTGGCCACTCTCTTCCCACTCCCGTGTAGCAGTGGGATATGGGGTAATGAAGGGTTAATGCCACCTTGCTATTGTAAGGTGACATTAAGCCAGATTAATAATGGACAGGCGTCAATTATGACACCTATCCATTATTAATCCAATTGTATGAAAGGGTTAAAAAAACACACACACATGATTAAAAAGTATTTTAATGAAATAAACACACAGGTTGTTTTAATATTTTATTGCTCTCTCAATCCATGTGATGACCCTCGCTTGGAAAAATAATAAACCAACAATATACATACCTTCAGATGACCTGTCACGTCCCACGAGGTATTCCATCTGAAGGGGTTAAAATATTTTACAAGCAGGAGCCCTGCTATAATGCAGCTGTGCTCGTGCTTGTAAGCCCCGGGGAATGAAGGAAATGTAGGTCAATGACCTATAGTTACCTTCAGTCGCGGTGATGCGCCCCCTGCTGGTTGTCCTCATATGACCTCGAGCGTGGGAAAAAGTTCCCAGACTGCAGTTCATGAGGACATCCTCCAGGGGGCACATCACCGCGACTGAAGGTAACTATAGGTCATTGACCTACATTTCCTTCATTCCCCGGGGCTTACAAGCACGAGCACAGCTGCATTATAGCAGGGCTCCTGCTTGTAAAATATTTTAACTCCTTCAGATGGAATACCTCGTGGGACGTGACAGGTCATCTGAAGGTATGTATATTGTTGGTTTATTATTTTTCCAAGCGAGGGTCATCACATGGATTGAGAGAGCAATAAAATATTACAACAACCTGTGTCTTTATTTCATTAAAATACTTTTAAATCGTGTGTGTGTGTGTTTTTTAACCCTTTCAGACAATTGGATTAATAATGGATAGGTGTCATAATTGACGCCTCTCCATTATTAATCTGGCTTAATGTCACCTTACAATAGCAAGGTGGCATTAACCCTTCATTACCCCATATCCCACCGCTACACGGGAGTGGGAAGAGAGTGGCCAAGTGCCAGAATAGGCGCATCTTCCAGATGTGCCTTTTCTGGGGTGGCTGGGGGCAGATGTTTTTAGCCACGGGGGGGCCAATAACCATGGACCCTCTCCTGGCTATTAATATCTGCCCTCGGTCACTGGCTTTACTACTCTGGCGGAGAAAATTGCGCGGGAGCCCACGCCAATTTTTTCCGCGATTTAACCCTTAAATTTAATAGCTACAGCGCCGAAAATTTGCACATACACACTACTAACATTAGTAGTATGGAATATGCAAAAAAAAGGGGGATATGAGATGGTTTACTGTATGTAAACCATGTCTCATATCCTGTCGGGTATGGGAAGGAGATTTGAAAAGCCGGTAATTGAATTAGCGGCTTTAATGGTATCTTGCGCTGCATTAAATATAAATATACATATATAGGTGTGTCACTGACGTATATATATGTATATATACCTATTCTATGTGTATATATCTACTCTATTCTAACCTGTCAGTGTGATTTTACTGTACACCGCGCTGAATTACCTGCTTTTCAAAGGACACCGGTGCGTAAAAATCGGACAGAACTCGAATGGTGCGAGTGCTGTGCGATTTTTTTCTCGCACCCATTGACTTGCATTGGCGAGTCTCGTCCGAGACTCGCAGCAAATCGCAGCATGCTGCGATTTTTTTCCCAGTCCGATTTCGGCTGAGAAAAAAATCGCAAATGAAAAGACACCTATTGAATAACATTGGTCCGAGTGCAATCCGATTTTTTATCGGATTGCACTCGTCCGTTTTCCTCGCCAGTGGAAATGAGCCCTATGGTTGTTGATGCCAGATTGCTGTGAGCGCCACCCTGTAGTCGGCGCTCATAGCAATGCTGCAATTCTGCTACATAGGAGCGATCTGAGCATCACTCCTACGTAGCAGAGCCAATCAGGCTATGCCAGCTTCTAGTCTCCCATGGAGGCTATTGAAGCATGGCAAAAGTTAAAAAAAGTTTTTAAAAATATGAAAAAAATATATAAAAGTTTAAATCACCCCCCTTTCGCCCCATTCAAAATAAAACAATAAAAAAAATCAAACCTACACATATTTGGTATCGCCGCATTCAGAATCGCCCGATCTATCAATAAAAAAAAAAAAATTAACCTGATTGCTAAATGGCATAGTGAGAAAAAAAATTCAAAACACTAGAATAACTTTTTTTGGTCGCCACGACATTGCATTAAAATGCAATAAAGGGCGATCAAAAGAAGGTATCTGCACAAAGATATCATTAAAAATGTCAGCTCGGCACGCAAAAAATAAGCCCTCACCCAACCCGAGATCACAAAAATTGGAGACGCTACGGGTCTCGGAAAATTGCGCAATTTTTTTATTTATTTATTTTTTAGCAGTTTAGAATTTTCTTTCACCACTTAGATAAAAAAATAACCTAGACTTGTTTGATGTCTATGAACTCATAATGACCCGGAAAATCATAATAGCAGGTCAGTTTTAGCATTTAGTGAATCTAGCAAAAAAGCCAAACAAAAAAACAGTGTTGGATTGCACTTTTTTTGCAGTTTCACCACACTTGGAATTTTTTTCCTGTTTTCTAGTCCATGACATGGTAAAACCAATGGTGTCGTTCAAAAGTACAACTCGTCCCGCAAAAAATAAGCCCTCACATGGCCATATTGACAGAAAAATAAAAACATTATGGCTCTCGGAAGGAGGGGAGCGAAAAACGAAAACGCAAAACCGAAAAAAGCTTTGGGGGTTAATGGGCTAAAACTTATGTTCTCCAAAATGGTGGCACAGCTCAATTTATGCAATGCTCTCATCACTATGAAGTGAAATAAAGGTTTTCCAACTTTATCCAAGAGCCTAACACCATTCCTACTCCTGATGGTGACGATTTAGGGAGAACAGTATTTCGCACAATGCAAAATGACAACAAGATGGATTTATGCATACAGAGTTTATTAAAATAATGGACAGTGGATTCTTCAAGAACTAATCTGACTGCTAGGTTGCTCCCTTACCTTTCAAGGCTGAAACAGTCAAGTTTCCTAACAACTTAGAACAAGCTTTATCCAGGTTCATCTCACTGCAGAGAACAATAAGAAACAAGCCTAAAATGAAGGACCATTTAGTAGCCTTTATGGATAAGATATTTCGCAATGACCATGCAGAGCCAGCTCCACCGGTACAAGAGAAAGAAGAATGCTGGTATCTACCTTCCTTTGGAGTCTGTCATCCAAGAAAGCATAAACAAATCAAAGTGGTGTTCGATTCACTAAGCGCTAAGCATCATGGTGTATCTCTGATCGACGTTTTACTTACTGGTCCCAATCTGAAATTTCTTTATGCCTTAAAGCGAACCTGTCAGAAGGATTTTGCTAAGTATCTGAGGTGAAGAAATTCGTCTTGTAATTCTTGTGTAATCAGTGTTAGGCCGGCGTCACACTCAGCGTAAGACAATACGGTCCGTTTTTTACGGCCGTAATACGGCCATAATACGGAGAGATGTTCCCAAAATAGTGATCCGTAGGCAGGGTGTGTCAGCGTATTTTGCGCATGGCATCCTCCGTATGTAATCCGTATGGCATCCGTACTGCGATATTTTCTCGCAGGCTTGCAAAACCGACATCTAATGGATTTATGTGCTCAAATGTTCGGGAAAACATATATACAGTATATATATATATATATATATATATATATATATATATATATGTCATTGAGACACATATATATATATTCTGTATTTATATTTAATTCAGCGCGATATATGTTAAAAGCCGGTAATTCAATTGCCGGCTTTTCATTTCTCCTTCACAAACCCACAAACCCGACAGGATATGAGACATGGTTTACATACAGTAAACCATCTCATATCCTAATTTTTTTGCATATTCCACACTACTAATGTTAGTAGTGTGTATGTGCAAAATTTGGGCGCTGTAGCTGCTAAAATAAAGGGTTAAATGGCGGAAAAAATTGGCGTGGGCTCCTGTTATGACCCCAATGGCGAGGGTCTCAGAGGAACGTGGAAGTCTGCAGAATACAAAAATCCAGCTCATAGGGCAGTGGTAACTGGGTTGACCATCTATCTACTCCTAACGCCAACACTAGAAGTAGCCGGGGATCATTCCTACGTTGATTCTAGATGACATGCGCCAGCCGGAGAATCTAGCTACCCCTAGTAGAGGAAAACAAAGACCTTTCTTGCCTCCAGAGAAGGGGACCCCAAAGCTGGATAGAAGCCCCCCACAAATAATGACGGTTAGGTAAGAGGAAATGACAAACACAGAAATGAACCAGGTTTAGCACAGAGAGGCCCGCTTACTGATAGCAGAATAAAGAAAGGTAACTTATATGGTCAACAAAAACCCTATCAAAATCCACACTGGAAATTCAAGAACCCCCGAACCGTCTAACGGTCCGGGGGGAGAACACCAGCCCCCTAGAGCTTCCAGCAAAGGTCAGGATATAGATTTGGAACAAGCTGGACAAAAATACAAAAACAAAACAAATAGCAAAAAGCAAAAGGCAGACTTAGCTGATATAACTGGAACCAGGATCAGTAGACAAGAGCACAGCAGACTAGCTCTGATAACTACGTTGCCAGGCATAGAACTGAAGGTCCAGGGAGCTTATATAGCAACACCCCTAACTAACGACCCAGGTGCGGATAAAAGGAATGACAGAAAAACCAGAGTCAAAAAACTAGTAACCACTAGAGGGAGCAAAAAGCAAATTCACAACAGTACCCCCCCCTTAGTGAGGGGTCACCGAACCCTCACCACGACCACCAGGGCGATCAGGATGAGCGGCATGAAAGGCACGAACTAAATCGGCCGCATGAACATCAGAGGCGACCACCCAGGAATTATCCTCCTGACCATAGCCCTTCCACTTGACCAGGTACTGAAGCCTCCGCCTGGAGAGGCGAGAATCCAAGATCTTCTCCACCACGTACTCCAACTCGCCCTCAACCAACACCAGAGCAGGAGGCTCAGCAGAAGGAACTACAGGCACAATGTACCGCCGCAACAAGGACCTATGAAATACATTGTGAATAGCAAACGACACAGGAAGATCCAGACGAAAAGATACAGGATTAAGGATTTCCAATATCTTGTAAGGCCCAATAAAACGAGGTTTAAATTTGGGAGAGGAGACCTTCATAGGAACAAAGCGGGAAGAAAGCCATACCAAATCCCCAACGCGTAGTCGGGGACCCACACCGCGGCGGCGGTTGGCAAAGCGCTGAGCCTTCTCCTGTGACAACTTCAAGTTGTCCACCACATGATTCCAGATCTGCTGCAACCTATCCACCACAGAATCCACCCCAGGACAGTCAGAAGGCTCCACATGACCCGAAGAAAAGCGAGGATGGAAACCAGAGTTGCAGAAAAAAGGCGAAACCAAGGTGGCGGAACTAGCCCGATTATTAAGGGCAAACTCAGCCAACGGCAAGAATGTCACCCAATCGTCCTGATCAGCAGAGACAAAACACCTCAAATAAGCCTCCAAAGTCTGATTGGTTCGCTCCGTCTGTCCATTAGTCTGAGGATGGAAAGCAGACGAAAACGACAAATCAATGCCCATCCTACTACAAAAGGATCGCCAGAACCTGGAAACGAACTGGGATCCTCTGTCTGACACAATATTCTCAGGGATGCCGTGCAAACGAACCACGTTCTGGAAAAACACAGGAACCAGATCGGAAGAGGAAGGCAGCTTAGGCAAAGGAACCAAATGGACCATCTTGGAGAAGCGATCACATATCACCCAGATAACGGACATGCCCTGAGATAGCGGAAGATCAGAAATGAAATCCATGGAGATATGTGTCCAAGGTCTCTTCGGGACAGGCAAGGGCAAGAGCAAACCGCTGGCACGAGAACAGCAAGGCTTAGCTCGAGCACAAGTCCCACAGGACTGCACAAATGACCGCACATCCCTTGACAAGGAAGGCCACCAAAAGGACCTGGCCACCAGATCTCTGGTGCCAAAAATTCCCGGGTGACCTGCCAACACCGAGGAATGAACCTCGGAAATGACTCTGCTGGTCCACTTATCCGGGACAAACAGTCTGTCAGGTGGACAAGACTCAGGCCTATCAGCCTGAAATCTCTGCAACACACGTCGCAGATCCGGAGAAATAGCTGACAAGATAACTCCATCTTTAAGAATACCAACAGGATCAGCGACTCCAGGAGCATCAGGCACAAAGCTCCTAGAAAGAGCATCGGCCTTCACATTCTTTGAACCTGGTAAATACGAGACAACAAAATCAAAGCGGGAGAAAAACAATGACCAGCGGGCCTGTCTCGGATTAAGGCGTTTAGCAGACTCGAGATACATCAGATTTTTGTGATCAGTCAAGACCACCACACGATGCTTAGCACCCTCGAGCCAATGACGCCACTCCTCAAATGCCCATTTCATGGCCAACAACTCCCGATTGCCCACATCATAATTTCGCTCGGCAGGCGAAAACTTCCTAGAGAAAAAGGCACAAGGTTTCATAACAGAGCAACCAGGGCCTCTCTGCGACAAAACGGCCCCTGCCCCAATCTCCGAAGCATCCACCTCAACCTGAAAGGGAAGTGAGACGTCAGGCTGGCACAAAACCGGCGCCGAAGTAAACCGGCGTTTCAACTCCTGGAAAGCCTCCACGGCAGCAGGAGCCCAGTTAGCTACATCGGAGCCCTTCTTGGTCATATCCGTCAAAGGTTTCACAATGCTAGAAAAATTAGCGATAAAACGACGGTAGAAGTTAGCGAAGCCCAAGAACTTCTGAAGACTCTTAACTGACGAGGGCTGAGTCCAATCAAGAATAGCTCGGACCTTGACTGGGTCCATCTCCACAGCAGAAGGGGAAAAAATGAACCCCAAAAAGGGAACCTTCTGTACACCAAAGAGACACTTTGAGCCCTTGACAAACAAAGAATTTTCACGCAAAATTTTAAAGACCAACCTGACCTGCTCCACATGCGAATCCCAATTATCAGAAAAAACCAAAATATCATCCAGATAAACAATCAAAAATTTATCCAGATACTTCCGGAAAATGTCATGCATAAAGGACTGAAAAACTGAAGGCGCATTGGAGAGCCCAAAAGGCATCACCAAGTACTCAAAATGACCTTCGGGCGTATTGAATGCGGTTTTCCATTCATCACCTTGCTTAATGCGCACAAGGTTGTACGCACCACGAAGGTCTATCTTGGTGAACCACTTGGCACCCTTAATCCGGGCAAACAAGTCAGACAACAGCGGTAAAGGATACTGAAATTTGACAGTGATCTTATTTAAAAGCCGATAATCAATACAAGGTCTCAAAGATCCGTCCTTTTTTGCCACAAAAAAGAATCCCGCACCAAGAGGGGAAGAAGACGGACGAATATGTCCTTTCTCCAGAGACTCCTTGATATATGAACGCATAGCGGTATGTTCAGGTACCGACAGATTAAACAGTCTTCCCTTAGGAAATTTACTGCCTGGGATCAAATCTATAGCACAGTCACAGTCCCTATGAGGAGGCAGTGCACTGGACTCAGACTCACTGAAGACATCCTGATAATCAGACAAATACTCCGGAACTTCCGAAGGCGTAGAAGAAGCAATAGACACAGGCAGGGAATCCCCATGAATACCACGACAGCCCCAACTTGAGACTGACATAGCCTTCCAGTCCAGGACTGGATTATGGGTCTGTAACCATGGCAGTCCTAAAACAACCAAATCATGCATTTTATGTAAAACCAGGAAACGTATCACCTCGCGGTGTTCAGGAGTCATGCACATGGTAACCTGTGTCCAATACTGCGGTTTATTTGCTGCCAATGGTGTAGCATCAATACCCCTAAGAGGAATAGGATTTTCTAATGGTTCAAGAGTAAAACCACAGCGCTTAGCAAATGAGAGATCCATGAGACTCAGGGCAGCACCTGAATCTACAAACGCCATGACAGGATAAGATGACAGTGAGCAAATCAAAGTTACAGACAGAATAAATTTAGGTTGCAAATTACCAACGGTGACAGGACTAACAACCTTAGCTATACGTTTAGAGCATGCTGAGATAACATGTGTAGAATCACCACAGTAGTAGCACAAGCCATTCCGGCGTCTATGAATTTTCCGCTCATTTCTAGTCAGGATTCTATCACATTGCATTAAATCAGGTGTCTGTTCAGACAACACCATGAGGGAATTTGCGGTTTTTCTATCACATTGCACCGAATTAGGTGTCTGTTCAGACAACACCATGAGGGAATTTGCGGTTTTGCGCTCCCGCAACCGCCGGTCAATTTGAATAGCCAGTGCCATAGTATCATTCAGACCTGTGGGAATGGGAAAACCCACCATAACATTCTTAATGGCTTCAGAAAGGCCATTTCTAAAATTAGCGGCCAGTGCACACTCGTTCCAATGTGTCAGCACGGACCATTTCCGAAATTTTTGGCAATACACTTCAGCCTCGTCCTGCCCCTGAGACATAGCCAGCAAGGCCTTTTCTGCCTGAATCTCAAGATTGGGTTCCTCATAAAGTAAACCGAGCGCCAGAAAAAACGCATCAAGATCAGCCAATGCCGGATCTCCTGGCGCCAGCGAAAAAGCCCAATCCTGAGGGTCGCCCCGTAAGAACGAAATAACAATCTTTACTTGCTGAGCAGAATCTCCAGATGAACAGAGTCTCAGGGACAAAAACAATTTACAATTATTCACGAAATTCCTAAACTTAAACCTGTCTCCGGAAAACAGTTCAGGAATCGGTATTTTAGGTTCTGACCTAGGATTTCTGATAACATAGTCTTGTATGCCCTGCACACGAGTAGCCAGCTGGTCCACACTTGTAATCAAGGTCTGGACATTCATGTCTGCAGCAAGCATAGCCACTCTGAGGTAAAGGGGAAGAAGAGAAAAAAAAAAAAAAAAAAACTCAGAATCTTCTTTCTTATAATCCCTGTTCTGCAATGCATTAAACATTTAATACTGGCCTGGCAAACTGTTATGACCCCAATGGCGAGGGTCTCAGAGGAACGTGGAAGTCTGCAGAATACAAAAATCCAGCTCATAGGGCAGTGGTAACTGGGTTGACCATCTATCTACTCCTAACGCCAACACTAGAAGTAGCCGGGGATCATTCCTACGTTGATTCTAGATGACACGCGCCAGCCGGAGAATCTAGCTACCCCTAGTAGAGGAAAACAAAGACCTTTCTTGCCTCCAGAGAAGGGGACCCCAAAGCTGGATAGAAGCCCCCCACAAATAATGACGGTTAGGTAAGAGGAAATGACAAACACAGAAATGAACCAGGTTTAGCACAGAGAGGCCCGCTTACTGATAGCAGAATAAAGAAAGGTAACTTATATGGTCAACAAAAACCCTATCAAAATCCACACTGGAAATTCAAGAACCCCCGAACCGTCTAACGGTCCGGGGGGAGAACACCAGCCCCCTAGAGCTTCCAGCAAAGGTCAGGATATAGATTTGGAACAAGCTGGACAAAAATACAAAAACAAAACAAATAGCAAAAAGCAAAAGGCAGACTTAGCTGATATAACTGGAACCAGGATCAGTAGACAAGAGCACAGCAGACTAGCTCTGATAACTACGTTGCCAGGCATAGAACTGAAGGTCCAGGGAGCTTATATAGCAACACCCCTAACTAACGACCCAGGTGCGGATAAAAGGAATGACAGAAAAACCAGAGTCAAAAAACTAGTAACCACTAGAGGGAGCAAAAAGCAAATTCACAACAGGCTCCCGCGCAATTTTCTCCGCCAGAATGGTAAAGCCAGTGACTGAGGGCAGATATTAATAGCCAGGAGAGGGTCCACGCTTATTGGCCCCCCTGTGGCTAAAAACATCTGCCCCCAGCCACCCCAGAAAAGGCACATCTGGAAGATGCGACTATTCTGGAACTTGGCCACTCTCTTCCCACTCCCTGTAGCGGTGGGATATGGGGTAATGAAGGGTTAATGCCACCTTGCTATTGTAAGGTGACATTAAGCCAGATTAATAATGGAGAGGCATCAATTATGTCACCTATCCATTATTAATCCAATTGTCTGAAAGGGTTAAATAACACACACACACATTATTAAAAAGTATTTTAATGAAATAAACACACAGGTTGTTTTAGTATTTTATTGCTCTCTCAATCCAGCTGAACACCCTCGCTTGGCAAAATAATAAACCCACAAGATACATACCCTCAGATGACCTGTCACGTCCCACGAGGTAATCCATCTGAAGGGGTTAACTCAATTTACAGGAAGGAGCTGCGCTAAAGCACTCGCTCGTGCCTGTAACCCCCGGGGAATGAATGAAAGCTGAGTGATCTGTACTTACATTGAGTTGCGGTGAGGCGCCCTCTGGTGGATGAACTCATATGAACTCGAGCGTGGGAACTTTTCCAAGGCTCCAGTTCATGAGTTCATCCACCAGAGGGCGCCTCACCGCAACTCAATGTAAGTACAGATCACTCAGCTTTCATTCATTCCCCGGGGGTTACAGGCACGAGCGAGTGCTTTAGCGCAGCTCCTGCCTGTAAATTGAGTTAACCCCTTCAGATGGATTACCTCGTGGGACGTGACAGGTCATCTGAGGGTATGTATCTTGTGGGTTTATTATTTTGCCAAGCGAGGGTATTCAGCTGGATTGAGAGAGCAATAAAATACTAAAACAACCTGTGTGTTTATTTCATTAAAATACTTTTTAATAATGTGTGTGTGTGTTTTTTTAACCCTTTCAGACAATTGGATTAATAATGGATAGGTGACATAATTGACGCCTCTCCATTATTAATCTGGCTTAATGTCACCTTACAATAGCAAGGTGGCATTAACCCTTCATTACCCCATATCCCACCACTACAGGGAGTGGGAAGAGAGTGGCCAAGTGCCAGAATAGGCGCATCTTCCAGATGTGCCTTTTCTGGGGTGGCTGGGGGCAGATGTTTGTAGCCAGGGGGGGCCAATAACCATGGACCCTCTCTAGGCTATTAATATCTGCCCTCAGTCACTGGCTTTACCACTCTGGCGGAGAAAATTGCGCGGGAGCCCACGCCAATTTTTTCAGCAATTTAACCCTTTATTTTCGCAGCTACAGTGCCCAAATTTTGCACATACACACTACTAACATTAGTAGTGTGGAATATGCAAAAAAAAGGGGATATGAGATGGTTTACTGTATGTAAACTATGTCTCATATCATGTCGGGTTTAGGCAGGAGAAATGAAAAGCCGGCAATTGAATTACCGACTTTTCACTAACACCGCTGCGTATTTCTCGCAAGTCACACTGCTGGTCCGTGTGGAATCCGTATTTTTCTCGCCCCCATAGACTTTCATTGGCGATTTATTTGCGCAATACGCTGACAAACGCAGCATGCTGCGATTTTGTACGGCCGTAGAGGACCGTATAATACGGATCAGTAAAATACGGCTGATAGGAGCTGGGACATAGGGAATCATTGTGCCGTGTGTTATGCGTATTTTACGGATGTATTTTCTGCGCTCATACGTCCGTAAAACTCGCCAGTGTGACGCCGGCCTTAGAAGTTTTCAGTTAGAAGATGCCCATGCAAGGAAAGACCTGCCCACAGGCCCACCCTGACTGTTTGTGCTTCAGGGTGGACTTGTGGGCAGGTCTTTCCTTGGTTTCTCTGGCATAGAGCAGGAAGATAAAGGTACCTTCACACTAAACGATATCGCTAGCGATCTGTGACGTTGCAGCGTCCTGGCTAGCGATATCGTTGAGTTTGACAGGCAGCAGCGATCAGGATCCTGCTGTGCCATCGTTGGTCGGAGCAGAAAGGCCAGAACTTTATTTCGTCGCTGCATCTCCCGTAGACATCGCTGAATCGGCGTGTGTGAGACCGCTCCAGCGATGTCTTCACTGGAAACCAGGGTAAACATCGGGTTACTAAGCGCAGGGCCGCGCTTAGTAACCCGAAGTTTACCCTGGTTACCAGCGTAAACGTAAAAAAAACAAACACTACATACTTACATTCCGGTGTCTGTCCCCCGGCGTCCGCTTCCCTGCACTGTGTAAGCGCCGGCTGGCCGGAAAGCAGATTACAGCGGTGACGTCACCGCTGTGCTTTCCGGCTGGCGCTTACACAGTGCAGAGAAGCACAGCACCGGGGGACAGACACCGGAATGTAAGTATGTAGTAGTGTTTGTTTTTTTTATGTTTACGCTGGTAACCAGGGTAAACATCGGGTTACTAAGCGCGGCCCTGCGCTTAGTAACCCGATGTTTACCCTGGTTACCAGGGGACTTCGCATAGTTGGTCGCTGGAGAGCTGTCTGTGTGACAGCTCTCCAGCGACCACACAGCGACGCTGCAGCGATCGGCATCGTTGTCGATATCGCTGCAGCGTCGCTTAATGTGACGGTACCTTAAGACTACAGTCCCATGGTCATATCATTTGCGGAAACGTCTAACACTATTTACACAACAACTGCAAGTTGGATTTCTTCACCCCAGGTATCATTTTAATCAGTATAACAGCTGCAACATGACAATGTCTGTAGTTTGCTAAGCAAAGTCCTGCTGACAGGTTTTCTTTAAATAGGATCCACATACTACATGTTACACTCCAGCATTCCTTGCTATAAGTCAAAGGAAAGAGATCCATATATTCTCTGACACCTTTACTAAAGCTATTGCAGCTGTTGCCTATTTGAAGGTTATAGACTCTAATAATGAAGCTCATGTTGGATTTCTATTTGGGAAAGCTAAATTAGCTTCTAAACCTGAGCACACCATACCCATACTTGAACTCTGTGGGGCTGTACTAGCCGTAGAGATTGCAGATTTCAAACAGAGCGAACTAGCTATTCATGTGGACGACACAAGATTCTACACAGACAGCAAGGTTGTTCTGGGTTATATATACAACCAGATAAAATGCTTCTATGTCTTCTATGTGAGTAACCTCATTGAAAGGATCAGGAAATCTTCTAAACCTGAGCAATGGCAGTATGTTCCATTCCACCTTAACCCTGCTGTCCTTGCTACTAGGCCAGTGTCTATTGGTGTTTTCGCAAACTCTTCTTGGTTAACAGGACCGTAGTTCCTTCGTGACCAGTTTGAAGAGACTGCCATTGAAGATAGGCTGGACAGTCACCCAGAGATCCAGCCTGATGTCAGCATACTCATCACCAAATTTGAAGAGAAGTTTGGCTTAAAACTGTCGATGATTTAATCACTTCTCCAGATGGACAAGGCTTGTTTGCGTTATTGCAAGGTTAGTCCACATTGCACAATGCTATCGCAATAAGGACAGTAACGCTGATTGTCGCAGTTGGTACATCTGTCATAAGCCTCTCTCTGCAGAAGACATTGTTTTGAGTGAACTGTTTGTGATACGTAATGTGCAGCGGAATGTTTTTCACAAGGAAATGGAATGTACTGTATACGCATAAAGCAAGATGTTCCTAAAATAAGTCCAATTGATTTAAATCCAGTAATTGATAAGGGTTTACTGAGAGTCGGTAGTCGTTTAAACAAAGCCAAGTTGGAGGATGCAGAAAAGAATCCTCTAATTATTCCTGGCCGTCACCATATCACCACTCTACTGATACGACATTTCCATGAAAAAATCCAACATTAAGGCAGACATTTCACTGAAGAATTGCAGGCCTTTGGATTGTGGAAGCAAAGAAACAGGTTTCCCATCAAATTTATCAGTGTCGCAAGACAAGAGGAAAACTGCAACAACAAATGTCTGATCTTTCTGCTCATAGAACCATCACAGAGCCACCATTTACCTATGTTGGTTTGGAAGTCTTTAGCTCATGAGCAGTCACTGCATGTAAAACCTGCGTATATGCAAACAGTAAGCAATAGGCAGTTTTGTTCACATGAATGAGTGTACGAGCGATACACATAGAAGTAAAGGAATCTTTGGATTCCTCCAGTTTCATCAATGCCTTAGACGATTCCTTGCCATCAGAGGACCAATAAAGCAATTGAAATCTGACTGTGAAACAAATTTTGTAGGTGCCTGTCTAGAACTACAATTAAATTCAATACAAGTCTAGGACTTCTTGGTAAAAAAAAATGGTTGTTCGTGGGTCTTCAACCCTCCTCACGCTTCCCATGTGGGGGGATCATGGGAAAGAATGATTGGCATCACTCAAAGGATACTGGAGTCTATGTTGATTCACTCAACCTTTCAAGACTCACTCACAAGCCCTTAAAGGGCCACTGTCACCCCCTCCAGCCGTTATAAACTAAAAGAGCCACCTTGTGCAGCAGTAATGCTGCATTCTAACAAGGTGGCTTTTAGTTTTAGGTTCAAGTATACCCAAAATAAAGCGTTTTGATACTTAGCCACAATACCGGTCTTTAGCCAGGGAGGCGGGTAATCACTCCCCAGCTTGAACCGCTACTCTGCCATCACTCCAATCTTCATGGGCTTTTGGCGCCGCCCCCTCAGCGCTGTTTACATTTCAAAACCGGCACCTGCGCTGTGTACTACTGTGCTGCGCAGGCGCAGTAAGCTCTGGCCGTCTGACGTCCCAGCCAGGCTTGCAGACTGCGCCTGTGCGGGCAGTGCGGCCACCCACCTTTGGAATCCCAGCCCCGCACTGTGTTATGCATTATGCACAGTGCGGGGCTGGGATTCCAAAGGTGGGTGGCCGCACTGCCCGCACAGGCGCAGTCTGCAAGCCTGGCTGGGACGTCAGACGGCCAGAGCTTACTGAGCAGGACAGTAGTACACAGCGCAGGCGCCGGTTTTGAAACATAAACAGCGCTGAGGGGGCGGCGCCGAAAGCCCATGAAGATTGGAGTGACGGCAGAGTAGCGGTTCAAGCTGGGGAGTGAGGACCCGCCTCCCTGGCTAAAGACCGGTATTGTGGCTAAGTATCAAAACGCTTTATTTTGGGTATACTTGAACCTAAAACTAAAAGAGCCACCTTGTTAGAATGCAGCATTACTGCTGCACAAGGTGGCTCTTTTAGTTTATAACGGCTGGAGGGGGGTGACAGTGGCCCTTTAACCACTTTCTTAGCTGATATACAGTTTAGTGTTTCCTATTGTAAACTCAAGACCTCTTGTTCCCATATCTATGAATCTAGAATCTCCTACTTTTCTTACTCCAGCAACTCTCGTTACTCAGAAATTTGGAATTGTTTCTAGTCCACCTGAAGACTCTGTATCTGTGTCTGGTAACAAATATCAGAGACGGTAGAAACATGTACAACATCTGGCTAACTGTTTCTGGAGTAGATGGAAGTGGAAGTACCTTACTCTCCTCCAAGGATGAAGGAAATGGCAACAACTTAAACCGAGCTTACAAGTAGGAGATCTCGTCCTAAAGAAAGACCAGAAGGTGAAAAGAAATGCATGGCCTATGGGTCTTGTATTAAAAACCTTTCCAAGTGAAGATGGTAAGGTACGCAAAGTGGAAGTGACAATCATGAAGCAGGGTGACCTCAAAGGTTATTATTCTCATACCGGTTGAGAATTATCCATCCAACCAGAAGGAACTTTCAAGGGACATTTGGACCATTTAAGATGCTCATCTGATTGCAACCAGGAACTTGAACCTTTGGATTACAATTGGGTTGGAGACAGTTTGGTCTAGTGCGGCTTCTCCAATTCGAAGATGGGCTATCCTGATATGATCCGGTGACCCTGGAGCCGCATGAGAACATCTCTGGAGTTGGTGGTACCTGTACTGACCGCAATCCTAATACTGACACCGCAACTAGAAGTAGCCGTGGGATGTACCTAAACAGGCCTAGACACCTCGACACAGCCGGAGTACGAAATACCCCTAAAGATGGAAATGGGAAATCCTATCTTGCCTCAGAGCAGAGCCCCAAAGGATAGGCAGCCCCCCACAAATATTGACTGTGAGTTTAAGAGGAATTACGTACACAGGCAGAAAAAACAGAGTTTAGCAGAAGAGGCCCTTCTGTTATGGTTCTCAATGGCAAGAGAACATAGCCCAGCAAACATACGAACTAGCTCTTGGAAGGATGGAAACTAAACTGACCATGAACTAAACCTGCTGCACAACTAACAGTAGCCGGGTAGCGTAGCCTGCGTTTTATCCCTAGACGCCCAGCGCCGGCCGGAGGACTAACTAATCCTGGCAGAGGAAAATATAGTCCTGGCTCACCTCTAGAGAAATTTCCCCGAAAGGCAGACAGAGGCCCCCACAAATATTGGCGGTGATTTTAGATGAAATGACAAACGTAGTATGAAAATAGGTTTAGCAAAATTGAGGTCCGCTTACTAGATAGCAGGAAGACAGAAAGGGCACTTTCATGGTCAGCTGAAAACCCTATCAAAATACCATCCTGAAATTACTTTAAGACTCTAGTATTAACTCATAACATCAGAGTGGCAATTTCAGATCACAAGAGCTTTCCAGACACAGAAACGAAACTACAGCTGTGAACTGGAGCAAAATGCAAAAACAAACAAGGACTAAGTCCAACTTAGCTGGGAGTTGTCTAGCAGCAGGAACATGCACAGAAAGGCTTCTGATTACAATGTTGACCGGCATGGAAGTGACAGAGGAGCAAGGCTAAATAGCGACTCCCACATCCTGATGGAAACAGGTGAACAGAGAGGATGATGCACACCAGTTCAATTCCACCAGTGGCCACCGGGGGAGCCCAAAATCCAATTTCACAACAGTACCCCCCCTCAAGGAGGGGGCACCGAACCCTCACCAGAACCACCAGGGCGATCAGGATGAGCCCTATGAAAGGCACGGACCAAATCGGAGGCATGAACATCAGAGGCAGTCACCCAAGAATTATCCTCCTGACCGTATCCCTTCCATTTGACCAGATACTGGAGTTTCCGTCTGGAAACACGGGAGTCCAAGATTTTTTCCACAACGTACTCCAACTCGCCCTCAACCAACACCGGAGCAGGAGGCTCAACGGAAGGCACAACCGGTACCTCATACCTGCGCAATAATGACCGATGAAAAACATTATGAATAGAAAAAGATGCAGGGAGGTCCAAACGGAAGGACACAGGGTTAAGAATCTCCAATATCTTGTATGGGCCGATGAACCGAGGCTTAAACTTGGGAGAAGAAACCCTCATAGGGACAAAACGAGAAGACAACCACACCAAGTCCCCAACACAAAGCCGAGGACCAACCCGACGCCGGCGGTTGGCAAAAAGCTGAGTCTTCCCCTGGGACAACTTCAAATTGTCCACTACCTGCCCCCAAATCTGATGCAACCTCTCCACCACAGCATCCACTCCAGGACAATCCGAAGATTCCACCTGACCAGAAGAAAATCGAGGATGAAACCCCGAATTACAGAAAAAGGGAGACACCAAGGTGGCAGAACTGGCCCGATTATTGAGGGCAAACTCCGCTAAAGGCAAAAAAGCAACCCAATCATCCTGATCTGCAGACACAAAACACCTCAAATATGTCTCCAAGGTCTGATTCGTCCGCTCGGTCTGGCCATTAGTCTGAGGATGGAAAGCAGACGAGAAAGACAAATCTATGCCCATCCTAGCACAGAATGCTCGCCAAAATCTAGACACGAATTGGGTACCTCTGTCAGAAACGATATTCTCCGGAATACCATGCAAACGGACCACATTTTGAAAAAACAGAGGAACCAACTCGGAAGAAGAAGGCAACTTAGGCAGGGGAACCAAATGGACCATCTTAGAGAAACGATCACACACCACCCAGATGACAGACATCTTCTGAGAAACAGGAAGATCCGAAATAAAATCCATCGAGATGTGCGTCCAGGGCCTCTTCGGGATAGGCAAGGGCAACAACAATCCACTAGCCCGAGAACAACAAGGCTTGGCCCGAGCACAAACGTCACAAGACTGCACGAAGCCTCGCACATCTCGAGACAGGGAAGGCCACCAGAAGGACCTTGCCACCAAATCCCTGGTACCAAAGATTCCAGGATGACCTGCCAACGCAGAAGAATGAACCTCAGAAATGACTTTACTGGTCCAATCATCAGGAACAAACAGTCTACCAGGTGGGCAACGATCAGGTCTATCCGCCTGAAACTCCTGCAAGGCCCGCCGCAGGTCTGGAGAAACGGCAGACAATATCACTCCATCCTTAAGGATACCTGTAGGTTCAGAATTACCAGGGGAGTCAGGCTCAAAACTCCTAGAAAGGGCATCCGCCTTAACATTCTTAGAACCCGGCAGGTAGGACACCACAAAATTAAACCGAGAGAAAAACAACGACCAGCGCGCCTGTCTAGGATTCAGGCGTCTGGCGGACTCAAGATAAATTAGATTTTTGTGGTCAGTCAATACCACCACCTGATGTCTAGCCCCCTCAAGCCAATGACGCCACTCCTCAAAAGCCCACTTCATGGCCAAAAGCTCCCGATTCCCAACATCATAATTCCGCTCGGCGGGCGAAAATTTACGCGAGAAAAAAGCACAAGGTCTCATCACGGAGCAATCGGAACTTCTCTGCGACAAAACCGCCCCAGCTCCGATTTCAGAAGCGTCGACCTCAACCTGAAAAGGAAGAGCAACATCAGGCTGACGCAACACAGGGGCGGAAGAAAAGCGGCGCTTAAGCTCCCGAAAGGCCTCCACAGCAGCAGGGGACCAATCAGCAACATCAGCACCCTTCTTAGTCAAATCAGTCAATGGTTTAACAACATCAGAAAAACCAGCAATAAATCGACGATAAAAGTTAGCAAAGCCCAAAAATTTCTGAAGACTCTTAAGAGAAGAGGGTTGCGTCCAATCACAAATAGCCTGAACCTTGACAGGATCCATCTCGATGGAAGAGGGGGAAAAAATATATCCCAAAAAGGAAATCTTTTGAACCCCAAAAACGCACTTAGAACCCTTCACACACAAGGAATTAGACCGCAAAACCTGAAAAACCCTCCTGACCTGCTGGACATGAGAGTCCCAGTCATCCGAAAAAATCAAAATATCATCCAGATACACAATCATAAATTTATCCAAATAATCACGGAAAATGTCATGCATAAAGGACTGAAAGACTGAAGGGGCATTTGAAAGACCAAAAGGCATCACCAAATACTCAAAGTGGCCCTCGGGCGTATTAAATGCGGTTTTCCACTCATCCCCCTGCTTAATTCGCACCAAATTATACGCCCCACGAAGATCTATCTTAGAGAACCACTTGGCCCCCTTTATGCGAGCAAACAAATCAGTCAGCAGTGGCAACGGATATTGATATTTAACCGTGATTTTATTCAAAAGCCGATAATCAATGCACGGCCTCAAAGAGCCATCTTTCTTAGCCACAAAGAAAAAACCGGCTCCTAAGGGAGATGACGAAGGACGAATATGTCCCTTTTCCAAGGACTCCTTTATATATTCTCGCATAGCAGCATGTTCAGGCACAGACAGATTAAATAAACGACCCTTAGGGTATTTACTACCCGGAATCAAATCTATGGCACAATCGCACTCCCGGTGCGGAGGTAATGAACCAAGCTTAGGTTCTTCAAAAACGTCACGATATTCAGTCAAGAATTCAGGAATCTCAGAGGGAATAGATGATGAAATGGAAACCACAGGTACGTCCCCATGCGTCCCCTTACATCCCCAGCTTAACACAGACATAGCTTTCCAGTCAAGGACTGGGTTATGAGATTGCAGCCATGGCAATCCAAGCACCAACACATCATGTAGGTTATACAGCACAAGAAAGTGAATAATCTCCTGGTGATCCGGATTAATCCGCATAGTTACTTGTGTCCAGTATTGTGGTTTATTGCTAGCCAATGGGGTGGAGTCAATCCCCTTCAGGGGTATAGGAGTTTCAAGAGGCTCCAAATCATACCCACAGCGTTTGGCAAAGGACCAATCCATAAGACTCAAAGCGGCGCCAGAGTCGACATAGGCATCCGCGGTAATAGATGATAAAGAACAAATCAGGGTCACAGATAGAATAAACTTAGACTGTAAAGTGCCAATTGAAACAGACTTATCAAGCTTCTTAGTACGCTTAGAGCATGCTGATATAACATGAGTTGAATCACCGCAATAGAAGCACAACCCATTTTTTCGTCTAAAATTCTGCCGTTCACTTCTGGACAGAATTCTATCACATTGCATATTCTCTGGCGTCTTCTCAGTAGACACCGCCAAATGGTGCACAGGTTTGCGCTCCCGCAGACGCCTATCGATCTGGATAGCCATTGTCATGGACTCATTCAGACCCGCAGGCACAGGGAACCCCACCATAACATCCTTAATGGCATCAGAGAGACCCTCTCTGAAATTCGCCGCCAGGGCGCACTCATTCCACTGAGTAAGCACAGCCCATTTACGGAATTTCTGGCAGTATATTTCAGCTTCGTCTTGCCCCTGAGATAGGGACATCAAGGCCTTTTCCGCCTGAAGTTCTAACTGAGGTTCCTCATAAAGCAACCCCAAGGCCAGAAAAAACGCATCCACATTGAGCAACGCAGGATCCCCTGGAGCCAATGCAAAAGCCCAATCCTGAGGGTCGCCCCGGAGCAAAGAAATCACAATCCTGACCTGCTGAGCAGGATCTCCAGCAGAGCGAGATTTCAGGGACAAAAACAACTTGCAATTATTTTTGAAATTTTGAAAGCAAGATCTATTCCCCGAGAAAAATTCAGGCAAAGGAATTCTAGGTTCAGATATAGGAACATGAACAACAAAATCTTGTAAGTTTTGAACTTTCGTGGTGAGATTATTCAAACCTGCAGCTAAACTCTGAATATCCATTTTAAACAGGTGAACACAGAGCCATTCCAGGATTAGAAGGAGAGAGAGAGAGAAAGGCTGCAATATAGGCAGACTTGCAAGAGATACAATTACAAGCACACTCAGAACTGAGAAAAAAAAAAAAAAAATCTTCAGCAGACTTCTCTTTTCTCTCCTTTCTCTGTCAATTAATTTAACCCTTTTAGGCCGGTCAAACTGTTATGGTTCTCAATGGCAAGAGAACATAGCCCAGCAAACATACAAACTAGCTCTTGGAAGGATGGAAACTAAACTGACCATGAACTAAACCTGCCACACAACTAACAGTAGCCGGGTAGCGTAGCCTGCGTTTTATCCCTAGACGCCCAGCGCCGGCCGGAGGACTAACTAATCCTGGCAGAGGAAAATATAGTCCTGGCTCACCTCTAGAGAAATTTCCCCGAAAGGCAGACAGAGGCCCCCACAAATATTGGCGGTGATTTTAGATGAAATGACAAACGTAGTATGAAAATAGGTTTAGCAAAATTGAGGTCCGCTTACTAGATAGCAGGAAGACAGAAAGGGCACTTTCATGGTCAGCTGAAAACCCTATCAAAATACCATCCTGAAATTACTTTAAGACTCTAGTATTAACTCATAACATCAGAGTGGCAATTTCAGATCACAAGAGCTTTCCAGACACAGAAACGAAACTACAGCTGTGAACTGGAGCAAAATGCAAAAACAAACAAGGACTAAGTCCAACTTAGCTGGGAGTTGTCTAGCAGCAGGAACATGCACAGAAAGGCTTCTGATTACAATGTTGACCGGCATGGAAGTGACAGAGGAGCAAGGCTAAATAGCGACTCCCACATCCTGATGGAAACAGGTGAACAGAGAGGATGATGCACACCAGTTCAATTCCACCAGTGGCCACCGGGGGAGCCCAAAATCCAATTTCACAACACCCTTCTAGCTAGATAGAAAGGATAGGACAGAGTTCTAAGCGGTCAGTATTAAAACACTAGAAAATTCCACAGCAGAAAATACTATATACTACATCTAACTAAAGACATAGGATGTATATCTGCATCTCCAGGGAAACCAGCATGACAGAAAAATCCAAACAAGTCAAGCTGGACAAAAACACAATAGATTGCACTGCACATAAAAGCACACTGCATGCGTGCTACAGAGAACCAAAACAAGGCACTTATCTTAGCTGAAATGACAGCAGGGCAGTGGAACCAGACAGAGATGCAATCCTGTTATGTTGGGCTGGTGGTTAGGAGCACTAGAAATGACCAGATGAGCAAACTAGCAATACAGGACGAGCTCTGGGAAGTGGGAGCTCTGCTGACCGCAACCCCTAATCCTATCACAACAACTAGAAATAGCCGTGGAGCATTCCTGACTCTGCCTAGACGCCTCTTCACAGCCTAAGAGCTAACTACCACTAAAGATAGAAAATACAGCCTACCTTGCCTCAGAGAAATTCCCCAAAGAAATAGGCAGCCCCCACATATATTGACTGTGAGTTAAGATGGAAGTCACAAACACAGGAATGAAATAGGTTTCAGCATAGGAGGCCAGACTTAACTAAACAGACTGAGAATAGAAAAGGTATCTTTGCGGTCAGCATAAAAAACTAACAAAAAAAACATGCAGAGTGTGCAAAAGAAACCACCGCACCAACTCACGGCGCGGTGGTGCCACTCTGCATCCCAGAGCTTCCAGCTAACAAGATAAAATAATAATAGCAAGCTGGACAAAAACACAGTGGTAACAAATAAGCTAGCAGGGACTTAGCTTTTGCTGAAGTAGACAGGTCATCTGAAAGATCCAAGAGAACTGAACCAGTACTAGGACATTGACACCTGGCATCAAGTAACGATCTGAGTGGAGTTAAATAGAGCAGCCAGCCAAGACCTGAATGAGATCAGCTGGAGAAGGAATCTCAGAACCAGCAGCTCCACTCACAGCCACCAGAGGGAGTCCATGAACAGAACTCGCCGAAGTACCATTCATAACCACAGGAGGGAGCTCGAGAACAGAATTCACAACACAATCCCTCCAAGATACAATGGACAACTGGCAGGGATTGATGGATCCTACAAACCTAAATACCTAATAGAGCTGCAATAAGCAGAAACACCTGCCCTGGCCTATAATCCAGAGACCACTGCACTACCACTAACAACCACCGGAGGGAGTCCAAGAGCAGAATTCACAACAGTACCCCCCCTTGAAGAGGGGTCACCGAACCCTCACCAGAGCCCCCAGGCCGATCAGGACGAGCCAGATGAAAGGCCCGAACCAAATCAGCAGCATGAACATCAGAGGCAAAAACCCAAGAATTATCCTCCTGGCCGTAACCTTTCCATTTGACAAGGTACTGAAGCTTCCGTCTCGAAAAACGAGAATCCAAAATCTTCTCAACCACATACTCCAACTCCCCATCAACCAACACAGGAGCCGGAGGATCAACAGAGGGAAGAACGGGCACCACATATTTCCGCAATAAAGATCTATGGAAAACATTATGGATAGCAAAAGATGCCGGAAGGGCCAAACGAAAAGACACCGGATTGATAATCTCAGAAATCCTATAAGGACCAATAAACCGAGGCTTAAACTTAGGGGAAGAAACCTTCATAGGAACATGACGGGAAGACAACCAGACCAAATCCCCAACCCGAAGCCGGGAACCAACACACCGACGACGATTAGCAAAATGTTGCGCCTCCTCCTGAGACAACACCAAATTGTCCACCACATGAGCCCAAATTTGCTGCAACCTGTCCACCACAGAATCCACACCAGGACAATCAGAAGGCTCAACCTGCCCTGAAGAAAAATGAGGATGAAAACCAAAATTACAAAAAAAAGGCGAAACCAAGGTAGCCGAACTAGCCCGATTATTAAGGGCAAACTGGGCCAATGGCAAGAAAGCCACCCATTCATCCTGATCAGCAGACACGAAGCATCTCAAATAAGTTTCCAAAGTCTGGTTGGTTCGCTCGGTTTGGCCATTTGTCTGAGGATGAAATGCGGAAGAAAAAGACAAATCAATGCCCAGCCTAGCACAAAAGGCTCGCCAAAACCTAGAAACAAACTGGGAACCTCTGTCGGACACAATATTCTCCGGAATACCATGCAAACGAACCACATGCTGAAAAAACAATGGAACCAAATCAGAAGAGGAAGGCAACTTAGGCAAAGGCACCAAATGAACCATCTTAGAAAACCGGTCACAAACCACCCAGATAACTGACATCCTCTGGGAAACCGGAAGGTCTGAAATAAAATCCATAGAAATATGCGTCCAAGGCCTCTCAGGGACCGGCAAAGGCAAAAGCAACCCGCTAGCGGGAACAACAAGGCTTAGCCCGCGCACAAGTCCCACAGGACTGCACAAGAGAACGCACATCCCGCGACAAAGAAGGCCACCAAAAAGACCTACCAACCAAATCTCTGGTACCAAAAATACCAGGATGACCAGCCAACACAGAACAATGAACCTCCGAAATCACCCTACTAGTCCATTTATCAGGAACGAACAGTTTCCCCACTGGACAGCGGTCAGGTTTGTCAGCCTGAAATTCCTGAAGGACCCGTCGTAGATCAGGGGAGATGGCAGAAAGAACCACCCCTTCCTTTAGAATGCCGACCGGTTCAAGGACCTCAGGAGAATCAGGAAAAAAGCTCCTAGAGAGGGCATCAGCTTTAATATTCTTAGAACCCGGAAGATACGACACCACGAAATCAAAACGGGAGAAAAACAAAGACCATCGAGCCTGTCTAGGATTCAGCCACTTGGCAGACTCGAGGTAAATCAGATTTTTATGATCAGTCAAAACCACAATGCGATGCTTGGCTCCCTCAAGCCAATGTCGCCATTCCTCGAACGCCCACTTCATAGCCAACAATTCCCGATTGCCGACATCATAATTACGTTCAGCAGGCGAAAACTTTCGGGAAAAGAAGGCACATGGTTTCATCAAGGAACCATCAGAGTTCCTCTGAGACAAAACGGTCCCTGCCCCAATCTCAGAAGCGTCAACCTCAACCTGAAATGGAAGAGAAACATCTGGCTGATGCAACACCGGAGCAGAAGTAAATCGGCGTTTAAGCTCCTGAAAGGCAGAGACAGCCGCAAAGGACCAATTCGTCACATCAGCACCCTTTTTCGTCAAATCGGTCAGGGGTTTAACCACACTGGAGAAGTTAGCAATGAAACGGCGATAAAAATTAGCAAAGCCCAAAAATTTCTGAGACTCTTCACGGACGTGGGCTGAATCCAATCATGAATGGCCTGAACCTTAACCGGATCCATCTCTATAGATGAGGGAGAAAAAATAAAGCCCCCCCAAAAAACCTTCTGCACTCCAAAAAGACACTTAGACCCCTTCACAAACAAAGCATTGTCACGAAGGATCTGAAAAACCATCCTGACCTGTTTCACATGAGACTCCCAATCATCGGAAAAAATCAAAATGTCATCCAAATATACAATCATGAATTTATCAAGATAATTCCGGAAGATATCATGCATGAAGGACTGAAAAACAGATGGAGCATTAGAGAGCCCGAAGGGCATCACAAGGTATTCAAAATGGCCCTCGGGCGTATTAAACGCAGTTTTCCATTCGTCACCCTGCTTAATACGAATAAGATTATATGCCCCTCGAAGGTCAATCTTAGTAAACCAACTAGCCCCCTTAATCCTAGCAAACAAATCAGAAAGCAAAGGCAAAGGGTATTGAAATTTGACCGTGATCTTATTCAAGAGGCGATAATCAATACAAGGTCTCAAGGAGCCATCCTTCTTGGCAACAAAAAAAAATCCCGCTCCCAATGGTGAAGAAGATGGCCGAATATGCCCTTTCTCCAAAGACTCCTTAATATAACTCCGCATAGCGGTATGTTCAGGCACCGACAGGTTGAAAAGTCGGCCCTTCGGAAACTTACAACCTGGAATCAAGTCAATAGCACAATCACAGTCCCTATGCGGTGGAAGGGAACTGGACTTGGGCTCATTGAACACATCCTGAAAATCAGACAAGACCTCTGGAGTTTCAGAAGGGGGGAAGAGGAGATTGACATCAAAGGAACGTCACCATGAACTCCCTGACAACCCCAACTAGTCACAGACATAGATTTCCAATCCAACACCGGATTATGTACCTGCAACCATGGAAAACCCAGCACAATAGCATCATGCAAATTATGCAACACCAAAAAGCGACAATCCTCCCGATGGGCTGGCGCCATGCACATGGTCACCTGTGTCCAAAACTGGGGTTTATTTTTAGCCAAAGGTGTAGCATCAATGCCCCTTAAAGGAATAGGGTTCTCCAAAGACTGCAAGGGGAAACCACAACGTCTAGCGAATTCAAAGTCCATTAAATTCAAAGCGGCGCCAGAATCTACAAACGCCATGACAGAAAATGACGACAATGAGCAGATCAATGTCACAGATAACAGAAATTTAGGTTGTACGGTACCAATGGTAACTGAACTAGCGATTCTCTTAATACGCTTAGGGCAGACCGAAATGACATGAGAAGTATCGCCACAGTAAAAACACAACCCATTCTGACGTCTGAATCTCCGTCGTTCAGCTCCAGACAGAATCCTATCGCACTGCATAGGCTCAGGTATCTGCTCTGAGGACAAAGCCACAGCGCGCACAACTCTGTGCTCACGCAGGGGCCGATCAATCTGAATGGCCAGAGACATAGAATCGCTCAGACCAATAGGCGTGGGAAACCCCACCATAACATCTTTAACAGATTCAGAAAGACCCTTTCTGAAAATTGCCGCCAAAGCATCCTCATTCCATTTAGTCAGCACAGACCATTTTCTAAATTTCTGACAATACAATTCTGCCGCTTCTTGACCCTGAAACAGGGTCAACAAGGTCTTCTCAGCATGATCCACAGAATTTGGTTCATCATATAATAACCCTAGAGCCTGAAAGAAGGCTTCTACATTAAGCAAGGCAGGATTCCCAGATTCCAGGGAAAATGCCCAATCCTGAGGATCGCCACGCAGCAGGGAGATGACTATTTTAACCTGCTGAATGGAATCACCAGAAGAACGAGGTTTCAGAGCAAAAAACAGTTTACAGTTATTTTTAAAACTCAAAAATTTAGACCTGTCCCCAAAAAATAACTCAGGAGTAGGAATCTTAAGCTCTAAAACCGGAGTCTGAACAATATAATCGGAAATACCCTGTACCCTAGCAGCTAGTTGGTCTACACGAGAAGCTAATCCCTGAACATCCATGCTAGCACACAGCTCCTCCCCACCCAGAGGAAAAGAGGGAAGGAAAGACAAAACAGTCTGCAGAAAAAAAAATAGCTCAGGACTTTTCTTCCCTTCTTGAGATGCATTTAACTCATTGTTGGCCAGTTGTACTGTTATGATCCGGTGACCCTGGAGCCGCATGAGAACATCTCTGGAGTAGGTGGTACCTGTACTGACCGCAATCCTAATACTGACACCGCAACTAGAAGTAGCCGTGGGATGTACCTAACCAGGCCTAGACACCTCGACACAGCCGGAGGACTAAATACCCCTAAAGATGGAAATGGGGAATCCTATCTTGCCTCAGAGCAGAGCCCCAAAGGATAGGCAGCCCCCCACAAATATTGACTGTGAGTTTAAGAGGAATTACGTACACAGGCAGAAAAAACAGAGTTTAGCAAAAGAGGCCCTTCTAGCTAGATAGAAAGGATAGGACAGAGTTCTAAGCGGTCAGTATTAAAACACTAGAAAATTCCACAGCAGAAAATACTATATACTACATCTAACTAAAGACATAGGATGTATATCTGCATCTCCAGAGAAACCAGCATGACAGAAAAATCCAAACAAGTCAAGGTGGACAAAAACACAATAGATTGCACTGCACATAAAAGCACACTGCATGCGTGCTACAGAGAACCAAAACAAGGCACTTATCTTAGCTGAAATGACAGCAGGGCAGTGGAGCCAGACAGAGATGCAATCCCTCCAAGATACAATGGACAACTGGCAGGGATTGATGGATCCTACAAACCTAAATACCTAATAGAGCTGCATTAAGCAGAAACACCTGCCCTGGCCTATAATCCAGAGACCACTGCACTACCACTAACAACCACCGGAGGGAGCCCAAGAGCAGAATTCACAACACTATCCGTTGGATTATTCCAGGAACTTGTTATTGATCTTTGTCTCATTCATACATTAATGTTGTTGTTGTATTGCATGAAATGTTTTTGTCTTTCAGGTTGAGGTATCCTTCAGTGAACACAGGAAAATACCTCCACTTCAAGACAGTTGATATAGTGAAATCCAAGGATTTCAGAAGGGGAGTGTGCAGTTCAGCTAATCATCTGCAAAGGCTTTCAGCCATTACAGGGACATATGCCTAATGTTATTTACAGTGTTTGCTGTAGTTTGCTGCCATCTACTGGCTATTGTTATTATATATTATATCTCTATCTCCTATCTTCTTCAAATCCTTTGTATTGGTCAGTGCCATCTTGGTAGCATTTGTATCAGGACTGAATAGAGGATTCTCCTGTCATTTCTACCCTCAACCCTCCATGTTCTACCTCATCTTCATCTTTTCTCCTTCCCTGACATCTTACCTCATCTCATCAAGGTACTGTGAATAAAACCTGTTAAAATTCATCACTGCATCGTCCTTCCGGATTTACTATGTGCAGTTGGTCAAGCATATGAGAGAAGGTAGCAAGTAACATTATCTGTGATTACCTGTACAGAGATCCGTGCTCACATCCCTCAGACTCATTTCACATACGTGTATTGGTGCCAGAATAGCTACGCGTCTGCAAGGGTGTCAATGCTTTTGGCCATGACTATATATTGTGTAAAGTCCTTTAATATAGACCTCTGAGCAGAGCGGGTTTTAGACAATGTGTGGCTCTGGGAACAATTAAAAGTGGGTCTCCAGATGCTAACATATTGCACCATCACACAGAAACATTTAGCGTGCAATTACACCCATCTGTTTTCATGCTGATAAACAAACATTGATCAACTATATTCAAATTGTTCGGTGCTTGTTTATCTGCCTGTTTACACAGGCTATCAAAGAATGACAGGACCAAATAACAGCGGTGACGTCACCGCTGTGCTCTGCTTTACGGCCGGCCGGCGCTGACACATTCAGTGCAGGGAAGCCACCGGCGGGGGACGTGACAGACATCAGAAGGTGAGTATGTAGTGTTTTTTTTTACTTTTACAATGGTAAACAGGGTAAATATCGGGTTACTAAGCGCGGCCCTGCGCTTAGTAACCCGATATTTACCCTGGTTACCATTGTAAAACATTGCAGGCATCGTTGCTTTTGCTGTCAAACACAACGATACACACCGACCTAATGACGAAATAAGGTGCTGGCCTTATAGCTCCGACCAACGATATCACAGCGGGATCCAGATCGCTGCTGCGTGTCAAACACAACGATATCGCTATCCAGGACGCTGCAACGTCACGGATAGTTGTCGTTCTCGTTGGAAAGTTGTTCAGTGTGAAGGTACCTTTACATGCACTGTGGGCCCAATTAATTAAGACTGGCATTTCGTAAGCCAGTCGGAATGAAGGGTGTGCAGGAGTAATAAAGATTCGCTCACCACTTAATGAATTAGGCGCATCGTATCACTGCCAGAAATGTTGCTCTTGTCAGGGACTGGAGTACATTTCTGGCATTACTTACACCACTAAAGCAGTATAACTTTTATAGAAATTGTCCATGTCCACTTTGGCAGATCTGGCCGTAATTTGCAGAAAAACTTCAAAAGTCACAAAATTTTGCTACTATTCAAAGCGTTTTATCTCAAAATTCTGGTGAAAACATTTTGATGAATCTTGGTTGGTTTGATGCATAAACAGACACACTTCATGATACACACTTACTGCATATTACCCTCACTCCATACTACACAAACACTGCATATTACACACAAAATGCTGAATGCTATAGATACAATGTATATTACATGCTCACAAACTGTATGTTACACACAGGCTGCTACACACACATTGTATGTTTGAAAATACACTTCATGCTAGAAATGTAGAGCTGTATGTTATAAACACACACTCTATATTTTAAAAACGCTCTGTTTCTTAGTCACTTCTTCTCAGGATCTTGCTATCCTTTTTCTTTGGTCTTCTTTCATTTAAAGTCACCCCAGAATCCGTCACTGCTCATGTTGGGCTATAAGGTCCACTCATTATGCACTCCAGGCCCTATCTAATTCTGTGATAGGAAATTGTCACTTTCGCTGTAACTCAACCCACCCACTCTGGGCTAGTCTCAAACATTAACTCTAACTGTTCCAATGGTCAAACTACACATATCTAATGCACATCACAATTTACATTATGCATCACATAACATATCACGTCACATTGAAACTTGCTTATTCAATAGAGAAACATTGGCATCATGTCCATAGTCTTACACACTGAACCTGTAGTTGTGTAGGGTCTTTCTGGAAATTCTTGTGGAGATGCAGTTAATATGTAGTTGCTCAGTTTACCTCTCATCAACAACAGTAGAGGCATACAGAAGCATATAGTGCCCATATTTTAACACTATAATAAACATACAAAGTAGTGTAAATATTTTTTGAATATCTCTGTGTTGAACAGCATTCAGTTTTACAAGTTTATACAGCATAAAAATGTACATACAGTAAAAAAATGGTATGTCAAAACATGCCTAGGGGTATTTTTTCAGGGACAGATAAACTTCCCAAACAAGTGTGGGTACATAGTGTTGGAAGTCAAGTGCTTGTTTTAAATGCAGCAGTCATTATGACAAACTAGCATTTGCCGGTTTGCTGATCAATGCTCTGTTTATACAGGAAATGAGTGGAGATAATAGTTTATATGAACGTTTGTTTTGACAGTTATTGGCCAGTGTAAACACACCTTCATGAGTAATGGGGAACTTTGGATATCTTATGATAAGAAACTTTTTTTTTTAAACTGATAAGGAAATGAAGGTTTTATAAAATTGTTGATGTTCAGAAAAGAAAAGCTGCATGTTTTTGCTGGTCCACGTTGAGCTCTGAATTATCTTTCTTCTTTCTTCTTTGATGGTATGTCACTCTCCATAAGGAGAAACGTTACCCCTTAGACCCCAGTCCAGAGCCTCTCACTTAGCCAAATCAGTTCTCATGCTTCGCACTGACGAGGGCCAACAGCCCGAAACACCGTGTCTGCGAATTGAGATACTGATTTGGCTTTTATCCTAAGTCATATTGCACGACTCGTTAAAGGGTTGATTGTGACTTGTAGGATTGCTACTTCCAACAGGTGGCGCTATAGAGTTTAAGTCCTCTTTTTCTCAGAAGAGGCAATTTGCATATTGCTTTCTTCTTTAGTTACTTTTAGCATATTGTTCCTGAGAGCAGCATACATCGAATGAAGATGATGATGAGTATGGGAACAATGTTTACCTTTTTGCTTAGTTGAATCTCACCAATCCAAATATCTTCCAACGCTGATAGGGTCATGTGTCTTCCTGGAGATTTGTTCAGATTCACTCTCCAAATGAAGCTTGACTGTTCTGAGTATACTCTGGCTATGTAGTCTGTATGACTCTAGTTTGACTGCACTCAGTTGATCGATTCAAGCTTTAAGGAACCCTCTCTATGCTACACGTCTTCCAATTGGTGGTCGTTTAGTAGTCTGTTTAGAAGACCAATTGCATTTCCCATATGCACAGAATAGTAATGGTAATAGACCTGAAAGACCTGGAGTTAGAAGATCAATTCAGGTAATGAATCGCAGTCTTCTTTAGGGACAGTGTGATTTATGTCCTATTTTAAATGGATTTTCTTTCCTTCAGTGCTGAAAGGGTTAAGGACTCTTTCCATGCTGGCTGAGACCATACAGCCTGGTTGTTCTCAGCTGCAATTGTTTATCATTTACTCCCTCTACATATACTGGCTCTGGGTGTTTCTTCCTTGCCGGTGAATGATTCTTCTTCCTGTGTTAAGCTGAGTAGTTGGAGTAGGAGTTGGAGTTGTAGTTGTAGTCATCTGTTGTTTGCTGTAGTATGTGAGTGTTCATTTCCTGGTCCCTGTTCCTATTTAGTTTATTCCTCCATGTACCTATCCTCCTACCTATTTTTGGAGAGTGCTTTTGCATGATACTGGTTTTCTGTTATCCCTGTTTTGTCTTTGTGTCTTGTTTACCTTACATTTCTGATCCATGCCTCATGGAGTGGGGGAGGGGACACATTAGGGATTTACAGGTGCATAGTGAGGTCCAGGGGCTGGCTGACACTTTTCAGCAATCACAAGGCGGTGGCCCTCAAGTTGCGGTGGCCCTCCTTTTCCCTGCTTATCTCTGACCATTGCATTAATGCAGCAGAGATAACAGGCTGGTACGTAGATATGGGAACAGTAAGGAGCTTGCTGCATAGATATGGGAGTAGAACCAAGCTTACTCCAGAGATATGGGAGCAGAATCAAGCTTACTCCAGAGATATGGGAGCAGAACGGAGCTTACACCAGAGATATGGGAGCAGAACAGAGCTTACTACAGAGATATGGGAGCAGAACGGAGCTTACTCCAGAGATATGGGAGCAGAACGGAGCTTACACCAGAGATATGGGAGCAGAATCAAGCTTACTCCAGAGATATGGGAGCAGAACGGAGCTTACTCCAGAGATATGGGAGCAGAACGGAGCTTACTCCAGAGATATGGGAGCAGAACAGAGCTTACACCAGAGATATGGGCGCAGAACCAAGCTTACTACAGAGATATGGGAGCAGAACGGAGCTTACTCCAGAGATATGGGAGCAGAACTGAGCTTACACCAGAGATATGGGAGCAGAATCAAGCTTACTCCAGAGATATGGGAGCAGAATGGAGCTTACTCCAGAGATATGGGAGCAGAACAGAGCTTACTCCAGAGATATGGGAGCAGAATCAAGCTTACTCCAGAGACATGGGAGCAGAACCGAGCTTACTCTAGGAATATGGGAGCAGAACTGAGCTTACTCCAGAGATATGGGAGCAGAACAGAGCTTACCACAGAAATATTGGAGCAGAACAGAGCTCACCTCCAGAGATATGGGAACAGAACAGAGCTCACTACAGAGATATGGGAGCAGAACCGAGCTTACTACAGAGATATGGGAGCAGAACAGAGCTCACTCCAGAGATATGGGAGCAGAACAGAGCTTACTACAGAGATATGGGAGCAGAACCAAGCTTACTATAGAGATATGAGAGCAGAACAGGGCTTACTCCAGAGAAATGGGAGCAGAATGGAGCTTACTACAGAGATATGGGAGCAGAACGGAGCTTACTCCAGAGATATGGGAGCAGAACGGAGCTTACTCCAAAGATATGGGAGCAGAACTGAGCTTACGCCAGAGATATGGGGGAGCAGAACGAAGCTTACTCCAGAGATATGGGAGCAGAACAGAGCTTACCACAGAAATATGGGAGCAGAACAGAGCTTACTCCAGAGATATGGTAGCAGAACAGAGCTTACTACAGAGATATGGGAGCAGAGCCGAGCTTACTACACAGATATCGGACCAGAACAGAGCTTACTCCAAAGACTTGGGAGCAGAACAGAGCTCACTCCAGAGATATGGGAGCAGAACAGAGCTAACTGCAGAAATATGGCAGCAGAACAGAGCTTACTCCAGAGAAATGGGAACAGAACAGAGCTTACTCCAAAGATTTGGGAGCAGAACGGAGTTTACTCCAGAGATTTGAGAGCAGAACCGAGGGTACTACAGAGATATGGGACCAGAACCGAGCTTACTACAGAGAAAAGGGAGCAGGACCAAGCTTACTACAGAAATAAGGAAGGAGAATCAAGCTTACTACTGAGATATGGGAGAAGAACCAAGCTTACTTCAAAGATATGGGAGCAGAACCGAGCTTACCAGAGATATGGATCAGAATGGAGAATAGTCCAAAGATATGGAAGCAGAACGGAACTTACTACAGAGATATGGACACAGAACCGAACTTACTACAGAGATATGGGAGCAGAACCAGCTTGGTACAAAGATAAGGGAGCAGAACCGAGCTTACTACAGAGAAAAGGGAGTAGAACCGAGCTTACTACAGATAAGGGGGCAGAACTGAGCTTAGACCAGAAATATAGGAGCAGAACAGAGCTTACCACAGAGATATGGGAGCAGAACCGAGCTTACTATAGCGATAAGGGATATATATATACAGTATATATTGTGCGATGGCCCCAGTTCCCACCATAAATATAGTGCGATGGCCCCAGCTGACCATATATATAGTATGATGGCCCAAGTACTCTCCACATATCTATTATGATATATATATATATTATGATGGCCCCAGTTATCCAGATATATAGCCCCGGTGTAATAGCCCCGGTTCTCCCATATATATAGTAGGATGGCCCCAGTTCTCCATATTAAAAATAATTAAGTTTATACTCACCTCATCCTGATTCCTGGCATTGCAGCCTCCATTTTCTCTTCCGGTCCGCAGAGCGGCATGAAACAATAATGTCATCACGCCACCTGCGTGAGCACACTGAAGTCTCAGGAAGATGCGGTTTGCAGCTTATGAGACAGATCAGGGCTTCCACTAGGAATTTCGGGACCCCATACTGGCAAAATTTTCGAGTTCCTTTGAGACTCCGCCCAGGTTCCACACCAGCTTCGCCTCCACCGTCCCACCACCCACTCTGGGAAAAACTCAACTTCACCACCACATCCTCAACGATCAGAAATTAACAGCTCCCATCAAACACCAGATCACATTCATAACCAGTAGCTTTTCTTCTGGACAAAATTACTTTTAAGCTGATACCACGACATAGTAGACTCTTTTGGCCGGGCTCTACTTTACTGTAAACTATTAAAAATAAACATATTTATGTATTTTTCTTTAAGGGAATGAATCACATACATTTACATTTTTTTAAACAACCATTAATACCACATACAAGGGACAAATATTGTCACACCATGACCAGACCACATATTACCACCACATAGTGACTGAATAATACCACATACAAGGAACAAGTACCGCCACACCATGATCAAATCACATATTACCACCACATAGTGACCAAATAATACCACTTACTAGGAACAAATACCACCACACCTTGGCCAGACCACATATTACCACCACATAGTGACCAAATAATACCACATACAAGGAACAAATACCGCCACACTATGGCCAGACCACATATTACCACCACATATTGACTGATTAATACCACATACAAGGAACAAATAGCGCCACACTATGACCAGACAACATATTACCACCACATAGTGACTGAATACTACAATACTGATCATTAATTAAAAATAACAAAAAACACAATACTAAGTGCCATTGTGTACAGGAACTCTGTATTTACTGTCAGTGTACATTTAATACAGTGATCACTGGTGACATTATACATAGGAGCTCTGTATATAATGTCAGTGTACAGGTAATACAGTGATAACCAGTGACATTATACACAGGAGCTCTGTATGTAGTGTCAGTGTACAGGTAATACAGTGATCACCAGTGCATTATGCACAGGAACTCTGTATAAAGTGTCAGTGTACAGGAAATACAGTGATCACCGATGATAATGTACACAGGAGCTCTGTATATAGTGTCAGTGTACAGGTAATACAGTGATCACCACTGCCAGTGACATTATACACAGGATCTCTGTATATAGTATACAGTGTATAGTGTCAGTGTACAGGTAACACACTGACTCACCAGTGACGTCTCTAGCTGAAGTCCTTCATCTTTGCTTTCCTTTTTCATTCAGCACTCTTTCCCGCAAGTCATTACCAGTAACTTCATCCTCAACATCCCACACTATGTACCTCCCACTCTAACCCTAACACCGATTCATTATATTTACATGCCCCTCCCGCCCCAATTCATTGTCATGTCTTTCTCTCCCACCCTCTATACATTATCAACTGCTCTACCCCATATTCAATACATCACTTACTCCCCCACTCTCAAAATTCATTATTTGTTCTCCCCCTAGATCATTTGCTCTCCCCAGCCCTACCTTCAATTTATCTGTCATGATCCGGGTCGGAGTTTGCTTTCTGTTTATCCTGTTTATCCTACTCCGGCCTGGTCATGATGGGGTTAACTATTTCTGCCTCTCTTTGATTTGGGAGTGGCTATTTCTTGGTGCTCTTGCTAGCAGCTTGTGTCAGTGATAGTATTGGGCTTGCTGTGGCGGCGATCCTGTTAGGCCCCAGTGTTCCTTTTGCCTCTGACCTCCCTTACCGGTGCCTGACCTGTCTCCTATACTTGACCTAGTGTGACTCTGGTGTGTATCCCCTTCGTTTTTTGACTCGGCTTGAACTCTGACTTTGTCTCCTGTCTCCCGTCTTTGTTACCACACGTCTGTGTGGCTTTTGACCTACTGGCTTACTCTGACTCCATTCTCTGTCTCACGTCTCCAGTACCTTTGCTCCTGGCTGGTTCTGACCCTCGGCTTGTATTTTAACTACGAGTTCTGTTTTCTCCATTAAACTATACGCTTACCAACCGTTACTGACTTGGCTCATTTTGACCACTCTCTGTTGCCACCTGGTGGCGCAGTGTAGCTTGAATTGTGCTGCGGTGCGGCAAGTGCGACCTCTTTTATGCTCACCCACTCCCCCTCGTGGAGTCTGCACATATCTGCATTGCTGCAGCGTGACCCCCACCTTCAATTAAATTGCTGTGCCCCATCACTCACACTGAATTCATCCATTGCAGTCCAGAATCACCCCCTCACTTCATCTGCAGTGCCCCTTCATCATTTGCAGCCCCCTATCCCCCTTCCATTTCATCATGTGCAGAACCCCCTCAGACACTTCATCATGTGCAGTCCCTTTCCCCCATTTTGTCATGTGCAGTCCCCCTTACTAACCCACTTTATCATGTGCAGTTCCTCTTACCCCCCACTTGATCATGCACAGTCCCCCTTACCTCCCACTTTCTTGTGCCCCACTCCCCTTCATCATGTGCCATCCCCCTTGCCCCCCGTTATCATGTGCAGTGCCTCTTACCCCCACATCATGTGCACTGCCCCTTACCCCCACATCATGTGCAGTCCTCCTTACCCACACTTCATGTGCAGTCCTCCTTACCCCCTCTTCATGTGCAGTCTCCCTGACCCCCCACTTCATGTGCAGTCTCCCTTACACCCATTTCATCATGTGCAGCCCCGCTCCCCCCACTTTATCATGTGCAATCCCCCTTACTCCCCTCACTTCATCATGTACAGTCCCACGTATCCCCCACTTCGTGTGCAGCCCCACTTCCCCTTCATCAAGTACAGCCCCACTCCCCTTTTATCATGTACAATGCAACTCCCTACTCCCTCCACTTCATAATGTGCAGCCCCACTCTCCCCAAGCCATCATGTGCAGCCCCACTCCATCATGTGCAGCCCCACTCCATCATGTGCAGCCCCACTCCGCCCCCTCCATCTTGTGCAGCCCCACTCCATCATTTGCAGGCAGCCCCACTCGATCATGTGCAGCCCCACTTCCCCCACTTTATCATGTGCAATCCCCCTTACTCCCCCCACTTCATCATGTCCAGTCCCCCTTACCCCCCACTTCGTGTGCAGCCCACTCCCCCTTCATCATGTGCAGTCCCCTTTACCCCCAACTTCATGTGCAGCTCCACTCCCCCTTCATCATGACCAACCCAACTCCCTCCTCTTCATCATGTACAACCCCACTCCATCATGTGCAGCCCCACTCCATCATGTGCAGGCAGCCCCACTCCATCATGTGCAGCCCCACTCCCTCACTCCATCATGTGCAGCCCCACTCCCCCACTCCATCATGTGCATCCCAACTCCATCATGTGCAGCCCCACTCCCCCCACTCCATCATGTACAGCTCCACACTCCCCCATTTCATCATGCGTAGCCCCACTCTCCGCACTTCATCATGTGCAGCCCCATTTACCCCCCACCCCATCATGTGCAGTCTCCTTTATCCCCCAAACCAAACTCGATCATGTGCAGCCCCCCATACACCCCCCACTTCATAACTTGCAGTTACCCTCATCCACTGAATTCATTTTATTAAAAAAAAAGTTTTCCATACTTACCTCACAGTCGCTCCCCAGCAGCGCCTCTTTGCTTCAAGCGTCCGGTACATGTCGGCATGTGTGCGATGATGTCATTGTGCACTCCCGACACTTGACCCGGAAGGACTCTCTGTACATGGAGGGAGTGGGAGCTGCACAGCCATTAATATTAGACAGCCAGTCACAGCTCCCGGCCCCAGCATGTTAGGACTGTGATGCGGGCAGCTGTGCCTGCTGCCGGCCGCGTCACAGACTGTACAGTGGACACGGATGCGCACAATTTGCTGTGCATCCAGCCCTGTACAGCTGCTGGGGGAGCGGCCTGGGGGGCATTGACCTATCTGCCACCCGGCCCAGCCCACCCCTAGTGAGGTCAGAGACCCTGGTCTCTCTACCTTCAAGAATACCCCCGGGGCAGGGATAGAGTCCCAGTTCCAGGCATAGTTTGAGGCCCTTCTCCCTTACTCAAGACCATCACAGCGTGAGACATATATACAAATTGCCTCTTCAGAGAGAAAGAGGACTTAAACTCTATAGTGCCACCTGTTGGAAGTAGCGATCCTTCAAGTCACAATCAACACTTTAACAAGTCTTGCAATATGACTTAAGATAAAATCAGAATCTCTGTTTGGAGACACGGTGTTTCAGGTTATTGGCACTCGTCAGTGCAAAGTATGAGATATGATTTGGCTAGGTGAGAGGCTGAGGTCTAAGGGTATGTTTCCACGGTCAGTAAACGCTGCGGGTTGGTCCTCCGGCAACCCTGTGTAAACGGACTTGCGGTGCATGTTTCCAGACCGCAGCATGTCAATTTATCTTGTGGATGATTCCGCTTGGTTCAGTGATCACATGCAGAGTCACCTGCGTTCAAAAGCCGGCAGCGCTTTGGACATAGCGGACATGTGCTGCATCCAAAGCGCTGCCTAATTACTGAATGTGTTAATAGCGATCCTACAAGTCACAATCAACCCTTTAACGAGTCTTGCATTTAATGAGACTAAAGGTACCTTCACACTAAGCGACTTTACAACGATAACGATAGCGATCCGTGACGTTGCAGCGTCCTGGCTAGCGATATCGTTGTGTTTGACACGCAGCAGCGATCAGGATCCCGCTGTGAGATCGCTGGTCGTTGCTGAAAGTCCAGAACTTTATTTCGTCGCTGGATCTCCCGCTGACATCGCTGAATCGGTGTATGTGACACCGATCCAGCGATGTCTTCACTGGTAACCAGGGTAAACATCGGGTTACTAAGCGCAGGGCCACGCTTAGTAACCCGATGTTTACCCTGGTTACCATTGTAAAAGTTAAAAAAAAAACACATACTCACATTCCGGTGCCCGGCGTCCGCTTCCCTGCACTCCTCCTGCATCCTGTGTAAGTGCCGGCCGTAAAGCAGAGCGGTGACGTCAACGCTCTGCTCTGTGGGAGATGCCGGAGATGTTCGGCGCTGACACAGGATGCAGGAGGAGTGCAGGGAAGCGGATGCCGGGCACCGGAATGTGAGTATGTGGGTTTTTTTTACTTTTACAATGGTAACCAGGGTAAACATCGGGTTACTAAGCGCGGCCCTGCGCTTAGTAACCTGATGTTTACCCTGGTTACCAGGGGACTTCGGCATCGTTGGTCGCTGGAGAGCTGTCTGTGTGACAGCTCTCCAGCGACCACACAACGACTAAACAGCGACGCTGCAGCGATCGGCATCGTTGTCTGTATCGCTGCAGCGTCGCTTAGTGTGAAGGTACCTTTAGGATAAAAGCCAAACCAGAATATCAATTTGCAGACATGGTGTTTCGGGCTATTGGCCCTCGTCAGTGCAAAGTAAGAGATCTAATTTGGCTAGGTGTGAGGCTCAGGACTGGAGTCTAAGGAGTAAAGTTTCTCCTTGGTGAGAGTAACATACCTGCTCTGGCTTCTTAAGGTAAGGAGGCTTTTCTCCGTGCAATGCTTCTCTGGGAAATTTTATATGCAAGTTTGCATTTGGAATAGTCCCATTGAGGACAGTGCTACAAATGTTAGAAGTGAAATGTGTCTTTGTTGTATTCTCTGCAGCCGAATCACGGCTGGAAGAAGTTGTCATGTTTGTCTGGGCCAGATGGAAAAGACATGAAAAGTGAACGACTCCATCAGAAAGAACGTCAGCGGTAAGTCATTATATGTAACTGGGCTGTGATCTCTTGTATGTTCTGTAGGACTGGTATCACTTTCTACCACTGACCATATGGCGGTAATATCAATATTGGTCTTTATAGAGATTATTTTCAGCAACAGCGCGGTCATTTGCTGAGGTCCTTCTCCACTATTAGGGTGCATAACCCAGTTGCAATCAAGGTTACCTGGTTACGGGCCCACTGAGAAGTTTCAACCCCCCCTAAACCCAAGCCCTAGCTACGCCTCTGAAGAAAAGCAAGACCCCAAATTCAAACCTAACCCCTACTATCAAGATACTACAAACCACAAAAAAGCATTCCCATTCGTAGGTAATATTCCGTCCATGTGACCTGGGCCTATTTGACCATGGACGGAATATTACGGGGTGTGCGCGGGCGATCGCCACTGGGTGTCAACTGATTCTGACAGCTGACACCTGATACTAGGTGCCATGAGCGGTTACAGACCACTCCCGGCACTTTAACCCCCGAAATGCTGTGATAGAACATGATCACATCATTCCGGAAGCCGACAGAGGGCTGACAGAGTTTCCTCTCCTTCAGACCCTGGGAACCATCCAGGATAGCTTCCGATACTTGTGTCCCATTGACTTGTATTGGTATCGGGTATCGGTATCGGCGATATCCGATATTTTTCGGGTATCGGCCGATACTATCCGATACCGATACTTTCAAGTATCGGAAGGTATCGCTCAACACTAATCTTCATGCTGACAATGCCCCATCTCATGCTGCAAAGAATCCCTCTGAGTCATTGGCTGCTATGGGCATAAAAGGAGATAAACTCATGGTGTGGCCACCATCTTCCTCTGACCTCAACCCTGTAGAGAACCTTTGGAGGCTCATCAAGCAAAAGATCTATGAGGGTCGGAGGCAGTTCACATCAAAACAGCAGCTCTGGGAGGCTATTCTGACTTCATGCAAAGACATACAAGCAGAAACTCAATGGATGCAGGAATTGTGAAGGTGATATCAATGAAGGGTCCTATGTTAACATGTAACTTGGCCTGTTAGGAGGTTTTGGAGTTAATAGCTTTTTGTTCAGTGAATGTGACCTCCTAATGCTGCAAATTCCACAAATGAGCATTTTCAGTTCTTTAAAACATATGAAATGTTTAGAAATTCTACTGTGCCTAATAATTTGGAACAGTGCATTTTACGTTTTTATTCATTTTGGAGATTATACTGTTATCATTGGGAGGTTTATTCAATAAAATTCGATGTATACTCTAACGGGTGATGACTTTTATTAGACTGACTGTCATTTGCACCAACCATTTAGGAAAATCAGAGAAAAATGTCATTTTCATAATAATAACTATGTTACTATGTTACTATGTTAATTTGGAACATAGTGTATATATAAATAATAAAAAAAATAAAAATATATTCTATCTCTAAATATATTTTTGAATGGAAAAAAATATAACCAATAAAAGTACACATATTTGGTATCACCGTGTCCGCAACGACTCGGCCTCTAAAATTGTCCCACTAGTTAACCCCTTTAGTGAACACCATAAATAAAGGCACAGCCGGAATAAAGTCTTTTATTAGAGAAAAGCTAAAGTTTTACTTTTTTATTTAAAAATAATAAGCACAGTAATACTCACCTAACGCTTAATTGCACCGAAGCCCTCGTTCTCCTGTAATAAACCAAAAATAAAAAAAACAACAATATACCATACCTATCGGTCGTTCTGCCCCACACTGTAATCCATAAATATGATTTTTTATTTTCACGGCTCTACGTTATAAACTTCTGTGAAGCACTTGGGAGTTCAAAGTGCTCACCACACATCTAGATAAGTTCCTTGGGGGGGTCTAGTTTCCAAAATGGTGTCACATGTGGGGGGGTTTCTACTGTTAAGCACATCAGGGGCTCTCCAAAAGTGACATAGCGTCCTATCTCAATTGCAGCCAATTTTGCATTGAAAAAGTCAAACGGTGCTCCTTCCCTGGCTAGATGTCAGGACCTCAATCACAGAGTCTATGTGGTGTATATTGGCAATTTCTTTGAGCAGTCTTTCAAAGGTTGCAATGCTTCTTTGTATCTATTGATTGGGGATTACTCTATATAATCTTCCTTTTGGATCTCTAAAGACTGGACTCTCTCTCTTGACATTCACTCTAGATGGACTTGGTGGGTGGGACACTTTAATATTTTACTTTGTGGTCTTTTGGTTGTTTTATTTTGTGTCTATGTTACTGAAAAATATCAGAAAATCTTTAAATATAAATGGATCTGATTGAAAAAAAACATGCACCAGTCAAAGACTGGAACTCTGGCCAGTAAGCAATGCCAGGCTCGTTTCATGCATGTTTAATTTAATTTAATTAAGCATTTATTAATTTATTCGTCAATCCCAGGTACAAGATTAGTCTGAATTGCCTGAACCATATTCCAAGCTTTGCTGATGTATACAGCAAATATGTTTTAAAATTTGCCACCACGTGAACCATATGATTGCCCATTGATCTACTGCCTGGTGCTATTGATTTTCAAGACAGGGTAACCCCCCTATTACCTTCCAAGGCATAGGCAATATCTTTCTGTATTAGTTAAAGCTAAAGAGTGGATTCATCTTCAACACTGTTTCTCTGAAGGAGTTGCATTTTTTTGCCAAGAAAAAAAAATGGTTGAATCGTGACTCAAAATCCTTTGGTAATCTTCAGATTTCATAATGCTTTGAACAAAGTCAACTGAATTGAATCACTGTCAGGAATAAGTACCAGCTTCCTGTAATTTATGAACTATTTGCTAGGACTAGAGGGGTTAAAGGTTTTCACAAAATCATAGAGGAGAATAAAATGTGATTCAAATCTGTGAGGGAGTATAGTGTTAGGCTGGTTTCACACTTGCGTTTTGATCTGCAGCGTTTTAGCGCTAAAAAACGCATGCGTTTTTTTTCTATACTTAACATTAAAAACACATGCGTTTTTTTAGCATGCGTTTTGACGCGTTTTCGGCAACGCATGCGTTTTTTGACGCGTGCGTTTAGTTGCAGAAATGCAACCTGTAGTAATTTCTAGCGGCATTTTGTTGTCGCAAAAAAACGCATGCGTTTATTCGCGGCAAAAAAATGCATTGCTGTCTATGTAAACGCATGCGTTTTTAAGCACATGCGTTTGCCTGCGTTAAAAACGCATGCGTTTTTATAGAAAAACACAAGAAAACACAAGAAAAAACAAGAAAACCCTAACCCTAACCCTAAACACAAGAAAAAACAAGTAAACCCTAACCCTAACCCTAACCCTAAACACAAGAAAACCCTAACCCTAACCCTAGGGTTACTAGGGATCCTAACCCTAACCCTAAGGTTAGGATCCCTTGTAACCCTAGGGATCCTAACCCTAACCCTAACCCTAGGGATCCTAACCCTAACCCTTAGGGTTAGGGTTAGGATCCTAACCCTTAGGGTTAGGGTTAGGATCCCTAGGGTTAGGGTTAGGGTTAGGATCCCTAGGGTTAGGGTTAGGGTTAGGATCCCTAGGGTTACTAGGGATCCTAACCCTAACCCTAACCCTAGCTATTTCTGTTTATAGTGGGTTTTCTAGTTGATTTTGATGATTGACCGCTGTCACACACTTCTCAGCATGCGTTTAAAAAACGCAAACGCAGGAAAAAACGCATGTAAACGCGGCAAAACGCCGCATTTTTTTCATGCAAAAACGCATGCGTCTAAAAAACGCGGCGTTTTGCCGCGTTTACATGCGTTTTTTTCACCACATGCGGTTTTTTTTAAAACGCTGCAGATCAAAACGCAAGTGTGAAACCAGCCTAAGACTGCTTTCAACACTTGTGATGAACATTTTCATTATCTAGTGATACCATTTGGTCTCAGTTATGCCCTAGCTATCTTTCAGGAATTTGTCAATGGTATTTTCCGAAAACTCCTTTATGTTTGTGTAGTAGTGTACATTGGCAACATTTTAGTGTTTTGTCCTTATGTACAGTAGATTCCCATCCAAAACATGTCCATTCTGTTCTGCATTGTTACAAGGAAAACTACCTCTGTGCTCTTTGAATAGACTCAGATACAGATACCCTTTCTAGAGCTCCCGGGGGTTCAGACTAGGGTTGAGCGAAACGGATCGGTCATTTTCATAAGTCGTCGACTTTTGGCAAAGTCGGCGTCTCATGAAACCCGACCCGATCCCTGTGTGGGGTCGGCCATGCGGTACGCGACTTGTTATGGACCTGGTGGTTAGGTGCACCTGGAATGACCTGATGGTTAAACTAGAAGACAGGACAAGCTCTGGGAAGTGGGAACTCTGCTGACCGCAAATCCTAATCCTATAACACACACACTAGAAATAGCTGTGGAGCGTACCTAACTCTCCCTAGACGCCTCTTCACAGCCTAAGAGCTAACTACCCCTAAAGATAGGAAAATAAGCCTTAAGAAGTGGCACTCACCCGGGATTTGCTGAACGATACTTGTCCTTTATTGAAAAATCACAACATCACGGACTATACACGGAGAGGCGGCAGGTAGAGGAAGGGTTGCGGGGAGTGAGGAGAGGACTACGGCCGTTTCGCGCTCGTGCGCTTCCACGGGTCCAGGTGCACAATTAACAACGTCATATCCTTTATAAGGGGGCAGACTTAGTTACGTGAATAAAGTGAAAAAGTGTTACTTTAAAAACGTGCATATATTGACTTTAAACAGCATAACTCTGGAAGTAGCAATAATTATATCACATATTTCTGGATAATTTCATTTTTTAACAATTTAAAGAAATATCGCCATGTCCAATTTGTCATTGAGACCTATGGGTCCCTGCGCACTGGTCTCAATGATCCTCCGCGCTTCACGCTGAAGCAGTATTTTATTGCGGTCACCTCCTTGAGGTGGATAATTAACCACCTCAAGACCTGCAAAACGTAGCAGATTTGGATTTGCGTTGTGCTTTTCACGCATATGTTTAATTAAGCGGGGACAGCCTTTCCCAGTGGAAATTGAATTATGATGTTCTCTAAATCTGTTGACAAGCGGGCGGATGGTTTTACCGATGTAAAAAAATAAACACGGACAGAAAACAATATAGACCACAAATTTAGTTTTACACGTGATAAACTGTCGGACTGTGTAATTAATTGCACCCATGCGTATAGGGTTGTTCAAAAATCCTGTTATGCTGTTTAAAGTCAATATATGCACGTTTTTAAAGTAACACTTTTTCACTTTATTCACGTAACTAAGTCTGCCCCCTTATAAAGGATATGACGTTGTTAATTGTGCACCTGGACCCGTGGAAGCGCACGAGCGCGTAACGGCCGTAGTCCTCTCCTCACTCCCCACAACCCTTCCTCTACCTGCCGCCTCTCCGTGTAAAGTCCGTGATGTTGTGATTTTTCAATAAAGGACAAGTATCGTTCAGCAAATCCCGGGTGAGTGCCACTTCTTTTCTCTTTATTTTGTTGGACAATTGGCTATACTTTTATCAAGTGGAGCACCACTCTCACATTGCTGGTTACAGACGTACTACACATGTCCTGCAAGGAATCCTGTCTTCAAAGATATGTGAGTTGATTAATATTACCTGGTGCCGTTCGTTTTGTGACTTTTTGCATTTTGTTGAGACTACTTGTGAACTGAGCACAGGTGAAGATAACGTATTATATTAAAGAACTGTTTCCTTGTAATGGATATTGTTCAGGAAGACGGCATGGATTCGGACCAAAGTACGTCAATGGAGTCTGGTTTAATGGCTGGTAGAGAGGGTGCGGAGGAATTCTTTATGGATTGTAACCATAAAAAGGAATTGACTTTGATCAGTACAAAAACTCTGGAAATGAAAATTCAATCATTAGCAGAAAAAGAAATCCGACTGTATTGGACCATCAAATCCTTAAAATCATATGTGGACTGTGAGCGTGTCCCGAGAGGACTACGTGTATATAAAGAAATTTCCCAATTTATGGATGACCCTGCTTTTCAGAAAGCATGGGAGGAGATACATTTGCACTGCTCACGAAATTTATTAGCTTTAGTCATAGCACAAAACGAGAAGGAATATATTGTATTAAGTGAGCAGCTGGACAAAGCTAAAATTGAGTTAGCTTCACGTGTCACTGATGAGTATAATAGGTTGTTCCTTAAAAAATTGGAGAAAAAACTTGTCATAATCCAATTGGATACGAATCAAAAGAAAAAAGAAAAGTTTCTGAGGGATAAGAACGATTTTGCCACAGGACAAATTTTCTCCTGGAATAAAAATAAAAGAAAAAACTACCAAAGAAATTATTTTTTCAAAAAATCAAACAAACGCAGATTCTCAAGAGACGGATGGGTGACAGACTCAGATTCCAGCGGGATAGATGATGTGGCAGGTAATGAATCCTCTACACCCACTTCCACTGCTTCTAATATCCCTTTAGGAAAAGGACCCGACGGGGGGGCCGTAAAAACAAACATGCAAAAGAAGCGCAAGCAAGTGTCTTGGAGGCGATAGATAACAACGTAAATCAACTCCAAATTATTAATTTATCTAATAAAGTCTTGTCCGATGAGCAAACTAAAGTACTTTCTATGGGTCTAAATTTTTGTATTCCAGCTGAATTTAATTTGACCGATTTTAAGTTCGATTTATTTAAAGCCACGAGAAAACTGCATTTAAAAAAGTTTTTTTCTAACATCAAAAAGAATGTCAATAATCCAACATCAGGTAATGCTTCTTCAGAAATTCCTGCAACCATAGGAAATCTGGGTTTCATGGCTGTTCCACCGTCGGATCCACATGATATTGAGGACGCCTGGCTATTAGCCAACATTTGCAACCAAGCGTCTGATAGGGACGACACCGAGATCAAAGTGGTTGAAAGTAGTATTCCAGAACCCTTCAAAGGTGGCATAAAGTCTACGTTTATGCCCCCCATTTCTCCAGGCAACTGTATTGATCTCTTTCAAGATTTGGTTGTAAAGGACGTGGAAGCCATTCTATATAGAAAGCCTAAGAAGAATCTTTCTTTTGGGGAAGAGAAAGCAATACATGAAATGCAACAGTGGAATGACGTAGTCATAAGAAAGGCGGACAAGGGGGGAAATTTAGTTATATTGGAAAAAAGCTATTACATCAATGAAGCTTTGTCACAATTAAACGACAGAACCACCTACATTCCTCTTGACTATAATCCCACCAATAGGTTTAAAGAGAAATTAAGAACTCTACTTAATAAATATGTGACTAAAGGCACTTTAATGAAAAGTAAAGCGGAAAAACTGCTTCCAGACTTCCCCACCACACCGCATTGGTATAGTTTACCCAAGATCCACAAAAATGCCACTAAGCCCCCTGGGCGCCCTATTATATCTGGAATTGGATCACTCACGGAACCCTTGTCCCAATTCCTCGATTGGCTACTGAAACCACTGTTGCAAAAAATTCCTTCCTTTGTGAAAGACTCGGGGGATTTTCTGTCTGCATTACAATTTTTTGATTGGCAACCAACTTTTGCTTTGGCATCTATAGATGTCGTGAGCTTATATACGAGGATACCTCAGGCTAAAGGCATTGATGCAATCCGAACAATCCTGTCTAATACTGATAAAGATCACGATTTCGTTACATTCATTACTGAAAGTTTGGAATTTGTTCTTTCGCACAATGCATTTAAATTTATGGATAAATGGTTTTTGCAATGCACAGGCACTGCAATGGGTACGCCCGTTGCATGTGTCTTTGCTAACCTTTTCCTTGCTGCCTTCGAGGAGAAATATATAACGTCTGTAACGAATCCCTTCTTGAGTCATATACGCATATTTTTAAGATTTGCTGACGACATTTTTATTGTCTGGGACGGGTCCGAAAAGGACTTTGATGCATTTGTTGTTCATCTCAATAATGTTAATGATGAAAATATGCAATTTACTGCCTGTTTTGGAGGTAATTCGCTGGATTTCCTTGATGTAAAAATTGATATTGTGGATGGCAAGGTGAATACACGGGTACATAAAAAATTGACTGCAACGAACAATTTATTGCATTTTAATAGTGCACATCCAGCTCATACAAAAAAGGGTATACCATATAGTCAGATGGTGCGTTATCGGAAAATTAATAATAATGATGCAATATTTCAAGAACAAATAGCCGAATTAAAAACTAATTTTTTAAATAGAAATTATCCTTCAGATATTTTGTTAGCAGCGGAGAATAGGGTAGAGAAACTCAAACAAAAAGATCTGTTGAGAAATCGTAAAAAAGATAAACAACCCCCCTCCCAAGAAATTGGTTACCAAAAATTTGTCTTTGCATTCACACATAGTCCTATAGATAAGGAAATTTACTCTGCCATTAATAAAAACTGGCATGTGCTTCAAAGTGATAAAGATCTGGCAGAAATCACTACAAATCACCCGAGTTTTGAGTACAAACGTATTAAAAACCTGGGAGATCTTTTGGTACAAAATCGTCTCTTACCCGCTAGGAATAATTGGCTACAAAAATTACAACCGCAGGGGAACCACAAATGTGGAAACTGCAGTTTTTGTCATCTCAGATTTTTGAACAACCCTATACGCATTGGTGCAATTAATTACACAGTCCGACAGTTTATCGCGTGTAAAACTAAATTTGTGGTCTATATTGTTTTCTGTCCGTGTTTATTTTTTTACATCGGTAAAACCATCCGCCCGCTTGTCAACAGATTTAGAGAACATCATAATTCAATTTCCACTGGGAAAGGCTGTCCCCGCTTAATTAAACATATGCGTGAAAAGCACAACGCAAATCCAAATCTGCTACGTTTTGCAGGTCTTGAGGTGGTTAATTATCCACCTCAAGGCGGTGACCGCAATAAAATACTGCTTCAGCGTGAAGCGCGGTGGATCATTGAGACCAGTGCGCAGGGACCCATAGGTCTCAATGACAAATTGGACATGGCGATATTTCTTTAAATTGTTAAAGAATGAAATTATCCAGAAATATGTGATATAATTATTGCTACTTCCAGAGTTATGCTGTCAATATATGCACGTTTTTAAAGTAACACTTTTTCACTTTATTCACGTAACTAAGTCTGCCCCCTTATAAAGGATATGACGTTGTTAATTGTGCACCTGGACCCGTGGAAGCGCACGAGCGCGAAACGGCCGTAGTCCTCTCCTCACTCCCCACAACCCTTCCTCTACCTGCCGCCTCTCCGTGTAAAGTCCGTGATGTTGTGATTTTTCAATAAAGGACAAGTATCGTTCAGCAAATCCCGGGTGAGTGCCACTTCTTTTCTCTTTATTTTGTTGGACAATTGGCTATACTTTTATCAAGTGGAGCACCACTCTCACATTGCTGGTTACAGACGTACTACACATGTCCTGCAAGGAATTCTGTCTTCAAAGATATGTGAGTTGATTAATATTACCTGGTGCTGTTCGTTTTGTGACTTTTTGCATTTTGTTGAAAATAAGCCTTACCTTGCCTCAGAGAAAATTCCCCAAAGGTAAAGGCAGCCCCCCACATATATTAACTGTGAGTTAAGAGGAAAGTCACAAACACAGGGATGAAACAGGTTTCAGCAAAGGAGGCCAGACTTACTAGATAGACTGAGGATAGGAAAGAGATCTATGTGGTCAGCACAAAAAACTACAAAAAGCCACGCAGAGTGTGCAAAAAGACCCCCGCACCGACTCACGGTGCGGAGGTGCCACTCTGCAACCCAGAGCTTCCAGCTAGCAAGGCAATATCATGTTAGCAAGCTGGACTAGAACTTAGCAAGTACTAAGAAATATATTCCGTACACAATGAACAACAAATGAACTAGCAGGGACTTAGCTTCTGCTGGAGTAGACAGGTCATCAGAAAGATCCGAGAGAGATCTGAACCAGTGCTAATACATTGACAGCTGGCATGGAGTAACGATCTGAGTGGAGTTAAATAGAGAAGCCAACCCAGCCGCAAACGAGGGCAGCTGAGGAAGCAACCTCAGAACCAGCAGTTCCACTCACAGCCACCAGAGGGAGTCCACGGACAGAACCCGCCAAAGTATCATTCATGACCACAGGAGGGAGTTCAAGAATGGAATTCACAACAGTACCCCCCCCCCTTGAGGAGGGGTCACCGAACCCTCACCAGAGCCCCCAGGCCGATCAGGACGAGCCAAATGAAAGGCGCGAACCAACTCGGCCGCATGGACATCGGAGGCAAAAACCCAGGAATTATCCTCCTGACCATAGCCCTTCCATTTGACCAGGTACTGAAGTTTCCGTCTCGAAATACGAGAATCCAAAATCTTCTCCACCACATACTCCAACTCCCCCTCGACCAACACCGGAGCAGGAGGGTCAACGGAGGGAACCATAGGCGCCACATATCTCCGCAACAACGACCTATGGAACACATTATGGATGGCAAAAGAAGCTGGAAGGGCCAAACGAAACGACACAGGATTGAGAATTTCAGAAATCTTATAAGGACCAATGAAACGAGGCTTAAACTTAGGAGAAGAAACCTTCATAGGGACATGACGAGACGACAACCAAACCAAATCCCCAACACGAAGTCGGGGACCAACACAGCGACGGCGGTTGGCGAAACGTTGAGTCTTCTCCTGGGACAATGTCAAATTGTCCACTACATGAGTCCAAATTTGCTGCAACCTGTCCACCACAGAATCCACACCAGGACAGTCCGAAGGCTCAACCTGCCCTGAAGAAAAACGAGGATGAAAACCAGAATTACAAAAAAAAGGCGAAACCAAGGTAGCCGAACTGGCCCGATTATTAAGGGCGAACTCAGCCAATGGCAAGAAGGACACCCAATCATCCTGATCAGCAGAAACAAAGCATCTCAGATAGGTCTCCAAAGTCTGATTAGTTCGTTCGGTTTGGCCATTTGTCTGAGGATGGAAAGCCGAAGAGAAAGACAAATCAATGCCCATCTTAGCACAAAAGGACCGCCAAAACCTTGAAACAAACTGGGAACCTCTGTCCGACACGATGTTCTCCGGAATGCCATGCAAACGAACCACATGCTGGAAAAATAGTGGAAACAAATCAGAGGAGGAAGGTAATTTAGGCAAGGGTACCAAATGGACCATCTTAGAGAAGCGATCACAAACCACCCAGATGACCGACATCCTTTGAGAGACAGGGAGATCTGAAATAAAATCCATGGAAACATGCGTCCAAGGCCTTTTCTGGACTGGCAAGGGCAAAAGTAACCCACTGGCACGAGAACAGCAGGGCTTGGCCCGAGCACAATTCCCACAAGACTGCACAAAAGAACGCACATCCCGTGACAAGGAAGGCCACCAAAAGGACCTAGCCACCAAATCTCTGGTACCAAAAATCCCAGGATGACCAGCAAACACCGAACAATGAACCTCAGAGATAACTCTACTAGTCCATCTATCAGGGACAAACAGTTTTTCTGCTGGACAACGGTCAGGTCTATCAGCCTGAAACTCCTGCAGCGCCCGCCGCAAATCAGGTGAGATGGCAGACAGAATTACCCCCTCTTGGAGAATACCAGCCAGCTCAGGAACTCCCGGGGAATCAGGCACAAAACTCCTTGAAAGGGCATCGGCCTTCACATTCTTAGAACCCGGAAGGTATGAAACCACAAAATTGAAACGGGAGAAAAACAGCGACCATCGAGCCTGTCTAGGATTCAACCGCTTAGCAGACTCGAGAGAAGTCAGATTTTTGTGATCCGTTAAGACCACTACGTGATGCTTGGCTCCCTCAAGCCAATGTCGCCACTCCTCGAACGCCCACTTCATGGCCAACAACTCCCGATTGCCAACATCATAATTACGCTCAGCAGGCGAAAACTTTCTAGAAAACAAAGCACATGGCTTCATCACAGAGCCATCAGAAGATCTTTGAGACAAAATAGCCCCTGCTCCAATCTCAGAAGCATCAACCTCGACCTGAAAAGGGAGCGAAACATCTGGCTGACACAACACAGGGGCCGAAGAGAAACGACGTTTCAACTCCCGAAAAGCCTCAACGGCCGCAGAGGACCAATTCACCACATCAGCACCTTTCTTGGTCAAATCAGTCAACGGTTTAACAACACTAGAAAAATTAGCGATGAAGCGACGGTAAAAATTAGCAAAGCCCAAGAATTTCTGAAGGCTCTTCACAGATGTAGGCTGAGTCCAATCATAAATGGCCTGAACTTTAACAGGATCCATCTCGATACTAGAAGGGGAAAAAATGAAACCCAAAAAGGAAACCTTCTGAACTCCGAAGATACATTTAGACCCCTTCACAAACAAAGAATTAGCACGAAGAACCTGGAACACCATTCTGACCTGCTTCACATGAGACTCCCAATCATCCGAAAAGACCAAAATATCATCCAAATATACAATAATGAATCTATCCAAATACTTTTGGAAGATGTCATGCATAAAGGACTGAAACACAGATGGAGCATTAGAAAGCCCGAATGGCATCACCAGGTACTCAAAATGGCCCTCGGGCGTATTAAATGCTGTTTTCCATTCATCGCCCTGTTTAATACGCACCAGATTATACGCCGCTCGAAGATCTATCTTGGTGAACCAACTAGCCCCCTTAATCCGAGCAAACAAATCAGACAGTAGAGGCAAAGGGTACTGAAATTTGACCGTGATTTTATTGAGAAGGCGGTAATCTATACAAGGTCTCAGAGAACCATCCTTCTTGGCCACAAAAAAGAACCCTGCTCCCAACGGTGATGACGACGGGCGAATATGCCCTTTCTCCAAGGACTCCTTTATATAACTCCGCATAGCGGCGTGTTCCGGCACAGATAAATTGAAAAGTCGTCCCTTAGGAAATTTACTACCAGGAATCAAATTAATAGCACAATCACAATCCCTATGAGGAGGTAGGGCACTGGATTTGGGCTCATCAAATACATCCCGGTAATCTGACAAGAACTCAGGGACTTCAGAAGGATGGGAGGACCAAATAGACAACAATGGGACATCCCCATGTACCCCTTGACAACCCCAACTGGACACAGACATTGATTTCCAATCCAATACTGGATTATGGACCTGTAGCCATGGCAAACCCAACACGACCACATCATGCAAATTATGCAACACCAAAAAGCGAACATCTTCCTGATGTGCAGGAGCCATGCACATGGTCAATTGAGTCCAGTACTGAGGCTTATTCTTGGCCAAAGGCGTAGCATCAATTCCCCTTAATGGAATAGGATACTGCAAGGGCTCCAAGAAAAAACCACAGCGCCTGGCAAACTCTAAGTCCATCAAATTCAGGGCAGCGCCTGAGTCCACAAATGCCATAACAGAGTAGGACGACAAAGAGCAAATCAGAGTAACGGACAAAAGAAATTTAGGCTGTACAATACCAATGGTGACGGACCTAGCGAACCGCTTAGTGCGCTTAGGACAATCAGAGATAGCATGAGTGGGGTCACCACAGTAAAAACACAGCCCATTCTGACGTCTGTGTTCTTGCCGTTCAGCTCTGGTCAAAGTCCTATCACATTGCATAGGCTCAGTCCTCTGCTCAGAGGACACCGCCAAATGGCGCACAATCTTGCGTTCACGCAAGCGCCGATCGATCTGAATGGCCAAGGACATTGATTCATTCAGACCAGCAGGCGTGGGAAACCCCACCATAACATCCTTAAGGGCTTCAGAAAGACCTTTTCTGAAAATTGCTGCAAGGGCACACTCATTCCATTGAGTAAGCACAGACCACTTTCTAAACTTCTGGCAATATACCTCCGCTTCATCCTGACCTTGACACAAAGCTAGCAAGATTTTCTCTGCCTGATCCACAGAGTTAGGTTCGTCATAAAGCAATCCAAGCGCCAGAAAAAACGCATCTACATTAAGCAATGCAGGAGAATGCAAGGGAGAATGCCCAGTCTTGTGGGTCGCCACGTAACAAAGAAATAATAATTTTTACTTGCTAAATGGGGTCACCAGAGGAGCGGGGTTTCAAAGCAAGAAACAGTTTACAATTATTTTTGAAATTCAGAAATTTTGATCTATCTCCAAAAAACAAATCAGGAATTGGAATTCTAGGCTCTAACATAGGATTCTGAACTACATAATCTTGAATGCTTTGTACCCTCGCAGTGAGGTGATCAACACAAGAGGACAGACCTTGAATGTCCATATCTACACCTGAGTCCTGAACCACCCAGAGGTTAAGGGGAAAAGAAAGACAAAACACACTGCAGAGAAAAAAAAAATGGTCTCAGAACTTCTCTTATCCCTCTATTGAGATGCATTAACACTTTGTTTGCCAGCTGTACTGTTATGGACCTGGTGGTTAGGTGCACCTGGAATGACCTGATGGTTAAACTAGAAGACAGGACGAGCTCTGGGAAGTGGGAACTCTGCTGACCGCAAATCCTAATCCTATAACACACACACACTAGAAATAGCTGTGGAGCGTACCTAACTCTCCCTAGGCGCCTCTTCACAGCCTAAGAGCTAACTACCCCTAAAGATAGGAAAATAAGCCTTACCTTGCATCAGAGAAAATTCCCCAAAGGTAAAGGCAGCCCTCCACATATATTAACTGTGAGTTAAGAGGAAAGTCACAAACACAGGGATGAAACAGGTTTCAGCAAAGGAGGCCAGACTTACTAGATAGACTGAGGATAGGAAAGAGATCTATGTGGTCAGCACAAAAACTACAAAAAGCTACGCAGAGTGTGCAAAAAGACCCCCGCACCAACTCACGGTGCGGAGGTGCCACTCTGCAACCCAGAGCTTCCAGCTAGCAAGGCAATATCATGTTAGCAAGCTGGACTAGAACTTAGCAAGTACTAAGAAATCTATTCCGTACACAATGAACAACAAATGAACTAGCAGGGACTTAGCTTCTGCTGGAGTAGACAGGTCATCAGAAAGATCCGAGAGAGATCTGAACCAGTGCTAATACTTTGACAGCTGGCATGGAGTAACGATCTGAATGGAGATAAATAGAGAAGCCAACCCAGCCGCAAACGAGGGCAGCTGAGGAAGCAACCTCAGAACCAGCAGTTCCACTCACAGCCACCAGAGGGAGTCCACGGACAGAACCCGCTGAAGTATCATTCATGACCACAGGAGGGAGTTCAAGAACGGAATTCACAACAGCGACTTTCGCGCCAAAGTCGCGTTTCAATGACGCTAAAAGCGCCATTTCTCAGCCAATGAAGGTGGACGCAGAGTGTGGGCAGCGTGATGACATAGATCTCAGTCCCCACCATCTTATAGAAGGGCATTGCAGTGATTGGCTTGCTTTCTGCGGCGTCACAGGGGCTATAAAGGGGCGTTCCTGCCGACTGCCATCTTACTGCTGCTGATCTGAGCGTAGGGAGAGGTTGCTGCCGCTTCTTGAGAAGCAGGGATAGTGTTAGGCAGGGTACATAAAGCCCAAAACCGCTTGTGCTGTAGCGATTTCCACTGTCCAACACCACCTTTTGTTTGCAGGGACAGTGGAAGCTACATTTTTTTTCCTCAGCGCTGTAGCTCATTGGGCTGCCCTAGAAGGCTCCCTGACCCTGATAGCTGCGTTGCTGTGTGTGTACGCCGCTGTGCAAACCAACTGCTTTTTTCAAAGCACCAATCCTGCTGTTCCTCCCTTTCTGCACAGCTATCTTGTTTGTTTGTCCACACTTTTGTTTTTTTTGTGCAGCTGTCCACTCCTTGTTATTGCTGCCTGCCATACCTTGCTGAGATTACTGCAGGGAGATAGTAATTGTAGGACAGTCCCTTTTTTTTTTTTTTTTAATTCTCCCTGACAAAAAAAACATAGTGGGAGATTAAGATTGGCATTTGTGCTTGAGTGCCGGTCCTGTGTGTGCCATCTGTCTCAAATTATTGGGGCACATAAAACCTAGTGTGTCATACTGGGAATTTTTTTTTTTTTAAATTCTCCCTGAAAAAAAAAAAACATAGTGGGAGATTAAGATTGGCATTTGTGCTTGAGTGCCGGTCTTGTGTGTGCCATCTGTCTCAAATTATTGGGGCACATAAAACCTAGTGTGTCATACTGGGAATTTTTTTAATTCTCCCTGAAAAAAAAAACATAGTGGGAGATTAAGATTGGCATTTGTGCTTGAGTGCCGGTCTTGTGTGTGCCATCTGTCTCAAATTATTGGGGCACATAAAACCTAGTGTGTCATACTGGGAATTTTTGTTTTTGTTTAAATTCTCCCTGACAAAAAAAACATAGTGGGAGATTAAGATTGGCATTTGTGCTTGAGTGCCGGTCCTGTGTGTGCCATCTGTCTCAAATTATTGGGGCACATAAAACCACCTAGTGTGTCATACTGGGAATTTTTTTAATTCTCCCTGAAAAAAAAACATAGTGGGAGATTAAGATTTGCATTTGTGCTTGAGTGCCGGTCCTGTGTGTGCCATCTGTCTCAAATTATTGGGGCACATAAAACCTAGTGTGTCATACTGGGAATTTTTTTATTTTTGTTTAAATTCTCCCTGACAAAAAAAACATAGTGGGAGATTAAGATTGGCATTTGTACTTGAGTGCCGGTCCTGTGTGTGCCATCTGTCTCAAATTATTGGGGCACATAAAACCACCTAGTGTGTCATACTGGGAATTTTTTTAATTCTCCCTGAAAAAAAAACATAGTGGGAGATTAAGATTTGCATTTGTGCTTGAGTGCCGGTCTTGTGTGTGCCATCTGTCTCAAATTATTGGGGCACATAAAACCTAGTGTGTCATACTGGGAATTTTTTTAATTCTCCCTGACAAAAAAAACATAGTGGGAGATTAAGATTGGCATTTGTGCTTGAGTGCCGGTCTTGTGTATGCCATCTGTCTCAAATTATTGGGGCACATAAAACCTAGTGTGTCATACTGGGAATTTTTTTAATTCTCCCTGACAAAAAAAACATAGTGGGAGATTAAGATTGGCATTTGTGCTTGAGTGCCGGTCCTGTGTGTGCCATCTGTCTCAAATTATTGGGGCACATAAAACCTAGTGTGTCATACTGGGAATTTTTGTAATTCTCCCTGAAAAAAAAAACATAGTGGGAGATTAAGATTGGCATTTGTGCTTGAGTGCCGGTCTTGTGTGTGCCATCTGTCTCAAATTATTGGGGCACATAAAACCTAGTGTGTCATACTGGGAATTTTTTTAATTCTCCCTGAAAAAAAAACATAGTGGGAGATTAAGATTGGCATTTGTGCTTGAGTGCCGGTCTTGTGTGTGCCATCTGTCTCAAATTATTGGGGCACATAAAACCTAGTGTGTCATACTGGGAATTTTTTTTTTTTTTTTTAATTCTCCCTGAAAAAAAAAACATAGTGGGAGATTAAGATTGGCATTTGTGCTTGAGTGCCGGTCTTGTGTGTGCCATCTGTCTCAAATTATTGGGGCACATAAAACCTAGTGTGTAACATTAGGCCTGATTTTCCTTTCATTGTCAGCCACCTATAAAGGTATATATAAATCCTACAGAAGTTTGAGTTCACCTTTAAGTTGTTTTACAGTAACAGATACCGTTAATTTGGTTACGTTTTGCAAACAATGAGGAAGTCTGGTGGAAGAGGTCGTGGCCATGGGCGGTCATTGTCAGCTGGTAATGATGGTAGTGGTGGTGGAGCATCAGGTGGTCGTGGTAAAAGCAATACAGCACCTAAGTCTCGAGTTGTTGAGCCAGGTTCGTCGTCTGGCTACACAAGGCCTCGAACGCTCCCTTTTCTGGGAGTAGGAAAACCGCTTTTAAAGCCGGAGCAGCAAGGACAAGTTTTGGCTTTCCTTGCTGACTCAGCCTCTAGCTCTTTTGCCTCCTCTTCTGAAAGTGCTAAATGTAAAAGCAGCGCGTCGTTAGTGGATGTTCACGGTCAGGGACAAGTCGCTTCCTTGTCTTCTTCACCCAGAACAAGAGAGAAGGATGCGTCAGGAGACACAACGGGTTACTCCATGGAGCTCTTTACACATACCGTTCCTGGGTTAGACAGTGAAACAGTTAACAGGCCATGCCCATTAGAAGTTGAATCGGACATGGAGTGCACTGATGCACAGCCACAGCCAGATTACTATGCTGTTCCTTTGACTCAGACCAGAACATTGCCCTCGCAGTGTACTGAGCCAGAATCAAACCCAGCTGAGACTATGGTGCCCCGTCACGAACGCTATACCACCGGCTTACACGGTGACACAGACGAAGTTGCACACGAGATAGAAGAGGAGGTCATAGATGACCCAGTTGTTGACCCCGATTGGCAGCCATTGGGGGAACAGGGTGCAGGCGGCAGTAGTTCTGAAGTGGAGGAGGAGGAGGAGGAGCCGCAGCAGGCATCAACATCACAACAGGTTCCATCTGCCGGGCCCGTATCTGGCCAAAATCGCGTGGCAAAACCAAAACCAGTTGGAGGACAGCGTGGCCATCCGGTTAAAGAAGCTCAGTCTGCAATGCCTGAAAAGGTATCCGATAGTAGAAAGAGTGCAGTCTGGCATTTTTTTAAACAACATCCAAATGATCAGCGCAAAGTCATCTGTCAAAAATGTTCAACTACCTTAAGCAGAGGTCAGAATCTTAAAAGTCTAAATACAAGTTGCATGCATAGACATTTAACCACCATGCATTTGCAAGCCTGGACTAACTACCAAACGTCCCTAAAGGTTGCAGCACCCTCAGCCAATGAAGCTAGTCAGCAACGCTACATCCCTTCCCTCACTGTAAGCCCACCATTTCCCGCACCACCTGCAGTATCTGTGCAGCTTTCGTCTCCAGGCCAAAGCAGTCAGGGAATCACCAGGTTCGTAGTAGGAAACACTGCATGTAGGGCACCGACAAGAATACCATCTCCAACCCTCTCTCAGTCTGCCATGTCCACCGGCACCACCGCTAGTTCCACGATCTCCAGCTCTCCAGTCCAGCTCACCCTACATGAGACTCTTGTTAGGAAAAGGAAGTACTCATCCTCGCATCCGCGTACACAGGGTTTGAACGCCCACATTGCTAGACTAATCTCATTAGAGATGATTCCCTACCGGTTAGTTGAAAGCAAAGCTTTCAAAGCGCTGATGGACTACGCTGTACCACGCTACGAGCTACCCAGTCGACACTTCTTTTCTAGAAAAGCCATCCCAGCCCTCCAACAGCATGTTAAAGACCGCATCGTCCATGCACTCAGGCAGTCTGTGACTACAAAGGTGCACCTGACAACAGATGCATGGACCAGTAGGCATGGCTAGGGACGTTACGTGTCCATCACGGCACACTGGGTGAATGTGGTGGATGCAGGGTCCACAGGGGACAGCAATATTGGGACAGTTCTGCCTAGCCCACGGTCAAGGAAACTGTTGGCTGTAGGCGTTCGCCCCCCCTCCTCCTCTTCCTCATCCTCCTGCAGAAGCGAGAGCTCGTCCACAGACCGAAGTCGCACAACCACTCCATCCGCAGCTGCCACTGTTGCACACCAGGTGTTCCATTATGAGACAGCTAGTGGCAAGCGTCAGCAGGCTGTATTGGCAATGAAGTGTTTGGGCGACAACAGACACACCGCGGAAGTTCTGTCCGAGTTCTTGCAGAAAGAAACTCAGTCATGGCTGGGCACTGTACATCTTGAGGCAGGCAAGGTAGTGAGTGATAACGGAAGGAATTTCATGGCTGCCATAGCCCTTTCCCAACTGAAACACATTCCTTGCCTGGATCACACCTTAAACCTGGTGGTGCAGTTCTTCCTGAAAAGTTATCCGGGGTTACCCGACCTGCTCCTCAAAGTGCGCAGACTTTGCTGGCATATCCGCCGTTTGCCCGTACACTCCAGCCGTATGCAGAACTATCAGCGGTCTTTGAACCTTCCCCAGCATCGCCTAATCATCGACGTTGCAACAAGGTGGAACTCCACACTGCACATGCTTCAGATACTGTGCGAACAGAGGCGTGCTGTTATGTATTTGTTGGAGGATACACGGGCAGGCAGTTGGATGGCAGACATGGAGTTGTCAGGTGTGCAGTGGTCGAAGCTACAAGACCTGTGTCAAGTCCTTCAGTGTTTTGAGGAATGTGTAGCGCCCCCACTGCCGCAGGGCCGAGGGGTACCCGGTACCGGGCCTCTGAGTCTCTGCTTCTGGGGTTGTCACGGCGGCTAAGCCCCGGTCCGTGACCCTGCCGTGGGGCGCACAGTGAATGATCGGTGTGGATGTCGGTGCAGTTGTGGGGTGCAGGTCACGGTAAATAACGAGGACACCAGGTTGCAGTCTCTTTACCTCTTTACTGGAGATCTCTGAGTCCTCAGTCCAGAATACGGTTCACCAGGCTGCGCAAGTCCGGCCGGTCCAATGGCACTTCCAGAGTTCTCTTCACAGGTGGAAATCGGTGCCTTCCTTCTTAGCGCTATGTGTTGTAGTCCTCCCCTGCTGTGCTTACGGAAAGTACCCCACAACTGTTGTGTCTGTTTCTTAAGTTCCCTCACAACTCGATTAAATGATGTTCTTCTAATCGTCCGTCCCTCCCTGATGTTACGGTTAGAACGGCACCCGTTTGTCGGGTAGGCCTGGAGTTCTTCCGGGACCCTAGAGACGCCCCTCTCCCGCAATTGCCTCCCAAGACTTCATAGGTGATATGTGTTAGACAGCCCGCCTTAAACTGACTGTCCTGCCGCTGTTTGGAGTATTGCTTGAAGCTGAATGTTATTCTACTCCCTCGGCGTTCCGGCCACCGGTAGTGCGCCTCAGTAGGGTGTTGCTTCGGTCTTACAGCACGACCCCTACTGGAATTCTCCTATTGCTTGATCTCGTTTCTCATTCAGCACAATCTATCTCGCTTCTAGTCCTTTCTTAGGGCACCGCCGCTATTCTGAGCAGGCACGGTCCCGTTACGTTCTTTCCAATGCCAAGCCTCTGCCAGGATCCCACCCCTGGCAGAGACCCTACTGTCTCTTCCTCCACAACACCCTCTGCCACAAGGTGTTGCTTCGTTCAATCCAGTCAGCTTTCTCATCTAACTTCCTGCCTGACCCCCGGTTTACCCACTATGGTGGGGAGTGGCCTAATGAATAGCACCCTTAGCTCCCCCCGGAGGCCCTGCGGTGAAATGTATTGGTGTCTGTGATACCTGATCAGATGAACTCCTTCAGTGCCATCGAACGCACCATGGCTCCCCATAGTGGCGGAGCCACAGTACTGCAACGACCAGGACTCTGGGGCGCTGCACTCCCCCCTGGTTAAACACAGTACTCCGGGACTGGGAAGAAAACAACAATACAAGTTAGCAAAAAGACATACAATTTTGTTGAGTGTAAAACAATAAGTATACTTGAACAGGCTTCCCTTTATGGGAGGTGAGGACACTTTAACGTTACAAACATAATTAAATATCATAGCAACATGCTATAATTAGCTTTTCTTACCCAACCGGGTATTCTACTAAGTGCAAACATTATTGACCAATAATTTAACTTTGCCTTTAAGGATATACACTCTTAATCCGCTAAAGACCTTCCTATAATCACATTATAAGGTATTTTAACTTTTACATTCTCCTACTTTGAATCTGCAGGGCCGCCTGTCCCTATGGCACCAGACCTACTGCCTCTCCTTTCTTTTACAGGACCGCCCCGTTCAGCCAGGGCCTACTGCCTTTCTCTACTATACATGGTATAGACATAACATTCCTTTCAATTAGAGAACATGGAGCCGGCTCTACTTGGCTCCTATTAGGACTCACTCACTAACCCCTACGGGTCCACTTTCTGTCCTTAGTAACACATTTCTAACTTTCTATGGGGACTCAGGGTTTACCTTCTATCCTCACCTTCATTATTACTTTCTTACTTTCACTTAAGCAGAACTCTAAATCTACCCCTACGGGCTTTCTGCATCTTTCCTTTTAAAGAACATTATCTAGGTTTCACATCTTAAACAAATTGAACACACATAACTTTCCTATATGCAAAGCAGTTACATTTCTTCCAGAGCATCATCATCAGCATTTCTTCACATTTAACTAGTTAAAACACATACAACTTTTCTCATTCCAACATTACCATGGCATTACTGTTCTTAAAACAGTATCTCTCGTAAGTACGCTGTTGGACATCCCCTTTAAAAGAGGATCAAGTCTTTCTGAGGTAGCTCGTCTTCTCAGCCTACCAGTCTTTGTTCAGCAAAGGTTCCAGAACGGTATCTTCGCAAAGAGTCTTTAAATAAAACCAGTAGGAAGCGCCTTTAATAAGGTGCAAACTATTTACAAGAAAGTTTGGATCATGCACTGTTCATGATTTCTCAGTTTGTAAAACTTGTAGAAAAACAAACAATAAGGATCCCGGGTCAACTAAGGGATCCATAAAAAGTTAACCCTGGACGGGTTTAGCAGCAAACAGTAAACAAACAGTTAAAAGGAGAACTATTTACATTTTCAAAAGAAACAGTAAAACCTTACTGTGGTGAAGCGGAAGGTGGTCTCCTATCCGGCCTCACCAGGCCAACAGATCGCACTGGTGAGCCAGGACGCCGTTCCGGTCCCAGCAGTGATAAAATCCCTCGCCGGGAGGCCCTTCTTACTGGCAGGCGCACACGTTCCTCCGGGGCACGGCGGGGTCGGGTTTCTTGTGGTTCCGCGGGGCCGGGCTCCGCTGCTTTTCCCTTGGGATCACCTTCTTCCGGTGCTTCAGCAGCAGCCTGAAGGGCGATGCACCGCTGAACACCTCGCGCCACCCAGCCAGCTTCTCCCGTAGCCCTCCTCCATCGGGTGTACGTCACCGCATCACCTGGCTCCAGGTCGCGGGGAAATCTTCCGCTGCAGGGCTCCACTTCTTCCCGTTCCACATGGATTTGCAGCGGCTCCCCAATCTCCTGGATGACCCCGCGTCCATGTTGAGGGTTGAAAGAGACCACCACACCCCAATGAGACAAGGGGGGCTCCGCAACGGCGGTTAAATCGATCTGGGCTGCCGGTTGTGGTCGGTTCCGCCATGCAGCCATCAAGCGCCGCAGGTGCTCAGCCTCTGGCAGGATCTTCATGCCCGGTGCCTGCAGCGTACCTTCAGCCGCGGCCGGGTGGGAAGGAGCAGGGGACACCGGAGATAGGTGGACTTCCGTGGGCCGACCCAGCCGAGCAAGCACGCGGGCATCGACCTCCATGCGGCGCGCTATCTGGCGGGCCTCGGCTGCGGCTACACACTCCTCCGATGGTGGCAAGGGGGGTCGGCCCATTGGTAGCTCCGTGAGGGTCAGTCCCCACAACGCTGGTGCATCTGAGGCTGTGTCAGACGGTGCAGCCTCAGGCTGAATCGGATCAGTCCCCCGCGGGATTCTTGGTGTCGCCATCTTTGCTCCTTCTGCGGTGTCTTCTTCCCGCGGTCTCTTTCGTGGGCGGCCCCGTCCCCATGGTCTCCACCCTCCGACCAGGATCAGGAGGCGGACCTCGGCTGTTGACGGGCACGTCCTCAGGACACAGAAATACTTAGACTGGGCGGCCATTGCTGTTCGCGCTCTCCAGCTTGCCTACGCCCCCTTCACGCCCCTCTTCTCTTCCTGCGCTCTCCTCAGCGCTACAATGGCGGCGGAGTTTGGCGGCAAATGGCACAACACACAGTCCTCTCAATAAAGTACAGTCCAAGCACAACAAATCACAGTCTCTAGGCACACATGACCTGGTTCTTCAGGCTTAAGTAGATCCTGTTCGTGACGCCAAGTTTGTAGCGCCCCCACTGCCGCAGGGCCGAGGGGTACCCGGTACCGGGCCTCTGAGTCTCTGCTTCTGGGGTTGTCACGGCGGCTAAGCCCCGGTCCGTGACCCTGCCGTGGGGCGCACAGTGAATGATCGGTGTGGATGTCGGTGCAGTTGTGGGGTGCAGGTCGCGGTAAATAACGAGGACACCAGGTTGCAGTCTCTTTACCTCTTTACTGGAGATCTCTGAGTCCTCAGTCCAGAATACGGTTCACCAGGCTGCGCAAGTCCGGCCGGTCCAATGGCACTTCCAGAGTTCTCTTCACAGGTGGAAATCGGTGCCTTCCTTCTTAGCGCTATGTGTTGTAGTCCTCCCCTGCTGTGCTTACGGAAAGTACCCCACAACTGTTGTGTCTGTTTCTTAAGTTCCCTCACAACTCGATTAAATGATGTTCTTCTAATCGTCCGTCCCTCCCTGATGTTACGGTTAGAACGGCACCCGTTTGTCGGGTAGGCCTGGAGTTCTTCCGGGACCCTAGAGACGCCCCTCTCCCGCAATTGCCTCCCAAGACTTCATAGGTGATATGTGTTAGACAGCCCGCCTTAAACTGACTGTCCTGCCGCTGTTTGGAGTATTGCTTGAAGCTGAATGTTATTCTACTCCCTCGGCGTTCCGGCCACCGGTAGTGCGCCTCAGTAGGGTGTTGCTTCGGTCTTACAGCACGACCCCTACTGGAATTCTCCTATTGCTTGATCTCGTTTCTCACTCAGCACAATCTATCTCGCTTCTAGTCCTTTCTTAGGGCACCGCCGCTATTCTGAGCAGGCACGGTCCCGTTACGTTCTTTCCAATGCCAAGCCTCTGCCAGGATCCCACCCCTGGCAGAGACCCTACTGTCTCTTCCTCCACAACACCCTCTGCCACAAGGTGTTGCTTCGTTCAATCCAGTCAGCTTTCTCATCTAACTTCCTGCCTGACCCCCGGTTTACCCACTATGGTGGGGAGTGGCCTAATGAATAGCACCCTTAGCTCCCCCCGGAGGCCCTGCGGTGAAATGTATTGGTGTCTGTGATACCTGATCAGATGAACTCCTTCAGTGCCATCGAACGCACCATGGCTCCCCATAGTGGCGGAGCCACAGTACTGCAACGACCAGGACTCTGGGGCGCTGCACTTGCACACGGCTGGTTAGTGCAGACAACGCCATAATAAGCATGAGCATCCCCCTAATGCGTCTGCTGATGCAAAGTTTGACGCACATAAAGGAGCAGGCGTCTGCAGCCGAGGCAGAGGAAAGCCTTGATGACAGTCAGCCATTGTCTGGTCAGGGCCGTGTAGAGGACGCGGTAGCGGGCGAAGAGGAGGAGGAGGACGAGGAGGATGATGGGGATGAGTACTTTTTTAATGAGGAAGCTTTCCTGGGCCAACAGAAATTAGTGGCGTTGCAAGGCAGGGTTCTGGTTTTTTAAGGGAGACAAGTGACGTAGATTTGCCTGTAACTGCCCCTCAAACCAGCACAACCGCAGATTTGACAACTGGAACTTCGGCCCACATGGCGGATTATGCCTTACGTATCCTCAAAAGGGACCCACGCATTATTAAAATGATGACCGATGACGATTACTGGTTGGCCTGCATCCTTGACCCTCGCTATAAAGGCAAATTGCAAAATATTATGCCACATGAGAACCTCGAACAAATATTAGCAACCAAACAAGCAACTCTTGTAGACCATTTGATTCAGGCATTCCCAGCACACAGCGCCGGTGATGGTTCTCACATGAGCTGCAGGGGGCTACAGGGCAGAGGTGTTAGAGGTGCACAAATCAGAAGTGGCGTTGGACAGAGGGGTTTTCTGACCAGGTTGTGGAGTGATTTCGCAATGACCGCAGACAGGACAGGTACTGCAGCATCTATTCAAAGTGACAGGAGACAACATTTGTCCAGTATGGTTACTAACTATTTTTCATCCCTTATCGATGTTCTCCCTCAACCATCATTCCCATTTGATTACTGGGCATCCAAATTAGACACCTGGCCTGAATTGGCCGAATATGCATTGCAGGAGCTTGCTTGCCCAGCAGCTAGTGTGCTATCAGAAAGAGTATTCAGTGCTGCTGGTTCAATATTAACTGAAAAAAGGACTCGTCTGGCTACCCAAAATGTGGATGATCTAACCTTCATTAAAATGAACCACTCCTGGATTTCAAATTATTTTGCCCCACCTTTCCCGGCTGACACCTAGCTTTCCTATAAAAAGGTCTTGCTTGTGGACTGGTCTTACTGAGTGTTCCAATCTCTTAATTTGCAGCAGCTGTTTGTCCAGCATACGACATGTTTACACCTCCCTCAATGGGAAAACTCCCCCCACGGGGCCGTGGTCTCGCCACTTGGCGCAAGCACCTGTTAGAGTGCCGTTTGTCTGAAGAGGTGGGTGTGCCCGCTTTTGGTCGACGGCACTGCCACTGGGTCCCTCATAGTACAATAAAGTGTCTCTGGCGGTGGTGGCGCACACCCAACGTCAGACACACCGTTGTAACATGAGGGGCCCTGGGACGGTGCCGCCGGCCACAAGAGAGTTCACCCCCCCCCCAGCTCAAACTGTGCTCTACCACGTGCAAAATGATCTCTCACAGCTCCACCAATGTTTAGTCTATGCGCTGACATCATTCAATGCCTGGCACTGACAATACCAATTTGTTGACATCTATGATACTAGTTAAAATAGTCTGGGTCAGTGTCCTATATTGACACCAGTAAATACTTAGTGCCAAATTACTATGTCTGAAACTCAGCAGAGGAGCCCATCCCTGTACCTAAGTATGCCACACTTTTGTTTTTTTGTTTTGTTGTTTTGCGAGACATTAACATCTATTTATTTTTTGGGAGTACTAACTGTGTCAGACACTCCTTGCAATCGTCCTCCGCTGACCACACCAATGCTGCCTGTGTACCCATGTAACCTATTTAAAACTGCATAGAGCCTATTTTTATTTATTTTAGGCCCAGTAAGCCTGTCTGCGGTCCCTCCTCGCAATCGTCCTCTGCTGACCACACCAATGCTGCCTGTGTACCCATGTAACCTATTTTAAAGTGCATAGAGCCTATTTTTATTTATTTTAGGCCCAGTAAGCCTGTCTGCGGTCCCTCCTTGCAATCGTCCTCCGCTGACCACACCAATGCTGCCCGTGTACCCCTGGAACTTTAAAAGTTCATAGAGCCTATTTATATATTTTATTTAATATTAATAAAGCCATGATGGACTACGATGTACCACGCTACAAGCTAACCAGTCGACACTTCTTTTGCGAGAAAAGCCATCCCAACCCTCCACCAGCATGTAAAAGACCGCATTGTCCATGCACTCTGGCAATCTGTGAGTACAAAGGTGCACCTGACAACAGACGCATGGACCTGTAGGCATGGCCACGGAAGGTTACGTGTCCATTACGGCGCAATGGGTTAATGTGGTGGATGCATGGTCCACAGGGGACAGCCTACTAAGTCTGTCTGCAGTCCCTAATTAAAATTGTCCTCAATTCAGGTTTTCTGGCTTTTTAAAAAAATAGGAAACTGCATTTGGGCTACTAGTTTGGTTGGGGCCTACTAGTGATGTCTGCCGCTCCTGGGTGTTCTCCTCCTCCTGGGTGTTCTCCTCCTCCTTGGTGTTCTCCTCCAGGTTTCCTTGTCTGAGCTTCAACCTTCAGGCTCTCATTAAGTATTTTTAAATGTAACACTACAGTTGCCATAATACTTGGGTTGGGGCCTAGTAACGGTGTTCTCCTCCTCCTTGGTGTTCTCTGTCATGATCTCTGCAGGCAGAGATCATAGCAAGCCTATAGAGGGACAAGCTCTCGGAAGATGGAACTATACTGACCATGAACTAAGCCTGCCGCGCAACTAGAAATAGCCAGGTAGCATTTCCTATTTATCGCTAGATGCCCAGCTCTGGCCTAAGACCTAAATAGCTAGCAGAGGGAAATATAAGACCTGGCTCACCTCTAGAGAAATATTCCAAAGAAGACAGTAGCCCCCCACATATAATGACGGTGAGTTCAGATGAAACTACAAACGCAGCAGGAAAATAGTCTTAGCAAATTTGAGGTCCGCTTACTAGATAGCAGAAGACAGATAGTATACTTTCATGGTCAGCAGAAAAACACTAACAAAACACCATCCAGAGATTACCTTAAACTCTGGCATTAACTCATAACGCCAGAGTAGCAATCCCTGATCAACGAGAGCTTTCCAGACACAGTAACAAAACTTCAGCTGTGAACTGGAACAAATAGGCAAAACAAAACATGGACAAAAGTCCAACTTATCTAGTAGTTGTCAGAAGCAGGAACAAGCACTGAGAGGCATCAGATAACATTGTTGACCGGCAAGAAACCACCAGAGAAATGAGCTTAAATAGCGACACCCACTACTGATGGAACCAGGTGAAACAGGAAAAAGGATGACAAGTCCAATTCCACAAGCGGCCACCGGGGGAGCCCAGAATCCAAATTCACAACAGTACCCCCCCCTCAAGGAGGGGGCACCGAACCCTCACCAGATCCACCAGGGCGACCAGGATGAGCCCTATGGAAGGCACGAACAAGATCAGAAGCATGAACATCAGATGCATTGACCCAAGAATTATCCTCCTGGCCGTAACCCTTCCAGTTGACCAGATACTGGAGTTTCCGTCTGGAAACACGAGAGTCCAAAATTTTCTCCACAACGTACTCCAACTCACCCTCAACCAACACCGGAGCAGGAGGCTCAACTGAAGGTACAACAGGTACCTCATACCTGCGCAATAACGACCGATGAAAAACGTTATGAATGGAAAAGGACGCAGGGAGGTCCAAACGGAAAGAAACAGGATTAAGAATCTCCAATATTCTATAAGGGCCGATGAACCGAGGTTTAAACTTAGGAGAAGAGACCCTCATAGGGACAAAACGAGAAGACAACCACACCAAATCTCCAACACAAAGCCGAGAACCAACACGACGATGACGGTTGGCAAAACGCTGAGTCTTCTCCTGGGACAACTTCAAATTGTCCATAACCTGCCCCCAGATGTGATGCAATCTCTCCACCACCGCATCCACTCCAGGACAATCCGAGGATTCCACCTGACCGGAGGAAAATCGAGGGTGAAACCCCGAATTACAGAAAAACGGGGACACCAAGGTGGAAGAACTGGCCCGATTATTGAGGGCGAACTCTGCCAATGGCAAAAAAGCAACCCAATCATCCTGGTCAGCAGAGACAAAACACCTCAGATATGTCTCAAGGGTCTGATTAGTCCGCTCGGTCTGGCCATTAGTCTGAGGGTGAAAAGCAGATGAAAAAGACAAATCTATGCCCATCCTAGCACAGAATGCCCGCCAAAATCTAGACACAAATTGGGTACCTCTGTCAGAAACAATATTCTCAGGAATACCGTGCAATCGGACAACATTCTGAAAAAACAGAGGAACCAACTCAGAAGAAGAAGGCAACTTGGGCAGAGGAACCAAATGGACCATTTTAGAGAAACGGTCACAGACCACCCAGATGACAGACATCTTCTGGGAAACAGGCAGATCTGAAATAAAATCCATCGAGATGTGTGTCCAAGGCCTCTTAGGAATAGGCAAGGGCAACAGCAGTCCGCTAGCCCGAGAACTACAAGACTTGGCCCGAGCACAAACGTCACATGACTGCACAAAGACTCGCACATCTCGTGACAGGGAAGGCCACCAGAAGGATCTTGCCACCAAATCCCTGGTACCAAAAATTCCGGGATGACCTGCCAATGCAGAAGAATGTACCTCAGAGATGACTCTGCTGGTCCAATCATCCGGAACAAACAGTCTATCAGGCGGACAACGATCCGGTCTATCCGCCTGAAACTCTTGCAAGGACCGCCGCAGATCAGGAGAAACGGCCGACAAAATTACTCCCTCCCTAAGGATACCTGTGGGTTCAGAATTACCAGGAGAGTCCGGGTCAAAACTCCTAGAAAGGGCATCTGCCTTAACATTCTTAGAACCCGGTAGGTATGACACCACAAAATTAAAGCGAGAAAAAAATAAAGACCAGCGCGCCTGTCTAGGATTCAGGCGTCTGGCAGTCTCAAGATAAATCAAATTTTTGTGGTCAGTCAATACCACCACCTGATGCCTAGCCCCCTCGAGCCAATGGCGCCACTCCTCAAACGCCCACTTCATGGCCAAAAGCTCCCGATTCCCAACATCATAATTCCGCTCTGCGGGCGAAAATTTGCGAGAAAAGAAGGCACAAGGCCTAATGACGGAGCAGTCGGAACCTTTCTGCGACAACACTGCCCCAGCTCCGATCTCCGAAGCGTCAACCTCAACCTGAAAAGGCAGATTCACATCAGGCTGACGCAACACAGGGGCAGAGGCAAAACGGCGCTTAAGCTCCTGAAAGGCCTCTACAGCATGAGGGGACCAATTAGCAACATCAGCGCCTTGTCTGGTCAAATCAGTCAGTGGTTTAACGACATCCGAAAAACCAGCAATAAATCGGCGGTAAAAGTTGGCAAAGCCCAAAAATCTCTGAAGACCCTTAAGAGAGGAGGGCTGAGTCCAGTCACAAATAGCTTGCACCTTGACGGGATCCATCTCAATGGAAGAGGGAGAAAAAATATACCCCAAAAAGGAAATTTTCTGGACCCCAAAAACGCACTTAGACCCCTTCACACATAAAGAATTAGACCGCAAAACCTGAAAAACTCTCCTGACCTGCTGGACATGAGAGTCCCAGTCATCAGAAAAAATCAGAATATCATCCAGATATATTATCATAAATTTATCCAGAAAATCGCGGAAAATATCATGCATAAAAGACTGGAAAACTGAAGGGGCATTAGAAAGACCAAAAGGCATGACCAAATACTCAAAGTGGCCCTCGGGCGTATTAAATGCGGTCTTCCACTCATCCCCCTGCCTGATCCGCACCAAATTATACGCCCCACGAAGATCAATTTTAGAGAACCACTTAGCACCCTCTATACGAGCAAACAAATCAGTAAGCAATGGCAATGGGTATTGATACTTAACAGTGATCTTATTCAGAAGCCGATAATCAATACATGGTCTCAAAGAGCCGTCTTTTTTTGAGACAAAGAAAAACCCAGCTCCCAAGGGAGAAGAAGATGGACGAATATGTCCCTTTTCCAAAGACTCCTTTATATATTCCCGCATAGCAGCATGTTCCGGCACAGACAAATTAAACAAACGACCCTTTGGATATTTACAACCCGGTATCAAATCTATGGCACAATCGCACTCACGGTGCGGAGGTAACGACCCAAGCTTGGGTTCGTCAAAGACGTCTTGATAATCAGAGAGGAACTCAGGGACTTCAGAGGGAATGGACGACGAAATAGAAACCAAAGGTACGTCCCCATGAATACCCTTACATCCCCAGCTCAACACAGACATTGCTCTCCAGTCCAAGACTGGGTTGTGAGACTGCAACCATGGCAATCCCAGTACCAAATCGTCATGTAAATTATACAGCACCAGGAAACGAATAATCTCCTGGTGATCCGGATTGATACGCATGGTTACTTGTGTCCAGTATTGTGGTTTATTATTAGCCAATGGGGTGGAGTCAATCCCCTTCAGAGGAATAAGAGTCTCCAAAGGCTCTAAATTAAAACCACAACGATTGGCAAAGGACCAATCCATAAGACTCAGAGCGGCGCCAGAGTCAACATAGGCGTCCGTGGCAATGGATGACAAAGAGCAAATCAGGGTTACAGACAAAATAAACTTAGACTGAATGGTGCCAATGGAAACAGACTTATCAAGCTTCTTTGTACGCCTAGAGCATGCTGATATAACATGAGTAGAATCCCCACAATAGAAACACAATCCATTCTTCCGTCTAAAATTCTGTCGCTCGCTCCTGGACAGAATTCTATCACACTGCATACTTTCTGGCGTCTTTTCCATAGACACCGCCAGATGGTGCACCGGTTTGCGCTCCCGCAGACGCCTATCAATCTGAATAGCCATTGTCATGGACTCATTCAGACCTGCAGGCAAAGGGAACCCCACCATAACATCCTTAACGGCATCAGAGAGACCTTCTCTGAAAGTTGCCGCCAAAGCGCACTCATTCCACTGAGTAAGCACAGACCATTTACGGAATTTTTGGCAGAAAACTTCAGCTTCGTCTTGCCCCTGAGATAGTGCCATCAAAGTTTTTTCTGCCTGAAGTTCCAAATGAGGTTCCTCATAAAGCAAGCCCAAGGCCAGAAAAAACGCATCCACATCGCGTAGCGCAGGATCCCCTGCTGGCAATGAGAAGGCCCAATCTTGAGGGTCACCCCTGAGCAAGGAAATCACAATCCTAACCTGCTGAGCAGGGTCTCCAGCTGAACGAGACTTCAGGGACAAATAAAGCTTACAATTATTTCGGAAATTCTGGAAGCTAGCTCTATTCCCTGTGAAGAACTCCGGCAAAGGAATTCTCGGCTCAGATACCGGAGCATGTACCACAAAATCTTGTAAATTTTGTACTTTCGTGATGAGATTATTCAAACCCGCAGTTACACTCTGGAGATCCATTATTGTCAGGTGCACACAGAGCATACAGAGATTAGGAGGAGAGAGAGAAAAAAGACTGCAGCAAGGCAGACTGGAGAAAAAAAAAAAAAAAAAAAATTCCAGCAGACTTCTTATAACTCTCCTTTCTCAACCTGGGTCTTTAACACTTTATTGGCCGGTCAAACTGTCATGATCTCTTTATTAAAACAGGAGAAAAACGAGTCACATTAAGCCTGGATATAATCAAAATATCCTTTATTATAAGACTAGTATCAATTCCATTTAAAACAGATATATAATACGGTACATAAATATGAATAAATTCACTAGGTAGCTAAACGGTGATTATTAAGGTGCAACCCATAAACCGGGACACATGACAGGACATAGGTATTAGGGAGGTTAAAAATTAATACACAAGCAAGTCCAATTCATGCAAACAAAAGTAAAGGCCCAAAATCAGCAGCACATGGCAGAATTAAACGTCCTTGCACGGCCAAAATGCCACAGTATATACCGCCATCATGTGCCACATAATAATGTCCATACTAATTGTGTAAACATAGATAGGTGTATCAATTACCCATTTCTGGTAAGGTGTCCTGAGCTGGGTCCCGGTCCCGTACCCCAACGCGCGTTTCGCGTTTACGTGTGCCGCTTCCTCTGCAGGCAGAGATCATAGCAAGCCTATAGAGGGACAAGCTCTCGGAAGATGGAACTATACTGACCATGAACTAAGCCTGCCGCGCAACTAGAAATAGCCAGGTAGCATTTCCTATTTATCGCTAGATGCCCAGCTCTGGCCTAAGACCTAAATAGCTAGCAGAGGGAAATATAAGACCTGGCTCACCTCTAGAGAAATATTCCAAAGAAGACAGTAGCCCCCCACATATAATGACGGTGAGTTCAGATGAAACTACAAACGCAGCAGGAAAATAGTCTTAGCAAATTTGAGGTCCGCTTACTAGATAGCAGAAGACAGATAGTATACTTTCATGGTCAGCAGAAAAACACTAACAAAACACCATCCAGAGATTACCTTAAACTCTGGCATTAACTCATAACGCCAGAGTAGCAATCCCTGATCAACGAGAGCTTTCCAGACACAGTAACAAAACTTCAGCTGTGAACTGGAACAAATAGGCAAAACAAAACATGGACAAAAGTCCAACTTATCTAGTAGTTGTCAGAAGCAGGAACAAGCACTGAGAGGCATCAGATAACATTGTTGACCGGCAAGAAACCACCAGAGAAATGAGCTTAAATAGCGACACCCACTACTGATGGAACCAGGTGAAACAGGAAAAAGGATGACAAGTCCAATTCCACAAGCGGCCACCGGGGGAGCCCAGAATCCAAATTCACAACAGTTCTCCTCCAGGTTTCCTTGTCTGAGCTTCAACCTTCAGGCTCACATTAAGTATTTTTAAATGTAACACTACAGTTGCCATACTACTTAGGTTGGAGCCTAGTAACGGTGTTCTCCTCCTCCTTGGTGTTCTCCTCCAGGTTTCCTTGTCTGAGCTTCAACCTTCAGGCTCTCATTAAGTATTTTTAAATGTAACACTACAGTTGCCATACTACTTGGGTTGGGGCCTAGTAACGGTGTTCTCCTCCTCCTTGGTGTTCTCCTCCAGGTTTCCTTGTCTGAGCTTCAACCTTCAGGCTCTCATTAAGTATTTTTAAATGTAACACTACAGTTGCCATACTACTTGGGTTGGGGCCTAGTAACGGTGTTCTCCTCCTCCTTGGTGTTCTCCTCCAGGTTTCCTTGTCTGATCTCCAACCTTCAGGCTCTCATTAAGTATTTTTAAATGTAACACTACAGTTGCCATACTACTTGGGTTGGGGCCTAGTAACGGTGTTCTCCTCCTCCTTGGTGTTCTCCTCCTCCTTGGTGTTCTCCTCCAGGTTTCCTTGTCTGAGATTCAACCTTCAGGCTCTCATTAAGTATTTTTAAATGTAACACTACAGTTGCCATACTACTTGGGTTGGGGCCTAGTAACGGTGTTCTCCTCCTCCTTGGTGTTCTCCTCCAGGTTGCCTTGTCTGAGCTTCAACCTTCAGGCTCTCATTAAGTATTTTTAAATGTAACACTACAGTTGCCATACTACTTGGGTTGGGGCCTAGTAACGGTGTTCTCCTCCTCCTTGGTGTTCTCCTCCAGGTTTCCTTGTCTGAGCTTCAACCTTCAGGCTCTCATTAAGTATTTTTAAATGTAACACTACAGTTGCCATACTACTTGGGTTGGGGCCTAGTAACGGTGTTCTCCTCCTCCTTGGTGTTCTCCTCCAGGTTTCCTTGTCTGAGCTTCAACCTTTAGGCTCTCATTAAGTATTTTTAAATGTAACACTACAGTTGCCATACTACTTGGGTTGGGGCCTAGTAACGGTGTTCTCCTCCTCCTTGGTGTTCTCCTCCAGGTTTCCTTGTCTGAGCTTCAACCTTCAGGCTCTCATTAAGTATTTTTAAATGTAACACTACAGTTGCCATACTACTTGGGTTGGGGCCTAGTAACGGTGTTTTCCTCCTCCTTGGTGTTCTCCTCCTCCTTGGTGTTCTCCTCCAGGTTTCCTTGTCTGAGCTTCAACCTTCAGGCTCTCATTAAGTATTTTTAAATGTAACACTACAGTTGCCATACTACTTGGGTTGGGGCCTAGTAACGGTGTTCTCCTCCTCCTTGGTGTTCTCCTCCAGGTTGCCTTGTCTGAGCTTCAACCTTCTGGCTCTCATTAAGTATTTTTAAATGTAACACTACAGTTGCCATACTACTTGGGTTGGGGCCTAGTAACTGTGTTCTCCTCCTCCTTGGTGTTCTCCTCCTCCTTGGTGTTCTCCTCCAGGTTTCCTTGTCTGAGCTTCAACCTTCAGGCTCTCATTAAGTATTTTTAAATGTAACACTACAGTTGCCATACTACTTGGGTTGGGGCCTAGTAACGGTGTTCTCCTCCTCCTTGGTGTTCTCCTCCTCCTTGGTGTTCTCCTCCAGGTTTCCTTGTCTGAGCTTCAACCTTCAGGCTCTCATTAAGTATTTTTAAATGTAACACTACAGTTGCCATACTACTTGGGTTGGGGCCTAGTAACGGTGTTCTCCTCCTCCTTGGTGTTCTCCTCCAGGTTTCCTTGTCTGAGCTTCAACCTTTAGGCTCTCATTAAGTATTTTTAAATGTAACACTACAGTTGCCATACTACTTGGGTTGGGGCCTAGTAACGGTGTTCTCCTCCTCCTTGGTGTTCTCCTCCTCCTTGGTGTTCTCCTCCAGGTTTCCTTGTCTGAGCTTCAACCTTCAGGCTCTCATTAAGTATTTTTAAATGTAACACTACAGTTGCCATACTACTTGGGTTGGGGCCTAGTAACGGTGTTCTCCTCCTCCTTGGTGTTCTCCTTCAGGTTGCCTTGTCTGAGCTTCAACCTTCTGGCTCTCATTAAGTATTTTTAAATGTAACACTACAGTTGCCATACTACTTGGGTTGGGGCCTAGTAACGGTGTTCTCCTCCTCCTTGGTGTTCTCCTCCTCCTTGGTGTTCTCCTCCAGGTTTCCTTGTCTGAGCTTCAACCTTCAGGCTCTCATTAAGTAATTTTAAATGTAACACTACAGTTGCCATACTACTTGGGTTGGGGCCTAGTAACGGTGTTCTCCTCCTCCTTGGTGTTCTCCTCCAGGTTGCCTTGTCTGAGCTTCAACCTTCTGGCTCTCATTAAGTATTTGTTGGTAAAAATTGGTGGTTGGGGCCTACTAACGGTGTCCGCCGCTCCCTGGTGTTGTCCTCCACTGTATAAAGCTGAGCTTCAACCTTTTGGCTTTCGGCCTATAGTAGCAGATATTAAACTGCATTTGGCCTTCAACTTTGGTTGGGCCCTACTAACGGTGTGTGCCGCTCCCTGGTGTTGTCCTCCACTGTATAAAGCTGAGCTTCAACCTTCTGGCTCTCATTAAGTATTTGTTGGTAAAAATTGGTGGTTGGGGCCTACTAACGGTGTGTGCCGCTCCCTGGTGTTGTCCTCCACTGTATAAATCTGAGCTTCAACCTTCAGGCTCTCATTAAGTAGTTGTTTTTAAAAATTGGTGGTTGGAGCCCTATTAACGGTGTGTGCCGCTCCCTGGTGTTGTCCTCCACTGTATAAAGCTGAGCTTCAACCTTCTGGCTCTCATTAAGTATTTGTTGGTAAAAATTGGTGGTTGGGGCCTACTAACGGTGTCTGCCGCTCCTGGGTGTTCTCCTCCTCCTGGGTGTTCTCCTCCTCCTTGGTGTTCTCCTCCAGGTTGCCTTGTCTGAGCTGCAACCTTCTGGCTCTCATTAAGTATTTGTTGGTAAAAATTGGTGGTTGGGGCCTACTAACGGTGTCTGCCGCTCCCTGGTGTTGTCCTCCACTGTATCAAGCTGAGCTTCAACCTTTTGGCTTTCGGCCTATAGTAGCAGATATTAAACTGCATTTGGCCTTCAACTTTGGTTGGGCCCTACTAACAGTGTGTGCCGCTCCCTGGTGTTGTCCTCCACTGTATAAAGCTGAGCTTCAACCTTCTGGCTCTCATTAAGTATTTGTTGGTAAAAATTGGTGGTTGGGGCCTACTAACGGTGTGTGCCGCTCCCTGGTGTTGTCCTCCACTGTATAAATCTGAGCTTCAACCTTCAGGCTCTCATTAAGTAGTTGTTTTTAAAAATTGGTGGTTGGGGCCCTACTAACGGTGTGTGCCGCTCCCTGCTGTTGTCCTCCACTGTATAAAGCTGAGCTTCAACCTTCTGGCTCTCATTAAGTATTTGTTGGTAAAAATTGGTGGTTGGGGCCTACTAACGGTGTCTGCCGCTCCCTGGTGTTGTCCTCCACTGTATAAAGCTGAGCTTCAACCTTTTGGCTTTCGGCCTATAGTAGCAGATATTAAACTGCATTTGGCCTTCAACTTTGGTTGGGCCCTACTAACGGTGTGTGCCGCTCCCTGGTGTTGTCCTCCACTGTATAAAGCTGAGCTTCAACCTTCTGGCTCTCATTAAGTATTTGTTGGTAAAAATTGGTGGTTGGGGCCTACTAACGGTGTGTGCCGCTCCTGTTGTGAATTTGGATTCTGGGCTCCCCCGGTGGCTACTGGTGGAATTGAACTGGTGTCTTCATCTTCTCTGTTCACCTGTTCCCATCAAGATGTGGGAGTCGCTATATAACCTTGCTGCTCTGTTAGTTGCTTGCCGGTCAACAATGTTATCAGAAGCCTCTCTGTGCTTGTTCCTGCTCCTAGACAACTACTAGATAAGTTGGACTCTTGTCCATGTTTGTTTTTGCATTTTGTTCCAGTTCACAGCTGTAGTTTCGTTACTGTGTCTGGAAAGCTCTTGTGAACGGGAATTGCCACTCTGGTGTTATGAGTTAATGCCAGAGTTTTAAAGTAATTTCTGGATGGTGTTTTTGATAGGGTTTTCAGCTGACCATGAAAGTGTCCTTTCTGTCTTCTGCTATGTAGTAAGTGGACCTCAAATTTGCTAAACCTATTTTCATACTACGTTTGTTATTTCATCTCAACTCACCGCCAATACATGTGGGGGGCCTCTGTCTCCTTTCGGGGTATTTCTCTAGAGGTGAGCTAGGACTAATATTTTCCTCTGCTAGCTTTATTTAGTCCTCCGGCTGGGATGGGCATCTAGAATCAACGTAGGCATGCTACCCGGCCACTGCTAGTTGTGCGTTAGGTTTAGTTCATGGTCAGCTCAGTTCCCATCTTCCAAGAGCTAGTTCCTATATATGCTTATGCTATGTTCTCTTGCCATTGAGATCATGACAGTTTGACCGGCCCGCAAAGTGTTAATTGTTTGGGCTGAAGCAGGAGAAAAAGAAGTGTTGAAGGGAAATTTTTTTTTTTTCCCCTCAGAGTTTTGCTGCCTAGCCCTTAATTGCTGTCTAGCTGCTTCTTACCTCCTCTTAACCCTTGAATGGCTCTGTGTCCACCTGTTTGTAATGGATCTTCAGAGTGTAACTGCAGGTTTGAATAATCTCGCCACGAAGGTACAAAATTTGCAAGATTTTGTTTGTCATGCACCTGTATCTGAGCCGAGAATTCCTTTGCCGGAATTTTTCTCGGGGAATAGATCCGGGTTTCAGAATTTTCGAAATAATTGCAAATTATTTTTGTCTCTGAAATCTCGCTCTGCCGGAGACCCTGCACAGCAGGTCAGGATTGTGATTTCCTTGCTCCAGGGCGACCCTCAAGACTGGGCTTTTTCATTGACACCAGGGGATCCTGCGTTGCTCAATGTGGATGCGTTTTTTCTGGCCTTGGGGTTGCTTTATGACGAACCTCATTTGGAGCTTCAGGCAGAAAAAACCTTGATGTCCCTATCTCAGGGGCAAGATGAAGCGGAAATTTACTGCCAAAGATTCCGTAAATGGTCTGTGCTTACTCAGTGGAATGAGTGCGCCCTGGCGGCGACTTTCAGAGAGGGTCTCTCTGATGCCATTAAGGATGTTATGGTGGGGTTCCCTGTGCCTACGGGTCTGAATGAGTCCATGACAATGGCTATTCAGATCGATAGGCGTTTGCGGGAGCGCAAACCAGTGCACCATCTGGTGGTGTCCACTGAGAAGTCGCCAGAGAGTATGCAGTGTGATAGAATTCTGTCCCGAATCGAGCGGCAGAATTTTAGACGGAAAAATGGGTTGTGTTTCTATTGTGGTGATTCTACTCATGTTATATCAGCATGCTCTAAGCGCACTAAAAAGCTTGGTAAATCTGTTTCCATTTGCACCTTACCGTCTAAATTTATTCTATCTGTGACCCTGATTTGCTCTTTGTCATCTATTACCACGGACGCCTATGTCGACTCTGGCGCCGCTTTGAGTCTTATGGATTGGTCCTTTGCCAAACGCTGTGGGTATGATTTAGAGCCTTTGGAGACTCCTATTCCTCTGAAGGGGATTGACTCCACCCCATTGGCTAATAATAAACCACAATGCTGGACACAAGTAACTATGCGTATTAATCCGGATCACCAGGAGATTATTCGCTTTCTGGTGCTGTATAATCTACATGATGATTTGGTGCTAGGATTGCCTTGGCTGCAATCTCACAACCCAGTCCTCGACTGGAGAGCTATGTCTGTGTTGAGCTGGGGATGTAAGGGGGCTCATGGGGATGTACCTGTGGTTTCCATTTCATCATCCATTCCCTCTGAAATTCCTGAGTTCCTGTCTGACTATCGTGACGTCTTTGAAGAATCCAAGCTTGGTTCGTTACCTCCGCACCGAGAGTGCGATTGTGCCATAGATTTAATCCCGGGTAGTAAATACCCAAAGGGTCGTTTATTTAATCTGTCTGTGCCTGAACATGCTGCTATGCGAGAATATATAAAGGAGTCCTTGGAAAAGGGACATATTCGTCCATCGTCATCTCCCTTAGGAGCCGGTTTTTTCTTTGTGTCAAAAAAAGACGGCTCTTTGAGACCATGTATTGATTATCGGCTTTTGAATAAAATCACTGTTAAATATCAATACCCATTGCCGTTGCTGACTGATTTGTTTGCTCGCATAAAGGGGGCCAAGTGGTTCTCTAAGATTGACCTTCGTGGGGCGTATAATTTGGTGCGAATCAGGCAGGGGGATGAGTGGAAAACCGCATTTAATACGCCCGAGGGCCACTTTGAGTATTTAGTGATGCCTTTTGGTCTTTCTAATGCTCCGTCAGTTTTCCAGTCCTTTATGCATGATATTTTTCGCGATTATTTGGATAAATTTATGATTGTGTATCTGGATGATATTCTGATTTTTTCGGATGACTGGGACTCTCATGTCCAGCAAGTCAGGAGGGTTTTTCAGGTTTTGCGGTCTAATTCTTTGTGTGTGAAGGGTTCGAAGTGTGTTTTTGGGGTACAGAGGATTTCCTTTTTGGGATATATTTTTTCCCCCTCTTCCATTGAAATGGATCCTGTCAAGGTTCAAGCTATTTGTGATTGGACGCAGCCCTCTTCTCTTAAGAGTCTTCAGAAATTTTTGGGCTTTGCTAACTTTTATCGTCGATTTATTGCTGGTTTTTCGGATATTGCTAAGCCATTGACCGATTTGACTAAGAAGGGTGCTGATGTTGCTGATTGGTCCCCTGATGCTGTGGAGGCCTTTCGGGAGCTTAAGCGCCGTTTTTCCTCTGCCCCTGTGTTGCGTCAGCCTGATGTTGCTCTACCTTTTCAGGTTGAGGTCGACGCTTCTGAGATCGGAGCTGGGGCAGTGTTGTCGCAGAAAAGTTCTGACTGCTCCGTGATGAGGCCTTGTGCCTTCTTTTCCCGCAAATTTTCGCCCGCTGAGCGGAATTATGATGTTGGGAATCGGGAGCTTTTGGCCATGAAGTGGGCTTTTGAGGAGTGGCGCCATTGGCTTGAGGGGGCCAGACATCAGGTGGTGGTATTGACTGACCACAAAAATTTGATTTATCTTGAGACCGCCAGGCGCCTGAATCCTAGACAGGCGCGCTGGTCATTATTTTTCTCTCGGTTTAATTTTGTGGTGTCATACCTACCTGGTTCTAAGAATGTTAAGGCGGATGCCCTTTCTAGGAGTTTTGAGCCTGACTCGCCTGGTAACTCTGAGCCCACAGGTATCCTTAAGGATGGAGTGGTATTGTCAGCCGTTTCTCCAGACCTGCGGCGGGCCTTGCAGGAGTTTCAGGCGGAGAGACCTGATCGTTGCCCACCTGATAAACTGTTTGTTCCTGATGATTGGACCAATAGAGTCATCTCTGAGGTTCATTCTTCTGCGTTGGCAGGTCATCCTGGCATTTTTGGTACCAGGGATTTGGTGGCAAGGTCCTTCTGGTGGCCTTCCCTGTCACGAGATGTGCGAGGTTTTGTGCAGTCTTGTGACGTTTGTGCTCGGGCCAAGCCTTGTTGTTCTCGGGCTAGTGGATTATTGTTGCCCTTGCCTATTCCTAAGAGGCCTTGGACGCACATCTCGATGGATTTTATTTCAGATCTGCCTGTTTCTCAGAAGATGTCTGTCATCTGGGTGGTGTGTGACCGTTTTTCTAAGATGGTCCATTTGGTTCCTCTGCCCAAGTTACCTTCTTCTTCCGAGTTGGTTCCTCTGTTTTTTCAAAATGTTGTTCGTTTGCATGGTATTCCTGAGAATATCGTTTCTGACAGAGGGACCCAATTCGTGTCTAGATTTTGGCGGGCATTCTGTGCTAGGATGGGCATAGATTTATCTTTTTCGTCCGCTTTCCATCCTCAGACGAATGGCCAGACCGAGCGGATTAATCAGACCCTGGAGACATATCTGAGGTGTTTTGTGTCTGCTGACCAGGATGATTGGGTTGCTTTTTTGCCATTGGCGGAGTTCGCTCTCAATAATCGGGCCAGCTCTGCCACTTTGGTGTCCCCGTTTTTCTGTAATTCGGGGTTTCATCCTCGATTTTCCTCTGGTCAGGTGGAATCTTCGGATTGTCCTGGAGTGGATGCTGTGGTGGAGAGATTGCATCAGATCTGGGGGCAGGTGGTGGACAATTTGAGGTTGTCCCAGGAGAAGACTCAGCTTTTTGCCAACCGCCACCGTCGTGTTGGTCCTCGGCTTTCTGTTGGGGATTTGGTGTGGTTGTCTTCTCGTTTTGTCCCTATGAGGGTCTCTTCTCCTAAGTTTAAGCCTCGGTTTATCGGCCCGTATAAGATATTGGAGATTCTTAACCCTGTTTCCTTCCGTTTGGACCTCCCTGCATCCTTTTCTATTCATAACGTTTTTCATCGGTCATTATTGCGCAGGTATGAGGTACCGGTTGTGCCTTCCGTTGAGCCTCCTGCTCCGGTGTTGGTTGAGGGTGAGTTGGAGTACGTTGTGGAGAAAATCTTGGACTCTCGTGTTTCCAGACGGAGACTCCAGTATCTGGTCAAGTGGAAGGGATACGGCCAGGAGGATAATTCTTGGGTGAATGCATCTGATGTTCATGCCTCCGATCTGGTTCGTGCCTTTCATAGGGCCCATCCTGATCGCCCTGGTGGTTCTGGTGAGGGTTCGGTGCCCCCTCCTTGAGGGGGGGGTACTGTTGTGAATTTGGATTCTGGGCTCCCCCGGTGGCTACTGGTGGAATTGAACTGGTGTCTTCATCTTCTCTGTTCACCTGTTCCCATCAAGATGTGGGAGTCGCTATATAACCTTGCTGCTCTGTTAGTTGCTTGCCGGTCAACAATGTTATCAGAAGCCTCTCTGTGCTTGTTCCTGCTCCTAGACAACTACTAGATAAGTTGGACTCTTGTCCATGTTTGTTTTTGCATTTTGTTCCAGTTCACAGCTGTAGTTTCGTTACTGTGTCTGGAAAGCTCTTGTGAACGGGAATTGCCACTCTGGTGTTATGAGTTAATGCCAGAGTTTTAAAGTAATTTCTGGATGGTGTTTTTGATAGGGTTTTCAGCTGACCATGAAAGTGTCCTTTCTGTCTTCTGCTATGTAGTAAGTGGACCTCAAATTTGCTAAACCTATTTTCATACTACGTTTGTTATTTCATCTCAACTCACCGCCAATACATGTGGGGGGCCTCTGTCTCCTTTCGGGGTATTTCTCTAGAGGTGAGCTAGGACTAATATTTTCCTCTGCTAGCTTTATTTAGTCCTCCGGCTGGGATGGGCATCTAGAATCAACGTAGGCATGCTACCCGGCCACTGCTAGTTGTGCGTTAGGTTTAGTTCATGGTCAGCTCAGTTCCCATCTTCCAAGAGCTAGTTCCTATATATGCTTATGCTATGTTCTCTTGCCATTGAGATCATGACACGCTCCCTGGTGTTGTCCTCCACTGTATAAATCTGAGCTTCAACCTTCAGGCTCTCATTAAGTAGTTGTTTTTAAAAATTGGTGGTTGGGGCCCTACTAACGGTGTGTGCCGCTCCCTGGTGTTGTCCTCCACTGTATAAAGCTGAGCTTCAACCTTCTGGCTCTCATTAAGTATTTGTTGGTAAAAATTGGTGGTTGGGGCCTACTAACGGTGTGTGCCGCTCCCTGGTGTTGTCCTCCACTGTATAAATCTGAGCTTCAACCTTCAGGCTCTCATTAAGTAGTTGTTTTTAAAAATTGGTGGTTGGGGCTGTAACAAAACACTCCGGGATCGCCTTTGCTGGGGTCAAAGGTCACGTGGTTTGTGCATTGAACTCTGAGGCGACAGCAGGTTTCCAAGTTGACTGACCTCAGGTCAGGTTTATTAAAGTGAAAGCAAATACAGAAAACAAAACATAAAAATAAACCTAGCCTGTCCGGCGCTAACTAAACAAATACGTTGCTATCTAACCACTGGGGGGGCTTCTCCCTCCCAGCTAACATTACACAGATCACGAGCACAGCTCTCACTCATGTTTGTCTCACACAGACAGGCATTCTGTGTGCCCCAGGCTGACACCTGAAACCTCCAGCTGGTCAGCCTTTATTCCTGCACTTATTAACCCCTCGGTATCCTGAAGATACTGAGCGGCCTAATTCACATAGGACAAATACCTGGGCGAGATATACCTGCCCCCGACTACCAGACCGACATGACTCTTACATATCCTCCCCCCCTGCTCAGACCACTCAGGTCGAGTAAGAACACTCTCGAAACAGGGCACTCGGGACAGGGCATCAGCATTCACCATCTGCACCCCGGGGCGGTGCTCCACCATGAAAGAGTAAGCCTGCAGGGCAAGGAACCACCGGGTTACCCGACTATTACGGTCCTTGTGGAGATGCATCCACTTGAGAGGGGCATGGTCCGTGACCAGCCTAAACTTCCTACCTGCCAGGTAATATTTGAGGGAGTCGAGAGCCCATTTGATGGCTAGGCACTCTTTTTCAATCACGGCATACCTCTGCTCATGTACATTCAGTTTCCGACTGAGGTAGAGGACCGGGTGTTCGACTCCGTCCCTTACCTGGGAAAGTACAGCTCCGACACCAGTATCAGAAGCATCAGTTTGCACCACAAACTCGCTGCTGAAATCAGGAGTCACTAGTACGGGCTGAGAGCACAAAGCCCGTTTCAGACTGTGGAAGGCCTCTTCAGCCGCTAAGGTCCATTTTACCATGACCAGTTGGACCATCATTTATTTTTTGTTATGCTGTAAGAATCAGGCTGCACTCAGATGTCACCCGAATGCAGTCCTATTTAAGTGTGACGATTCAAAGAGGGAAAAACGGAGAGTGGACCCTCTAGACCGCGACAACGAACCCCTCACGGACGAGCTGACCAGATAGACCGACCCCTAAACAGGGAGCGTTAGGGGCAGGCCCGTGAGGGACTATCGCCACGGAAGCTGGAGGACCAGGACGGGAGAGGACCAAGAAGAGGCGGAGATAGTAGGACCACAGGATAGGAGAGTACTGCAGAGAAACAGGACTGATGGGTAAAACAGGACTGATGGGTAAACTGCAGCAGTACAGGGACTGGCGGAGGAACTGAGGAAACGCCGAGGCTAGCAGGATACAGGAAAGACAGGATAAACCCAAAGTCAGAGGGAAAACGGACTTCACAGAGACTAAGAGAGGCCAGGAACACCTGAAGGAACAAATGATAAACAGGCACAGAGGGACGGCAGGAAGCAGTTTAAATACCTAAAGGCAGGGTAGCACTTCCAGGTAACAGACCTCCAGAACCATAGAGAGGACAATAAGGAGGACCGACTTCCGGGTACTAGTCCTCCAGGACCATAGAGGAGACAAAGAGGAGGAGCGACAGAAGATCAGAAGTGCACACGCGCAGCACTGAACCTGGTATGCGCGCGCGCACGATAAGCAGAGGCCGGGAGCGAGCGCGGAGGGAGAGACGCTGACTGGGAAGGCGGCAGCAGCGGTATGATATTTTTCAACAGGACAATTACCCCAAACACACCTCCAGGCTGTGTAAGGGCTATTTGACCAAGAAGGAGAGTGATGAGGTGCTATGCCAGATGGCCTGGCCTCCACAGTCACCAGACCTCAACCCAATCGAGATGGTTTGGGGTGAGCTGGACCGCAGAGTGAAGGCAAAAGGGCCAACAAGTGCTAAGCATCTCTGGGAACTCCTTCAAGATTGTTGGAAGACCATTCCCGGTGACTACCTCTTGAAGCTCATCAAGAGAATGCCAAGAGTGTGCAAAGCAGTCATCAAAACAATAGGTGGCTACTTTGAAGAACCTGGAATATAAGACATAATTTCAGTTGTTTCACACTTTTTTGTTAAGTATATAATTCAACATGTGTTAATTCATAGTTTTGATGCCTTCATTGTGAATGTACAATTTTCATAGTCATGAAAATACAGAAAAATCTTTAAATGAGAAGGTGTGTCGAAACTTTTGGTCTGTACTGTATATAGTTACTCTTTATTTACCATTGTCTTTCACCTTATATCTACATCTATAGTCTGGCACAGCTACATGTTCCTTTTCCTTGACTATCTGTAGTAGCTCAGAGCAAAACACAACCTGTCTGTGTCTTACATCTGTTTTGCGTTCTGTGACCCTGCAGCTTCTCCTTACTGCATGGCATACTCTAGACTAAAATGTGAGAATGCAGTTCAGGACAGAATGTACTTCCAAATGCATCTTGCTGCCAGGTTAGGCTTCTTTCACACTAGCGTCGTGCACTGCACGTCGCTATGTTTCGTTTTGGAGAAAAAACGCATCCTACAAAAGTGCTTGCAGGATGCGTTTTTTCTCCATTGACTTGCATTAGCGACGCATTGCCACACGTCGCAACCGTCGTGCGACGGTTGCGTCGTGATGCGTCGGACCGTTGCCACCAAAAAACGTTGCTTGTAACGTTTTTTGGTGCGTCGTTCCCGTCCTTTGCCACCGCGCATGCGTGGCCGGAACTCCGCCCCCGCCTCCCCGCACCTCACAGTGGGGCAGCGGATGCATTGAAAAACTGCATCCGCTGCCCCCGTTGTGCGGCGCTTGCACAGTATGCGTCGGTGCGCTGCAATGTCGCATTGCGACGTGCAGTGCACGACGCTAATGTGAAAGTAGCCTAAGGCTTCTTTCACACTTCAGTTGTTTGGCGTCAGTCAGCTCCGACATCGTGACGGATCGACGGATCCGTCAAAATTGTTGAGAAAACGGTTCTAATGGATCCGTTTTTGTGATGGATCAGTTACACTGTTCCATCAAAAAAACGGATCCGTTAGAACCGTTGCTACCGTTTTTCCATCCGTTGTAACCGTTTTTTGACGGATCCATTTTTTAAAAAGGGAGGATCTCAATGTGATTGGCTACTGGAAACTACTGGAAAACTATATGTACTGTGTATTTACACCACAGCTTTGAAAGGTTGTAGAGAAAGTAGCAAAGATGGAAGGGGTGCTGGCGAATATTGTGAAGATATGTGCGGATTTCACTTTTGAGGCTAATCGGTTGGCAGTCAACGTTCGAGACAAGGAGGAAGAAAGACTGCGTATCCTGCGGCAGCGGCGGAAGAGAAGGCTGTGGATCCATCCTATCACAGCCCAACGCATGACCCGTGGTGTTTATTCCACACTTTACATTGAATTGAGGGAAAATCCTCAAAAATTCTTCAGCTATATGAGAATGAAAGCGGAAAATTTCGACATTTTGTTGGGCCATGTGGAGGAATCTATACGGAGACGAGACACCCAGATGCGCTTCTCCATATCACCAGCGGAGCGTCTCATGGTGACTATTCGGTAAGTTATTTTTTTTTTTTAATGATTCTCATTCATCAGACTTATAACTATAATGTTCTTTTTTGAAGTTTTTATTAATTATTGTCTTTTCCTTTTGTTAACAGATTCCTTGCAACTGGAGAGTCGTTTTCATCCCTACATTTCCAGTTCAGGCTTGGGATATCCACAATCTCAGGGATCATCAGAGAGACCTGCCAGACATTGTGGGAGTGCTTACAAGCGGAATACATTCCAGAGCCATCACAGGAGAGGTGGCTGGAGATTGCCCACAATTTTGAACAAATATGCCAGTTCCCAAATTGTGTCGGAGCAGTCGATGGGAAGCACATAAGGATTGTAAAACCTTCTGGCTCTGGATCAGAATTTTACAACTGCAAAAAGTACTTCTCAATTGTATTGATGGCCATAGCCGATGCACACTGCAAGTTTATCGCTGTGGATATCGGTGCGTATGGACGCGCAAATGACTCCCAGATTTTTAAAACTTCACCAATAGGGCGTCGTTTGTATTGAGATACATTTGACTTTCCACTGCCTAGACCTCACCCTGGAACCACCGGTCCACCATTACCATTTGTGTGCGTTGGAGATGATGCCTTCCAGCTTTCACCACACTTGCTTAAACCCTATGGAAGTAGTGGACTGACCCAGAGGAAGAACATTTTTAACTAGATGGGTATTTCCTGAAGGAACTACAGATAGTGCTTTGGAATGGTGCCCGGGTTGCCCCAGCAAGACTTTCACACTTGGGTGCCCCTCAGGCGCTGGTTTGGTAGTTGTAGCCACTCTGGGTCCGATTTGGCGGGCGGCGCCACTCGGGGTCCGATTTGGCAGGCGGCGCCACTCGGGGTCCGATTTGGCAGGCGGCGCCACTCTGGGTCCGATTTGGCTGGCGGCGCCACTCTGGGTCCGATTTGGCGGGCGGCGCCACTCTGGGTCCGATTTGGCGGGCGGCGCCACTCTGGGTCCGATTTGGCGGGCGGCGCCACTCTGGGTCCGATTTGGCGGGCGGCGCCACTCTGGGTCCGATTTGGCGGGCGGCGCCACTCTGGGTCCGATTTGGCGGGCGGCACCACTCTGGGTCTGATTTGGCGGGCGGCGCCACTCTGGGTCTGATTTGGCGGGCGGCGACACTCTGGGTCCGATTTGGCGGGCGGCGCCACTCTGAGTCCGATTTGGCGGGCGGCGCCACACTGGGTCCGATTTGGCGGGCGGCGCCACTCTGGGTCCGATTTGGCGGGTGGCGCCACACTGGGTCCGATTTGGCGGGCGGCGCCACTCTGGGTCCGATTTGGCGGGTGGCGCCACTCTGGGTCCGATTTGGCGGGCGGCGCCACTCTGGGTCCGATTTGGCGAGCGGCGTCACTCTGGGTCCGATTTGGCGGGCGGCGCCACTCTGGGTCCGATTTGGCGGGCGGCGCCACTCTGGGTCCGATTTGGCGGGTGGCGCCACTCTGGGTCCGATTTGGCATTCGGCGCCACTCTGGGTCCGATTTGGTGGGCGGCGCCACTCTGGGTCCGATTTGGCGGGCGGCGCCACTCTGGTTCCGATTTGGCAGGCGGCGCCACTCTGGGTCCGATTTGGCGTTCGGCGCCACTCTGGGTCCGATTTGGCGGGCGGCGCCACTCTGGGTCCGATTTGGCGGGCGGCGACACTCTGGGGTCCGATTTGGCGGGCGGCACCACTCTGGGTCCAATTTGGCGGGCGGCGCCACTCTGGGTCCGATTTGGCGGGCGGCGCCACTCTGGGTCCGATTTGGCGGGCGGCGCCACACTGGGTCCGATTTGGCGGGCGGCGCCACACTGGGTCCGATTTGGCGGGCGGTGCCACTCTGGGTCCGATTTGGCGGGCGGCGCCACTCTGGGTCCGATTTGGCGGGCGGCGCAACTCTGGGTCCGATTTGGCGGGCGGCGCAACTCTGGGTCCGATTTGGCGGGCGGCGCAACTCTGGGTCCGATTTGGCGGGCGGCGCCACTCTGGGTCCGATTTGGCGGGCGGCGCCACTCTGGGTCCGATTTGACCGGCGGCGCCACTCTGGGTCCGATTTGGCGGGCGGCGCCACAATGGGTCCGATTTGGCGTTCGGCGCCACTCTGGGTCCGATTTGGCGGCCGGCGCCACTCTGGGTCTGATTTGGCGGGCGGCGCCACTCTGGGTCCGATTTGGAGGCGGCGCCACTCTGGGTCCGATTTGGCGGGCGGCGCCACTCTGGGTCCGCTTTGGCGTTCAGCGCCACTCTGGGTCCGATTTGGCGGGCGGCGCCACTCTGGGTCCGATTTGGCGGGCGGCGCCACTCTTGGGTCCGATTTGGCGGGCGGCGCCACTCTGGGTCCGATTTGGTGAGCGGGGCAATAATTATAATAAGACTACAGATAGTGCTTTGAAATTGTGCTGTGCTATCACTTTAAGAGCTGATATTATCTGGCAAAACTGTGCTGGTGTGGTCATGTACAGTTCGCAGGCGTGGGCATAGTAACTGGGCCTGACTGCGCATATCAATGAGCTAATCAGCCAGGTGGCAGGTACATTTCAAATTGCCTCAGAAACCCGGCCATTATAACCTATGGGAAAATTTCCCTATTGAAATGCATTACAATGAGGGGAAAAAACATTTTCAAACGCAAATTGCGCCAAAACTACAAATCCGATCGACACGAAAAATACTTAGCACACCTCTTGGGGACGCTGGCTTCGAAATGACACCTCACTGGAGTCTGTGAGTGAAGCGGTTCGGGCCGCATTACGTGCGGACTGAATAATAATAAGAATAACTAGATGGGTATTTCCTGAAGGAACTACAGATAGTGCTTTGGAATGGTGCCCGGGCTGCCCCTGCAAGACTTTCACACTTGGGTGCCCCTCAGGCGCTGGTTTGGTAGTTGTAGCCCCTCAGGGTTGAGGCTTGGTGGGCCGGGTCACTCTGGGTCCGATTTGGTGGGCGGCGCCACTCTGGGTCCGATTTGGTGGGCCGGGTCACTCTGGGTCCGATTTGGCGGGCCGGGTCACTCTGGGTCCGATTTGGCGGGCCGGGTCACTCTGGGTCCGATTTGGCGGGCCGGGTCACTCTGGGTCCGATTTGGCGGGCCGGGTCACTCTGGGTCCGATTTGGCGGGCCGGGTCACTCTGGGTCCGATTTGGCGGGCCGGGTCACTCTGGGTCCGATTTGGCGGGCGGCGCCACTCTGGGTCCGATTTGGCGGGCGGCGCCACTCTGGGTCCGATTTGGCGGGCGGCGCCACTCTGGGTCTGATTTGGCGGGCGGCGCCACTCTGGGTCCGATTTGGCGGCCCGGGTCACTCTGGGTCCAATTTGGTGGGCGGCGCCACTCTGGGTCCGATTTGGCGGGCAGCGCCACTCTGGGTCCGATTTGGCGGGCGGCGCCACTCTGGGTCCGATTTGGCGGGCGGCGCCACTCTGGGTCCGATTTGGCGGGCGGCGCCACTCTGGGTCCGATTTGGCGGCCCGGGTCACTCTGGGTCCGATTTGGCGGCCCGGGTCACTCTGGGTCCGATTTGGCGGCCCGGGTCACTCTGGGTCCGATTTGGCGGGCGGCGCCACTCTGGGTCCGATTTTGCGGGCGGCGCCACTCTGGGTCCGATTTGGCGGGCGGCGCCTCTCTGGGTCCGATTTGGCGGGCGGCGCAACTCTGTGTCCGATTTGGCGGGCGGCGCCACTCTGGGTCCGATTTGGCGGGCGGCGCCACTCTGGGTCCGATTTGGCGGGCGGCGCCACTCTGGGTCCGATTTGGCGGGCGGCGCCACTCTGGGTCCGATTTGGCGGGCGGCGCCACTCTGGGTCCGATTTGGCGGGCGGCGCCACTCTGGGTCCGATTTGGCGGGCGGCGCCACTCTGGGTCCGATTTGGCGGGCGGCGCTACTCTGGGTCCGACTTGACGGGCGGCGCCACTCTGGGTCCGATTTGGCGGGCGGGGGCACTCTGGGTCCGATTTGGCAAGCGGGGGCACTCTCGTCCGATTTGGTGGGCTGGGTCCGATTTGGTGAGCGGGGCAATAATGATAAGACTACAGATAGTGCTTTGTAATTGTGCTGTACTGTCACTTTAAGAGCTGATATTATCTGACAAAACTTGTGACCTGGTGGGCTGGTAGAGTTTATAGGCGTTGGCATAGTAACTGGGTCTCACTGCGCATATCAATGAGGTAATCAGCCAGGTGGCAGTTATTTTTAGAAATTGCCTCAGAAATCAGGCCCATTATAAACGTATTGGAAAATTTCCCTATTGAAATGCATTGAGACACTTTTTTCAAACGCAAATTGCGCCAAAACTACAAATCCGATCGACACGAAAAATACTTAGCACACCTCTCAGGAACGCTGGCTTCGAAATGACACCTCACTGGAGTCTGTGAGTTTAGCGGTTCGGGCCGCATTACGTGCGGACTGAATAATAATAATAAGAACTAGATGGGTATTTCCTGAAGGAACTACAGATAGTGCTTTGGAATGGTGCCCGGGCTGCCCCTGCAAGACTTTCACACTTGGGTGCCCCTCAGGCACTGGTTTGGTAGTTGTAGCCCCTCAGGGTTGAGGCTTGGTGGGCCGGGTCACTCTGGGTCCGATTTGGTGGGCCGGGTCACTCTGGGTCCCATTTGGTGGGCCGGGTCACTCTGGGTCCGATTTAGTGGGCCGGGTCACTCTGGGTCTGATTTGGTGGGCCGGGTCACTCTGGGTCCCATTTGGTGGGCCGGGTCACTCTGGGTCCTATTTGGTGGCCCGGGTCACTCTGGGTCCCATTTGGTGGCCCGGGTCACTCTGGGTCCCATTTGGTGGCCCGGGTCACTCTTGGTCCGATTTGGTGGCCCGGGTCACTCTGGGCCCGATTTGGTGGCCCGGGTCACTCTGGGCCCGATTTGGTCAACCCGGGTCACTCTGGGCCCGATTTGGTGGCCCGGGTCAATCTGGGCCCGATTTGGTGGCCCGGGTCACTCTGGGGCCGATTTGGTGGCCCGGGTCACTCTGGGTCCGATTTGGTGGCCCGGGTCACTCTGGGTCCGATTTGGTGGCCCGGGTCACTCTGGGTCCGATTTGGTGGCCCGGGTCACTCTGGGTCCGATTTGGTGGCCCGGGTCACTCTGGGTCCGATTTGGTGGCCCGGGTCACTCTGGGTCCGATTTGGTGGCCCGGGTCACTCTGGGTCCGATTTGATGGCCCGGGTCACTCTGGGTCCGATTTGGTGGCCCGGGTCACTCTGGGTCCGATTTGGTGGCCCGGGTCACTCTGGGTCCGATTTGGTGGCCCGGGTCACTCTGGGTCCGATTTGGTGGCCCGGGTCACTCTGGGTCCGATTTGGTGGCCCGGGTCACTCTGGGTCCGATTTGGTGGCCCGGGTCACTCTGTGTCCGATTTGGTGGCCCGGGTCACTCTGGGTCCGATTTGATGGCCCGGGTCACTCTGGGTCCGATTTGGTGGCCCGGGTCACTCTGGGTCCGATTTGGTGGCCCGGGTCACTCTGGGTCCGATTTGACGGGCGGCGCCACTCTGGGTCCGATTTGACGGGCGGCGCCACTCTGGGTCCGACTTGGCGGGCGGCGCCACTCTGGGTCCGACTTGGCGCGCGGCGCCACTCTGGGTCCGACTTGGCGGGCGGCGCCACTCTGGGTCCGACTTGGCGGGCGGCGCCACTCTGGGTCCGACTTGGTGGGCGGCGCCACTCTGGGTCCGATTTGGCGGGCCGGGTCACTCTGGGTCCGATTTGGCGGGCCTTGTCACTCTGGGTCCGATTTGGCGGGCCGGGTCACTCTGGGTCCGATTTGGCGGGCCGGGTCACTCTGGGTCCGATTTGGCGGGCCGGGTCACTCTGGGTCCGATTTGGCGGGCCGGGTCACTCTGGGTCCGATTTGGCGGGCCGGGTCACTCTGGGTCCGATTTGGCGGGCGGCGCAACTCTGGGTCCGATTTGGCGGGCGGCGCCACTCTGGGTCCGATTTGGCGGCCCGGGTCACTCTGGGTCCGATTTGGTGGGCGGCGCCACTCTGGGTCCGATTTGGCGGGCGGCGCCACTCTGGGTCCGATTTGGCGGGCGGCGCCACTCTGGGTCCGATTTGGCGGGCGGCGCCACTCTGGGTCCGATTTGGTGGGCGGCGCCACTCTGGGTCCGATTTGGCGGGCGGCGCCACTCTGGGTCCGATTTGGCGGCCCGGGTCACTCTGGGTCCGATTTGGCGGCCCGGGTCACTCTGGGTCCGATTTGGCGGCCCGGGTCACTCTGGGTCCGATTTGGCGGGCGGCGCCACTCTGGGTCCGATTTTGCGGGCGGCGCCACTCTGGGTCCGATTTGGCGGGCGGCGCCTCTCTGGGTCCGATTTGGCGGGCGGCGCCACTCTGGGTCCGATTTGGCGGGCGGCGCCACTCTGGGTCCGATTTGGGGGGCGGCGCCACTCTGGGTCCGATTTGGCGGGCGGCGCCACTCTGGGTCCGATTTGGCGGCCCGGGTCACTCTGGGTCCGATTTGGCGGCCCGGGTCACTCTGGGTCCGATTTGGCGGCCCGGGTCACTCTGGGTCCGATTTGGCGGGCGGCGCCACTCTGGGTCCGATTTTGCGGGCGGCGCCACTCTGGGTCCGATTTGGCGGGCGGCGCCTCTCTGGGTCCGATTTGGCGGGCGGCGCAACTCTGTGTCCGATTTGGCGGGCGGCGCCACTCTGGGTCCGATTTGGCGGGCGGCGCCACTCTGGGTCCGATTTGGCGGGCGGCGCCACTCTGGGTCCGATTTGGCGGGCGGCGCCACTCTGGGTCCGATTTGGCGGGCGGCGCCACTCTGGGTCCGATTTGGCGGGCGGCGCCACTCTGGGTCCGATTTGGCGGGCGGCGCCACTCTGGGTCCGACTTGACGGGCGGCGCCACTCTGGGTCCGATTTGGCGGGCGGGGGCACTCTGGGTCCGATTTGGCAAGCGGGGGCGCTCTCGTCCGATTTGGTGGGCTGGGTCCGATTTGGTGAGCGGGGCAATAATGATAAGACTACAGATAGTGCTTTGTAATTGTGCTGTACTGTCACTTTAAGAGCTGATATTATCTGACAAAACTTGTGACCTGGTGGGCTGGTAGAGTTTATAGGCGTTGGCATAGTAACTGGGTCTCACTGCGCATATCAATGAGGTAATCAGCCAGGTGGCAGTTATTTTTAGAAATTGCCTCAGAAATCAGGCCCATTATAAACGTATTGGAAAATTTCCCTATTGAAATGCATTGAGACACTTTTTTCAAACGCAAATTGCGCCAAAACTACAAATCCGATCGACACGAAAAATACTTAGCACACCTCTCAGGAACGCTGGCTTCGAAATGACACCTCACTGGAGTCTGTGAGTTTAGCAGTTCGGGCCGCATTACGTGCGGACTGAATAATAATAATAAGAACTAGATGGGTATTTCCTGAAGGAACTACAGATAGTGCTTTGGAATGGTGCCCGGGCTGCCCCTGCAAGACTTTCACATTTGGGTGCCCCTCAGGCGCTGGTTTGGTAGTTGTAGCCCCTCAGGGTTGAGGCCACTCTTGGTCCCATTTGGTGGGCCGGGTCACTCTGGGTCCCATTTGGTGGGCCGGGTCACTCTGGGTCCCATTTGGTGGGCCGGGTCACTCTGGGTCCCATTTGGTGGGCCGGGTCACTCTGGGTCCCATTTGGTGGGCCGGGTCACTCTGGGTCCCATTTGGTAGGCCGGGTCACTCTGGGTCCCATTTGGTGGGCCGGGTCACTCTGGGTCCCATTTGGTGGGCCGGGTCACTCTGGGTCCGATTTGGTGGCCCGGGTCACTCTGGGTCCGATTTGGTGGGCCGGGTCACTCTGGGTCCAATTTGGTGGGCCGGGTCACTCTGGGTCCGATTTGGTGGGCCGGGTCACTCTGGGTCCAATTTGGTGGGCCGGGTCACTCTGGGTCCGATTTGGTGGGCCGGGTCACTCTGGGTGCGATTTGGTGGGCCGGGTCACTCTGGGTCCGATTTGGTGGGCCGGGTCACTCTGGGTTCGATTTGGCGGCCCGGGTCACTCTGGGTGCGATTTGGCGGCCCGGGTCACTCTGGGTCCGATTTGGCGGCCCGGGTCACTCTGGGTCCGATTTGGCGGCCCGGGTCACTCTGGGTCCGATTTGGCGGCCCGGGTCACTCTGGGTCCGATTTGGTGGCCCGGGTCACTCTGGGTCCGATTTGGTGGCCCGGGTCACTCTGGGTCCGATTTGGTGGGCCGGGTCACTCTGGGTCCGATTTGGTGGGCCGGGTCACTCTGGGTCCGATTTGGTGGGCCGGGTCACTCTGGGTCTGATTTGGTGGGCCGGGTCACTCTGGGTCTGATTTGGTGGGCCGGGTCACTCTGGGTCTGATTTGGTGGGCCAGGTCACTCTGGGTCCGATTTGGTGGCCTGGGTCACTCTGGGTCCGATTTGGCGGCCCGGGTCACTCTGGGTCCGATTTGGTGGCCCGGGTCACTCTGGGTCCGATTTGGTGGCCCGGGTCACTCTGGGTCCGATTTGGTGGACCGGGTCACTCTGGGTCCGAGTTGGCGGGCGGCGCCACTCTGGGTCCGATTTGGCGGGCGGCGCCACTCTGGGTCCGAGTTGGCGGGCGGCGCCACTCTGGGTCCGATTTGGCGGGCGGCGCCACTCTGGGTCCGATTTGGCGGGCGGCGCCACTCTGGGTCCGATTTGGTGGGCGGCGCCACTCTGGGTCCGATTTGGCGGGCGGCGCCACTCTGGGTCCGATTTGGCGGGCGGCGCCACTCTGGGTCCGATTTGGCGGGCGGCGCCACTCGGGGTCCGATTTGGCTGGCGGCGCCACTCGGGGTCCGAATTGGTGAGCAGGGCAATAATTATAATATGACTACAGATAGTGCTTTGGAATTGTGCTGTGCTGTCACTTTAAGAGCTGATATTATCTGACAAAACTTGTGTGCTGGACTCATGTAGAGTTCATAGGCGTTGGCATAGTAATTGGGTCTGACTGCGCTGTATGTTGCGCGGCTCTGCGCTGTATGCTGCGCGGCTCCGCACTGTATGCTGCGCGGCTCCGCGCTGTATGCTGCGCGGCTCCGCGCTGTATACTGCGGGGCTCTGCGCTGTATGCTGCGGGGCTCTGCGCTGTATGCTGCGGGGCTCTGCGCTGTATGCTGCGGGGCTCTGCGCTGTATGCTGCGGGGCTCTGCGCTGTATGCTGCGGGGCTCTGCGCTGTATGCTGCGCGGCTCTGCGCTGTATGCTGCGCTTCTCCGTGCTGTATAATGCGCGGCTCTGCGCTGTATACTGCGCGGCTCTGCGCTGTATACTGCGGGGCTCTGCGCTGTATGCTGCGGGGCTCTGCGCTGTATACTGTAATAATAATAAGACTACAGATAGTGCTTTGAAATTGGGCTGTGCTGTCACTTTAAGAGCTGATATTATCTGACAAAACTGACCTGTGGAGTTGGTAAGCGTTGGCATAGTAACTGTGTCTGACTGCGCATATCAATGAGCTAATCAGCCAGGTGGCATTTGGCAGTTAAGTTATTTTTAGAAATTGCCTCAGAAACCAGACCATTTTAAACGTATAGGAAAATGTCCCTATTGAAATGCATTGAAACAATGCTTTCCAATGAGGGGGAAACAATTTTCAAATGCAAATTGCACCAAAACTACAAATCCGATCGACATGAAAATAACTTAGCACACCTCTCGTGGACGCTGGCTTCGAAATGACACCTCACTGGAGTCTGTGCGTTTTACGGTTTGGGCCGCATTAATTGCGGAAAAAAGCCTAATAATAATAAGAATAAAAAGAAGAATAAGAAGTTATCCACGATGGAATAACAGTATAGTGCTTTGTTCCAAAGCACTATAATAAGAAGTTTACCACGGTGGAATAACAGTATAGTGCTTTGTTCCAAAGCACTATAATAAGAAGTTTACCACGGTGGAATAACAGTATAGTGCTTTGTTCCAAAGCACTATAATAAGAAGTTTACCATGGTGGAATAACAGTATAGTGCTTTGTTCCAAAGCACTATAATAAGAAGTTTACCATGGTGGAATAACAGTATAGTGCTTTGTTCCAAAGCACTATAATAAGAATAAGAAGAAGTTATCCACGATGGAATAACAGTATAGTGCTTTGTTCCAAAGCACTATAATTATCGCTTAACCAGAGCACGAAGAGTTGTGGAATGTGCTTTTGGCATCTTAACTGCTAAATGGAGAATACTACTAACTGCAATTAAACTGCAGACTGAAACTGTTGATGATGTGGTGAAGGCTTGTGTGGTACTTCACAATTTTGTTTTATCCAAAGAACATGTTTCCCTGGAGGATAATGTGTCAGAAACCACCTTGCGGGATTACCAAAACACAAGTTTTCGCAGTCCAGTAGCAGTCTCCAGAATGCGGGACAATTTTGCAGACTACTTCATGTCTCCTCAAGGATCAGTTGACTGGCAGTACGAAATGGTGTAAAAAAAATTTTTTTTTCACACTTGTAAACATACCATGTTTTTTGTTTTGTTACAAAACCTTTGGACTTTAACCTCACAGTATTGTATGTTTTGAACCGGTACCCCTTTACACATTTTCTGCTGTTACTTTTACCATAACCTTGGTGGTTTTAATACAGTTTTTTTTTTTTAAAAAAAAGGAAAGACAATAAAATTGTATTTAAACCAAAAAAAGTTTTATTTATTTACAAGTTCTCACAATTTGGGGTGGAGATAGTAGGGGAGGGGCTGACAGGGTGGACCACATCGATAGTGGGGGACAGGACATTATGGGGAGGAACAGAAATGGAATGGGTGGTGAAAACATGAGGTTGGGCAGGGAGTAGAGGTACAGATGTGGTCTGTGGGAGGTATGGTGAAGGTGTTGGTAGGATTGGGAACGGTGAAGTTAAAGGGGAAGAATGGAAAGGGGAAGGTAGGTACTGGGAAATACTGAGGGGGGAAGGAAGGAATGGCGAAGGAGTAGAAGTAGGATGGACGGGAGGAGGATGGATGGGAGGAGGATGGAGGGAAGGAGGATGGAGGGAAGGAGGATGGACGGGAGGAGGATGGACGGGAGGATAGACGGGGGCTTGAGAGGGGAAAGGTGTTGAAACATGAAGGGTAGGTGGAGGGGCTTGGGACATCGCCTGCGCTAAAACAGTATGGCAGCCTTGCATCACATGCATCTGCAGGTCAGGAGTTAGATTTTCCATGTGCCCGAGGACCGACTGAAAAAAACTGTCTTGGTGACTGGTTTGCATCTGAATGCATCCTATCCAGACGACTGCTGAGTTCAAGTATGCTTTTGTTAAGCATATTGTACCCAGCAGATGTTTGCTCACCCAAAAGCTTGATGGCATTCTGGAAGGCTGCATTCAGATGCAAAAACTCAGGCGCATAGCTCCTTTCCTGACCTCTCTGGCGCTGCCGTCCTGACCCCATAGGTGGTCTAGATGTTGCGGCAGTGTCAGAGGGGTGGGGTAAAGGGAACTCTAACTTCAAGTGACGAAGTCCGCCCTGCTGCTCCAGCGCTGGTGGATGGGGCCGAGGGATCACACAAAAGGGAAGGTACAGATACAGAGGAGTCGACGTGGTCCCCGGTGGCGGACTCCTGAGAGATCGCTCCAGAGGGGTGCAACTCTGATGCAGGCTCCCGAGTGCTGCAGACAGTGCTGTTAAAGAAGAAAAAAAAAAATTAGTATCTTGATATTACAATTGCCCTTGCTGCCAAAAAAATATGAAGGTTACACATTTTAACAGTTTGACTGAAAACATGTGGTGTTGAATATTTACCTTCTGCTCAGCAGCGTCGACCGGAGGAACGACAGGGCTCTTGCATATTTATACCTGCTCCTGCGTCCTCTAGATCCACTCGGGGCCTGCATCTCCTTGTTAAATTCCCTCTTGAAGCAATCCCTGAGTGACCGCCACCGCACGATAACCCTGTTACCTGGAAAGATAAAGCAAAAATTGGTTACTATACAACACATTAAATCATGCTAACACAAGTTAATGAAGTGTGAATACTTACGCGCTAGATCCTGGGCCCCAGCGTCGAGTTCCTCCCAGTTATCCAGAACAGCACTGCACACTTCGTCCCATAGCCGTCGGGTGACGAACTGGTCAGCATGGCGGCGGTCCGCCATGTTCCACAGCTGCTCCCGACTTTGGATCACTTGAATGAGGGTGTCCACATCAATGCCCTCCTCTTCCTCAGCCTGTTCGGGAGCACGCTGTGAAGACTTAACAAAAAAATAAGAATAAAAAGGGAAAGATTATACCACATGAATTTTACAGTTTACTAAACACCAAACCAAAAAGGAACTTACTCTTCGGTGACCGTCGCGATTAGCATTCCAACGACTATGGGAGGTGCTTTGAGGAACTCTACGTCGAGCCCCGGATTGTGAAGACTAATAAAAAAAATAAATAAATAAATAAATTATGTGCTTGGATGGAGGCATATGTACTGTGTGTGTGCTGTGCTGAATGTTTGTGTTGGGTGTAGTGTGTTTTATGTGAGGATCGGTCTCTGCAAAACTTACACTATGCGCTCCCGCTCCTCTCATTTCTCCACCCTGCCCATCTCCTTCTGGAAGCCCCTCTGCTTCATCTTCCTGTGAAAATAGAATAAATACATGTGCAGCGCCCCAGAGTCCTGGTCGTGCAGTATTGTCGCTCCGCCGCTAAGGGGAGTGATGGTACGTCTGATTGTACTAAGAGAGTTCACCTGATCAGGTATCACAGTCACACATTACACTTCACACTCCGGCCACCAGGGGGAGCAAAAGGTTCTATGTATTAGGCCACTCCTCACACTCTGGTAAAACTGGGGGTTGGATAGGAAGTTAGGCAGAAGCTGACTGGGTTTTGCCCAGGTAACATCTAGTGAGAGGAGAGCGTTGCTTGGGAAGACTCATGGGGGTCCCTGTCAGGGGTGGGATCCTGACAGTGGCCTAGCAAGAGACAGATTGTTACGCAGCTGTGCCTGCACTTCATTGCGGCGGCATCCTAAGAAAGGATAAGAAGTGAAGGATATTGTGGAGAAGTGAGAAACGAGATCACAGCACTAAGGAGATAATACCGGGAGGAGTCGTGCCCTAAGATCGAGGCAACATCCTTCTGAGGTGCGTAGCCGGTGGCCGGAACACCGAGGGAGTACTGGCTCTACGCACTACTCCGAATCACGGCAGGGCAGTTGACTTTAGGTTGGCTGTCTCACCTTTTCACCTAAGCAGACAATGGAGGCAATTGTGAGAGAGGGGTATCTCTAGGGTCCCTATAAAATAACTCCAGGCCTACCCCATCATACGGGTGCGTCCTAGCCATACCAACTGGGGGACGGAGAGAGAACATCAGAAACAGATACGAGAGTTGTGAGGACTATCCCGTGGTGCTCAGCAGGGAGGTACTACAACACACAGGCGCAAGTAGGAAGGCTACTGATTTCCACCTGCAAAGGGAACTCTGGATGTGCCTTCGGACCGGCCGGTCTCAGCCAGCCCTGTTAGCAGTGCTCTGGATTGTGGATGCTGAAGTCTACAGTAAAAGGTAAAGAGACTGCAACCCTGTGTCTTCGTTATTCATCGCGGCTTGCACCACTCACCATCACCGTTAATTGGACGCCCCTTAGCAGGGCTACGGACCGGGTCTAGCCACCGGGACATCCCCAGGACTGAGACAGAGAGACCCGGTACCGGGTACCCCATCGCCCTGCATCTGGGGGCGCTCCAAACTTGGCGTCACAAACAGGATCTACTTAAGCCTGAGAATCAGGTCATGTGTGCCTTGGAACTGTGTCTGAATTTTGCTTGAACGGTGATTTATTGCAAAGACTGTGTATCGCTATTTGCCGCCAAAAGTTCCTGCCAAAACCACTGCCATTACAGCGCCACGAGGAGCGCAGGAGAAGAAGGGCGTGGATTTGTGGGCGTGAACAAACTGAAGAGTGCGAAGAACAATGGCCGCCCAGTCTAAATATTTCTGTATCCGGAGGACGTGTCCGTCAGCAGCCGAGGTCCGCCTCCTAATTCTCTATGGCGGGCGGAGTCCGAAGAAACGAAACTATGACTCAGAGGGAATGGAGCCGGCGACCAGAGGGGACCTCCGAAAAAGAATGGCCCCGCACAGGCCCCCGTCACTGGAGGACTACTCTGATATGCCACCGCTGTAGAGCCTGGACCCCTGGGAGCTGCTGATGGAGGGTCCGCTGCCTGTGCCGACACCAGCCCTGACGCCTTCCTCAGAGGAGCGGAGTGGCATGGAAGGGGCCGCCTTAAGCGCAGGTACCCGGTGTCGCTGCTACCCGGAGGACCATCCCCCCTCCGCACCTGATCCGTTTATCGCCGCGACTGCTGGAGCCCCGGCGTCCCCATCGCCTGACCCCAGACCACTGGGGGGGCCTGACCTTGGACCCTTCCCTTGGGGAGAGTACCGGAATCACCTGATCGCGGAATTCCAGCGGGAAGTGGAGTGGGAAGCACGAGGCGAACCGCGGGACGGCTCCCTGCCGAAGTGGGGTGTTGTGATCATCTACCAACCCCAGGAAGGAAAAAGCTTTGTTCAGGAGATTGGGGCAACAATAAGGGTTCGCATTACCCAAGACGAGGTATAGCCCTGCCTGTGCGGAGGCGGTGCCGGATCCATCCTGAAGCCTGGAGACGTGGTGACATCGCCGATACCTCAAGGGGAGTCGCTGGTGGGCCCGAGATATGCAGAGATGTACAACCATCTTGGCGGTATCTAGAACCGAGGGAGAAGAGCTTGCCGCTGAAGCGGCTGCAGCAGCTTCTGCCGCCGCAGGCGTTATCCACCAGCCCACTCAGACACTCATTGCAGCGCACGACCTGATCATGCAGAAAGGACAAACTCATGGAGTGTACATGGCGCCGGGAGTGGACTTGGAGTCAAGCTTTCCTAAACCGCAGAGGGCCACCTGTCAGGTAAAGCCCTGGTGGAGGCCACCTCCTGATTTACAAGAATAAACCTCAGAACTGGAACCACTGCAAATAGTTAACTGTTTGTTTGTCTGCTGTTTTGCTGCTTAAACCCGTAGGGGTTAGTGAGTCCTCCGGAAAGCCATAAGAAGATGGTTGGTGAATCTGTACTTAGAAAGATAAAGGAAAGTTAATTTGTATTATAGCGTTTTATAGTATGCCTTTAGTGGGTACCTGCCCTTACGCCCTTAAAGGAAAAGTTAAATTATTGTTCCAGAAAAGTTTGCACTTAGTAGATAGTAGGTAGAATGCCTGGCTGGGTAATGATAGTTATTAATAGTTAGTTATTTAATAAGAGTTATTTAAGATCTTAAGCAAATTGTAAATATGTTTCTGTTTGTAACGTTCAAGTGTCCTCACCTCCCATAAAGGGAAGCACTGTTAAATTTACTTGTTTACAGCATTTCAAAATTTTGTATGTCTTTTGCTAACATGTATTGTTGTTCTTCTGTTCCCAGTCCGGGAGTACTGGATTTAACCGGGGGGGAGTGCAGCGCCCCAGAGCCCTGGTCGTGCAGTATTGTCGCTCCGTCGCTAAGGGGAGTGATAGTACGTCTGATTGTACTAAAAGAGTTCACCTGATCAGGTATCACAGTCACACATTACACTTCACACTCCGGCCACCAGGGGGAGCAAAAGGTTCTATGTATTAGGCCACTCCTCACACTCTGGTAAAACTGGGGGTTGGATAGGAGTTAGGCAGAAGCTGACTGGGGTTTGCCCAGGTAACATCTAGTGAGAGGAGAGCGTTGCTTGGGAAGACTCAGGGGGGTCCCTGTCAGGGGTGGGATCCTGACAGTGGCCTAACAAGAGACAGATCGTTACGGAGCCGCACCTGCACTTCATTGCGGCGGCATCCTAAGAAAGGACAAGAAGCGAAGGATATTGTGGAGAAGTGAGAAACGAGATCACAGCACTAAGGAGATAATACCGGGAGGAGTCGTGCCCTAAGATCGAGGCAACATCCTTCTGAGGCGCGTAGCCGGTGGCTGGAACACCGAGGGAGTACTGGCTCTATGCACTACTCCGAATCACGGCAGGGCAGTTGACTTTAGGTTGGCTGTCTCACCTTTTCACCTAAGCAGACAACGGAGGCAATTGTGGGAGAGGGGCGTCTCTAGGGTCCCTATAAAATAACTCCAGGCCTATCCCATCATACGGGTGCGTCCTAGCCATACCAACTGGGGGACGGAGAGAGAACATCAGAAACAGATACGAGAGTTGTGAGGACTATCCCGTGGTGCTCAGCAGGGAGGTAATACAACACACAGGCGCAAGTAGGAAGGCTACTGGTTTCCACCTGCAAAGGGAACTCTGGATGTGCCTTCGGACCGGCCGGTCTCAGCCAGCCCTGTTAGCAGTGCTCTGGATTGTGGATGCTGAAGTCTACAGTAAAAGGTAAAGAGACTGCAAACCTGTGTCTACGTTATTCATCGCGCCTTGCACCACTCACCATCACCTTTAATTGGATGCCCCTTAGCAGGGCCACGGACTGGGTCTAGCCACTGTGACATCCCCAGGACCGAGACAGAGAGACCAGTACCGGGTACCCTATCACCCTGCGTCTGGGGGCGCTCCAAACTTAGGGTTCAAAAACATGTTACCAGAGATGTACCCCAAAAAATTTTTGAAGAAAAAAAAAAATCACCTCAGGTGGCTGACGATGTGAGGGGGGGCTCTCAGAAGAAGACATTATGGTCCTGCGTCTGTCTCTTGGGTCCCGTTTTTCTTGGGTCCCTAAGAATCTGCAAGTATAAAGAGAGTTCTAAGCTACTATACAAAAGGATAGATAAAGCTTTCGGGACTTTATACTTACATCTGTTTGCAAAACTTGGGGGGCCTGGCTGCGTCTGTCTTGGGGTCTTGCTGCGTTTCTCTTGGGTTCCTTGCTTGGTCCCAAGAATCTTCCAATTTAAACACAGTTTTAATTAGAATTATTATGTATTGGTATGCCAACATACATTTTGATTCCCCACAAAAAAATGATTACACAAAAAATAAAAATAAATAAATTGTGTTAACTGTTCCCTTCAAACTTGATATGCTTGATGCACAAGCTGCAAAACCGTTCACCTCCTGTTTCACTCAAAAATTCCTTGAAAGCAACACCAAAACTACTTCAAACTTGATATGCGCCATGAGCATTTTGCTAAACCTACCTCACCCCCTCCTCCAGACACAGTTTCAACCTTATAAAAAATTTCCCTCATTCAAAGTTAAAATACCAATACCCAAAAATGATAATTATGATTACCCTACAGTTACTATTTTCTAAAACCAGATAACATTTTCTAGACCAAAGGTTTGCATTCCGCATTTGTATATAGAACCTCAAACACCTTTATTGAATGTAGACCCAGTTTTACATTTATCTTGAAATCATACTACGGACAGTTTTGTGGAATTTTTATTACAATTTTTTTTTTTCTTTTTTTTTTTGTTGGAAAGTAGGAGCTACACTGCTCTTTATTTTAAATACCAGTACAGTATGTATTTAATGTATGAAAAATAACAAAAAGGCAGAACACACATCACACGGCATTTATACACACACCACACACATGTCACAGCACAGCCATTCAAAATACCAGCACAGTATGAAAAATAACAAAAATGCAGAACACACATCACACGGCATTTATACACACACCACACACATGTCACAGCACAGCCATTCAAAATACCAGCACAGTATGAAAAATAAAAACATGCAAGGCGGGCGGTCGGGCACACACATCACACGGCATTTCTACACACACCACACACATGTCACAGCACAGCCATTCAAAATACCAGCACAGTATGAAAAATAAAAACATGCAAGGCGGGCACACACACCCCCACACCCCCACACACACACTGGCAGAACTCATGCTGGATGGCAGTACTCACATGGCAGTCTCTGGCAGGGTCTTGCTGGCTGCTAGCAAGGTCTTGCTGGCTGCTGGCAGGGTCTATCTTGCTGGCAGGGTCTGTCTTGCTGGCAGGGTCTGTCTTGCTGGCAGGGTCTGTCTCTCTTGCTGGCAGGGTCTGTGTTCTCTCTTGATGGCACATTGAGGAATGAGGCCCACCTGTCCTGTTTATATAGTTTTGGGGTTGTCTGGGCAAAGTATCTACTTTTTGGAGCATGCTCAATTGAAAAAAACGGATTGGGGTGACGGATCCGCCAAATGACGGTTCGCGACAGATCCGTCGCCCATAGGCGGCCATTCTATGAAATGGCGGTCGCGACGGATCCATCGCGAACCGTCAATTAGGCGCAGACAAAAAACGTTACAATGTCCTTCAATGTCTAGACAACGTCCGCCAAATTTCGACGGATCCATCGCATGGCGGATGGAACGGACAACCATCCGCCACAATCCGTCGCTAATGCAAGTCTATGGGAAAATAGCGGATCCGCCAAAAAAAATGGCGGATCCGCTATTTGAGGAAAATGGCGGTTTCAGACTGACGCCAAAAGACTGAAGTGTGAAAGAGGCCTAACCCTCCCTAAATGTGCTTGTGGCTAACATATTTGAAGTGCACTACCATCCCTAATAAACAGCATTTTAGTTTAGTTCATATGAACATTGGCTTAGAAAGAAAATAAAGATATGGTAGATGTGTTTGTTAATAATTTTTATCCCATCCATTTCTAACAGCTTCCCTACTTGGTGTGAGATATGCTTGCAGCATAGCGTGCTATAGAAAAAATTTCTACTCTAAGAATCAAGTGTTATCATTGTCAAGTCTGGCTAATGCTGCAGATGTTTTCACCATGTAATGCTGGAGTCACACTAAACATATAAAAAATTGTTTCTCAGTGCCGAGAGTCGCACGAGTGTTCTTCATATGGTAATCCATGTGTAATGTGTTTGTAATGTGATGATGCAATATTTTCCCACCCATGTATATGTATGACATCCGTGTGGCCTTACATTTCACACATCTTTTTCCAGTGTAACGTTCAATTAAAATAAATTGCCTCAAATGTCTTAAACTTAAAAAAACCTAATCAACAAGTCCATACATTGGGCCCACAGTAAGATTTGGCCAGAAATCTTTCCAACAGAGGCCCTGCTGGTGTTTTGTTGTTTTTGTTTGCTAAAAACATGTGTGACAGGTTATCCTTAACCACAACTCAGTGGGAATTTTTACATTGGGTCTTGTCTCAAAGTTTTGGGGAGCCGAGGAGGAGGACACGAATGTGGGTCCATCCGCTTTTGAGGTGATAGGCCACTAAATGACATTTCCACCTGTTGTATGGTGCTCTATGCAGCCATTCTGACAAGTTTTTTTGACTACTGTCGGAAGAGCATCTCTATTTTTGATGTACTTTTGGAGGCAGTGAGACCTGGGCTACCATTCAAGGACACAAAGATGCGCAAGTGCATTTTGCCAGATGAACATTTTTTACTGGTATATACTCATTCTATATTTGTTGTATGTTAAATGTAAAGACCCCCGAAGCCCGTTGGCGCATGAAGGAACATGACTAGGGGAGGGGCAGACTATAATATACAGTTGAAATTTTACGTTTCATAGCTGTGTAGTTTTTAGGTAAAGGGTCCTACAGTGTAGGTGGAGCACAGGATGAGTTCTGGTTGCATTCTTGGAGGAGGGGAGTTTATCAAGGAGTGGGATTCCTTCTCTACTTCTTCTCTCTTTCATTTACCTGGAGGACATCAGGAAACATGTCTGCAGCCTCAGGAAGTATAATATCAGGCCTCATTATGAGGGATGTGAGCACATTTACCCTATACACCATGTACTGCAGCAGCATCGGATCCTGTATAGCTATAGAATCATTATATCCTGGGGAGGTTGCTGTCCTCAGGTATTTCTATATCTTATCTCTCACATGGCAGATTCTCTCCTGTGTGACTGTGACCTTGCTGCAGACATGGTGTCAGGTACGGACTGGGACTGAAATTCAGCCCTGGCATTTGAAATCACACAGGCCCATGCTGTCCCCGTCCCCAAGCACCAGATGGGAATATATTACTAGTATTACCGGGGATGGAGGAAAGCAAGATTTACTACAAGACCAATATTTCTAATGATACCCATGGCTTACTGGGGTAAGTGACAGAGTCAGCGACTTTGTGCTCCATCACAACTCTTAACAGTATGCGTATCTTGAGAACACCGATTCTGTTAATAATGTAGCTGACAAGGCAGCCCACGTCCAGACAGGCCCTTCTGGCATTTTTCAGAATTGCCCGATGGCCAGTCCGGCCCTGCATGGTGTATATATTATAATATATATAGATAATGCTGCTATATCATGTACTGCTTGGCTGGTATGCCATGACCTATTACTCATAGCTGATACATACAGGTGCTTCTCACAAAATTAGGATATCATCAAAAAGTTATCTTATTTAAGTTCTGCAATACAAAAAGTGAAACTCATATATTAAATAGAGTCTACAAAGTGATCTATTTCAAGTGTTTATTTGTTAATGTTGATGATTGGCTTACAGCCAATGAAAACACAAAAGTCATTATCTCAGTAAATTAGAATACTTTATAACACCAGCTTGAAAAATGATATTAAAATCCAAAATGTTGGCCTGCTTAAATGTATGTTCAGTAATTGCACTCAATACTCAAGGAGCCCTTTTTGCATCAATTACTGCTTCAATGTGGCGTGGCATGGAGGCGATCAGCCTGTGGCACTGCTGAGGTGTTATGGAAGCCCAGGTTGCTTTGATAGCAGCCTTCAGCTCATCTGCATTTTTGGGTCTGTTGTCACTCATCTATCTCTTGACAGTACCCCATAGATTCTCTATGGGGTTAAAGTCAGGTGAGTTTGCTGGCCAATTAAGCACAGTGATACTGTTGTTTTTAAACCAGGTATTGGTACTTTTGACAGTGTGGACATGTGACAAGTCCTGCTGGAGAATGAAATTTCCATCTCCAAAAAGCTTGTCGGCAGAGGGAAGCATGAAGTGCTCTAAAATTTCCTGGTAGACGGCTGCGCTGACTTTGGACTTGATAAAACACAGTGGACCTACACCAGCAGATGACATGGCTCCCCAAACCATCACCGATTGTGGAAACTTCACACTAGACCTCAAGCAGCTTGGATTGTGGCCTCTCTTCCTCCAGCCTCTGGGACCTTCATTTCTAAATGAAATGTAAAATTTACTTTCCTTGTGGAATGTGTCAATGACTGCCTTCTGGACATCTGTCGAGTCAGCAGTTTTCCCCATGATTGTGGAGCCTGCTGAAACAGACTAAGGCCTCTTTCACACTTCTGTCGGTACGGGTCCATCGCAATGCGTCGGGCCGACGTACCGACGAATGTTGTGAAAGTTTTGCACGACGTGGGCAGCGGATGCAGTTTTTCAACGCATCCGCTGCCCATTCTGCAGTCCGGGGAAGAGGGGGCGGACTTTCGGCCGCGCATGCGTGGTCGAAAATGGCGGACGCGACGGACAAAAAACGTTACATTGAACTTTTTTTGTGACGACGGTCCGCTAAAACACGACGGATCCGTCGCACGACGGACGCGACGTGTGGCCATCCGTCGCGATCCGTCGCTAATACAAGTCTATGTTCAAAAAACGCATCCTGCGAGCACATTTGCAGTATCCGTTTTTTGCCCAAAAGACTGATTGCGACGGATGCCAAACGACGGAAGTGTGAAAGAGGCCTAAGGCTACTTTTTTTTTTTTGTGTTTTAAATTCACCGAAAAAGGCCTTATATATCGGTGTGCTCCAAGTTTGGTAATTGGAGGCCGGTGTACTTATTTTTTGGCTGTCTGATACTCAAATTCTATACAGCACTATCTTGCATCAAAAAAAAATTGAAAGGCCACAGATTTGCTAGTGTGGTATTTCCGTTACAGCCGTCATATATCTCTGTGCTCCAAGTTTGGGCATTGGAAGCTGGTATACTTATTTTTTGGCTGTGTGATACTCAAATTTTATACAGCGCTATTTAGCATCCCCAAAAATTGAAAGGCCATAGATTTGCCAGTGTGGTATTTCCGTTACAGCCGTCATATATTTTTGTGCTCGAATTTTGGGCATTGGAGGCCGGTATACTTATTTTTTGGCTGTGTGATACTCTAATTCTATACAGCACTATTTAGCATAAAAAAATTGAAAGTCCACAGATTTGCCAGTGTGGTATTTCCATTACAGCCGTCATATATCTCTGTGCTCCAAGTTTGGGCATTGGAGGCCGGTGTACTTATTTTTTGGCTGTGTGATACTCAAATTCTATACAGCGCTATTTAGCATAAAAAAAATTGAAAGGCCACAGATTTGCCAGTGTGGTATTTCTGTTACAGCTGTCATATATCTCTGTGCTCCAAGTTTGGGCATTGGAGGCTGGTGTACTTATTTTTTGGCTGTCTGATACTCAAATTCTATACAGTGCTATTTAGCATAAAAAAAATTGAAAGGCCACAAATTTGCCAGTGTGGTATTTCCATTACAGCCGTCATATATCTCTGTGCTCCAAGTTTGGGCATTGGAGGCTGGTGTACTTATTTTTTCGCTGTGTGATACTCAAATTCTATACAGCACTATTTCGCATAAAAAAATTCAAAGGCCACAGATTTGCCAGTATGGTATTTCTGTGTCAGCCCTGATATATCTGCGTGCTCCAAGTTAGCGCATTTTTGGCCGGTGGACCACTTTTTTGCTGTCTTATACACTAATTATATACAGCACTATTTTGCATTTTAAAACCCCCCACCTATTTGGCAGTTTGTTATTTTCGTGACAGGACTCATATATGTGCATGCTCCAAGTTACTGCATTTTAGGCCTTTTTAACACAGTATTTGCTGTCTGTTACCCTAGTTCGGTGCACTATTTTAGATTAAAAAAGTAAAAAATGCAGGCCACATTTCGAACAGTGTGGTATGTCATTAAAAATACTTCTCTTTCAAGTTGTTATGGCTGCTTCATGACTGTGTTAAATGCTCCAACTACTACTACCACCCTCCTCATCTTCTGCCTACAGGCAGTCACTGCGCACATAGAAAGTCTGAGGAGTAGAGTGTGAACACTTGGGCGGTGTTGTACTCTGGCTCTGTATTATGAAGGCGTTTTCTCCCACCAATAAAAGTGGTACTGCCATAAAGCGAGGAGACATGTGCCCAATGACCCCCAGAGAGCGAGGAACCGTGCGCTCCATGAACGTGAGTACAGCGCACGTGCGCAGTAGAGAGAGATAGTTCATGCCTGTGTTCAGCTTTGCTAAACAATAATTAAAGGGCACAGAGGACGTTGGTACGGTCAGCAAGGTACTCCATCTGCATTTTCCCAAACTTTGCACTCCTTGGGAGAGTCCACCATGCCTCAGGGCCAGGGCGATGGGAGGGTCTGAGAAAACTCTCCCTGAACTTTGCCAGTGTTCCACTGCCTCTGCTGAATTGGAGTTGTGTCTCTCTCACCTGTACTCCTTACTTGGCCAACGAACTGTGACCTCTTCTGCCAGCGTTTTCAGATGGGATTTTTTTTAAATAATTCAGCAAGAAGGGCCCTATGGTCCTACAACTTTGTAGTACACCTGTCTGCCTCTGGAATAAGACATATAAAGTTCTCCTTGTAGTGTGGGTCTAGAAGTGTCAACAACTCCAATCAGTATTGCCTGTTACCCAAAATTTGGAGAACGTGAGGGTGACGGGAATGGAAGCGTAACCTAAACTCAGCCATGCGTCATAGACTGCAAACAGTCGATACTTCCGTGTCCTCATCAAAAGCACAACTGACCATGGTCTGACCCCTCCTCCTTGTCCTCAGGCCTCCACTACTTTCGACAAACCTCAGTAATATCATTGTAAATACATCATTGTAAATACATTCCCCTGTAGTTTTTATTTCCCCCACCTCATTGTAGATTTTAAGTTGTCACTTTTTTTTTTTTTTTTTTCCATTTTAATTATTGTTATTGTTATAAGTTAGTGTAGATTCTAAGCTGTCACGAGCAGGGTAGTTTTATTTCTGTTTAATTATTTTATTATTGTTATCGTTGTTACTTAGGACTGTTGTGTTTGAAGCTGTAAATATGTTTACGCTATATAAATAACTATAAATATTAATATTAGAACACAGAGAAGCAGGATGGAGATGTTAATTATGGCGTCATTGCCGCTCCCCATCTTGGTGAATTCCTCAAAGTTTTGGAGGATGGTACATATGTCTGACATCCATGTCCACTCATGAGATCTTGTGTGTGAATTCAGAACTGAACACCGACGGCCTTGTTGATGCTGGTAGTCAACCACTGCCCTCTTCCGCTCACAAATCCTTTCCAAAATATGCAGTGTAGAATTCCAATACATGGGGAGGACATAACACAACAGTCGGTGAGACATAAGCTGCAAGTGCTGCAGCAGCACGTCAAAGGCGGATGAAGCTCTAGCTGACTTTCTAAAATGTGCACGCAGAGCCTCATACTTTTCCTAGTAGATCTGTCACCTCCGCGTCGCTTTTCATAAAATGTTGAACAATGAGATTAAGCACATGGGCTAGGTATGGCACGCGTGTGAGCTCGCCTCTACACAGAGCAGACACCAGGTTCCAGCCATTGTCCCACACGACCATGACTGGCTGTAGGTTCAGCGGTGTCAGCCACAGATCAGCCTGCTCTTTCAGAGCTGTCCAGTGTCCACAAATCTTCATCATTGTGCGGGTTGTCACCTAAGCATATTAGCTTCAGCACAGCTTGTTGCCGCTTGGCTGAGGCAATGCTGCAGTGCTTCCAGCTTGTGACTGATGTGCTACTTGCGGAAATGGAGGCTGAAGAGGAGGAGGTGGAGTAGCTGAAGACTGTGGGGGCAACCCAGATTAACTAAGGGCCCGCAATACTCGTGGTTGGTCGGACGTGCACCATCCCAAGGTCGGACTGGGTCCCGGCTTCCACTATGTTAACACTAGGACTACTGGACTCGTGACCCCGCCTAGAACTACTGAAAGGAGTCATTTTGACTCCTTGCTTGTTTTCGTTTATTTTTAGAGTTTCATTTGTGGTTATTTATTAATAATTATATTTTTTGTAATGTATTATTATTGTGAGATCCAACAGTAATGCTTTTGATTGTTTTTTTTCTGCTTTTCTTATTTTTCTACAGAAAATAACAATAATTATAATAGACGTTTTTCAAACATTTTTTTTTATTCAAGTGCACACATATAAACAACAACTGAAGAACAAAAAGCAGAGAAAATGTAGGTGGAGGAGCATAAAAATGAAAATATGGTGCAGAATTCACCTTCTAAACATTTGGTGTTTCGCATTTTAGGCATTGCCTTTGATTTATGGCAGTACATTGCCCACACAAAGACTTACCACAAGTCTTACAATTGCCGACAGATCTATTTTTCTTGCACTTTTCTTTGATCTGGCAAAATTTTGTTTGAACCATCACTTCTGAACATGTAGAAACTTGGGACGTGGAACCCTTTTCCCTATCTGTGACATAAGGACCACTCAACTCTCTCACAAGCGTTTGCAAAAATGCCTTGCGTGACATTTTTTGGTGGGTAATCTCCTTGAATATTATACATGCATTTATACCCGCAAAGTCTAAGGCATTTTCAAATGCATGAACAGGCCATCTCCTTGTGGATGTTCGTGTGGTATATTTTCGTGCCATCTGATCCACTACATCTACTCCATATTTTGTTTCATTGTAAAACTTTACCGTTTCTGGTTTTTTTTTAGCGGAATCAGACGCAACAACAACATCTGGATGGACGGAACTCAAAATGACAACATTTTTGTTGGGCTTTCCTTGATATACTGTAAGTGTAAAATTGTCTTCATTTCTAAACACATTAGTGTTGTACAATTCCTCTTTCATGGATTTTATTTCTTTAGGCACTTCTCGCCTTATCTTATTCAGTGTTCCCACAATGGTTGTTCCTTTGCTTTTTAGCTGTTTAGCTAATTTTAAAGTAAAATAATTATCGGTTGTAACATTGCGACCTTTTTTCAAAAACGGGTCCAATAACTTCATTAACACATGGTCAGCTAAACGGTCCTCAGCACGGCGTGTGTCATCTTTGCCTAGATAAGGGAAGCCATTTGCCAGATATTTGCTCTCCTTATCAACAGCTAGCCAATATTTGTGTCCATATTTATCTGGTTTGGAAGGCATGTACTGCGTGAATGGACACCTAGTTTTGCTTGGGAAAAGTTGCTCATCCACCGTTAAGTAAGGGCCAGGTTTGTAACACGCAATACAATTTGCAATAAACCTGTCCCACACAGTAGAAAATAGAGCAAACTTGTCCGTTTGCAGTCTCTCCGATCGAGTAGATTTCTCATCAAATCTGAGAAACCTCATAATTTCAACAAAGCGGTCCCTAGACATTGTCGCTTTGCAAAACGGTATTCCCCAGTCATTACACCAAATACTGCTAATCGAGTGACGGTTCGTGCCAGATATTCCACGAGCATAGAATATCGCAATGAATGCATCTAGCTCCTCATCAGATAGAGTAAACTATAAATTATTGTTCCTGCATGCAGTTCTTTATATGTGTCAATATATATGAATCAAAAAATAAACGCCATGCGCTCAAAGGACTATCGATAATGATATTTCTTCTGGCGTATCCTGTAGGGCCAGGTGCTTCTCGAAGAATATTTTGGCTGTCACGCCTACCAGGCAAGTGTTGTCCAATTTCAACAGGTTTCCATTGAATACCATCCGCTGAAACTAGTATTCCTTCAGATTCGCCTTCTCTGGTGTTTGTTGTTGCATTACCTTCGCCGCCATCGTTATCTGTTGTTCTTTCATTTCTGGGACGTTTTGCTGATTTTTTCTGTCCACGACCAGGAGGATGGTCACGAGGCAACTTAACTGCATGAGCCCGATCCCCAGTTGATGTGCTTGGAATATCTGGAAAAAAGTTGATGAATATTTAGAATTTTTGTTTTGTAAGGGTCCGTGCACACTGGCTGGATTAGCGGCGGAATATCCGACCGGATATTCTCACCACAATCCGGCCCGTACCTGCCCGCTCAGGTACAGAGCGGAGTTTCATACCTGAAGCTCCGCTCCGAACCCCGGGCTGGAGCCGCTGTCTGGGACGGAGCCGTGCTCGCACGTAAGCAAGCGCTGCTCTGTCCCTGACAGCGGCTCCAGCCCGGGGTTCGGAGCGGAGCTTCAGGCATGAGCGGGCAGGTACGGCCTGTATTGCGGCAAGAATATCCAGATGGCTATTCAGCCAGAATTCTGCTAGTGTGCACAGGCCCTAACTCAGTGTGTGGAAGAACAAATAAATACACATAACTACTTACCTTCTGGATTTGTTCCTTCTGAGTCTTCAGATTCACTTGATATGTTCTGAGGAATGAAATCTTCATCACTGTCAGAATCAAATACATGTTCCTGCAATTTGGATTCCGATTCATCCTCCGGTATGGATTGCAAAGTAGCCAGAATATCCTGAGGCTTTATCAAACGTCTTCTCTCCATATTCCTCACAAATTCCATAATTCTATATAGTTCCCTGCTGAAAAATAGAAATGAAATGAAAACTAAAAGAAATAATAACTGTTCTGCCACCTTCAAAAGTAGGTGGGCTGAATCAGTTGACAGACAGCTAAACTATTTCATAACAATTCATACCTGTATGAGTCTTCAGAGCTCGTATGTCTGCGTCTGTTCTCTTTGTCTCTTCAGCTGAACTGAAAGTAAAGTTACTATCCAGAATACTGTCTCCTGCTAGGACCTTAGAAAAACACCACCCTTCATTAGCATAAGATAAGAGCCTAGAGTAAACAAGCTATTTTGTTCAGCATTAAGGTACCGTCACACTAGGCGATATCGCCAGCGATCCGTGACGTTGCAGCGACCTGGATAGCGATATCGCTGTATTTGACACGCAGCAGCGATCTGGATCCCGCTGTGAAATTGCTGGTTGCTGCTAGAAGGTCTGCACTTTATTTGGTCGCTAGGTCGCCGTGTATCGCCGTGTTTGACAGCAAAAGCAAGGATACCAGCGATATTTTACACTGGTAACCAGGGTAAACATCGGGTTACTAAGCGCAGGGCCGCGCTTAGTAACCCGATGTTTACCCTGGTTACCAGCGTAAAAGTTAAAAAAACAAACAGTACATACTCACCAGCGCGTCCCCCAGCCTCTGCTTCCTGACACTGACTGAGCGCCGGCCCTAAACTGAAATTGAAAGCACAGCGGTGACGTCACCGCTGTGCTGTTAGGGCCGGAGCTCAGTCAGTGTCAGGAAGCAGAGGCTGGGGGACGCGCTGGTGAGTATGTGCTGTTTGTTTTTTTAACTTTTACGCTGGTAACCAGGGTAAACATCGGGTTACTAAGCGCGGCCCTGCGCTTAGCAACCCGATGCTTACCCTGGTTACCCGGGGACCTCGGCATCGTTGGTCGCTGGAGAGCTGTCTGTGTGACAGCTCTCCAGCGACCAAACAGCGACGCTGCAGCGATCGGCATCGCTGTCGCTATCGCTGCAGCGTCGCTTAATGTGACGGTACCTTTACACAGTAATACAAGCAGGTAAAACACAAGGAAAATGTGAAAAGTTGACATGTAAATTGAACTACATCTATATGAACATCAGGGTAAATAAGACAGAGTGAAAAAATTATGCACAAAACTTTATAGCAACATTTAGTGACAAAAGGACCTCAAAATATAGTAGGGAGTCAAAATGACTCCCTTCAGTAGTTCTTGGTAAATTTTGAAAAAAACGCGCAAATTTTTTACCAAAATTATTTATTCTCACAAAATCTTTTTTCACATCATATTTGAGGAAAAGTCACCGAGTTTCAAGCCGGAATTCTGAAAAATGTAGTCACAGAAGAGAAATAAAAAACGAAAGGAGTCAAAATGACTCCATCAGTAGTTCTAGTGTTTAACCCAGTGTGCTGTTAGTGTGATGTACCATCCCTGACCACAACCACTTGTCCACATGTCTGTGGTTAAGTTGACTTTGCCAATAACAGCATCTTGGAGGGCACGGGTAATGTTTTGGGACACGTGCCTGTGTAATGCCAGGACGCCACACCGGCACAAAAAGTCCCGCATGATGTTTTTGGCCTCGGGGTGATTATCGCCTCTGCCCTCTCTTTCAATATACATATCCAAGCCCTTGCCTCCTCCTGCCCACTACAGCTCAAAAACAGTTCTAGGATCCGTACACTCCAAGAAACTGCAAAAATGTTTATGCATGCCCTCACGATCTCCCGCCTCCACTATTGCAACCTTCTACTGTCTATCCTCCCCTCTAGTACTCTTGCACCACTCCAATCTATCCTAAAGTCTGATGCCCGAGTAATCCAACCATCCCTCGGTTATTCCCTCTCCTCTCTGCTAGGCCCTTCACTGACTTCCAATTGCCCAGAGGCTACAGTTCAAAATCAAAACCCTAACTATGACATGCAAAGCCTTCCACAAACTGTCTCCATACAACTGTTACATGGTCTCCCAATGTCCAACTGGGTCATGGCTTCCTCTACGCTAACCCAGCGTGCCGTTAGCAAGATGTACCGTCCCTGCCCACAAGCACTTGTCCACGTGTCCGTGGTTAGGTGCACTTTCCCTGTAACAGCATTGTTGAGGGCCCGGGTAATGTTGTGGGACATGTCGTTGCTTGTGTAATGTCGCGACGGCAGACTGGGCAAAATTGTGGCGGCTGGGTAGCGAGTACCTTGTGATGGTCACCGCCATCAGGTTGCTGAAAGCTTAGGCCTCACACGGGCCTAAAATGCAACATTTTGAGCGCCTGCAGATAAGAAATGTGTGAATTTAGTACTGTGGCGTTGCCTGCGTATTTCCACTTGCGTTCCAAGGAGTGGGGTATGGACAACTGAACGGTGCACTGGGACAAGGATGTGGACGTGCTAGTTGATGGTGGTAGTTGCGTTTGTGTGCAACTGCAGATACAGGGCATGAGGCATGTTTGCATGTAGCATGGACAGGGGATTGGCTTGCACTCACAACATCGGAAGCAGCAGTGGCATCACCCGCACACATTGTTCAACCCACAAAGTCAGGTGCTTTCCTGCCATGTGCCTGATCATGCTTTTGGTGGTTAGGATGGGAGTTTTGCTACCCCTGCTGATGCGGGCATGGCCGGTGGTGCAAATGGCCTTTTTAGGGTTATCGGCAGAGTCTTTAAAAAAACAACCAGGCTGTTACGGGGATTTTCAGTGTCTCCCTCTACCACACCACCTCCTTACCTCGACCCTGGTCTTTTGATGTTCCCCAAGGCACGGTTCTAGGACCCCTACTCTTCTCCATCTACACCTTCGGCCTGAGCCAGCTGATGTAATGGCACGGTTTGCAGTCTCATCAGTACGCCGATGACACGCGTATCTACCTATCTGTACCTGACATCACCTCCTTACCGTCCAAAATCACACGTCTTCCCGCTAATTCATCCTTCTTTTGTGCTCGCTTTCAAAAAGTGGACATGGACCAAACAGAATACATCATTTTTCAACCATCTCAGGCTAAATGGACATGAGAGCTGTGTATGCATCATTCGGTACCACTTTAGTAAGAGGGAAAGTTTGCCCAAGAGAAAATGATTTCCCAGACTTTCACAGCCTTTTTTTGCACATTTTTTGCAGCTGTGATCTTCATCTTCTTGGTGTGGATGTAGTAAATTTCAAAGTGTTCATCAATACCATCATCGTCCATATCTCGGAAAGAGGAAATCTGGTGTTTCCCAGAGTCGTGGTTATGTACATTTTGTGGCATTCCTTTAACAGTGTTCGTTACACTAGAAAAAAGAATTATAATGTTAACACACCGAGACACCAAAGATAACTCAAATATAATATATAGCATTAATAGAATTATTGAAATTATTGACTCCTCACGGTGTTCAGTGAATATTGGTGACCACCACCACTAGGCAGAGAAGGAAACCAACCACCCTGATGGATTTATCAGAGAGACCACACACAGGTATTGTATCACAGAAATATCTTTATTCCAAATTAATCATGACAACCATCTAAAAACAATTAATGTGTAAACATAACAGGACATACATAATATATAAGATGTTATCAGTCCCCAGGTATCCACATAAATAGTCCCCAAAGAGAAAAAAAATAACACTAAAAATTGAAACAGTGTGCCTCAATCCACCGCATATTACCTTCATCCATATAATATAAAGTGAAAATGTGCTCAAAGCCAGCGGCTGGTAAAGCATATATACAAAAAGTGCTATGTGCTCAAAAAACAGGAGAATAATAAATATATTTTACAGTGTTTTATACCCAAAACAAGCAAATCATGTGCTCAAAAGTCCATAAAGTGCTATATGCTAAAGGGACATAAATAATGACGGGTATATACCTTTAAGGGGATCTGGGTCCTGTAATCGCGTACCCCGACGCGCGTTTTGGAAGAATTCCTTCGTCAGGGGGTAGTTACTAGGGCTCCAGAGCGTGTTTATATATTGTGTGTCCATCTAACACTGACACCCGAGCAATGCCGGCGCGTACGCGGTCAGGAGGACCCGGAAGTTCCAACCCACGCCCCACGTGACCGGACGTACAGGACTAGTGCCCGACGTTTCCATGGACACGGGGACGCGGTGTGATGGGACTCAGGATCGCAGACCGAGCATGCGCACCTGCTTGAGGCGCAGTCTAGAAGGAAGGTGGGCAAGGGAGCACAGCATAACTTGTATCAAGAGAATAAGATGAGATACGTATTGGATTAAAGCATGGTTCCCCATACACAAAGACAGAAGATAGTAGATACTCGGGAATGCTGTATATAGAATGAACCATTATGAATATGACTAGACCATAATAACAATATAATAACAGTGGATTAATAAATATATAGTATATATAAGAGGACCTAAACGTCATAGCTCCATAAATATTAATATACAAAAACAATGAAAAATAATAATAAAACTAAAAAATAAAAATAGTGACAAAATAGTAGTTATGGCCTCCAAAAATGCCATTATATGCTAAAGAATATAACAACCATTATGTGAACTAAACATTATATGCTTTTCTACAGTATTCAGTCCTTGTATCTCCATTGGGCACTTCCATCCAGAACCAAAGCTGCATATTCTCCAAGATCGTCGACTCAACCGAGACACCCACACAACAAAATACACACGGTAAATAGTATCTAAAATAAAATATGGACATTAAAAAATTAAAATACTAAAACAACATAAAAGGGCTTAAAAAGACCTTCTATATGTTATATTGGGTTTCTCACCTATGTATTTTGATAATATTGGGTCCGCTTTAAGAATTCCCCAAGATTTACTAAGTAGGGATCTCATCATCTCGGTTTGCCCATGATATTGGGTGATGTATCTAACAAGTTGATTCGATTTATTTGGTCTAACCCCATACAAAGCCTGATGCCTAGTGGTATTTTTAGCCCGATTGTAACCTTTTTTGATTGAACGTCTGCTGTACCCTCGTTCCAAAAATCTATTTTTGAGTTCAGAAGCTTGTTTTTCAAATTCAGTATCGTCCGAACAGACTCTTCGCAGCCGTAAAAATTGTCCAATGGGTATAGAATTAATCATTGTGGGTGGATGCGAGGATGTCGCATGTAGGAGTGAGTTCACTGCCGTAGTTTTGCAAAATATGTTGGTATATAGGCAGTTATCATCACCTCTATATACCTTCACATCCAAAAATTCCATCTCATTTACATTGAATTTATAAGTCAAGCGTAGGTTGCGAGTATTTTGATTCAATACTGACATAAAATCCTGTAAGGATTTAACTGAACCCTGCCAAATAAAAAATATATCATCAATGAATTGCACCCACAGAGGGATGCGATCCACTGACGGCATAGGCTCAGACATAAAGAGGTCCCTCTCCCACAGCCCCAGGAAAAGATTTGCATAAGCTGGCGCAAAAGCCGCGCCCATTGCTGTGCCCTGGAGCTGCAGGTAGAGGGACCTCTAAATTTTGTTAATGAAAATTCAAGCAACTGGATAGTAAATTGTCTCATTGGTTCAGGCAAAAAGGATGACTCCAAAAAGTACTTCACAGCCTGTACCCCATCATTATGCCGGATATTTGTGCACTAGTAATTACCCCCTGACGAAGGAATTCTTCCGAAACGCGCATCGGGGTACGCGATTACAGGACCCAGATCCCCTTAAAGGTATATACCCGTCATTATTTATGTCTCTTTAGCATATAGCACTTTATGGACTTTTGAGCACATGATTTGCTTGTTTTGGGTATAAAACACTGTAAAATATATTTATTATTCTCCTGTTTTTTGAGCACATAGCACTTTTTGTATATATGCTTTACCAGCCGCTGGCTTTGAGCACATTTTCACTTTATATTATATGGATGAAGGTAATATGCGGTGGATTGAGGCACACTGTTTCAATTTTTAGTGTTATTTTTTTTCTCTTTGGGGACTATTTATGTGGATACCTGGGGACTGATAACATCTTATATATTATGTATGTCCCGTTATGCGTACACATTAATTGTTTTTAGATGGTTGTCATGATTAATTTGGAATAAAGATATTTCTGTGATACAATACCTATGTGTGGTCTCTCTGATAAATCCATCAGGGTGGTTGGTTTCCTTCTCTAGAAAAAAGAATTGTTGACTGTGACATTTGGATATTATTGGTAATCTGTATGGGTGAAGATGAAAAAGCTTGTGCCATGGGTGTGTTTATAGTTATGGACGTGCACTGCTCTTTAAACTTTGTTTTTCACAAGCATCCATCATTTTGTTTGGTTTTCCTACCACACTGATCTGCTTTCTCTAAGGCTACTTTCACACTAGCGTCGTGCACTGCACGTTGCTATGCGTCATTTTGAAGAAAAAACGCATCCTGCAAAAGTGCTTGCAGGATGCGTTTTTTTCTCCATAGACTAGCATTAGCGACGCAGTGCGATGCATTGCCACACATCGCAACCGTCATGCGCGGCCGGAACTCCGCCCCCTCCTCCCCGCACCTCACAATGGGGCTGCGGATGCGTTGAAAAACAGCATCCGCTGCCCCCGTTGTGCGGCGCTTCCACATTATGCGTCTGTGCGCCGCAACGTCGCATTGCGACATGCAGTGCACGACCCTAATGTGAAAGTAGCATAATTCAGCATCTCTCGAACATGTTGCACTTTGCCCTTTAGGCTATGTGCACACGTAGGAAGGTGTTGTGAATTCCGTTCTGGAGCTCCCTCCTGTGGTTGCTAATGGTATTTTTGTGAGTTCTGCCCTTGGGCTCCCTCTGGTGGTTTCGAGTGGAACTGCTGCTCCTTTAGGTAGCTGTGGCAGCTGCCTTCACTAATCGCCTTGCCTGGGTTTGTTATTTAAACCTGCTCTGGGCTTTAGTTCATGCCAGCAGTCAATGTTCTTTGTCATGATTCTCAATGGCGAGAGAACATAGCCCAGCATATATGAGAACTAGCTCTTGGAAGATGGAAACTATACTGACCATGAACTAAACCTGCCGCACAACTAGAAGTGGCCGGGTAGCATGCCTACGTTTTTTTATCCCTAGATGCCCAGCGCCAGCCGGAGAACTACCTAATCCTAGCAGAGGAAAAGACAGTCCTGGCTCACCTCTAGAGAAATTTTCCCAAAAGGCAGACAGAGGCCCCCACATATATTGGCGGTGATTTTAGATGAAATGACAAACGTAGTATGAAAATAGGTTTAGCAAAAATCGAGGTCCGCTTACTAGATAGCAAGAAGACAGAAAGGGCACTTTCATGGTCAGCAGAAAACTCTATCAAAACACCATCCAGAAATTACTTTAAGACTCTAGCATTAACTCATAACACCAGAGTGGCAATTTCCGCTCACAAGAGCTTTCCAGACACAGTAACGAAACAGCAGCTGTGAACAGGAACAAAATGCAAAAACACACAAGGACAAAAGTCCAACTTAGCTGGGAGTTGTCTAGTAGCAGGAACATGCACAGAAAGGCTTCTGATTACATTGTTGACCGGCATGAAACTGACAGAGGAGCAAGGTTAAATAGCGACTCCCACATCCTGATAGGAGCAGGTGAACAGAGGGGATGATGCACACAAGTATAATTCCACAAGTGACCACCGGGGGAGCCCAGAATCCAATTTCACAACAGTACCCCCCCCTCAAGGAGGGGGCACCGAACCCTCACCAGAACCACCAGGGCGATCAGGATGAGCCCTATGAAAGGCACGGACAAGATCGGAGGCATGAACATCAGAGGCAGTGACCCAAGAATTATCCTCCTGACCGTATCCCTTCCATTTGACCAGATACTGGAGTTTCCGTCTGGAAACACGAGAGTCCAAGATCTTTTCCACAACGTACTCCAACTCACCCTCAACCAACACCGGAGCAGGAGGCTCAACGGAAGGCACAGCCGGTACCTCATACCTGCGCAACAATGACCGATGAAAAACATTATGAATCGAAAAGGATGCAGGGAGGTCCAAACGGAAGGACACAGGGTTAAGAATCTCCAATATCTTGTACGGGCCGATGAACCGAGGCTTAAACTTAGGAGAAGAAACCCTCATAGGGACAAAACGAGAAGACAACCACACCAAGTCCCCAACACAAAGCCGAGGACCAACACGACGACGGCGGTTGGCAAAAAGCTGAGTCTTCTCCTGGGACAACTTCAAATTGTCCACCACCTGCCCCCAAATCTGATGCAACCTCTCCACCACAGCATCCACTCCAGGACAATCCGAAGATTCCACTTGACCGGAGGAAAATCGAGGATGAAACCCCGAATTACAGAAAAACGGGGACACCAAGGTGGCAGAGCTGGCCCGATTATTGAGGGCGAACTCCGCCAAAGGCAAAAAAGCAACCCAATCATCCTGATCCGCAGACACAAAACACCTCAAATATGTCTCCAAGGTCTGATTAGTCCGCTCGGTCTGGCCATTAGTCTGAGGATGGAAAGCAGACGAAAAAGACAAATCTATGCCCATCCTAGCACAGAATGCCCGCCAAAATCTAGACACGAATTGGGTCCCTCTGTCAGAAACGATATTCTCCGGAATACCATGCAAACGAACAACATTTTGAAAAAACAGAGGAACCAACTCGGAAGAAGAAGGCAACTTAGGCAAGGGAACCAGATGGACCATCTTAGAGAAACGGTCACACACCACCCAGATGACAGACATCTTATGAGAAACAGGCAGATCCGAAATAAAATCCATCGAGATGTGCGTCCAAGGCCTCTTCGGGATAGGCAAGGGTAACAACAATCCACTAGCCCGAGAACAACAAGGCTTGGCCCGAGCACAAACGTCACAAGACTGCACAAAGCCTCGCACATCTCGTGACAGGGAAGGCCACCAGAAGGACCTTGCCACCAAATCCCTGGTACCAAAGATTCCAGGATGACCTGCCAACGCAGAAGAATGAACCTCAGAGATGACTCTACTGGTCCAATCATCAGGAACAAACAGTCTACCAGGTGGGCAACGATCAGGTCTATCCGCCTGAAACTCCTGCAAGGCCCGCCGCAGGTCTGGAGAAACGGCAGACAATATCACTCCATCTTTAAGGATACCTGTGGGCTCAGAATTACCAGGGGAGTCAGGCTCAAAACTCCTAGAAAGGGCATCCGCCTTAACATTCTTAGAACCCGGTAGGTAAGACACCACAAAATTAAACCGAGAGAAAAACAACGACCAGCGCGCCTGTCTAGGATTCAGGCGCCTGGCAGACTCAAGGTAAATTAAATTTTTGTGGTCAGTCAATACCACCACCTGATGTCTGGCCCCCTCAAGCCAGTGACGCCACTCCTCAAAAGCCCACTTCATGGCCAAAAGCTCCCGATTCCCAATATCATAATTCCGCTCGGCGGGCGAAAATTTACGGGAAAAAAAAGCACAAGGTCTCATCACGGAGCAGTCGGAACTTCTCTGCGACAACACCGCCCCAGCTCCGATTTCAGAAGCGTCGACCTCAACCTGAAAAGGAAGAGCAACATCAGGCTGACGCAACACTGGGGCGGAAGAAAAGCGGCGCTTGAGCTCCCGAAAGGCCTCCACAGCATCAGGGGACCAATCAGCAACATCAGCACCCTTCTTAGTCAAATCAGTCAATGGTTTTACAACATCAGAAAAACCAGCAATAAATCGACGATAAAAGTTAGCAAAGCCCAAAAATTTCTGAAGACTCTTAAGAGAAGAGGGTTGCGTCCAATCACCAATAGCCTGAACCTTGACAGGATCCATCTCGATGGAAGAGGGGGAAAAAATGTATCCCAAGAAGGAAATCTTTTGAACCCCAAAAACACACTTAGAACCCTTCACACACAAGGAATTAGACCGCAAAACCTGAAAAACCCTCCTGACCTGCTGGACATGAGAGTCCCAGTCATCCGAAAAAATCAGAATATCATCCAGATACACAATCATAAATTTATCCAAATAATCGCGGAAAATGTCATGCATAAAGGACTGGAAGACTGAAGGGGCATTTGAAAGACCAAAAGGCATCACCAAATACTCAAAATGGCCCTCGGGCGTATTAAATGCGGTTTTCCACTCATCCCCCTGCTTGATTCGCACCAAATTATACGCCCCACGGAGATCAATCTTAGAGAACCACTTGGCCCCCTTTATACGAGCAAACAAATCAGTAAGCAGTGGTAACGGATATTGATATTTAACCGTGATTTTATTCAAAAGTCGATAATCAATACACGGCCTCAAAGAGCCGTCTTTCTTAGACACAAAGAAAAAACCGGCTCCTAAGGGAGATGACGAAGGACGAATATGTCCCTTTTCCAAGGACTCCTTTATATATTCTCGCATAGCCGCGTGTTCAGGCACAGACAGATTAAATAAACGACCCTTAGGGTATTTACTACCCGGGATCAAGTCTATGGCACAATCGCACTCCCGGTGCGGAGGTAGTGAACCAACCTTGGGTTCTTCAAAAACGTCACGAAAGTCAGACAAGAATTCAGGAATCTCAGAGGGAATAGATGATGAAATGGAAACCAAAGGTACGTCCCCATGAGTTCCTTTACATCCCCAGCTTAACACAGACATAGCTCTCCAGTCGAGGACTGGGTTATGAGATTGCAGCCATGGCAATCTCAGCACCAAAACATCATGTAGATTATACAGCACCAGAAAGCGAATAACCTCCTGGTGATCCGGATTAACACGCATAGTCACTTGTGTCCAGTATTGTGGTTTATTACTAGCCAATGGGGTGGAGTCAATCCCTTTCAGAGGTATCGGAGCCTCCAATGGCTCCAAATCATACCCACAGCGTTTGGCAAAGGACCAATCCATAAGACTCAAAGCAGCGCCAGAGTCGACATAGGCGTCCGCGGTAATAGATGACAAAGAACAAATCAGGGTCACAGATAGAATAAACTTAGACTGTAAAGTGCTAATTGAAACAGACTTGTCAGGCTTCTTAGTACGCTTAAAGCATGCTGATATAACATGAGTTGAATCACCACAATAGAAGCACAACCCATTTTTTCGTCTAAAATTCTGCCGCTCGCTTCTGGACAGAATTCTATCACATTGCATATTTTCTGGCGTTTTCTCAGTAGACACCGCCAAATGGTGCACAGGTTTGCGCTCCCGCAGACGCCTATCGATCTGAATAGCCATCGTCATGGACTCATTCAGACTCGCAGGCACAGGGAACCCCACCATAACATCCTTAATGGCATCAGAGAGACCTTCTCTGAAAATCGCCGCCAGGGCGCACTCATTCCACTGAGTAAGCACAGACCATTTGCGGAATTTTTGGCAGTATATTTCAGCTTCATCTTGCCCCTGAGACAAGGACATCAAGGCCTTTTCCGCCTGAAGCTCTAAATGAGGTTCCTCATAAAGCAACCCCAAGGCCAGAAAAAACGCATCCACATTGAGCAACGCAGGATCCCCTGGTGCCAATGCAAAAGCCCAGTCTTGAGGGTCGCCCCGGAGCAAGGAAATTACAATCCTGACCTGCTGTGCAGGGTCTCCGGCAGAGCGAGACTTCAGGGACAAAAACAATTTGCAATTATTTTTAAAATTTTGAAAGTGAGATCTATTCCCCGAGAAGAATTCAGGCAAAGGAATTCTAGGCTCAGACATAGGTGCATGAACAACAAAATCTTGCAAATTTTGTACCTTTGTGGCGAGATTATTCAAACCTGTAGCTACACTCTGAAGATCCATTTGAAACAGGTGAACACAGAGCCATTCAAGGATTAGAAGGAGAGAAAGAGAGGAAGGCTGCAGTATAGGCAGACTAGCAAGTGATTCAATTAAGAGCACACTCAGAACTAGAGGAAAAAAAAAAAAATTGTAGCAGACTTCTTTTTTCTCTCCTTTCTCAGCCAGTAATTTAACCCTTTTTTTTGGGCCGGTCAAACTGTCATGATTCTCAATGGCGAGAGAACATAGCCCAGCATATATGAGAACTAGCTCTTGGAAGATGGAAACTATACTGACCATGAACTAAACCTGCCGCACAACTAGAAGTGGCCGGGTAGCATGCCTACGTTTTTTTTATCCCTAGATGCCCAGCGCCAGCCGGAGAACTACCTAATCCTAGCAGAGGAAAAGACAGTCCTGGCTCACCTCTAGAGAAATTTTCCCAAAAGGCAGACAGAGGCCCCCACATATATTGGCGGTGATTTTAGATGAAATGACAAACGTAGTATGAAAATAGGTTTAGCAAAAATCGAGGTCCGCTTACTAGATAGCAAGAAGACAGAAAGGGCACTTTCATGGTCAGCAGAAAACTCTATCAAAACACCATCCAGAAATTACTTTAAGACTCTAGCATTAACTCATAACACCAGAGTGGCAATTTCCGCTCACAAGAGCTTTCCAGACACAGTAACGAAACAGCAGCTGTGAACAGGAACAAAATGCAAAAACACACAAGGACAAAAGTCCAACTTAGCTGGGAGTTGTCTAGTAGCAGGAACATGCACAGAAAGGCTTCTGATTACATTGTTGACCGGCATGAAACTGACAGAGGAGCAAGGTTAAATAGCGACTCCCACATCCTGATAGGAGCAGGTGAACAGAGGGGATGATGCACACAAGTATAATTCCACAAGTGGCCACCGGGGGAGCCCAGAATCCAATTTCACAACAGTTCTTGGTTGGATTTGGTTCTCTCCTTGGATTTCTCATATGGCCTGTCCTTGTCAGCAAAAGATAAGTTTTTGCTAGTTTTGTTTGTCCATTTGCTTGGACTCTATTGCTCTGCAAATATGTCTCTTTTTGTCCAGCTTGTCACTATGTCATATTCAGGCTAGCTGGAAGCTCTGGGAAAGCCGATTTGCCCCTCCACACCGTGAGTCGGTGTGGAGTTCATTTTTGTAAACTCTGCGTGGATTTTGTAGTTTTTCATACTGACCGCACAGTATCCTTTTCTCTCTGTCTATCAAGTTAGTATTGGCCTCCTTTGCTGAAATCTGATTTCATTTCTGTGTACGTCATTTCCCTCTTCACAGTCAATATTTGTGGGAGGCTGTCTTTCCTTTTGGGGTTTTCTCTGAGGCAAGATAGCTTTCTATTTCCTTCTTTAGGGGTAGTTAGTTCTTAGGCTGTGAAGAGGTGTCTAGGGAGAGTCAGGAACATCCCACGGCTATTACTAGTGTTGTTGTTAGGATTAGGGACTGCGGTCAGTAGAGATACCACCTTCTCAGAGCTCGTCCCATGTTGCGTTTTAGCCACCAGGTCATATCAGTGTGGCCTCTTAACCACCAGGTCATAACAGGAAGGGTCCTCTGCGGGTTCTCCCGCAGTGGATTTGATAAATCTGCAGGGCAAAACAGCTGCGGTTATCCCTGCAGATTTATCGCGGTTTGTCTTGCGGTTTCCGCTGCGGGTTTACTCCTGCACTTGTTTTACTATTGATGCTGCATATGCAGCATCAATAGTAATGCTAAAAATAAAAAAATGGTTATACTCACCCTCCGACATCCCGATCTCTTCGGCGCTGCACGCGGCGGTCCGGTTCCAAAGATGTTATGCGAGAAGGACCTTCGTGACGTCACAGTCATGTGACCACGATGTCATCGCAGGTCCTGCTCGCATAGCAACCCTGCGACCGGATGGCCGCGTGCAGCGCTGAGAGGTGAGTATATCATTATTTTTTATTTTAATTCTTTTTTTTTACACAAATATGGTTCCCAGGGCCTGGAGGAGAGTCTCCTCTCCTCCACCCCGGGTACCATCCGCACATGATCCGCTTACTTCCCGCATGGTTGGCATAGCCCAATGCGGGAAGTAAGCGGATCAATGCATTCCTATGTGTGCAGAATCGCCGCAATTCCGCACAAAGAAGTGACATGCTGCGGATTGTAAACCGCTGCGTTCCCGCGCATGTGCACAGCGTTTTCGGTTTCCCATAGGTTTACATTGAACTGTAAACTCATGGGAAACTGCTGCGGACCCGCAGCTGCAGAAACGCTGCAGATCCGCAGCAAAATCCGCAACGTGTGCACATACCCTTAGGCTAGTTTCACATTAGCGTTTAAATCCGCAGCGTTTAATCCGCATACGCAAGTGGTGGAAAAAACGCATATAAACGCGTACAAACGCGGCGTTTTTTAGACGCATGCGTTACCGCATGCGGTTAAAAAAACGCAGCGTTTGTACACGTTTATATGCATTTTTTCATGCGTTTGCGTTTTTGGTGCGCATGATGAGAAATTTCACAAGAGAAAAATCAAGATAACGAGACACCGCCAATGGGACTACAGAGGGCATGTATTATGGGATTTCTTTATATAGACCCCTGAACAGCTGGAATCTTCAGATTTTGCTCCTGTATCCTGTGTCATGATGGATCTTCGCATGGAGAGCTTTTATTTCAACCTGGATTTAAGCATCAAGCTGTTTCTTGCCTGTGCTTTAGCTTGGGAGCAAGACAGAATCGCGAAAGATGGAGAAGGAGACAACGTAGGCGTTTTTGGAGACACCCCATTATCGAACTACGTGAGAGCCGTGGAGCCTATCACACGCTGTATGGCGAGCTTAATGCCAACCCGGAGAAATTCCATGAATATACAAGGATGTCGCAAGACTCGTTCCGGGATTTGCTTGCTCATGTCCAAGGAGCCATACGGAGACAGGACACCCAGCTCTGTAGAGCGATTCCACCAGAGGAACGTCTGCTGGTTACATTAAGGTACGTTCCAAATCTAAAACAATGACAGTCCAAATTTTGTGTTTTCTGACATGTATGTTTTGGGTATTTTCCTTTCTTTCTTTAGCGTAACCACACCATAAATAGAATAGTTTGTAATTTTTGGGGGGTTTCTTTTTCTTACAGATTTCTGGCAACCGGAGAGAGTTTATCATCCCTCCACTTCCAATACCGGCTTGGAATATCCACCCTGTCCGGAATAGTTGCAGACACCTGTCGGGCTTTGTGGAATGTACCCTGGGATGAGTTTATACCCCTACCCACCGTCGACATGTGGCTTGAAATTTCGGAAAAATTCTGGAGTGTGTGTGATTTCCCCAACTGTTTAGGAGCGGTGGATGGAAAGCACATCCGCATTATCAAACCTGCCAGAACAGGATCGGAGTATTTCAACTATAAAAAATATTTTTCTGTTGCGCTCATGGCAATAGCTGATGCGAACTGTCGCTTCATCGCCGTGGACATTGGAGCTTTTGGCCGTGGCAACGATTCCCAGACTTTCAAGAACTCGGATATGGGCCACCGTGTGTATGGCAAAAATTTCAATTTTCCCCCGCCACAACCTTTCCCCAACACTCAAGGTCCACCGATGCCATTTGTTATGGTTGGGGATGAGGCCTTTCAGATGTGTGAAAACCTACTGAAGCCCTATTCCAGTCAGGACTTGAACCACACTAGAAGGATCTTTAACTACAGACTGACCAGGGCCCGAAGAACAGTAGAGTGTACCTTTGGCATTCTGGTCTCTAAATGGCGCATTCTTCCATCAGCCATAAATCTAAAAGTGGAAATAGTTGACGAGGTGGTCAAAGCCTGTGTGGTTCTGCATAATTATATATTGGCTAAGGAGCAACCCAACATTGAACTGGATGAACCAGTTGCACACCCACTGCCCGATTTCCAGCATCACCCGCTGCGGTCAACAGCAGCAGTTGGTCACATGCGGAACCAATTTGCTGCCTTTTTTGATTCAGATATTGGACGTGTGTCATGGCAGGATAATGTTGTGTAAATGTCCTGTTGTAATTCGATCTGTACCAGTAATTTCCTGAAATAATAATATTTCTCATTAATAAACTTTAGTTTTGGTTGTGTTGACCGTGTCTCCTATGTTTTTCCTCTACAAACCAAGGCTGTCCTAAAACTAGCAGTATTTGGTCGGTATTTAATATCAGTATTTGTAATCCAAAACCAGGAGTGGGTGATAAAGGCAGAGGTGCTAGTTATTATGTTAATATCATAATTTACTTATTGTTCCACTCCTTGTTTTGGCTTACAAATACTGATATAAAACACTGGCCACATACTGCTAGTCAGGGCCAGTTTTAGGCAAAGTGGGGCCCTAGGCAAAAGTTTAAAATGGGGCCCCAAATACTAACATATTGCACATCACACAGAAACATTTTGGTTGTAGCTACATGCGCTGATTTCAGGCCACTAAACGAGTGTGATCAACAATATTAAAGTCATTCGCCACTTGTTTCCCAGCCTCTTTACACTGGCTGAGGAATAATGATGGGGACAGAATGATCACTAGTAAATAAATCATCTTAGCAGCATATCTGCAGTTTTCACTGGGCGATGTGCTGATGAGAACAATGATTTTTGTTCCGGCATAACCAATCCAATTACTTGATGAATATCCTGAATTTTGCACTCCCTCTAGTCCTCCATATAGTATAATACACCCCCATAGTCCTCCATATAGTATAGTGCACCCCCATAGTCTTCTATATAGTATAATATACTCCCCCTAGTCCTCCACATAGTATAATACACTCACCATAGTCCTCCATATAGTATAATAGAATCCCCATAGTCCTCCATATAGTATAATGTACTCCCCCTAGTCCTCCATATAGTATAATACACTCGCCATAGTCCTCCATATAGTATAATACACTCACCATAGTCCTCCATATAGTATAATAGACTCCCCCTAGACCTCCATATAGTATAGTATAGTCTCCGCTAAGTCATCTGGGTAATTTCGCAATGCATCACTGGGAACGGAAGCTGGCGGCAGCATCGCACGCATCGGTGGATGTCGGAAGGTGAGAATAGCACAATTTTTTATTTTTTTTAAATTATTTTTAACATTATATCTTTTTACTATTGATGCTGCATAGGCAGCATCAATAGTAAAAAGTTGGTCCGGGATGGGGCGACACACTGGCACTGACTGGAGGGGAGTAGGGAGGGGGCACTGACTGGAGGGGAGTAGGGAGGGGCCAATTCGCGGACTAAGCTTGTCGCTGATTGGTCGCGCCCGGCTGGCCGCGACCCATCAGCGACGTGGGATTTCCGTTACGGAAGTTACAGAGAAAGAGACGGAAGTACCCCTTAGACAATTATATATAGAGATTACATAACCACGATATGTCTGGTATCTGCTCTACATATACTGTACAAACATACACACATATACCGTACATACATACACTGTACATACACACAGATACACATACAAATACAGTATATGCAAACACATACATATACCATACATACACACAGATACACATACATATACCGTCATACATACACATACCGTACATACACACATGCATATACCGTACATTCACACACATGCCGTACATACATATACCGTACATACACAGATACACATACATATACCATACATACATATACATACATATACCTTACATGCATACATACATATACCGTACATACATACAGAAACACATACACGTACTGTACATACACACATACAGTTATATACACATATTGTATACACATACCTTACATACATATACCATACATACACACAAATACACATACATACAGTATACCGTACATACATATACCGTGCATACACACAGATACACACACATACTGTATACCGTACATACATACAGATACACATACACGTACCGTACACACACATACAGTATATACACATATAGTATAAACATACCGCGCACACATATACATACACATATACTGTAGGTACATGCACATAAACATACATACATACACATATACTGTACATACATACACACAGCCATACAAATATACCATACATACACACATATACCGTACATACATACACAGATACACACAGATAGAAACATACACATAGATACACTCATACACAGATGCACACATACGTACATACATAAACATACAAGCATATACATATACAAATCTATGATATCAGGTGATCAGATGAGCCCTGGATGAGGTCACATAGTTCAGCTGCAGAGGGCTGCAGAACTCACTGTGGGGGATGGGGCACAGAGCAGGCAGGACTGATATCAGCCCCCTGGTGCTGCCATGCTGTCCTGTGCAGTGAGCTCCTCCCCCATCTCTTCTCTGTGAGGAGACGCTGCAGCCTGCTCTGAAGAGAACAGTGGAGGGAGCAGAGGACACACTGTAAGTCCTGCTGTTCCTCCACTGATGTCTCTATTTGCTGTGCCCTGGGGCCCCTGACTGTAGATGAGCACTCACCATTGGGATGCGCCATGCAGCAGGACAGATGTCAGCCAGTGAGCGCTCTCCTCAGTCTAGTGAGGAAAGCGCTCATTGGCCAGCGTCTCTCCCTGCATGACGCGCCCCCTTTTTGATCTCCTGCACTTCGCTCCCCGCTCTCTACCCGGCACCCGGTGTTCCATGATTACAGGAGGGAGTGAGAGGGGCCCGATCCTGCATGATACCGGGCCTGCCTGCAGGGGCCCCCCTACACCTCTGGGCCCTGGAGCAGTGCCATCAGCAATATGTCCACCACTGGCTGGGGGCCCCTAGGGCAGCGGGGGCCCTAGGCAGCTGCCTAGTCTGCCTGCCCCTAACGCCGGCCCTGCTGCTAGTGTTATGGCAGCCATGTTGCTTTATTGGTAAGCTTGTTGACGTCATTGCATTCTGATTCTGTTCTGCTGTATCCATTGGACAGAGACTGACGAGACAATGACTGTCACACTAAAGAGATCATCAAGTCTGGTGTCAGAAATAATGAATTCATGATGCACATACAGCTTCATGAATTCCCTACTTCTGACACCTGTGCAGGAGAGCATAGATATGCCATGTGTGATCACCATCGTCCCTTCAATTTGTGTGTAATAGATTATGTACACAGAAGAGAAAATGGAGGTTATACAAGGCAGTTCTCTACTCACCAGGTCAGGTGTCCTAACTAATGAGTTTTTTGACACCTGACCTGTTCAGTAGAGTTCTGCACTGTATGTCCGCCATTTTCTCTTTTGACTGCAACACTAGTCACAGACAAAGTAGAAAGAAGAGATTATGGATATAATACAAGTATACATTTTTTGGCCCACCTCATATCTTTATACTAAAGACACACAAAACTGCAGTCTTTTTTTTTTATAACTACTGGAGATATGATGTGGCCAAAAAATAAAGTGTGTGGCGAAGTTTCTTATTTGGCGCATGGTGTGTGTTGCCGGCGGCGGAAGACACAATAAACCAAACATAATTGGGGCAAATCAATTTTTTTTTATTTTTTAACAACCAAAACATTTATTTAACTGCGCCGGCTTGGGGTAGAGTGATGTAAATGGGGGTGTGAAGCACTGAGGCCTGGCTAACCGTGGACGACACAGAGGTGGCAGGAGAAGGGGCAATGAAACTAGTAGGGTCTGGAAGTTCAGGGATGGGGCTTGACACATGAGAGGCTTGAGACGCACTGGAAGGGTGAGACAAACCTGACATTACAGACACATTGGGAGGTGAAGGGGGAGGAATACTAAGAGTCCTCTGTTTTTTGAGGGGTTTTTTTGGGGGGTTTGCCGGGTTCTGGGAAGCCTTGGTGGGCTCATATGGCGTGGCGTAGTAGTGGGTGACCTGTCAAGGTCCAGCTGCACCATGCCAGAGTCCATAGTGCTCGTAGAGCGTGCAGCCATGCCAGAGTCCATAGTGCTCATAGAGCGTGCAGCAGTGCCAGAGTCCATAGTGCTTGTAGAGCGTAAGGCCATGCCAGAGTCCATAGTGCTCGTAGAGCATAAGGCCATGCCAGAGTCCATAGTGCTCATAGAACTTGCAGCCATGCCAGAGTCCATAGCGCTTGTTGAGCGTAAGGCCATGCCAGGGACCTGCTGCATCGTGGTGGTGGCGGTACGCAAGGCCATGCCAGGGTCCTGCTGCATCGTGGTGGTGGCAGTACAGAAAGCCATGCCAGGGTCCTGCTGCATCGTGGTGGTGGCGGTATGGAAAGCCATGCCAGGGTCCTGCTGCATCGTGGTGTGGCGGTACGGAAGGCCATGCCAGGGTCCTGCTGCATCGTGGTGTCAGTGGAGGAGGTCCAAGCAGGAGCAGCGGTTGTCATAGTGGTGGCGGTGGGATGTCCAACTGCACTCGGCATGTTGGTGGTGCTGTAGTGGTGTCCGGCAATGCTAGGAATTGAGGTGGCCGTGCAGTGGTATGCAGCAGAGGTCGGCATTGAGGTTAATCATGACAGTGAAGGCACAGGTGGATATGCTGACACTGTCTGCTGGAAATACCGACTCTGCTGCATAGCCTGCACATAAGCAGCATTGCAGGCCTGCATGACACTCAGCTAGAGATCAGGAGTAAGGTGTTCCGATATGCCCTGCTCAATTTGGTTAAAAAAATGATGTGCTGGCCTCTGGAGGTTGGCTTTCACTTGGTCAAGGCTTTTGGTGACCTCCTGGATACGTGCATTCAAGAGGTTATGTGAAATATCCATTCGGTCACTCAAAGCCTTGATTGCGTCGTGTAAAACTGAACTCAAGTGCAAAAACTCAGGCATGAGTGACCTGTCCGATGCCCTCTGCCACGAGGAGCCCCCAAAAAAAGGGGCAGTGGAAGAGGACTGTGAAAGGGGAAGACCTGATGGACCAGCTCCCTGGTCTCCAGTTAGTGTGGAAGGCCCACTTGCTGCAGCGCTGCTGGATGGCTGGGACGGGTCTGTGGCTGTCGGATGAAGGACCGCTCCAGAACCTGGGCCAACAGTTGTGCTCCATGTGCTGTGAAAAAAAGGAAAAAGAAAATTAATACCAAAAATTAACCAGACGCAAAATCCTGTGGAATAGAAATATACAGGTTATGGCAATACAATACAACCTAATGCAAGGGAAAAATACTTACGTTCTCTGGGCAAGGACCGGTCTTAAAAATGCCAGAACGCGATGGTATTTGTATTTTCTGATCCTTGCTCCTGAACCACTGGGAACACGGCTCTCTTGACGCAGGTCCTTGTTGAAGCGGTCCTTCATCAAACGCCAACGTGTTTTGACTTTGGCCACTGTTAAAAAAAAAAAAAATGGTCAGAAAATGGACTTTTGGCCGTGCTCACACAACTGTGTGTGATGAGAGAAACTCCTGAGAGTTTTTTTCATCACACACAGTTGTGTGAGCACGGCCAAGGTCTCTGCTGCTTCACACTGCAGTGCAATACTTACCAAATGCATTTTGGACCCGAGTCGGGGCGTTGTCCCAGCCATCCCACATCTCTTTGGCCACCTCATTCTATAGGCACCGGATCGTGACGTTGTTTGAGTGCAGTGGATCCCGGGTGTCCCACAACGGGACTCGCTCCTGGACCAGGGAGATGAGGAGGTCATTTTCAATTAGGTCATCCTCCCGTTGTGGAACCTAAAAATTAAATAAAGTCATTAAAGTTTAGTGAATTAACATAAGGAAAAAAAAGAAAAAAGATGCTGAGAAATGGCATGAATAGGAAAGTCAACATACAAAAGGATTCCAGAAGAAAAAGTTAAGAAATAGGAATGGAAAGAAATCAAGATTCAAGAATATTAGACTGAGGATACAGTAAACAGTCGGCCTTGTATACGTACCCGCTGCCATCTTTCCCCCCGACCTTGAGTCCGCTGCTCCTGCCCAGTTTGTGCCGCAGTTGAAGAAGAGCTCTAAAAAAAATGAAAAATTCAAATTGTCACATGTGTAGATGTGACAGTGAATACTTACCAGGACGAAACTCCTCATCAGAAGAAGCAGAAGACATTCTGATGCGTGCAGAAAGAAAGAAATGCAAGAAATTAGGACATGTAGAGACAGAAAATAGAAAATAAAGGCATTGGATAGGATATACTCACATTGTTCAGGGTCTTGTTTTCCTCCAAGATGTAGCCTGTGTCTCGTCACGAACGCAAGCAAACGCTTGTGCTTGTGAACGCATGCGTTCATATAGACAGCAATGCGTTTTTTTGCCGTAATCCTTGCTCAATCGACCGCATGCGTTTCCAGGCGGCAAATTGATGCCTCTAAAAATTACTACATGTTGCATTTCCGTGCCAAGTCGAAAACGACTAAACGATGCATGCGTCGTCAAATGCGGCAAAACGCGAAACGCGGATATATGCGGTAGAAAAGCTGCAGACACAACCGCAAATGTGAAACCAGCCAGACGTGCGTCTTTGGTAACATATTTTAGTCTAACATGTGCATCTGTTACACAGATCTTCTGACGGGCATGAAACACATTATGGTAATTAGTGGTGGCTAAACGACTAATCATTGGAGGCTGTATCCTGGATCTCATACCTCCCATAGCCACCGCTGTTATTAATCATGTATGTTCCCATTCCTGTCATCACCATGCCCCTTTTCCTGATCACTTCATCTAACGATTCGTCCTCCATATTTTTAGTAAATAGCTGAACCTTCCCAGCAGCAACTGTGTAGGAAACCAACTTACAGTTTTGCAAGGTGTTTATAAATGATGATGCCCGTTAACAAATTTTTGTACAAAATTCACTCCCATGGGGAAATGTTTCACAGCCCATGCACTTAGTCTATGGACATTACAAGTGTAGGAGACCCGCTCCTTTACATTGGGAATAGGTTTTAATGAGGCCTCCCACCACCTCTCATCATTCTCCACCACTACATCACCATGCTTCACATGTTCCGTGCTGCTAAAGACAGTCAATTTTTGGGCAAGGGTGTCTATGATCCCCATGAAATATTTCTTAAACATTTACCCCCCATGAGCAATTGCTTCTCAGGCCATGCACTCCATTACAAGTGTCAGACACCACACCCCTACATTGGGCCTACTTCTTAACCTGTCTCCTGCAATGTCTCCTTTAACTGCCACTAGATGACCATGTTGAACATGCTCTGAACTGTTATAGGCCAGTGAATTTTGGGCAAGGAGGCTGTGATGGCACTATTTTAATAAGTCCAAAAAGGACCCCACATTGGGGAATTGGGCATGGCATTCATTGGGCCTACTTCTTAACGCTGTCTCCTGCAATGTGTCCTTTAACTGCCACTAGATCACCAGTCTTGACGTGCTCTGTACTCTTATAGGCCACAGAATTTTGGCCTAGGGGGGCTGTGATGGCACTATTTTAATAAGTCCAAAAAGGACCCCACATTGGGGAATTGGGCATGGCATTCCATTAGGCCTACTTCTTAACTCTGTCTCCTGCAATGTGTCCTTTAACTGCAACTAGATCACCAGGGTGAACATGCTCTGTACTGTTATAGGCCAGTGAATTTTGGGCAAGGGGCCTGCGATGGCACTAGTATATTTTTAAAAAAGGTACCCCACATTGGTGAAAACACATCCTTGTTGGCAAAGACTTCATAACATTTGTGTACGTTAAAGAGCTCCCTTGCAAAGCTCCTTTTTGTGTTGCTTGGTTGCTCACATTGGACACAATACACTTCATATAAATTTGATAAAGCAATGCTGTTAGTTTGGCTCAGTAGTTCATTACAAATATTTCTTTGTCGACTACATTAGTTTCTCTCCTTGAGAGCCATAACTTTGGCGGCCTGAAATGTACAAATGGCAAATATACAAATGGTGATTTGTAACCAAGATTTAAAGACTGTATACCGAATGCATTTACATTTACAGATGTGACAGACAATGCTCATAGTGACACAATCTTGATAAATATTTGTTTATTCACTTCACAAACGATTCTAAGCCTCTATATGTTTGCTGTTTGTCATTGTAAATCTTAAGGTTTACTGAAACTATACCTGTGGTGGTTTGATCTAAATCCTTGTGGCTTTTATTTTCTAGGGGTTTATGGCCCCTCGTCTGATGACTCCATGATATCTCAGTTTAATCCATCCTTGAAAGTGGCCACTTGAAGGTCTGGGTGAAACTAGAGTTACTACATAGTTTAAATCACTATATAAGACCAGAGAAACATGACTAAGACAGATGCCAAAACTGGGGTACCTTTTCATGTACAGTGTGCTGATACCTGTACAATTGGGGACCCCCATGCAGTGTAGGTAATCTCCCAGGGGTTCTCTGTCTTGGTGGTACTTCTCTGATATTCCAGACGGATGATGTTTAAAAGCCTTTTGGTGATGATCTAACTATACTGTATGTAGTTAATCTTCATATATATGTAATCACTATATTTATTTATTCCTTATATGTACTTATTAATGTTTGTATGTTAACATAGACAAGTGTACACACTCACACTATTCAATCATACTATTCCTTGAATTTTGTTGTTAGCAATAAAATTGTGTTGTATTGCAAGTATTAGCCTTTTTTAAAGCCGTGTCTGAACCTTAGTGTTAACAACATGGCAAATAAAATTGCCAAATTCTCTAGTAAATAATTGTGCAAAGAGGGAACCATCATACCATTACAAAACACAAGTGGATTTTCACGGGCCCGTCCTCTATGTGGGTCCCAAGGCCTAATGGGGTGCATATGACTGACTATGCAGCAGGGCTCGCCTTCCTGCCAATGTGTAAAACAAAGGAGTATGGGAGTACAAAATGAATATTGTGAAGTGGATTTTCATGGGCACATCCACTATGTGGGTTCCAAGGCCTAATGGGGTGCATATGACTATGGAGCAGGGCTCGCCTTCCTGCCAATGTGTAAAACAAAGGAGTATGGGAGTACAAAATGCATATTGTGAAGTGGATTTTCCTGGGCACATCCAATATGTGGGTTCCAAGGCCTAATGGGGTGCATATGACTGACTATGCAGCAGGGCTGACCTTGCCGCCAATGTGTAAAACAAAGGAGTGCGGAGTACAAAATGCATATTGTGAAGAGGATTTTCATGGGCCCATCCACAATGTGAGTTCAAAGGCTTATTGGGGTGCATATTAATTGGTAGCACAGCAGGCCCTGAATTCAATGCAACACTTTTTCAGGAGTCCCCCTGGATATCTTATGACAGAGGTATTGTGGTGCGTTGTAATTCTTGGCAGCCCATCCACACACAGCATAGGCTACAACAGCTTACACACACCACATGGCAAGCTAGGGGTGTTAAATGTTACAATGACATTTCCCAGTGAATACATTTGTAGTGGTTGAAAGCAATGTTAAAGTTGAAAAACGCTTCAAAAACGCTGCGTCTGAACTAAACCTAAGTGGAAGAGGAAATGTTCGGTCTGGGGTTAAATATTTGGCCTTACAGGCAAGTCATTAACCTGCAAAGGATGTACCTTGACATATTTCCAAGCAAAACCCGTTTGGTTTCGTTTTCATGTGTTTTTTGTGGCACCGGGAAAAATGGCATGAATCTCAGAAAAAAATGATTAAGGCTGTGAACTAGGAGTCAGGAATGCTTCCAGGGGCGATCCCCATGAGGTTCATGTGTCATTTGAGCAGTGTTTCTATCATTTTGAGATGTTTTTAGACTTAAAAAGGACCCCCGGGGGGGATCGCAGTAAAAATACTCGGGTCTCCCATAGACTTACATTGGGCTCGTTGTTCTGGCCGAGTACCCGAGTATTCCAATTTGCTCGACCTGAGCAACGAGAACCCGAGCATTTTAGTGCTAGCCCATCACTACTAGCCAATCATCTGGTAATGTATGAGGCACTTGTTCCTGAGTATATTTCCACATACCTTCTCTTATGAGCAGCATATTCACCTTGAATTTCCAAGACTTGTAGTTCTGGTTAGTGAGGCTTGGCACTAAAAACTTGACAGGATTGCTGCTAGTGGACATCTTTTCTGTTGCTCTGTGCTGTTTTTGCTTTGGTCTTCTGTTGCTGTGTTACTCTGGGGTTCTGTGTCACTCTGGGACCATAACCTGTTAGCAGAGGATTATTCAGGATACTCTCCAAGCTTGTGACAACAGACCTTCTTTATTCAGGAACAATCAGGAACAATATTCAGCTCTGGCAAAAATTAAGAGACCACCACATCAAAACCCTGTTATGGGCAACACAATTTCCAGACCTGAACCCCATTGAAAACCTCTGGAATGTAATCAAGAGGATGATGGATAGTCACAAGCCATCAAACAAAGAAGAACTGCTTACATTTTTGCGCCAGAAGCAGTGTGAAAGACTAGTGGAAAGCATGCCAAGACACATGAAAGCTGTGATTAAAAATCATGGTTATTCCACAAAATATTGATTTCTGAACTCTTCCTGAGTTGAAACATTAGTATTGCTGTTTCTAAATGATTATGAACTTGTTTTATTTGCATTATTTGAGGTCTGAAAGCACTGTTTTTTTGTAATTTTGACCACTTTTCAGAAAAAAAATAAAAAATTTATTGCTTGGAAATTCAGAGACATTTTGTTAGCAATTTATAGAATAAATAAAAAATATACATTTTACTCAAAAATACTGATAAAGAGAAAAATCAGACAAACTGAACATCTTGCAGTGGTCTCTTAATTTTTGCCAGAGCTGTTTAAGCTTGAGGGTATGTGCACACGTTGCAGATTTGCCTGCAGAATTTTCTGCACAGAATCTGCACCTCTTGGCAGAAAATGCAGGTAAAAATCCACCCTTTTTTAATTAGTTTTTTTATGCGGATTTGATTTTTCTTGCAGCTTTGTATACGTTTTTGTAACCTAAATAAAGATCTATTATTTAAAAAAAAAAAGAATTGTGATGTAATTTCTTTGTCCAACCTCTTATTTTACATACTCCATGGAAGAATAGTGTTTACACACACACACAGACAGCCAGATAGATAGATAAACAGAGATAGATAGCTAGATAGATAGACAGAAAAAATGGTACATAAATAGTTAAAGACACACACACACAAAAAATCTACACGCAATATCTTTAATTTAAAAAAAAATGGAATGGGCTCCCCCGTAATTTTATGAGCCAGAGAGGGAAAGCCGTTGGCCGATATTTGTAGCCTGGGAAGGGGTTAATACCCATGGAGCTTCCCAGGCTATGAATCTCAGCCCGCAGCTGTATATTTAGTCTTTACTGGCTATTAAAATAGGGGGACCTCCCCCAAAAAATGAAGTGGAGTCCCCCTATAATTTATAGCCAGAAAGGCTACGCAGACAGCTGTGGGCTGATATTCATAGCCTAGAAAGGGGCCATGGATATTGCCCCCCCCCGGCTAAAAATACCAGCACCCAGCCGACCCAGAATTGGTGCACCTGTACGATGCACCAATTCTGGCACTTAGCCTCTCTCTTCCCAAAACCATGTAGCGGTGGCATATGGGGTAATAAGGAGTTAATGTCACCGTTGATTGTAAGGTGACATTAAGCCTGGTTAATAATGGAGAGGTGTCAATAATATCCATTATTAATCCTATAGTTATTAATGGATTAAAAAAAGACACAGACAGAAAAAAGTATTTTAATGAAATAAAACACTGCACGTTTTCATAATTTTTATTCTACGCCTAATCCAATCGAAGCCATCGATCACATTAAAAAAAAAAAATAAATAAACAAACACAATACTCCCTGTTCCGACGTAGTCCCTCTTTAATAACAACAGATGTGACCGCTCTATAGGGCCTCCGATGACACACTGACCAGAGATACCCCTCCCTGTTGTGAAATTGGATTTTGGGCTCCCCCGGTGGCCACTGGTGGAATTGAACTGGTGTGCATCATCCTCTCTGTTCACCTGTTTCCATCAGGATGTGGGAGTCGCTATTTAGCCTTGCTCCTCTGTCACTTCCATGCCGGTCAACATTGTAATCTGAAGCCTTTCTGTGCATGTTCCTGCTGCTAGACAACTCCCAGCTAAGTTGGACTTTTGTCCTTGTTTGTTTTTGCATTTTGTTCCAGTTCACAGCTGTAGTTTCGTTTCTGTGTCTGGAAAGCTCTTGTGATCTGAAATTGCCACTCTGATGTTATGAGTTAATACTAGAGTCTTAAAGTAATTTCAGGATGGAGTTTTGATAGGGTTTTCAGCTGACCATGAAAGTGCCCTTTCTGTCTTTCTGCTATCTAGTAAGCGGACCTCAATTTTGCTAAACCTATTTTCATACTACGTTTGTCATTTCATCTAAAATCACCGCCAATATTTGTGGGGGCCTCTGTCTGCCTTTCGGGGAAATTTCTCTAGAGGTGAGCCAGGACTATATTTTCCTCTGCCAGGATTAGTTAGTCCTCCGGCCGGCGCTGGGCGTCTAGGGATAAAACGCAGGCTACGCTACCCGGCTACTGTTAGTTGTGCGGCAGGTTTAGTTCATGGTCAGTTTAGTTTCCATCCTTCCAAGAGCTAGTTCTTATGTTTGCTGGGCTATGTTCTCTTGCCATTGAGAACCATAACAGTTTGACCGGCCCAAAAGGGTTAAATTAATTACAGAGAAAGGAGAGAAAAGAGAAGTCTGCTGAAGATTTTTTTTTTTTTTTCCCTTCAGTTCTGAGTGTGCTAGTAATTGAATCTCTTGCAGGTCTGCCTATATTGCAGCCTTTCTCTCTCTCTCTCCTTCTAATCCTGGAATGGCTCTGAGTTCACCTGTTTAAAATGGATATTCAGAGTTTAGCTGAAGGTTTGAATAATCTCACCACGAAAGTTCAAAATTTACAAGATTTTGTTGTTCATGTTCCTATATCTGAACCTAGAATTCCTTTGCCTGAATTTTTCTCGGGGAATAGATCTTGCTTTCAAAATTTCAAAAATAATTGCAAGTTGTTTTTGTCCCTGAAATCTCGCTCTGCTGGAGATCCTGCTCAGCAGGTCAGGATTGTGATTTCCTTGCTCCGGGGCGACCCTCAGGATTGGGCTTTTGCATTGGCTCCAGGGGATCCTGCGTTGCTCAATGTGGATGCGTTTTTTCTGGCCTTGGGGTTGCTTTATGAGGAACCTCAGTTAGAACTTCAGGCGGAAAAGGCCTTGATGTCCCTATCTCAGGGGCAAGACGAAGCTGAAATATACTGCCAGAAATTCCGTAAATGGGCTGTGCTTACTCAGTGGAATGAGTGCGCCCTGGCGGCGAATTTCAGAGAGGGTCTCTCTGATGCCATTAAGGATGTTATGGTGGGGTTCCCTGTGCCTGCGGGTCTGAATGAGTCCATGACAATGGCTATCCAGATCGATAGGCGTCTGCGGGAGCGCAAACCTGTGCACCATTTGGCGGTGTCTACTGAGAAGACGCCAGAGAATATGCAATGTGATAGAATTCTGTCCAGAAGTGAACGGCAGAATTTTAGACGAAAAAATGGGTTGTGCTTCTATTGTGGTGATTCAACTCATGTTATATCAGCATGCTCTAAGCGTACTAAGAAGCTTGATAAGTCTGTTTCAATTGGCACTTTACAGTCTAAGTTTATTCTATCTGTGACCCTGATTTGTTCTTTATCATCTATTACCGCGGATGCCTATGTCGACTCTGGCGCTGCTTTGAGTCTTATGGATTGGTCCTTTGCCAAACGCTGTGGGTATGATTTGGAGCCTCTTGAAACTCCTATACCCCTGAAGGGGATTGACTCCACCCCATTGGCTAGCAATAAACCACAATACTGGACACAAGTAACTATGCGGATTAATCCGGATCACCAGGAGATTATTCGCTTTCTTGTGCTGTATAACCTACATGATGTGTTGGTGCTTGGATTGCCATGGCTGCAATCTCATAACCCAGTCCTTGACTGGAAAGCTATGTCTGTGTTAAGCTGGGGATGTAAGGGGACGCATGGGGACGTACCTGTGGTTTCCATTTCATCATCTATTCCCTCTGAGATTCCTGAATTCTTGACTGAATATCGTGACGTTTTTGAAGAACCTAAGCTTGGTTCATTACCTCCGCACCGGGAGTGCGATTGTGCCATAGATTTGATTCCGGGTAGTAAATACCCTAAGGGTCGTTTATTTAATCTGTCTGTGCCTGAACATGCTGCTATGCGAGAATATATAAAGGAGTCCTTGGAAAAGGGACATATTCGTCCTTCGTCATCTCCCTTAGGAGCCGGTTTTTTCTTTGTGGCTAAGAAAGATGGCTCTTTGAGGCCGTGCATTGATTATCGGCTTTTGAATAAAATCACGGTTAAATATCAATATCCGTTGCCACTGCTGACTGATTTGTTTGCTCGCATAAAGGGGGCCAAGTGGTTCTCTAAGATAGATCTCCGTGGGGCGTATAATTTGGTGCGAATTAAGCAGGGGGATGAGTGGAAAACCGCATTTAATACGCCCGAGGGCCACTTTGAGTATTTGGTGATGCCTTTTGGTCTTTCAAATGCCCCTTCAGTCTTTCAGTCCTTTATGCATGACATTTTCCGTGATTATTTGGATAAATTTATGATTGTGTATCTGGATGATATTTTGATTTTTTCGGATGACTGGGACTCTCATGTCCAGCAGGTCAGGAGGGTTTTTCAGGTTTTGCGGTCTAATTCCTTGTGTGTGAAGGGTTCTAAGTGCGTTTTTGGGGTTCAAAAGATTTCCTTTTTGGGATATATTTTTTCCCCCTCTTCCATCGAGATGGATCCTGTCAAGGTTCAGGCTATTTGTGATTGGACGCAACCCTCTTCTCTTAAGAGTCTTCAGAAATTTTTGGGCTTTGCTAACTTTTATCGTCGATTTATTGCTGGTTTTTCTGATGTTGTTAAACCATTGACTGATTTGACTAAGAAGGGTGCTGATGTTGCTGATTGGTCCCCTGCTGCTGTGGAGGCCTTTCGGGAGCTTAAGCGCCGCTTTTCTTCCGCCCCTGTGTTGCGTCAGCCTGATGTTGCTCTTCCTTTTCAGGTTGAGGTCGACGCTTCTGAAATCGGAGCTGGGGCGGTTTTGTCGCAGAGAAGTTCCGATTGCTCCGTGATGAGACCTTGTGCTTTTTTCTCGCGTAAATTTTCGCCCGCCGAGCGGAATTATGATGTTGGGAATCGGGAGCTTTTGGCCATGAAGTGGGCTTTTGAGGAGTGGCGTCATTGGCTTGAGGGGGCTAGACATCAGGTGGTGGTATTGACTGACCACAAAAATCTAATTTATCTTGAGTCCGCCAGACGCCTGAATCCTAGACAGGCGCGCTGGTCGTTGTTTTTCTCTCGGTTTAATTTTGTGGTGTCCTACCTGCCGGGTTCTAAGAATGTTAAGGCGGATGCCCTTTCTAGGAGTTTTGAGCCTGACTCCCCTGGTAATTCTGAACCTACAGGTATCCTTAAGGATGGAGTGATATTGTCTGCCGTTTCTCCAGACCTGCGGCGGGCCTTGCAGGAGTTTCAGGCGGATAGACCTGATCGTTGCCCACCTGGTAGACTGTTTGTTCCTGATGATTGGACCAGTAAAGTCATTTCTGAGGTTCATTCTTCTGCGTTGGCAGGTCATCCTGGAATCTTTGGTACCAGGGATTTGGTGGCAAGGTCCTTCTGGTGGCCTTCCCTGTCTCGAGATGTGCGAGGCTTTGTGCAGTCTTGTGACGTTTGTGCTCGGGCCAAGCCTTGTTGTTCTCGGGCTAGTGGATTGTTGTTGCCCTTGCCTATCCCGAAGAGGCCCTGGACGCACATCTCGATGGATTTTATTTCGGATCTTCCTGTTTCTCAGAAGATGTCTGTCATCTGGGTGGTGTGTGATCGTTTCTCTAAGATGGTCCATTTGGTTCCCCTGCCTAAGTTGCCTTCTTCTTCCGAGTTGGTTCCTCTGTTTTTTCAAAATGTGGTCCGTTTGCATGGTATTCCGGAGAATATCGTTTCTGACAGAGGTACCCAATTCGTGTCTAGATTTTGGCGAGCATTCTGTGCTAGGATGGGCATAGATTTGTCTTTTTCGTCTGCTTTCCATCCTCAGACTAATGGCCAGACCGAGCGGACGAATCAGACCTTGGAGACATATTTGAGGTGTTTTGTGTCTGCAGATCAGGATGATTGGGTTGCTTTTTTGCCTTTAGCGGAGTTTGCCCTCAATAATCGGGCCAGCTCTGCCACCTTGGTGTCTCCCTTTTTCTGTAATTCGGGGTTTCATCCTCGATTTTCTTCTGGTCAGGTGGAATCTTCGGATTGTCCTGGAGTGGATGCTGTGGTGGAGAGGTTGCATCAGATTTGGGGGCAGGTAGTGGACAATTTGAAGTTGTCCCAGGAGAAGACTCAGCTTTTTGCCAACCGCCGGCGTCGGGTTGGTCCTCGGCTTTGTGTTGGGGACTTGGTGTGGTTGTCTTCTCGTTTTGTCCCTATGAGGGTTTCTTCTCCCAAGTTTAAGCCTCGGTTCATCGGCCCGTACAAGATATTGGAGATTCTTAACCCTGTGTCCTTCCGTTTGGACCTCCCTGCATCTTTTTCTATTCATAATGTTTTTCATCGGTCATTATTGCGCAGGTATGAGGTACCGGTTGTGCCTTCCGTTGAGCCTCCTGCTCCGGTGTTGGTTGAGGGCGAGTTGGAGTACGTTGTGGAAAAAATCTTGGACTCCCGTGTTTCCAGACGGAAACTCCAGTATCTGGTCAAATGGAAGGGATACGGTCAGGAGGATAATTCTTGGGTGACTGCCTCTGATGTTCATGCCTCCGATTTGGTCCGTGCCTTTCATAGGGCTCATCCTGATCGCCCTGGTGGTTCTGGTGAGGGTTCGGTGCCCCCTCCTTGAGGGGGGGGTACTGTTGTGAAATTGGATTTTGGGCTCCCCCGGTGGCCACTGGTGGAATTGAACTGGTGTGCATCATCCTCTCTGTTCACCTGTTTCCATCAGGATGTGGGAGTCGCTATTTAGCCTTGCTCCTCTGTCACTTCCATGCCGGTCAACATTGTAATCTGAAGCCTTTCTGTGCATGTTCCTGCTGCTAGACAACTCCCAGCTAAGTTGGACTTTTGTCCTTGTTTGTTTTTGCATTTTGTTCCAGTTCACAGCTGTAGTTTCGTTTCTGTGTCTGGAAAGCTCTTGTGATCTGAAATTGCCACTCTGATGTTATGAGTTAATACTAGAGTCTTAAAGTAATTTCAGGATGGAGTTTTGATAGGGTTTTCAGCTGACCATGAAAGTGCCCTTTCTGTCTTTCTGCTATCTAGTAAGCGGACCTCAATTTTGCTAAACCTATTTTCATACTACGTTTGTCATTTCATCTAAAATCACCGCCAATATTTGTGGGGGCCTCTGTCTGCCTTTCGGGGAAATTTCTCTAGAGGTGAGCCAGGACTATATTTTCCTCTGCCAGGATTAGTTAGTCCTCCGGCCGGCGCTGGGCGTCTAGGGATAAAACGCAGGCTACGCTACCCGGCTACTGTTAGTTGTGCGGCAGGTTTAGTTCATGGTCAGTTTAGTTTCCATCCTTCCAAGAGCTAGTTCTTATGTTTGCTGGGCTATGTTCTCTTGCCATTGAGAACCATAACACCTCCCACAGTGTATCATCAGAGTTCACTTTACGGCACTATAGCCTTGAGAAAATTCTCACGCTGTAGTGCCGCAAACAGGCTCGGACTGGCCCATAGGGTAACAGGGGAATCCCCCGTGAGCCCCTGTGCAGATCTTGGCCCCCAACCCCACTGCTTGGGCAGTACTTGGCATAATTCACATGATTTACCATGCCATGTACAGAAAAAAAGCAGCATCTCATCATTCAGTAACCAAACTACATAGTTTATTATTATGTAGAGATATAGGTAAATTTGTGAATGAGGTTAGTATAATATTTGTATGCAGGTGAAAGTGGGCCCCCAAAGCCAATGTTACTGGAGGGCCCTTGGCACGCCAGTCCAACACTGGCCGCAAGTGACAGGAGAACTCAGGTGACCTGCCGGCGGCGGAGTGATACAGTGAGGAGGATTATCTCCGTCATTATATCACCGGAGCCCCTGGAGAGCGGTCGCATCTGCTGATGTGACAGCTCTCCACGGGAGATCATCGTGGAACAATCGTTATTAATTGGATTACGTCGGACACAGGGAGTATATTGTTTGTTTATTATTTTAATTCTATTTGCAGATGATCGATGGCTTTGGGGATTAGGTGTATATAGTAAGAAGTATGTACTGTATGTGTATTTTTTTTTTTTAACATTCAACACATTTGCCGGATGATGGGACTACTTTCCCATCATTGGCTAATGGTGTCACTGTAGCAGGCATAGTCGGATGGGATTAGTAGTCCCATCGGACGATGCCTGCCTACACACAGACACACACACACAGCCCCACACAGACACAAATTCACGCAGACACCGGCACACACAAATACACGCACATAGCTCCACCCACACACTTCCCTCCTCCCGATCTGCAGCGTTTCTCGCACCCACATCTGCAACAAATCCGCAGATCTTTTTCACACCTGCGGTTTTGCTGCAGATGTGCCTGACTCAATGGACGTCAATGGGTGCAGAAACGCTACAAATCCGCAAAAAGAATTGACATGCTGCAGAAAATAAAACATTGCATGGATTTTTCCACAGCATGTGCACAACAAATCTCCATTTCCCATAGATTAACATTGGCTGTGCACTACACTGTGGAGTTGATGCGAATCCGTGCAGCCAAATACGCTGCGGATCCGCATCTAAATCTGCAACGTGTGCACATAGTCTTAAGGTACCGTTAAGGTACCGTCACACTCTGCGACGCTGCAGCGATATAGACAACGAGCCGATCGCTGGAGCGTCGCTGTTTAGGTCGCTGTAGAGATGTCAAACACAGCAGCTCCAGAACGATGCAGGAGCGATCCTGTGACGTAACGGCGACTCACTTATCGTTCTCACAGGTCGTCACAGGTCGTTAGCTCCATGTAAATCATTGCTGGCATCGTTGCTTTTGCTGTCAAACACGACGATTCACGCCGATCTAACGACCACATAAAGTTCTGAACTTTCAGCTACGACCAACGATATCGCAGCGGGATCCGGATCGCTGCTGCGTGTCAAACACAACGAGATCGCTATCCAGGACGCTGCAACGTCACAGATCGTTGTCGTTCTCGTTGTTAAGTCGCTCAGTGTGAAGGTACCTTTACACTAAGCGACGCTCCAGCGATATAGACAATGATCCGACCTAAACTAGATCGCTGGAGCGTCGCTGTAGAGACGTCAAACACAGCAGCTCCAGAACGATGCAGGAGCGATCCAGTGACGTAACGGCGACTCACTTATCATTCACGCTCCATGTAAAAACATTGCTGACATCGTTGCTTTTGCTGTCAAACATGACGATACACGCCCAAATAAAGTTCTGGACTTCTAGCTCCGACCAGCGATATAACAGCGGGATCCAGATCGCTGCTGCGTGTCAAACTCAACGAAATCGCTATCCAGGACGCTGCAACGTCACGGATCATTGTCGTTCTCGTTGGAAAGTTGTTTAGTGTGAGGGTACCTTAATAGATCAGGAATAAACCATTTGTGTGTCTCTATCTGTGCGGCATCTACAGCAGGCTGCTTCTCTAATACACAGACACAGGAAAAACAGGAAATACAGTCACATGCTCTCCCTGTGTGAGCCTCTGGGAGTTTTTTTTTGTTCTAACTTTATAAACAGCATACAAATCTAGCAACTAAACACTCTATGCAGTGAATGCAAGGGCTGCCAAAAATTTGGACCTAATCCAATGCCCATTGGAAGAGACGTAGAGGAGGGTCTCATGAAAAAAAGGTTCCCATTATTAGGAAGTGGGTCTCCCAGAGTGTTTGCCTATGCAGTAAAGCAACGGCTGCCAAAAATTTGGAGGAACTCCAATGCCCCTTGGAAGAGATGCAGAGGTCAGAGGGCCTCCTGAAAACAATGTTCCCATTATTAGGAAATGGGTCTCCCATAGTGTTTGCCTATGCAATGAATGCAAGGGCTGTCAAAAATTTGGAGGCACTCTAAAGTCCCTTGGAAGAGATGTGGAGGAGGGCCTCATAAAAAAATATTCCCATTAGAAAGGAGCAGGTCTTCTATACTTTATATATATATATATATATATATATATATATATATATATATATATATATATATATATAATGCCCATGCACTAAGTGTATGGGCTGACAAACATTTACCCCTGGGGGTATACATGAACACACTGGAATAACAATTTTTTTGCGGGCATCATAAGCACCCTTTAAAAAAATTATGTGGGTGTTGCACCATGGACCACGGTCACCCTGGTGTATGGTGGTGGAGGATGAGGAGAAGGAGGAGGACAACAGCAAATAGCCAAAATCAAGGTGGGTATGAAGAGGTGCATGGGAATAGACGTCCCAAAAAAAGACACTGGATTTGAGTTTATGTTACGCTGCTGTCATTCGGTAGTGTTGAGAAGTCTGAACCAATCCAGTCCTTGTTCATTTTTATGAGTCAGCCTGTCAGCATTTTCAGTTGACAGGCGGATGCACTTATCAGTTATAATTCCACCAGCAACACTAAAAACCTGCTCTGATAAAACGCTAGCAGCAGGGCAGGTCAGGACCTCCAAGCATCGAGAGCCAGTTCATGCCACGTGTCCAGCTTGGATATCCAATAATTATTAGGCACAGAGGATTCATGGAGAACTGTCAGGACTCTGAACATTTTTTATTACCTTTTTGTGCATTACTGCCCTTTTCCAAGATGGCGTCTTTGGTCTCATGTGCACTGTGTCTTCCTGCTATAAAACTCCACCCCAGCCTTCAGTCTGTGCTAGAGTATTCTGCCTTGCATCCAGCTCCTGACCTCTGGTGACTCCCTGGCTATATACCTGCTCCTGTGAACCTGTGGGGTTATCCTGCTACTCTGCTCTGAGTTCCTGCTGCATACACAAGTTCCAGTAATTCTCCTTCATCTGCTGCTCGTGTTTGCTTCCATCTGCATTTGCTGGACATGTAAGCTGTTTCTGCTCTGCAAGAACCTGAGACTATTACCCAGACCTCCCTGGTTGAGCTAAGATATTATTTGAACTGCCTTATAAGCATATCTATCTGTGTTGTGGACTAAGCAAGGACTTATTCGTGTCAAGTATCCTCAAGAATAATTGTGCTTCATAGACTTTCTGCGTGATTGCATTTTCCTCTGAAGTTTCCTATAGACTGCTGAGCTGCATTTGATATTTGCACCAAGTGTTGTGGACTTGAGTTTCTATCTGCACCTGTTTGAATCACCGTGTGATAATATAGACTTTACCACTTATAAAACTGTGTCCTGTAGTTGTCTTGTTCCACGCATAGAGTCTCCTGAGTTATCCCCTATAATTATTACAAGAACGTTGGTACGGTCAGCAAGGTGCTCCCTCAGCATCAAGGATAATAGAAAAAATTGGAGTCGGTCGGGCTCAAAAGGACTGGATTTTCCTTTTCTTTTTCTTTTTTAAAAGGAAATATGGTGCATACAGAAGAAAAATTTACATGGTCGACATGACCCAGTCAACGCATTTCGACTGCATTAGGCAGTCTTACTCATGAGTAAGCCGGACTCCATTTTTTTCTATTGTCCTTGATATGAGGCCAGGGCGAGGCTGGTGTCTGAGCCCCAGGTGGATGAGCATAGAGCAACTTGATGAGCTGGAATCAAGTTTCTATACTCCCTCAGCATCTTTCCAAACTTTGCACTCCTTGTGAGTAGTGTTGAGCATTCCGATACCGCAAGTATCGGGTATCGGCCGATACTTGCGGGTATCGGAATTCCGATACTGAGATCCGATACTTTTGTGGTATCGGGTATCGGTATCGAAACAACATTAATGTGTAAAATAAAGAATTAAAATAAAAAAAAATTGCTATACTCACCTCTCCGACGCAGCCTGGACCTCACCGAGGGAACCGGCAGCGTTCTTTGCTTAAAATGCGCGCGTTTACTTCCTTCCGTGACGTCACGGCTTGTGATTGGTCGCGTGCCGCCCATGTGGCCGCGACGCGACCAATCACAGCAAGCCGTGACGTAATTTTCAGGTCCTCAATGCCTAATTCTAGGCATTCAGGATTTTAAAATTACGATCCGGCTTGTGATTGGTCGCGTCGCGGTCACATGGGCGACGCGACCAATCACAAGCCATGATGTCGCGGGAGGCAGGAAACGCGCGCATTTTAAAATTACGTCACGGCTTGTGATTGATTGTGTGCCGCCCATGTGACCGCGACGCGACCAATCACAGCAAGCCGTGACGTAATTTCAGGTCCTGAATGCAGAATTAGGCATACAGGACCTGAAATTACGTCACGGCTGGCTGTGATTGGTCGCGTCGCGGTCACATGGGCGGCACGCAACCAATCACAAGCCGTGACGTAATTTTAAAATGCGCGCGTTTCCTGCCTCCCGTGACGTCACGGCTTGTGATTGGTCGCGTCGCCCATGTGACCGCAACGTGACCAATCACAAGCCGGATCGTAATTTTAAAATCCTGAATGCCTAGAATTAGGCATTGAGGACCTGAAAATTACGTCACGGCTTGCTGTGATTGGTCGCGTCGCGGCCACATGGGCGGCACGCGACCAATCACAAGCCGTGACGTCACGGAAGGAAGTAAACGCGCACATTTTAAGCAAAGAACGCTGCCGGTTCCCTCGGTGAGGTCCAGGCTGCGTCGGAGAGGTGAGTATAGCAATATTTTTTATTTTAATTCTTTCTTTTACACATTAATATGGATCCCAGGGCCTGAAGGAGAGTTTCCTCTCCTTCAGACCCTGGGAACCATCAGGGATACCGTCCGATACTTGAGTCCCATTGACTTGTATTGGTATCGGGTATCGGTATCGGATTAGATCCGATACTTTGCCGGTATCGGCCGATACTTTCTGATACCGATACTTTCAAGTATCGGACGGTATCGCTCAACACTACTTGTGAGAGTACCCTGAGAGTACCCTGTGCCTCAGGGCCTGTGCGATGAGAGTGTCTGAGAAAACTCTCCCAGAACTTTGACAGTGTTCCCCTGCCTCTGCAGGATTGGAGTTGTGTCTCTTTCGCCTGTACTCCTTGGTTGTCCAACAAACTGTGACCTCTGCTGCCAGGGTTTTCAGATGGGAATTTTTTTAATAATTTAGCAACAAGGACCATCCACGCTGAATAGACGGCATGACAACTGTGCAGGTAGTACCGTCTATAGCACATGAAACTAGCTCCTGTTCCTCCTCCTCCTCCTCTTCCTCATTGTCACCCAATCCACGTTAGGATGAGGTGACACTAGGCTGTGTGTAATCACCCTGTATGGTTCCTTGCTCCATCTCATTGTGCTCTGCCTTCAATGCATCCTCTTTGATTGTGAGCAGAGAGCATTTCAGGACATAGAGAAGCGGGATGGTGATGCTAATTATGGCATCATCGCCGCTCACCATCTTCTTGGAGTCCTCAAAGTTTTGTAGGATGGTACATATGTCTGACATCCATGTCCACTCCTGAGGACTTATGTGTGGATTCTGAACTGAATACTGATGGCCTTGTTGATGCTGGTAGTCAACAACTGCCCTCTTCTGCTCACAAATCCTTCCCAACATATGCAGTGTAGAGTTCCAACACGTGAAGACATCACACACCAGTTGGGGAGCCGGAAGCTGCAAATGCTGCTGAAACAAGACAAGGGCGGCGGAAGCAGGAGCTGACTTTCTAAAATGGGCACACAGGCTGTGTACTATGACAAGTAGATGCGGCAGCTCTGGGTAGGTTTTGAGAAACTGCTGAACCACGAGATTAAGCACATGGGCCTGGCATGGTACGTGTGTGAGCTCACCTTGCCTCAGAGCCGCCACCAGGTTCTGGCCATTGTCACACACGACCATGACTGGCTGTAAGTTCAGCAGTGTCAGCCACAGATCTGCCTGCTCTTTCAGAGCTGTCTACAACTCTTCAGCATTGTGTGGTTTGTCACCTAAGCATATTAGCTTCAGCACTGCCTGTTGCCGCTTGGCTGAGGCAGTGCTGAAGTGCTTCTACCTTGTGACTGAGGGAGGATGGTTTCCATCCCAAGGTCCGACTGGGTCCCGGCTTCCACTATGTTAACCCAGTGTGCCGTCAGCGAGATGTACCATCCCTGCCCACAAGCACTTGTCCAGGTGTCCGTTGTTAGGTAAACTTTCCCAGTAACTGCATTGTTGAGTTCACGGCTAATGTTGGACACGTGCTTGTGTAATGCGGGGACAGCACACCGGGAGAAATAGTGGCAGCTGGGGACTGAGTACCGAGGGACGGCCGCCGCCATCAGGTTGTGGAAATCTTCCGTTTCCACAAGCCTAAAATGCAACATTTCGATGCAAGCAGTCACGAAATGTGTAAATTTAGTAGTGTGGTCTGTGGGGCGTTGGCTGCGTATTTGAGCTTGAGTTCCAAAGCCTAGGGTATGGACAACTGAACACTGTGCTGGGACAAGGAAGTGGACGTGCTTGCTGATGGTACTAGTTGAGTTTGTGCAACGACAGTTGTAGGGCAAAAGGCATATTCGCATGCACCATGGACAGGGGATTGACTTGAGTGCACAACAGCGGAAGAAGCAGTGGTGTCACCCGCAGACACTGTTCCTGGACCCTGGGGTTCGGCCCACAAAGTTGGGTGCTTTGCTGCCTTGTGCCTGATCATACTGGTGGTGGTCAGTCTGGTAGCTTTGCTACCCCTGCTGATGCTGGCCTGGCAAGTGGTGCAAATTGCCTTTGGGGTTATCCGCAGAGTCTTCAAAAAACAACCAGACTCGGGAAGACCTAACAGTTGTACTGGCAACTTCAGTCGTTATGGTTTTTCGGGGAACGGTTGCCCACATTCTATCTGTCACCACCACACTGCTTCTTCCTGCCTGTTGGGGTGCTACACCTCCCTCCCCTTGTGTGCTGCTCTAGCTCTGCATGTCTTCCTGCCAGGTTGGGTCAGTTACTATATCATCCACCACCTCGTCTTCCACTTCCGCACCCTGGTCCTCTTCCTGACTTTCTGCTAATTGTGTCTCATCATTGTCCATCTCTTCTGACACTTTCCCACCATTGCCTTCGTGTGACCGTGGCTGCTCAAATGTTTGGGAATCACTACATACTATCTCCTCTTGCCCCTCTTAAAGAGGTCTGTGAGAGAGGCCCAAATCTATAAATGGTAAAGTGAACAGCTCTTCGGAGTGTCCAAGGGTGGGATCAGTTGTCTCTGGGCACTCGCCATGGAGGGAGGAAGGAGGATCAGGGTGAGGTCCTGACTTACGGCTACTGAGAATTGACTGTGTGGAAGACAGGGTGGTGGTGGCAAAGTGACTGGAAGCATTATCCGCTATCCAACCAACAAGCTTTTGACACTGCTCTGGGTTCAATAGTGGTGTGCTGCGGTCCCCTAGTAATTGGGACAGGAAGGTTGGGCGACAAGATGTGGGTGTTTGTTGTGGCACAATTTCAGCTTGCCCATGGCCTCTGCATGCACCATCATCATCACGTCTCTTGCCACGCGCCTTGCCCATTTTAAGTGGAGGACAATATTTTCCACAGTCACAGTCACTACAAAAGGCTGAATTTGGAGTGAATTAATATGTAATCTGTGTGACGGAAAACCACAGTTTTAAATAGCTGGCCTGTAGGTAGCTATTTTTAACAGCAAGCTGAAGTCAATAACTTTGCTAGCAAACTGCAACAAAATTTAAATGGAGGCCAGAAATTGAAGAATTTTGAGTGCAGTTATATGTGATCCTTATGACAGACAAACCACAGTTTTAAATAGCTGGCCTGTAGTTAACTATTTTTAACAGCAAACTGGTGTCAATAACTTGGCCAACACACTGCAACAAAATTTAAATGGAGGCCAGAAATTGCAGAATTTTGAGCGCAGTTATATATGATCCGTGTGACGGACAAACCACAGTTTTAAATAGCTGGCCAGTAAGTATCTATTTTTAACAGCAAATTGATGTCAATAACTTCGCTAACACACTGCAGAATTTTGAGCGCACTTATATGTGATCCTTAAGACAGACAAACCACAGTTTTAAATACATGGATTTTTAGCGCTGTAATATGAAAAGGATTTGGCTGTATTCTGCAGTGCCAACAAACAAATGAAGCAGAAAAAGGCGTTCTCTGGATTGCTTTTTAAGCAAATAATCAGGATTAAGATCCAAAAAAATATTTCTTGGCCCCTGAAGGCTATGTGTAGAAATATATGTAAAAGCAGCAGCAGCAGACAGACCTGGACCCTGTTGCTAAATGCACTGCAGTCTGCCACATACACTGCCTGCCTGCCTAGAACTGATATCTATGCAGCTGGATTAGTCCTCAAAGGGACTGTTAGTTGAGATGGATATGTGTATAATATATTGTGGTGTACCTATACTAAGAAACAAGCAAATCTCTCCCAAGCTCAGCAGCACCTCTCCCTACACGGCCTGATTCCAGAGTAGACTGTGACGAGCATGGCGGTGCCAGGTCTGACATAGAACTGATGACTCTGTGCAGCCAGCCAATCACTGTAATGCCGCAACCAACATGGCTGCCATGGCTACGGCATTACAGTGTGTGGCAGACAATCCCTGCATGTCTGTTGTCTCTCTAAAGAGCACCAAACATGCAGGGAGGGGACCCGAGCTGCCACCGAGCAACCCCGGAAATACTCTGCTATCTCTAGCAGTGAGATGCTCAGACGAGTACCGAGTAGTGGCGAGCATGCTCGCTCATCACTAGTACTAACCCTTTTATTATTTATAACATCCACAATATTGCTTCACACAATACACTTGTGTGGGCTATTTAATTATTTAGTCTGCAAGCAGTGTGTAATAATTATAGGGGATATCCCTGCCATCTTATCAGATATCACTCACCACAGGCTGCGGAGGTGGCACAACATGTCCCTGGAAGGTATTAGGAGATACAGGCTTTAGTAAAGATACATGAAAAACTGGGTGTACCTTCATAGTCCTAGGCAGCTCCAGCCGGCGGGCCACAGAGCTCACAATACCGTTGATCTTGAAAGGGCCAATGAATTTCTGTCCAAGTTTTTGTGAAGGAACATTTAACTTCAGATTCTTAGTTGCTAACCACATGGAATCTCCTACCTTGAACATGGGTGCAGGTTTACGGAATCTATCAGCCGATCTCTTATAAAGTTCTTGAGCTGTGGTCAGGGATTCCTTCAGAACCTCCAGATTTTGCCTCATCACAGTCAGCCTTTCCTCCTCTGCTGGAATCAGAGAATTAATTGGAGACCTAGGTAAGATACATGGATGATAACCCAGATTGGCAAAGAAAGGTGTAAATTTAGTGGAGGCGCTCTGAGAATTGTTATATGAAAATTCGGCTAACGGCAGCAACTCCTGGATCACTGTGTTGAGAAACACGTGATGGTGGATGTTTTGATCTCCCCGAGGTCATTCATCCTTATGTTTATAGCCTTTTCACTAGGCACTGTTCCTAATAGCCAGTTTCCTACTCCACCCTGATGAGGGGCAAATACCCCAAAACAGCTGTCTGTGGATGGATACCATGTTTTGGCATGGGTGGTTTTTCTTTATTGGATGCTGCCCTTCCCGTGGTTGTTCCTTCCCAGTGAAAGACCTGGCTATTCATTGCTTGCGTTGAGAAACACGTGATGGTGTCTCCGCGGCTTTTCTACATGCATTTGCATATTTCCCATAAGGGATGGGGGCAGTGTTCTGGATCACTGCGTTGAGAAACACGTGATGGTGTCTCCGCGGTGTTGGATGTTTTGATCTCCCCGAGGTCATTCATCCTTATGTTTATAGCCTTTTCACTAGGCACTGCTCCTAATAGCCAGTTTCCTACTCCACACTGATGAGGGGCAAATACCCCGAAACAGCTCTCTGTGGATGGATACCATGTTTTGGCATAGGTGGTTTTCCTCTATCGGATGCTGCCCGTCCTGTGGTTGTTCCTTCCCGGTGAAACACCTGGCTATTCATTGCTTGCGTTGAGAAACATGTGATGGTGTCTCCGCGGCTTTTCTACATGCATTTGCATATTTCCCATAAGGGATGGGGGCAGTGTTCTGGATCACTGCGTTGAGAAACACGTGATGGTGTCTCCACAGTGCTGGATGTTTTGATCTCCCCGAGGTCATTCATCCTTATGTTTATAGCAACTCCAACCAATCATCCTGGAGATGGCTGACATAGCATCTTAGATATTGTTCCAGCTTCTGGTTGGTACGCTCAGTCTGACCATTTGTCTGGGGATGGTAAGCGGAAGAGAGACAGACATTAATATTGAGTGCAGAGCAAAACCCCTTCCAGAACCTTGAAGTGAACTGCACTCCACGGTCAGAGATGATCTCATCCGGAACCCCATGCAACCGAAAGACATTCTGTATAACCAAGTTCACTGTATCTTTAGCTGAGGGGAGGCCGGTGCACGGAACAAAATGAGCAGCTTTAGTCAGGCGATCAACTACCACCATGATTGTATTCATGCCCCCCGATGTAGGCAGCTCCACAATAAAGTCCATTGATATAGACCCCCAAGGGTGGGACGGAACAGGTAATGGTTGTAGAAGACCCGTAGGTGCCATATGAGGAGTCTTGTAACGAGCACATACCTCGCAAGAGAGAACATAGTCCTTGGTATCCTTCAGGCAAGTTGGCCACCAGAAGAATCGGCTCAGGAACTCTTGTGTCTTCTGTACCCCCCTGTGACCAGCCAACTTGGAGTCATGTACTAACTTGAGGATCTGCAGATGGACAACCTCAGGGACGTAGATATGTCGATCTCTGAACCACATGCCACCCTTAAAGACAAGATTAATATCCACAGGTGGGTTGGCCAGAAATACATCACCGTCATAGGCCTCCCTGCACTCCTTCCACAAGTCCTGATCGTGGATAACTCCGATGAAATTGGCATCAGATAGAATGGTCTTGGACGGGGCTCCAGGTACGGAATCCGCAGCATCGATTCGGGATAAAGCATCAGCCTTCCCATTACGAGAACCTGGATGGTACGAGATAACAAAGTTAAATTGATTTAAAAATAAGTTCCAATGAGCCTGACGAGGAGAAAGACATCTAGCGGATCTAAGGAACTCTAAATTGCGATGGTCAGTTAGCACTATGATCTGTTGTGCAGCTCCTTGCAGATGATGCCTCCATTCTTTGAAAGCCGCAATAATAGCCAGCAATTCCTTGTCTCCCACGTCGTAATTCTTCTCTGCTGAGGATAGTCTACAGGAAAAGAAAGCAAAAGAATGTAGCAGACCCTTCTCTCCAGTTCTTTGGGAGAGAATAGCCCCCAAAGCATTATCAGAAACATCCACCTCCACAATGAAAGAAAGTGTTGGATCTGGGTGTATCAACAGCAGTGCTGATGTGAAACAGATCTTAAGCCGATCAAAAGCTTCTTGAGCCTGTGATGACCACTTAAAGGGCTTTTCCTTCTTTGTCAAGGAAGTAATGGGACGGACAATATCAGAAAAATTTCGAATTGAGCGTCTGTAGAAATTTGCAAAACCAAGACCTCCTTAACATTCTTGGGTACCGGCCCGTCAAGGATAGCCTGAATCTTACCAGATTCCATGTTCAGCCCCTGGGGAGAGATGATATAACCTAAGAACTGTATCTCAGAACGATGGAACTCGCATTTCTCCGGCTTAATATACAGATGGTTCTCTTTCAGATGTCTTAAAACAGTTTTGACATGTTCTTCATGCTCCTGTAGAGAGTCAGAAAAGATTAGTATATCGTCCAAATAGATCACTACAAACTGGTCCAACAAATCTCTTAAAATGTCATTAGCAAGGTGTTGAAACGTTGCAGGGGCGTTACAAAGCCGGAAGGGCATCACAAGAGATTCAAAGTGTCCATACCGGCATCTGAATGCTGTCTTCCACTCATCCCCTGGACGAATACACACCAAATTATAAGCCCCAAGAAGATCCAGTTTAGAGAACACCTTAGCATGGTGGACTCTTTCCAGTAATTCGGGAATCAGAGGCAAAGGGTAACGGTTTTGTACGTTTACCTTATTAAGTTCCCGATAGTCAACACAGGGTCTCAGGGTCCCATCCTTCTTCTTTACAAAAAAGATAGGTGCCCCTGCTGGTGAGGAAGAAGGACGTATGAAGCCTTTGGCCAGATTTTCATCAATATACTCCTTTAAGGCTTGAAGCGCAGTTGCCGCCAAAGGGTATACGTTACAAAAAAGGAATAGCTGCCCCAGGAAGTAACTCAATGGGACAGTCATAATGCCTGTGTGGAGGAAGCTGATCTGCATTTTTCTTGTCACAGATGTCAGAGAACTCTTTATATGCTGGAGGTAAAGAAAATACCTGTACATGTGGTTCCGTAGCCGTGGACTCAGGGACAACTTCTGTTAACGCTGAGTTGCTCCTTGTTGGAAAGATAATCTCCTTGGTCTCCCAGTTGATAATTGGGTTCTGAGAACGCAACCAAGGAATGCCTAAAATCACAGGAAAATGAGGAGAAGAAATTAGCAAGAAAGAAAGTTGCTCCTGATGATTAGGCTCCAACAAAATTTCAAGGGGTATGGTCTCCTGATCTACAGGCCCAGAGATTAAAGGTGACCCATCCACTGTTTCCATGGTAATTGGAGAGTCTCTTTGCTGAATTTCAATACCATGCTCCTTGGCAAATGTGATATCCATGAAATTGCCACCTGCACCAGAGTCAATCATAGCTGCACTGGAAATCCACTGTCCTGAACACAGGATCTTAATAGGGAGAGAACAGTGAGAGTTCTTCTCCTTAAGCTCCTTGGGGGGTGAAGTCATAGAAAGTGAATGGAATACAGCGTTTAAAGGCAGGCTATATTCAGAGATGTCAGATTCATCATCACAGTTGTCATACTCCCCTACCGCTGCTAGCACCTTGTTATGCCATCTGGGACACTTAGGACAATTGATCAGAAAGTGGTCAGACTGGCCACAGTAGAAACATAGACTTTCACGAAGGCGATGCTCCCGGCGCTCATTGATCTCGCGCCTCTGAACGGAATCAATTTGCATGGGCACCTCCTCCACCTCCCGAGATGTTTTACCTGCAGGCTCTTTGGAAGGAAGGGAAAAGTTAGAAATACGGTTACATGCAGCAAACTTCTCCTGCCTACGCTCAGTAAGGCAAATGTCAATGCGCACACAATGCTGTATAAATGTCTCTAGCTCTTGTGGTGACTCAGAACGAGCTAGTTCATCTTTTACAATACTAGACAGACCCATTTTAAAAATAGGCAATTGTGCTTAACTGTCCCAATTGGTATCTACCGCTAATCTCCTGAATTCAGTAGCATACTCAATAACAGAATGTTTTGCCTGGCGTAAAGACATTAAAGAAGATTCAGCGGTTGCACGGCGATTAGGATCATCAAACATTAATGCCATAGCGGCCAAGAAATCATCCAAGTTATTTAACCGTGGGTCACGAGACTCAATCATCAGATTCGCCCAGGCGAGCGCTCGTGAGGTCAGTAGCATTATTACACACAATACTTTGGATCTATCAGTAGGAAAACGGTCAGCATGCAGATCAAAATATGGCATGCATTGATTCACAAAGCCACGAAATTTGTCGCGATCACCATTAAATCTGAAAGGGGGCAACTTAGGTGGGCTAGCTGGTGGCGGCTGCACAGAGGGAAAGTCGCTTGTGCAGCTATTTGCGTGCTTATGTCCTGAAAAGCCCGTCCCGTCGACTCTATGCCAGCAAGTTTGTTTTCCTGGGCTGCCATGCGGGTGCTTAAGTCCTGCAAAGTCTGTCCAAACACTTGTTGATTGTGTTCAAAGCTTCCAAACTTCTTTTGCAGACCTTCCACATCTTTCTGCAGTGATCTAATTATGGAAAACACCTTCTCTAGGCGATGTGCTCACCTTGTACCGAGCGTCTCCTCCCTGCAGGCCCCGGATCCAAAATCCACGTGGCTGCATCCAGGTCCTGCATGCAAGGAGGTGGCTTACAAATGCCTGCTCAGAGCAGGCGCCAGGAAGCCTCCCTGCTGTGCTTGTGTGATCGCTGATCTGACACAGTGCACAGCGATCTGTCAGGGTTAGGGGTGTGGTTAGGGTTATGGTTGGGATTAGGGTTAGGGGTGTGTTGGAGTTGGGGTTAGGGATGTGGTTGGGATTAGGGTTAGGGGTGTGTTTGGGTTAGGGTTTCAGTTAGAATTGGAGGTTTCCACTGTTTAAGCACATCAGGGCTCTCCAAACGCGACATGGCGTCCGATCTCAATGCCAGCCAATTCTGCGTTGAAAAAGTAAAACAGTGCTACTTCCCTTCCGAGCTCTCCCGTGCCCCCAAACAGGGGTTTTCCCCAACATGTGCGGTATCAGCGTACTCAGGACAAATTGTACAACAACTTCTGGGGACCAATTTCTCTTGTTGCCCTTGGGAAAATAAAAATTTGGGGGGCTAAAAAACATTTTTGTACGAAAAAAATGATTTTTTATTTTCACGGCTCTGCGTTATAAACTGTAGTGAAATACTTGGGGATTCAAAGTTCTCACAACACATCTAGATAAGTTTCTTGGGGGTCTAGGTTCCAATATGGGGTCACTTGTGGGGGGTTTATACTGTTTAGGTACATCAGGAGCTCTGCAAATGTATTGTGACGCCTGCAGACCAATCCATCTAAGTCTGCGTTCCAAATGGCGCTCCTTCCCTTCCGAGCTCTGTCATGCGCCCAAACGGTGGTTCCCCCCACATATGGGGTATCAGCATACTCAGGACAAATTGGACAACAACTTTTGGGGACTAATTTCTCCTTTTACCCTTGGGAAAATACAAAACTGGGTGTTAAAAATAATTTTTGTGGAAAAAAAAATGATTTTTTATTTTCACGGCTCTGCGTTATTAACTGTAGTGAAACACTTGGGGGTTCAAAGTTCTCACAACACATCTAGATAAGTTCCTTGGGGGGTCTAGTTTCCAATATGGGGTCACTTGTGGGGGGTTTCTACTGTTTAGGTACATCAGGGGCTCTGCAAATGTATTGTGACGCCTGCAGACCAATCCATCTAAGTCTGCGTTCCAAATGGCACTCCTTCCCTTCCGAGCTCTGTCATGCACCCAAACGGTGGTTCCCCCCACATATGGGGTATCAGCATACTCAGGACAAATTGGACAACAACTTTTGGGGTCCAAGTTCTCCTGTTACCCTTGGGAAAGTACAAAACTGGGGGCTAAAAAATAATTTTTGTGGAAAAAAAAGAATTTTTATTTTCACAGCTCTGCATCATAAACTGTAGTGAAACATTTGGGGGTTCAAAGCTCTCACAACACATCTAGATAAGATCCTTAGAGGGTCTACTTTCCAAAATGGTGTCACTTGTGGGGGGTTTCAATGCTTAGGCACATCAGGAGCTCTCCAAATGCAACATGGCGTCCCATCTTAATTCCAGCCAATTTTGCATTGAAAAGTCAAACGGATCTTCTTCCCTTCCGAGCTCTGCCATGCACCCAAACAGTGGTTTACCCCCACATATGGTGTATCAGCGTACTCAGGACAAATTGCACTACAACGTTTGTGGTACAATTTCTTCTGGTAACCTTGGGAAAATAAAAAATTGGGGGCGAAAATTCATTTTTGTGAAAAAATATTATTTTTTATTTTTACGGCTCTACATTATAAACTTCTGTAATGCACTTGTTGGTTCAAAGTGCTCACCACACATCTAGATAAGTTCCTTAGGGGGTCTACTTTCCAAAATGGTGTCACATGTGGGGGGTTTTACTGTTTAGGCACATCAGGGGCTCCCCAACACAACATGGCATCCCATCTCAATTCCAGCCAATTTTGCATTGAAAAGTCAAACGGCGCTCCTTCGCTTCCGAGCTCTGGCATGCGCCCAAACAGTGGTTTACCCCCACATATGGGGTATCAGGGTACTCAGGACAAATTGTATAACAACTTTTGGGGTTCATTTTCTCCTGTTACCCTTGGTAAAATAAAACAAATTGAAGCTTAAGTAAGTTTTTTGTGAAAAAAAATTAAATGTTCATTTTTTTTTAAACATTCCAAAAATTCCTGTGAAGCACCAGAAGGGTTAATAAACTTCTTGAATGTGTTTTTGAGCACCATGAGGGGTGCAGTTTTTAGAATGGTGTCACACTTGGTTATTTTCTATCATATAGACCCCTCAAAATGACTTCAAATGTGATGTGGTCCCTTAAAAAAATGGTGTTACAAAAATGAGAAATTGCTGGTCAAATTTAACCCTTATAACTCCCTAACAAAAAAAAAATTTGTTTCCAAAATTGTGCTGATGTAAAGTAGACATGTGGGAAATGTTACTTATTAAGTATTTTGTGTGACATATCTCTGTGATTTAAGGGCATAAAAATTCAAAGATGGAAAATTGTGAAATTTTCAAAATTTTCGCCAAATTTCCATTTCTTTCACAAATAAATGCAGGTAATATCAAAGAAATTTTACAACTATCATGAAGTACAATATGTCATGAGAAAACATTGTCAGAATCACCTTGATCCGTTGAAGCGTTCCAGAGTTATAACCTCATAAAGGGACAGTGGTCAGAATTGTAAAAATTGGCCAGGTCATTAACGTGCAAACCACCCTCGGGGCTTAAGGGGTTAATAAAGAATTAATAGTAAAAGAGAAGCAGAAAGCCGCACCAACAGCAGGTAAAATCACCTGCTCACACTCTCTATGTCCTTCTACGATGCGTTAATGCCATGCAGATATCGGGTGCTCACAATGAAAAAATCCAAACATGTAATGTATCAGTCTTAGAAAAAGCGAGCACTCACCATCCGCTTAAAATCCAGTCCCCAGTGACATATAGTCTGAAGCAGGAATAGTCAGGGAGAAACGTGATTCCACAAGACGACAGCCGTTTCGCACTGCTGCGCTTCCACGGGTCTTGATGAACACTGTGGGCAAGAGGAGTCCTTTTTGACTCAGGCCAAGTGTTTTCATGGAACAAAAATAAAAACACGCAAGGTCCTCGTCGAGGCAGGAGGCATATAACCCGACAATCAAAAGAAACGGAAACAAGTATCGTGGAAACGATCAATCCATCAAATGCACTGTTAACTACGATAATCAATTTATCCGCACGTGAACTCAGTACGGCACAATTATCATGGTTGTCAAAAGGACTCAATTATTGTTTACCAGAAGATTTTGACATGGTTGCTTTTAGAGTTGATTTGTTCAAAGCAGTAAGAAAAATTAATTAATTTAAATCCTTTGCCTCCCAAACAGGTGTGAATGAGGCTCATTTCCCAGGAGAGAAGCCGTGTACAGTGGGTCCTCTTGGCTTCATGGTAAACTGTGAAACTGAAAATAGTATAACTAGTGATGCGCAATTACTTTTGAGTCTAGCTAACCCCAAAGTCTCCATGGTGAATTCCTCCTCCAGAGCTACAGCACCTTTTTTAGGTGGTGTACAGTCGACATACATACCCCCGATTAACCCTGGCAGTCAAATAGAGGTATTTGAAAGACAAGTCATACAAGATGTAGAAGCTTTGATTTACCGTAAATCAACCCCTAATTTAACCTTAGTAGAGCAGCGAGCGTTGTCAGATATAAAAAGTTGGCCAGATGTTGTGATACGTATGGCAGATAAAGGGGGTAATACAGTTCTCCTTTCTAAAGAGTTTTATATGGCGGAAGCCAATAGACAGTTGTCTCAATCTGAGACTTATTTGCGATTAAAAACTGATCCTACCACCAAATATAAGAATGAGTTAAGCTCTTTATTAAGAACTCAAGTAGAAAATGGAGTATTATTGAAAAAACAGGCAGAAAAATTATTTCCAGAATTCCCCCAAATGCCGTACTGGTACCACATACCAAAAGTCCATAAATCGCTAGTAGATCCCCCTGGCCGCCCTATTGTGTCAGGGGTTGGATCACTAACAGAACCCCTGTCACGATATCTCGATTGGTTAGGCTAGGGTCACATTGCGTTATGTGACCGCGTTTAACGGACTACGTTACACCGCGGCATAACGCGGTGTTAACGTAGTCTGTTAACGCCGCCATAGCCTGTAATAGTGAGCGCGTCGCTAGCGCCCGCCCACATTGGGCGGGCGCTAGCGATGTCGTGTCATTTGAGTGACGGACCTCGGACGCTGCTTGCAGCGTCCGCGGCGCGCCCGAGGTCCGTTCCTCGCTAGTGCAGATCGGGGATCTGCGCTAGCGGGGACGCCGAACGCGGACCCTAGGGAAGCATTGCGTTAGCGCAACCCGCTAGCGCTATGCGCTTAACGGATTGCCCTAACGCAATGTGACCCTAGCCTTACTCCACCCATTGCTCCCTGATATTCCTTCATATACAGTATTAAGGATACATAACATTTTTTGGAGGTAGTAAGGGGTTTTACATGGCAAGAGAGTTTTGTATTAACCTCTGTAGACGAAGAGAGCCTATATACTCGCATACCGCAGCAGTTGGCAGTGGAAGCAGTAAAAGAAATTCTCACTCACACAGATGAAAAAACTACCGCTTTTATTTGTGACGGTTTGCGTTTTGTATTAACACATAATGCCTTTTGTTTTGACTCCAAATGATATCGCCAAACAGGAGGTACCGCTATGGGTACGCCTGTCGCATGTACTTTAGCCAATTTATTTTTAGCGGTTTTTGAAAATAAATATATTTATGCGGATGAGAACCCATTTTTGTGACATATAAAACTATATCTCAGATTTGTGGACGATGTGTTCATAATCTGGGATGGGGATCAATCTACTTTTCAACAGTTCGTTGAGTATTTAGGACAGATTAATACAATGAACATGAAATTCACTTCAATATTTGGAGGGCTTAATTTGGAGTTTTTAGATGTCAAAGTTAGTGCCGTGAGTGGTATGCTACATACAGAGATTTTTCGGAAAATATATGAGTGCACATCCGCAGTATACCAAGAATTCCCTTCCTTATAGCCAATTTCTGAGAGTGAAACGTGTGAACAGTAGTCAAGCGGGCTATCAAAAGCAGTCTCGAGAGCTCTACAATAGGTTCAGAGATAGGGGTTACCCTCGCCCTATTCTGGATAAGGTTCTAGAAAAGGTTGACGAACTAGTAGATCAGATTCAACAAATCAGACAAAAGCATATAGATAAAGCGCATAAAAGATTCACTTTCAGTTTTACCTTTGGTCCCATGGATTCAGTAATAAGAGCAGCAGTCAGGAAATGCTGGCATATACTAGAAAAAGATCCTGACTTATCACAACTGGCCATTAGGGTTCCCCTTTTTGCATGCCGCCGAGGAAGAAACCTGAAAGACGTGTTGGTTCATAACCACACTAGCACTAAAAGGACTCATTGGCTACAAGCAGGGACACCACAAGGCAACTTTAAGTGTGGCCACTGCAATTACTGTAAGTACCATATGATCAATAAAGTAATAAAGATAGGCCCTATTGTTCACAGAGTACGAGATTTTATATCATGTAGAACTACTCACACAGTTTATGCATTATTTTGCCCTTGTGGTTTTTATTACATCGGGAAAACTATTACGCCCCTTTTCGTGAGAATTAGGGAACATTTTAAATCAATCAGTACCGGGAACGGTGTTCCACGATTAATTACTCAGATGCGTGCACAACATGAGGGTGATGCGTCTGTGTTGCGGTTTGTTGGTTTGGGAAGGGTTCCTTTACCCGAACAGGGAGGGGAACATAATAGGATTCTTTTGAGAAGGGAAGGTACTTGGATTATGCGGGTTAATGTCACGGGTCCTTTAGGGTTAAATGAGAGACTTGATATGTCGGTATTTTTGTGATGTAGTTTTTGTACTTATTCATGTAACTTATATTTTTGTTTATACACATGTTGTCTCTTTCAAGTAATTTTTAATTTTATGTTTTACCATGATGTTTTAATTGGAAAGTAGGATTTGGTGATGACGCTGTTGGAGGGGTGGTAACCAGATATCGCTAAAAGGACTCCTCCTGCCCACAGTGTGCATCAAGACCCATGGAAGTGCAGCAGCGCGAAACGGCCGTCGTCTTGTGGAATCACGTTTCTCTCTGACTATTCCTGCTTCAGACTATATGTCACAATAAAGACTGGATTTTAAGCGGATGGTGAGTGCTCGCTTTTTCTAAGACTGATATGTTAATAAAGAATTGTTTGTTTATTTTTGTTAAGCACTTTCTAACCTTGGACCTTTCTTGAGTTTGATTTTATTATGTAATACGGAGTGTAGTCTTCAGGTGAAAGGCATTTGGACTCAAATGTAAGGATTATTTATCCATTATTTATTTCTATGGTATGCACTGACTTTCCCCAACTCTCTCTGGATCCTGAATGTCTCTGTATATTGCATTGATTTTCTTTGGTATGCAATGACTTTCCCCAACTCTCCCTGGATGCTGAATGTCTCTGTATATTGCATTGATTTTCTATGGTATGCACTGACTTTCCCCAACTCTCCCTGGATCCTTAATGTCTCTGTATATTGCATTGATTTTCGATGGTATGCACTGACTTTCCCCAACTCTCCCTGGATCCGGAATGTCTCTGCATATTGAATTGATTTTCTATGGTAAGCACTGCTCACCCTTCACTTTGGATCCATAATGTATTTCACTTTTTTTGGTGTCTTCCATGCACACTTCTGAGCTGTCAGTCTAACCCCTCTCCCCCTTTTATGACCTTTTGTTTAACTCTGAACATGTATTTTGGCCACACACCCACATCCACTGCTGAGTCCTCTTAGTAGCACATATATTCAAATCCAGGAGTCTGATCCAAACGTAGTCTGATCCATGCATCTTTCAAATTGCATCTTTCAAATTACATATTTTTAATTACTTTGAATTAGACTGAATTGGACTGGAATTGACTGGAAGGTAACAGAATACCAAACCACTAAAATGTTTCGGTTTCTTTTCTCTTTCACCCCGATACTACTTTGCTTCTTACAATCTCCTGCAATCCCTCCACCTAGTAAATAACTACTCATTTCTCCCTCAATACTCCCCAGCCATCTCACCTTCTCAGAACTGTTCCTCCACATACAATCCTTTTTCTCCAGACACACATGGTCCCATCATGTCCTAGCCTGCTCCCACCTTCTAACGCTCTGTCTGCTACTCCTCATCTCTGGTGACGTATCCCCAAATCCCGACCCTCCTCAACACATCCCCACACTCATTTCTAACCCTCTGCACGTTTTCCAAACCATGATAACCACATACCCATTCATCCAGCCCCCACTCCCCCACTCCCCTTACCTGGAGCAATATGGAACGCATGCTCTGTCTGCAACAAACTGCCATTTATCCATGACCTCTTCATCACCAACAAACTATCCTTCCTTGGCACTACTGAAACCTGGCACACCCTCTCTGACTCAGCCTCTCCAGCTGCACTTTCCTATGGCGGATTCCACCTCTCTCACACCCCTCACCCCAGCAACAAATGTGGTGGAGGAGTTGGTTTGCTCCTGTCCGACTCCTGCTACATTACTCCAATCCCAGTACCACCCTCCACTACTCTTCCCTCGTTTGAGGTGCACTCCGTCCGCATCTATTCCCCCTCCAACCTCCAGCTGGCTGTCATCTACCGCCCCCCAGAACTAGCCATCTCCACCTTTCTCGACCACCTCACCACCTGGCTCCTTAATTTCCTCTCTGCTGACATCCCCACTATCATCATGGGTGACTTCAATATCCCCATTGACACTTCCACCTCAGCTGCCACTAAACTTTTATCACTGACTGCCTCCTTTGGCCTCACTCATTGGTCCTCTGAGGCCCTTCACAAAGATGGCCACATGCTGGACCTCATCTTCACCCACCTCTGCTCCCTTCTAATCTCACCAACTCACCCCTCCCCCTGTCTGACCACAGCCTACTGACATTCTCTTCCCTCTCCTCTCCTAGTGTGCAACCCCCACTCCATAAACTCACTCTCCCTCGCAGAAATCTCAAACACCTCAATTTACAATAACTCTCTGAGTCCCTTCTCCCTTACAGACATAGCCTTCCTTCATGACACAGATGCTGCTGCCACTTTTTAGAACACCACAATAATAGCAACACTCGATTTGGCCGCCCCACTCATGCATAGAAAAACTCATACAAGCAACAGGCAGCCCTGGCTGACCAGCCTGACCAAAGAACTGAGACGGGCTTCCAGGATCGCTGAGCGGAGATGGAAGCGATCCCACTCTGCCGACCACTTCAGTGCATAAAAGCACTCCCTCGCCAGCTTCAAGTCCACACTCACTGCTGCAAAACAAACTTACCTCTCATCTCTCATATCCTCCCTGTCTCACAACCCTAAACAGCTTTTCAACACTTTCAATTCTCTACTCCATCCCATCACACACCCTCCTTCCCCTCTCATTTCTGCTGAAGACTTTGCTTCTTTCTTTAAACAGAAGATTGATACGATCAGAGAAAGCTTTGACCCACAGTGCCCAATGCCCCTCTTAGCTGCTCAACCCTGTTCCTCCAAAACCAGCTTCTCCACCATGGCAGAAGATCAGCTCTCCACCCTCCTGTCAAGATCACACCTCACCACTTGCATGGTTGACCCACTCCCATCCCACCTCATCCCTAACCTTGCCATGGTCTTCATCCCAACCCTAACACACCTCTTCAACCTCTAACTCACAACAGGTGTCTTCCCCTCAACCTTCAAACATGCCAAGATCACCCCCATCCTCAAAAAGCCCTCCCTCGACCCATCCTATGTGTCTAGCTATCGCCCAATACCTCTTCTCCCTTATGCCTCAAAATTGCTGGAACAACATGTCCATCTTGAACTATCCTCCCACCTCTCCTCCTGCTCCCTCTTTGACCAGTTACAATCTGGCTTCCGACCCCATCACTTAACTGAAACTGCCCTAACTAAAGTCACCAACAACCTACTAACTCCCAAGAGCAAGCGACACTGTGTCTTCTGCCTTTGACACTGTGGACCACTCCCTTCTGCTACAAATCCTCTCATCTCTTGGCATCACAGACTTGGCCCTATCCTGGATCTCGTCATATCTGACAGACCGAACATTCAGTGTCTCCCTCCCCCACACCATCCCCTCACTCTGCCCCTTGTCTGTTGGTTTTCCACAAGCCTCTGTTCTAGGACCCCTACTCTTCTCCATCTACACCTTCGGCCTGAGACAGCTCATAGAATCCCACGGTATGCAGTATCATGTCTACGCCGATGACATGCAGATCTACCTATCCGGACCTCTCATACATCCGTAAAACTCTCTAGTGTGATGCCGGCCTTAGAAGCTGGACAAGGCTCATACTGCGCCCAGGATTTTGTTAAACCAGGAGGCATTTAAGGTCTACTGTCTAATCTCATAGGTGCCAAAAAGGAACTGCAACTTATCTAAATGTAAAAATGTAAAAAAAAGAACAGCATTAATTATTAGCATTATATTTATGAATATTATATATTCATAAAAAGAGATCACATAATGACCTCTCTACTTGAAGAGGTATCAGGGCTAATAGTATATATTCCTTAACAGGATGTAGATAAAGAAGAAGCACCAGAGGAAGCAATCCAGGCAAAACCTATTTTTGGTCCATTGACTATTCAGCTCAGTTCATGTATATGCAGCTGAAATTTGTAATTAGCGTTACCAATGCAATCATGTTCCTGTAAATTTTGTGCAAAAATGGTGTTTGATTGGAGGTGAATGTGTTCAGAAACTAAGAATGGAAATTTATTTAAGACATATCTAGTAGCTGAAGTGCTTTCCATTGCATTTTGAAGTAATAGTTTGTTTGTTATACCTTTGGGGTTTTTTAAGACCTTGATCTAGTCTATAACCCATCCCACATCTGAGACTGAGTATAAGGAAGTATTACCGAAACCAAAAAATCAGACTTCAGATGCTGGCAGTCCTTCAACAGGAGCAGGTTAATTAGTACATCACAGGACAGAGAGTTCATACTTCTCAAGCAGTTAGAATAGCAGAGGAGCAAGCCTTACAGTATTGGGTAATCTTCCAAAGAAGGGTTTCTACAGCTGCATCCAGGAGAATTCACTGGGAAGATAACTAAAGGTAAATAGCCGGCCCATTGTAATCTAATTATTGCCTTTGTAGTCTACAGGGGTTTTATCATTTTTTTCATCTTTTTGCCATTGCAGTATAAGGCTATGTTCACACGATGCGGTTTTTGCTGCGGATCCGCAGCGGATTTGAAGCTGCGGATCCGCATCCTTTTTCCATGCAGGGTACAGTACAATGTTACCCTATGGAAAAAAAAAACCGCTGTTCCCACGTTCCTTTTTTCCACTGGAAAATCCGCGCTGATTTTCTGCGGAAAAAAAGAAGTACCATGTCAATTCTTTCTGCGGATTCCGCAGCGGGTTTCCACCTGCACCAATAGGAAAATGCAGCTGGAAACCCGCAGTGGAATCCGCAGTAGAAAAAGGACTGAAAACCGCAGTGAAAACCACCGCAGGTTTTGCACTGCGGTTTTCACAAATCAGGACCTGAAAAATCCGCAGCGAAAAAAGGATCGTGTGAACAAGGCCTAAAACTATTGTGTCTTGTCATTGTTTTAGCTTTAGGATTTTCTCTCAAGCAAGTGAACAATCCAGGTAATAATCCTTACATACTGTACACATGAATAAATCAATTTGTTTTGTAGCAGTTTGTTTAAAACCCCTTAATGACCGCCAAAACGTCTTTTAACTGACCTGAGATATAAGAGAATAGCCTCCCCATACAGGTGACAATCCAGCAGCTGTCAGCTGTACACTATAGCTGACAACTTGCTGTATCAGCCACGATCAGTGTTTGCACCATCCAAATCTGTTTAACCACTTAGATGCTGCTGTCAATAGTGACTACATCATTATAAATGGTTAACAGAGTGTGGGGGCTTCCTCTTTATCTAAACTGGTGCCCTCAGATCATGATTTTGTGTTCCTGATGTTTGCCATGGCAATTCACGACCAAATAGCGGCCTTACAGTCTGACAGCTCTAGTAATCTGTTCAGAAGTTAGAGGCATTTAGGTGGTAAAAATACACATTTTCATTTGTCATACCACTTTGCATTGATTCCTGTAAAGCACCTGAAGGGTTAATAAACTACCTGACAGCAGTTTTCAATAGGTCTAGGGGTGCTGTTTTTAAAATGGTATCATGTTTGGGGGTTTCCCAATTTATGGGACCCCTAAAGTCACTTCAAACATGGATAAGTCCCTAAAAAAATAAATTTTGTAAATTTCCTTGAAAAAAATGAAAAATTGCTGCTACATTTTTAAACCTCCTAAAATTCAAATTTAGAAATTTGCTAATTTTTAAACATTTTTCTCATATTTTTTATATTTTTTATAAATGAACACAAAACATATTGACCTAAATTTACCATTATCATAAATTATAATGTGTCACAAAAAAAAATCTCAAAATCACTGGGATTTGTTGAAGCATTGCAGAGTTATTACCACATAAAGTGACACTGGTCAGATTTCAAAAATTTGGCTCCGTCACTAAGGGGTTAAAAGATTTTTTCAGTCTTGAACAATATGTGACAGAGGAAGCCAGCCAGGCAAAACTCATTTTTGGGTCATTGACTGTTTAGCATGATGGCAAAGTCAACACACTATGGTTTAACATCTTCCCTCTGCAGCCAATTTTCCTTTTTACGCTTTTTATCCACTCCCCTTGTTCCTAGAGCCTTAACTTATTTCTTTTTCCCTCTACATAGCTGCTTGTTTTTTACAGCACAAATTGTAGAGCTCAATAAGAAAGTAGATGAGGGCGCTACCAAATAAATCAGGATCAACGTAACCCATATTTAAAAAGCGAGGTATGCCAAAAAAAGGGGGAAAGAAGTAAGCATTTTCATAAAGATCACCGTATAAATTAAGTTATTAAATAATCCATGACGTATAAGCCCCCAAAATCCGCAAGTTATAAGCAGTTATAATGCCATCAGGCAATACCATCCCGTTGTGTCTGTAATAAGGCAACCGCCTGACCTCATCTGCCTGAAGAATAATAATTCATGGAGCACCTAGCAAGATATATTACTGTACTCGTGCGGGAATGCAGGTAGATTGGAACGATGCCATTCATTTTACTATTCAATGTAATTAAAAACAAGGGGAAATTGGGAAAACAATTCAGCCATCGTTTTTTATGTCTTGTTTTTTAAGGCATACATTCTGTGGTAAAAGTTACAGTGATTCATGATTCTCTGAGTCAGTATGATTACAGCTATACCATACTTGTGCAGATTTTCTTTATATTGAAAAGGATACAAAATCTCTGATTTAAAAAAAAAAAAAAAAAAAAAAAAAAAAAAAAGGAGATTTTGTATTGGCGCTTTCTGAGACCCATAACATTTATGGTTTTATATCGATTAAGCTGGGTGAGAGCTTGCTTATTTGCATGAAATAACAGTTTCATTTATGTCATTTCTGCCTATATATAACATTTTGATGTTTTAATTACATTTTTTATGGTTGATTTGTTATAAAAAACACACACTTTTGGTGCTTTGATTTTTCTCGTTACAGCATTGTCAATTAATTTGATATTTTAATCAAACTTTTATTAATGCGGCAATATCAAAATATGTTTTTATATATTTCTTTGTTTTCAATGGCGGAAAAGGAGGATTATTTAAACAAAACATTTTTTAACCCCCTTTCCGACATCGGGCATAATAATATGCCGATGTGAAACACCCTCCCTTTGATGTGGGCTATGGTGCTCAGCCCATATCTTTTCTGGCACATGTCAGCTGTTTTGAACAGCTTATATGTGCCGCTAACAGCCGCGGGAATGTCAGCTGTTTTGAAGAGCTTATATGTGCCGCTAACAGCGATTCTCCCGCGAATGTTAACCCATTAAATGCTGCTGTCAAACTCTGACAGCGGCATTTAACACACGCTTCCAGCTAGCGTGCCGGAAATCCACCCATCAGTGACCCCCCTTTACTTGATCACGACTTGACTTGACGTCACCGATGGGTTGGCATGACAACTAGAGTGTCATGTCGGACGCTGTTCAGACCAGGTCGTTCGACAGACAGCGGTAATTCCGCTTTTGACCACTATGTGCTCATTGGCGTCGGCTAGATTTTATCTAGCTGTTCCGGGGTTAATTTACCTGATGCTCGGATTGGAAGCTGGGCCATGCCCATTGCCTTTAAATAGTTCTCCTGGACATTGGGCGTCGCCGATTATAGCTTCTGTCTTGTGCGTTGTTATCTCGGTCTGGAGAGGTGAGCTGGTAGTTGGAGATTTGTTGCTAGTGGTGTATTTTCCTTTGTCTTATTTACTCCTTCCTATATTTGTATTTATTTTGCCCTGCACATTTATAGTGTAATCCTGAGTGACTGCGGCGTGGTGTATATTTTCCGTTATCCTTGTCTGTGCTAACTGTGGGTATTGGTGTATTACCTCTTCACTGGGTGGTGGGCGGAGGTTTCAGCCTAGGGTTGAAACAGGAGACAGGGTGAGGTTCGAGGCCTGGACATGCACACCATCAGTGTAAACTCCAGGTAGAGGGTCAGACAGGATTTCCCTAGTCTAAGGGAAATTGCAGGGGCCCGGGTTATTAGCTCTTGCTCACCTAGTCTCCCCGTGACATTATAATCGGCCCAACAACAAAAAAAAAAAAGAAAAGAGGGGTTTCCTTTTTTTTTTTTTGTTTTGTCATGGATCCCATGACTTCCATAACCCGCCAGTTGGAGGCGCTGTCCCTACAGGTCACTGAGTTGAGGGGGGCAGTACAGCAACAGGGACTAGCAGTATCTAATGTGCAAGCTGGAGCGACAGATAGAGTTGCTGAGCCTAAATTTCCTTTGTCTGAAAAATTTGCTTTGGAACGCAGTAAATGTGTTTCTTTTCGTGAAGCTTGCAAACTATATTTCCGTATGCGCCCGGTAATGAGGCTCAGCGTGTGGGCCTGGTGTTGTCATTGTTAAGCGGGGATCCCCAAGCATGGGCGTTTTCTTTGCCATCTGATTCTGCTGCATTTGACTCTGTGGAGTTTTGTTTTCTCTCTTGGAAAAATTTACGATGAACCTGACAGAATGGCTCTAGCAGAATCTAAGATACGCACTATTCGCCAGGGGGAGCGAGTTGCAGAGGATTACTGTTCTGAATTTCGTCGCTGGGCAATTGATACACAATGGAATGATCCAGCATTGCGGAGTCAGTTTATTCATGGGATTTCTGGAAGGGTTAAAAAAGCCCTTCTGATGTACGAGACTCCTGCTTCTCTAGATTCCGCTATGAGTCTGGTTGTCCGCATTGATCGCCGTTTGCGTCAGGGGGAGTGTAGCGCCCCCATTGCCGCAGGGCCAAGGCCTCTTTACTGAAGGCTTCTGGGTCCTCAGTCCGGAATACGGTTAGCCGGGCTGCGCAAGTCCGGCCGGTCCGATGGCACCTCCAGAGTTCCCTTCGCAGGTGGAAATCTGTGCCTTCCTTCTAGCGCTTATGTGTTGTGGTCCTCCCCTGCTGTGCTTACGGGATAGTCCCCACAACTGTTGTGTCTGTTTCTCGTGTTCCCTCACAACTCGATTCTGATGTTCTTCTTCTTCTTCTCGTCCCCCAGATCTTATGGTAGGACGCACCCGTATGACGGGAAGGCTCAGAGCTCTTCCGGGACCCTAGAGTCGCCCCTCTCCACAAGTTGCCCCCTATGTCTGCGTAGGTGATGTAGGTGAGACTGCCAGCCTATAGCTCTCTGCCCTGCCGTTGGTTTGAAGTAATGCTTAGAGCCCTGTACTTCCTCGGCGTTCCGGCCACCGGTTATTTACGCCTCAGTAGGATGTTGCCTCGGTCTAACAGCACGACTCCTACTGGTATTCTCCCTGTTGCGTTGATCTCGTTTATCACTCAGCACAATAAATCTCGCTTCTTGTCCTTTCTTAGGGCACCGCCGCTATGAAGTGCAGGCGCGGTCCCGTAGCTTTCTCTCTGTTTGCCAGGCCTCTGTCAGGATCCCACCCCTGACAGGGACCCTACCGAATCTTCCCCTACAACACCCTCTGCCACAAGGTGTTGCCTGGTTCCAACCCAGTCAGTGTTCTCTCTAACTTCCTGCCTAACCCCCAGTTTTACCAGACTGTGAGGAGTGGCCTAATGAATAGTACCCTTAGCTCCCCCTGGAGGCCAGACTGTGAAATGTATTGGTGTCTGTGATACCTGGTCAGATGAACTCCTTCAGTGCCATCAGACGTACCATAGCCCCCCTTAGCGGCGGAGCCACAGTATTGCAACGACCAGGACTCTGGGGCGCTGCACTCCCCCCCGGTTAAATCCAGTACTCCTGGACTGGGAAGAAAACAACAATACATGTCAGCAAAAAGACATACAATTTTGAAAATGCAAGTACAAGTCAACTTTTTAACAGAGCTTCTCTTTATGGGAGGTGAGGACACTTGAACGTTACAAACATGGTTAAGTACTTTCAATAACAGACTATAAATAACTTCTCTTACCCAACCGGGTATTCTACTAAGTGCAAAATCTTTGAACAATAATTTAACTTTGCCTTTAAGGACGTACTCGCTAAATCCACTAAAGACCTTCTTATATCACATATAAGGCTAATTAACTTTTATGCATTCTCCTACTTTACGTCTGCAGGACCGCCTGTCCTAACTGCTCCAGACCTACTGCCTCTCCTTTCTGTTACAGGACCGCTCCTTTCCGCCCGTGTTATGACCCCAATGGCAGAGGGTCTCAGGAATAAATACCAAGTCTGCAAACACAAAAAACCAGCTCATAGGGCAGTGGTAACTGGGCTGACCATATATCTAATCCTAGCACCACAAATAGAAGTAGCCGGGGAACGTGCCTACGTTGGTTCTAGATGTCTCGCGCCAGCCGGAGAACTAACTAACCCTAGAAGGGAAAAGAAAGACCTTTCTTGCCTCCAGAGAAAAGACCCCAAAAGTTGGATACAAGCCCCCAACAAATAATAACGGTGAGGTAAGAGGAAAAGTCAAACATAAGAATGAGCTAGGTATTTAGCAAAGAGAGGCCCACTAGCTAATAGCAGAATATAGTAAGATGACTTATATGGTCAGCAAAAACCCTATTAAAATATCCACGCTGGATATTCAAGAACCCCCGAACCGTCTAACGGCCGGGGGGAGAACACCAGCCCCCTAGAGCTTCCAGCAAGGTCAGAAATCACATTTAGTACAAGCTGGACAAAAATAGTAGCAAAGCAAGTAACTCAAAAAACAAAGAAGCAAGACTTAGCTTAATTTTGCAAGAGCCAGGACCAGCAGACAGGAGCAACAGAAGGATCTGATTACAACGATGCCAGGCACTGGACTAAGGATCCAGGAAGTTAATATAACGACACCCCTGGACTAACGACCCAGGTGAGTGCCAAACAGAAAAAAGACAATCCCAGAGTCATACCACTAGTGACCACAAGAGGGAGCCAAAAAGTCTAATTCACAACAGTACCCCCCCTTAAGGAGGGGTCACCGAACCCTCACCAAGACCACCAGGGCAATCAGGATGAGCAGCGTGAAAGGCACGAACTAAATCGGCCGCATGCACATCAGAGGCAACCACCCAGGAATTATCCTCCTGACCATAGCCCTTCCACTTGACCTGATACTGAAGCCTCCGCCTGGAGAGAAGAGAATCCAAGATCTTCTCCACCACGTACTCCAACTCGCCCTCAACCAACACCGGAGCAGGAGGCTCAACAGAAGGAACCACAGGTACAACGTACCGCCGCAACAAAGACCTATGGAACACGTTGTGAATGGCAAACGACACAGGAAGATCCAAGCGAAAGGACACAGGATTAAGGATTTCCAATATCTTGTAAGGACCGATGAAGCGAGGCTTAAATTTAGGAGAGGAGACCTTCATAGGAACAAATCGAGAAGACAGCCATACCAAATCCCCAACACGAAGTCGGGGACCCACACCGCGGCGGCAGTTGGCAAAACGCTGAGCCTTCTCTTGTGACAACTTTAAGTTGTCCACCACATGATTCCAGATCTGCTGCAACTTATCCACCACAGAATCTATCCCAGGACAGTCAGAAGGCTCCACATGTCCCGAGGAAAAACGAGGATGGAAACCAGAGTTGCAGAAAAATGGCGAAACCAATGTAGCGGAACTAGCCCGATTATTAAGGGCAAACTCAGCCAACGGCAAGAAGGTCACCCAATCATCCTGATCCGCAGAAACAAAACACCTCAAATAAGCCTCCAGAGTCTGATTAGTTCGCTCCGTTTGTCCATTAGTCTGAGGATGAAAGGCAGACGAAAACGACAACTCAATGCCCATCCTAGCACAAAAGGATCGCCAGAACCTGGAAACAAACTGGGATCCTCTGTCAGACACAATATTCTCAGGAATGCCGTGTAAACAAACCACATTCTGAAAGAACACAGGAACCAGATCGGAAGAGGAAGGCAGCTTAGGCAAAGGTACCAAATGGACCATCTTAGAAAAGCGATCACATACCACCCAGATGACAGACATGCCCTGAGACACCGGGAGATCTGAAATGAAATCCATGGAAATGTGTGTCCAAGGCCTCTTCGGGACAGGCAAGGGCAAGAGCAACCTGCTGGCACGCGAACAGCAATGCTTAGCTCGAGCACAAGTCCCACAGGACTGCACAAACGACCGCACATCCCGTGACAAGGAAGGCCACCAAAAGGACCTAGCCACCAGATCTCTGGTGCCAAAAATTCCCGGATGCCCTGCCAACACCGAGGAATGAACCTCGGAAATGACTCTGCTGGTCCACTTATCAGGAACAAACAGTCTGTCAGGTGGACAAGAGTCAGGTCTACCAGCCTGAAATCTCTGCAACACACGTCGCAAATCCGGAGAAATGGCTGACAAGATAACTCCCTCTTTAAGAATACCAACTGTTTCTGCGACTCCCGGAGAGTCAGGCACAAAGCTCCTTGAAAGAGCATCAGCCTTCACATTCTTTGAACCTGGTAAATATGAGACCACAAAGTCAAAACGGGAGAAAAACAATGACCAGCGGGCCTGTCTAGGATTCAGGCGTTTAGCAGACTCGAGATACATCAAATTTTTGTGATCAGTCAAGACCACCACACGATGCTTAGCACCCTCGAGCCAATGACGCCACTCCTCAAATGCCCACTTCATGGCCAACAACTCCCGATTGCCAACATCATAATTCCGCTCAGCAGGCGAAAACTTCCTAGAGAAAAAGGCACAAGGTCTCATCACAGAGCAACCAGGGCCTCTCTGCGACAAAACGGCCCCTGCCCCAATCTCAGAAGCATCCACTTCAACCTGAAAGGGAAGTGAGACATCAGGCTGGCACAAAACAGGCGCCGAAGTAAACCGGCGCTTCAACTCCTGGAAAGCCTCCACGGCTGCAGGAGCCCAGTTAGCAACATCAGAACCTTTCTTGGTCATATCCGTCAAAGGTTTAGCAATGCTAGAAAAATTAGCAATAAAACGACGGTAGAAGTTAGCAAAACCCAAGAACTTCTGAAGACTCTTAACTGACGTGGGTTGAGTCCAATCATGAATAGCACGGACCTTGACTGGGTCCATCTCCACCGCAGAAGGGGAAAAAATAAACCCCAAAAAGGGAACCTTCTGTACTCCAAAGAGACACTTTGAGCCCTTAACAAATAAAGCATTCTCACGCAAAACCTGAAACACCATCCTGACCTGCTCTACATGCAAGTCCCAGTCATCAGAAAAAAACAGAATATCATCCAGATAAACGATCATAAATTTATCCAGATACTTCCGGAAAATATCATGCATAAAGGACTGAAACACTGAAGGAGCATTAGAGAGCCCAAAAGGCATCACCAAGTACTCAAAATGACCTTCGGGCGTATTAAACGCGGTTTTCCATTCATCTCCTCGCTTAATGCACACAAGGTTGTACGCACCACGAAGATCTATCTTGGTGAACCACTTGGCACCTTTAATTCGGGCAAACAAGTCTGAGAACAGAGGCAAAGGATACTGAAATTTAACAGTGATTTTATTCAAAAGCCGATAGTCAATACAAGGTCTCAAAGATCCGTCCTTCTTGGCCACAAAAAAGAATCCCGCACCAAGAGGGGAAGAGGAAGGACGGATATGCCCCTTCTCCAGAGATTCCTTGATATACGAACGCATTGCGGTATGCTCAGGTACAGACAGATTAAATAGTCTTCCCTTAGGAAATTTGCTACCTGGAATCAAATCTATGGCACAGTCATAGTCCCTATGAGGAGGCAGAACACTGGACCTGGACTCGCTGAACACATCCTGATAATCAGACAAATACTCAGGAACTTCCGAAGGAGTAGAGGAAGCAATAGACACCGGCGGGGAATCACCATGAATACCCTGACAGCCCCAACTTGACACAGACATTGCCTTCCAATCCAAGACTGGATTATGAGTCTGTAACCATGGCAACCCCAAAACGACCAAATCATGCATTTTATGCAGAACAAGAAAACGAATCACCTCCCGATGTTCAGGAGTCATGCACATGGTTACCTGTGTCCAAAACTGCGGTTTATTTTCCGCCAATGGCGTAGCATCAATACCCCTCAGAGGGATAGGATTAACCAACGGCTCAAGAACAAAACCACAGCGCTTGGCAAATGACAGATCCATAAGACTCAGGGCAGCACCTGAATCCACAAACGCCATAACAGGGTAGGAGGACAATGAGCAAATTAAAGTCACAGACAAAATAAATTTAGGTTGCAAATTACCAATGGCGACAGGACTAACAACCCTTGTTAGGCGTTTAGAGCATGCTGATATAACATGTGTAGAATCACCACAGTAAAAACACAACCCATTCTGATGTCTATGATTTTTCCGCTCATTTCTGGTCTGAATTCTATCACATTGCATCAAATCAGGTGTTTGTTTAGACAACACCACCAGAGGATTAGCGGTTTTGCGCTCCCGCAAACACCGGTCAAGTTGAATAGCCAGCGCCATGGAATCATTCAGACTTGTAGGAATGGAGAAACCCACCATCACATTCTTAATGGCTTCAGAAAGGCCATTTCTGAAGTTTGCGGCCAGAGCACACTCATTCCACTGAGTAAGCACGGACCATTTCCGAAATTTTTGGCAATACACTTCAGCTTCATCCTGGCCCTGAAAAATAGCCAGCAAGGCTTTTTCTGCCTGAACCTCAAGATTGGGTTCCTCGTAAAGCAATCCGAGCGCCAGAAAAAACGCATCAATATTTGCCAATGCCGGATCTCCTGGCGCTAGCGAGAAGGCCCAATCCTGAGGGTCGCCCCGTAAAAAAGAGATAACAATTTTAACTTGCTGAACTGAGTCTCCAGATGAACGGGGTCTCAGGGATAGAAACAATTTACAATTATCCCTGAAATTCCTAAACTTAAATCGGTCTCCAGAAAACAGTTCAGGAATAGGTATTTTAGGTTCAGACATAGGACTACTGGTAACAAAATCTTGTATGCTTTGCACACGAGCAGCAAGCTGGTCCACACTTGTAATCAAGGTCTGGACATTCATGTCTGCAGCAAGCTCAAGCCACTCAGAGGTAAAGGGGAGGAAGAGAGGGAAAAAAAAAATTCAGAATTTCCTTTCTTATATCCCACTTCTGCAATGCATTAAACATTCAATGTAGGCCTGGCATACTGTTATGACCCCAATGGCAGAGGGTCTCAGGAATAAATACCAAGTCTGCAAACACAAAAAACCAGCTCATAGGGCAGTGGTAACTGGGCTGACCATATATCTAATCCTAGCACCACAAATAGAAGTAGCCGGGGAACGTGCCTACGTTGGTTCTAGACGTCTCGCGCCAGCCGGAGAACTAACTAACCCTAGAAGGGAAAAGAAAGACCTTTCTTGCCTCCAGAGAAAAGACCCCAAAAGTTGGATACAAGCCCCCAACAAATAATAACGGTGAGGTAAGAGGAAAAGTCAAACATAAGAATGAGCTAGGTATTTAGCAAAGAGAGGCCCACTAGCTAATAGCAGAATATAGTAAGATGACTTATAAGGTCAGCAAAAACCCTATTAAAATATCCATGCTGGATATTCAAGAACCCCCGAACCGTCTAACGGCCGGGGGGAGAACACCAGCCCCCTAGAGCTTCCAGCAAGGTCAGAAATCACATTTAGTACAAGCTGGACAAAAATAGTAGCAAAGCAAGTAACTCAAAAAACAAAGAAGCAAGACTTAGCTTAATTTTGCAAGAGCCAGGACCAGCAGACAGGAGCAACAGAAGGATCTGATTACAACGATGCCAGGCACTGGACTAAGGATCCAGGAAGTTAATATAGCGACACCCCTGGACTAACGACCCAGGTGAGTGCCAAACAGAAAAAAGACAATCCCAGAGTCATACCACTAGTGACCACAAGAGGGAGCCAAAAAGTCTAATTCACAACAGCCCGAGCCTACTGCCCTTCCACTACTATACACAGTATAGAACATATTTTTCTTTCAGTTCAAGATCACTGAGCCATCCCTATATGGCTCCTAAGAGGACTCACCACTAACCCCTACGGGTTCACTTCCTGTCCTCATTCTTCTATTAACATTATTGAACATTTCTTACAATCAACTAGTTAGTTACATTTAACTTTCACATATCAACATCATCAATACTTTCTTTTCAAGACATTATTGACATTCAACCATCCCAAGGCAACACCGTTCATAAGTGCAGGATGTGAACATCCCCTTTAAGAGGGGACCAAGTCTCTATGAAGTAGTGCAACTTCTCAAGCCGCAAGTCCGTATGCAGCAAGGACTCCAGTGCAAGTTCCAAGAACTGTATCTTCGCAAAGAGTCCGTCTTTTATGTAAAACCAGTAGAGAGCACCTTTAAGAAGGTGCAAACTATATACAAGGAGTTTGTATCATGCATTGTTCATGATTCAGCAATTCTTTGATAACTTGTGCAAAACGTAGAAAACAAACAAAAACAATAGGGATCCCGGGTCAACAAAGGGATCCCTTTAAGAGTTAACCTTGGACGGGTTTTAGCAGCAAAAAGCAGGGAAACAAACAGTTAACTATTTACATGTTCAGGTTTCCGAGGTTTAGTTGGACGGCTTCCAGGGCTGCACCTGGCACTTAACCCTTCTTGGCCTGGGAAAAGTGAGGTCCAGGGTTACACCCAGTGCTGGACAAACGCCATTAATCCGTCTTTCATGTACGGTTAAATCATATGCAGCGATGGAGGTCTGCGCAGCTTGAGTATGGGCATTTACTGCAGCAGAGGTAGCGGCTGCTGCAAGATCAGTCACTGGAACGGAGTCAGCAGCTGTGGCACTAGCAGTCACTGGAGTGGTGTCGGTCATCAGGGCAGGGTCGTCCTTCATACCTGCTTCAGATGCGGTCCCTCCGGTGCCGGTCTGCTCCGTCTCCACTGGTGTCTGGAACGCTGGTTGCAGGGCCTTGCGCTGCGGCGTCGTCATCTCCGTTTGCAGCATTTCGCTTTCCGGCAGAGCCTTGCTTTCTGGCTTCGGAGCGCTGGAACTTCTTTCTTGCTCCAGACCAGACGAGGCTGCCGACAGACGTCTGGTGAGGCTCCTGATGAAGGTCTTCTTCCACCCGGCCTCAGTGCTCAGCTGCGTCTGCAGGAGTTGGTGGATCTGCTCGTCCGCTCCGGTCTGCAGGAGGTCAGCGTCAACTGTGGAGGACTGGCTGCGGTGCCTCTCTGGGTAGCTGGGGGAGTCCTCGGCTCTGACCCCACGCTCCGGCTCCGGGCGGCTGGCCATGGCGTCCTCCATGTCACTGACTTCTTCTTCCTGATCCTTTTACCGCTCTCTCCTTCGTGGGCGGCTTCGTTTTCGTTGTCTCCGCCCTCCATTGAGGATTAGGAGGCGGATCTCGGCTGCTGACGGACACGTCCTCACGGTGCAGAAATATTTAGACTGGGCGGCCATTGTCTTTCGCGCTCTCCAGCTCGTCTACGCCCACTCCATGCCCCTCTTCTTCTCCTGCGCTCTCTTCAGCGCTGTAATGGCGGCGGATTTTGGCGGCAAGTGGCACAGCACAGTCTTTGCAATAAGTCACAGTCCAAGTATAATAAATCACAGTTCCAAGGCACACATGACCCGATTCTTCAGGCTTAAGTAGATACTGTTCGTGACGCCAAGTTGTAGCGCCCCCACTGCCGCAGGGCCGAGGGGTACCCAGTACCGGGCCTCTGGGTCTCTGCTCTGGGGTTGTCACGGTGGCTAGACCCGGTCCGTGACCCTGCTGAGGGGCGTACAGTGATAGATGTGGATGGTGGTGGTGGTGCGGTGCAGTAAATAACGAGGACACCAGGTTGCAGTCTCTTTACCTCTTTACTGAAGGCTTCTGGGTCCTCAGTCCGGAATACGGTTAGCCGGGCTGCGCAAGTCCGGCCGGTCCGATGGCACCTCCAGAGTTCCCTTCGCAGGTGGAAATCTGTGCCTTCCTTCTAGCGCTTATGTGTTGTGGTCCTCCCCTGCTGTGCTTACGGGATAGTCCCCACAACTGTTGTGTCTGTTTCTCGTGTTCCCTCACAACTCGATTCTGATGTTCTTCTTCTTCTTCTCGTCCCCCAGATCTTATGGTAGGACGCACCCGTATGACGGGAAGGCTCGGAGCTCTACCGGGACCCTAGAGTCGCCCCTCTCCACAAGTTGCCCCCTATGTCTGCGTAGGTGATGTAGGTGAGACAGCCAGCCTATAGCTCTCTGCCCTGCCGTTGGTTTGAAGTAATGCTTAGAGCCCTGTACTTCCTCGGCGTTCCGGCCACCGGTTATTTACGCCTCAGTAGGATGTTGCCTCGGTCTAACAGCACGACTCCTACTGGTATTCTCCCTGTTGCGTTGATCTCATTTCTCACTCAGCACAATAAATCTCGCTTCTTGTCCTTTCTTAGGGCACCGCCGCTATGAAGTGCAGGTGCGGTCCCGTAGCTTTCTCTCTGTTTGCCAGGCCTCTGTCAGGATCCCACCCCTGACAGGGACCCTACCGAATCTTCCCCTACAACACCCTCTGCCACAAGGCAGCGTTCTCTCTAACTTCCTGCCTAACCCCCAGTTTTACCAGACTGTGAGGAGTGGCCTAATGAATAGTACCCTTAGCTCCCCCTGGAGGCCAGACTGTGAAATGTATTGGTGTCTGTGATACCTGGTCAGATGAACTCCTTCAGTGCCATCAGACGTACCATAGCCCCCCTTAGCGGCGGAGCCACAGTACTGCAACGACCAGGACTCTGGGGCGCTGCAGGAGCATGAGACACCGCCTATGGGAGAGGGTTTAGGTTCACGTGAGGTTGCTGCAGGTGAGCCCACAGAGCCTATGCAAATCGCAGGGGTGTCACATGTGAAGCGTCGAGCCCCTGAGCTCAGGAAGCAGGGAGCCTGTTTTTACTGCGGTAAAACTGGTCATTTTATTAACATCTGTCCTCTGCTGTCTAAGAAAAACGCAACGGCGGAAAACTTCTAAGCTCAGAGGGTGTGGGGGAGACCAATCTGAGCTTATGTATATCCTCCATGGTGGTTTCTCAATGCATGCTCCCTGCTAAGGTTTTTATCGCTGGCAGTGAGCTACCAATTACTGTTTTTGTGTATAGTGGTTCTGCCACAAATCTCTTTGATGAGGAGTTTGCGCGCACAGCAGGTTTTAGGATTGAAAAGCTGCCTCATCCTATCCGCGTGGTCACCATCAATGCTGCTCCTCTCTCTCAGGGGGAGATTACTGAATTTGTGGCCGAGGTGAAACTCCACATTGGGGTTCTACATTCCGAGCGGGTTACATGTAAGGTGCTCAGGAATCTTCCTGCTCAGGTGGTTTTGGGTTTTCTTTGGTTGTCTATGCACAACCCGGTAATTGACTGGAAAACTCAGGACATAATTCAGTGGAGCGAGTTCTGCCAGGAGAATTGCCTGGCCACATGTGTGGCTGCTGTGACTTCAAGCGTTCCGGAGTCACTTCTGGATTTTGTGGATGTGTTCTCTGAGAAGGGTTGTTCAGAGTTGCCGCCACATCGTCCCTATGACTGTTCTATCAGGTTTAAACCAGGGGCCAAATTGCCTAAAACAAGGATGTTTAACATCTCCGGTCCGGAGAGACAAGGGTTAAAAGATTACATTGCTGAAAGTTTGAGCAAAGGTCACATCAGGCCGTCATCCTCGCCTGTGGCAGCAGGGTTCTTCTTCGTGGAGAAGAAAGATGGCGGATTACGCCCGTGTTTGGATTTCAGGGAGTTGAACCAGATTACGGTTCGTGATCCATACCCTATGCCACTGATACCAGATTTGTTTAACCAGGTGGCAGGTGCTAAGTGGTTTACCAAGCTTGACCTCAGGGGGGCGTACAACCTCATAAGAGTCCGTCAAGGTGATGAGTGGAAGACGGCTTTTAATACCCCTGAGGGTCATTTTGAAAATTTGGTGATGCCATTTGGGTTGACTAACGCACCTGCAGTGTTCCAACATTTCTTAAATGATGTGTTCTCGCATGTTTTGGGGAAATTCGTTATCGTGTACCTAGATGACATTCTCATATATTCTTGTGACCGTGATGCTCATTTAGATCATGTCAGGCAGGTGTTACAGCTTCTCAGAGAGAATAAGCTGTATGCTAAACTTGAGAAATGTGTATTTTCTGTTCAAGAGTTGCCTTTCTTGGGTTATATTGTGTCTGCTTCTGGTTTTAAAATGGACGCCGCTAAGGTGCAAGCGGTGCTGCATTGGGAACGTCCTGATAACCTGAAAGCACTTCAGCAGTTCCTTGGGTTTTCTAACTACTATAGGAAATTTATCAAGGATTTTTCCATCATTGCTAAACCGCTAACTGACATGACTAAAAAGGGTACCAATTTCTCCGTTTGGCCTGAGGCTGCTGTGCGCGCATTTGAATTTCTTAAGAACAGTTTTGTTTCAGCCCCCATTCTTGTGCAGCCAGACGTATCAAAACCTTTTGTTGTGGAAGTCGATGTGTCTGAAGTTGGTGTGGGGGCGGTACTATCTCAAGGCTCATCTTTGAGTGGTTTGCGTCCCTGCGCCTATTTCTCCAAGAAACTGTCGTCCGCCGAACGTAACTACGATATTGGCAACAGGGAGTTGTTGGCAATTAAGTTGGCCTTTGAGGAATGGCGACACTTCTTGGAGGGGTCGGTACATCAGGTTACTGTTATTACCGATCATAAGAATCTGCTGTATTTGGAGGCTCGCTGGGCATTGTTTTTCACGCGGTTAAATTTTGTTGTCACTTACAGACTGGGGTCTAAAAACACTAAGTCGGATGCTCTGTCCAGGTGTTTTCCGGGGGGAGAACCTCGGGAGGATCCAGTACCCATCCTCCAAAAGGGTGTTGTGGTTTCGGCTCTCACTACCGAGGTTGAGGCTGAGATTGCCGAGGCTCAGGAGGAGGTACCATCTGAGCTTCCCATCAACAAATCTTTTGTACCGCTTCATCTCCGCTTAAAGGTTTTGGCGGAGCATCATGATGCTGTCCTGGCTGGCCACCCAGGGGTTAGAGGTACCTTGGAGTTGGTGTAACGTCGGTTTTGGTGGCCCAAGATCTGACAGGACGTGGTCTCATACGTGTCAGCTTGTACCACGTGCACTAGGGCTAAGACGCCCCGCTCCCGTCCTGTTGGCACACTACTTCCTCTTGAGGTACCTAGTAAGCCATGGACGGAAATCTCCATGGATTTCATCACTGATTTGCCCTCATCAGCTGGGAACACGGTCATCTTGGTGATTGTTGATCGGTTTTCAAAAATGTCGCACTTTGTGTCTTTGCCTTCGTTGCCTAACGCTAAGACTCTGGCTCAGGTATTTGTGCAGGAGGTGGTCAGACTTCATGGGGTTCCGTCTGACATCGTGTCTGATAGGGGGTCTCAGTTTGTGGCAAAATTTTGGAAAGCATTTTGCTCACGGCTGGGGATCAAGTTGTCTCATTCTTCGGCGTTTCATCCTCAGTCAAATGGTCAGACTGAGCATATGAACCAAAATTTGGAACAGTACCTATGCTGCTTTGTCTCTGATAACCAGGAGGAGTGGTCTACCTTTCTTCCTTTGGCTGAGTTTGCCATCAATAATCACCGCCAGGAGTCGTCTGGGGAGTCTCCGTTTTTTTGTGTTTACGGGCTACATCCTCAATTTTGTACTTTGAGTCAGAGGGGCTCCTCCGGCGTTCCGGAGGAGGACCAGTTAGGAGCACAATTGTCATCAGTCTGGAGGAGAGGTAAACAGCGCCTGTTGAGTGTGGTTGCTAGGTACAAACGTGTGGCTGACAGTAGGCGTGTGCCAGGTCCGGACCTGAGTGAGGATGATTGGGTGTGGTTATCCACAAAAAACATAAAACTCAAAATACCATCCCTTAAATTGGGTCCACGGTTTATTGGTCCATTTAGGGTCACCGCCGTCATTAACCCAGTAGCGTACCGATTGGAGCTCCCTACGGTGTATAAGATACACAACGTGTTCCACAGGTCTCTTCTAAAGAAGGTGGTGGGTTCTGTGGACGCGGTGCCTATGCCACCTCCAGTCTTGGTGGATGGTAATTTGGAATTTGAGTCTCCAAGGTGGTTGACTCTCGTGTAGTGCGCCGCACTTTACAGTACTTGGTACACTGGCGTGGTTATGGGCCTGAGGAGAGGTCCTGGGTACCAGCCTCGGACATTCATGCGGATCGGCTGGTCACGTTTTTTCATCGTCGCCATCCAGACAAGCCGGGTCCTATAAGCCGTGAGGGCCCTGGGGTCCCTCGTAGAAGGCGGGGTACTGTCATGTCGGACACTGTTCAGACCAGGTCGTTCGACAGACAGTGGTAATTCCGCTTTTGACCACTATGTGCTCATTGGCGTCGGCTAGATTTTATCTAGCTGTTCCGGGGTTAATTTACCTGATGCTCGGATTGGAAGCTGGGCCATGCCCATTGCCTTTAAATAGTTCTCCTGGACATTGGGCGTCGCCGATTATAGCTTCTGTCTTGTGCGTTGTTATCTCGGTCTGGAGTGGTGAGCTGGTAGTTGGAGATTCGTTGCTGGTGGTGTATTTTCCTTTGTCTTATTTACTCCTTCCAATATTTGTATTTATTTTGCCCTGCACATTTATAGTGTAATCCTGAGTGACTGCGGCGTGGTGTATATTTTCCGTTATCCTTGTCTGTGCTAACTGTGCGTATTGGTGTATTACCTCTTCACTGGGTGGTGGGCAGAGGTTTCAGCCTAGGGTTGAAACAGGAGACAGGGTGAGGTTCGAGGCCTGGACATGCACACCATCAGTGTAAACTCCAGGTAGAGGGTCAGACAGGATTTCCCTAGTCTGAGGGAAATTGCAGGGGCCCGGGTTATTAGCTCTTGCCCACCTAGTCTCCCCGTGACATAGAGGTCTCCTTCAGACCTCTATGGTTGTCACTGCCGGATTGTTATAAGCCCCTCCCTGTGATCGGCGATCGACCAATCACCGGGCGGCGCTCATAGCAATCTGGCAGTGACAACCATAGAGGCCTGCAGGAGATCGGTGATCGGCCTTCAGTGGGCCCCAACTGCCATAGAAACCCACCAGCGATCCCCAATCATGTCATCGTGCCCTAACAGGAGTCGGCAAGCATAAGCGGCATCGCGCGTTCCATTTAAAGGCCGCAATGAGAGATTGACAGGTGTGTTTAACCTCTTTTGACATCAGCTGTTGGTGGGGCATTTTTGATGGCAACATATTTTTATGAAAAGGGTATCATAGAGGGTGGCAAAATTAAGAAGCTTTTATAGGAGCACAATTATGGTGTACGTGCCGTAATGCATGTCCCTCTCCGTGTCTTTAGAAGTTGGGACATATGTCTTTCTATAACTCCATCTGTTTTGCCAAAAAAATTATTTTTTTTGGGGGGTGGAGAAGGGGTGCCATGATTTCTATATACGCCCCTGCCTGCTGCAATGAAGATATAATGCATGTGCCCTAATCTAATTAATAGGACACATGAAGGTTACCAAGTGAGTGATAGTTATCTGCCTAAGTAAATATCTCATTAATGGCTCCCAATTGTCAAGGATCCAGAGGGACTGTTCCGATTTGGGGAAGCTGCCCAATGAGGTCAAGTCTGTTTCCCGACTTCCACTATGCAATGTCTTCTGTCCTGCCGTTTTCATTGCTCCATAGCTCCTCCTCATGGGGTCAAGAGTGGGGTCAGGCATCTCTGCTCTCTACATATTTACATTCAAATTAGTTAACAATTCTTCACTTTTCTTTTGATCCGGTCTCAACTGCATTCGAACACTCAACCTGTATCAGTGTAGGCAGTAGCATGAGGCACAGTGAGCACCAACAGACAAGGGAACATTTTCTCTACTTGAATGTGCATTGGTAGGCTCTGAGATTACAAGCAGATTACCGTATACTCGTGCCTAGTGATACATCTCTATGTACCAGTGCAATTCTATGTCTCCGTATTCTAAAGGAAAAAAGTCAAAGATTTTTCTTCCTATAAAATTACTAAAAAAAATAATAAAATAATGAAAAACAATTACAATAATGACATTTTTAATGCACTTTTTGAAAGAACTAATAAACATCACAAATCAAAAAATAGCGTGGACATATTTGGTGTCCCTGTAAGTAGCAACCCGTGCAATAAAGATTATTTATGGAGATGATTTATGGTGATGAATAAATGGCGTAAAAAATATGATTGTTTTTTTTTTCCTTCACTAAACCTATACAAATTTAATACAAATGTTACACTGGGGCTGCATTCATTTTTTTTGCTGCTGCTTTTTATCTGCATGTGTCCACACCACACTATGCACAACAGTTGTCTCTGTTTATTGCAGTTTTGCTGCATTTTTTAAGTCTTTTGCCCGATATTTGATGCATTTTTTTGGTAAAGATTTGAAACATTTTAATAGTACAGAAAAGCTTTGATTCTGCACTTAAAAGCGCAACAACATTTTTTTTACATGTGTTTTTTTCAGGCTTCATATAGAAGCCTATAGAGAAAAAAGCACCAAAACAGCACAGACGCCCACTGGACAGGAGTTTTCATGAAATCAAATGGACTTTGCTTGGACATTTAGTCTGTGTTGACATGTAGCGTAAATGCTGTGCTTTTTCTGCTGCGTTTATTTTTGCAGAAATTCTGCATTCTTAACTGACCAAGCAAAGTGGATTTGATTTCATGAAAACTGCTTCCACTGAGCATCTAAGGCCGGAGTCACACTAGCGGAGAGCATTGGATGCGATATGCTAATGACCCTCGGCTTTTGCTCTGCTGCGAGCGTGATCAGAGTGTCCATGCTCTGTGCTCCGATCCTCTCACATGGGAGATCACAGCATCGGTGCGGAGGAGACGGAGAAAGTAATTTCTCCATCTCCCCCGCTTCCGGCATCAGCGTATATCGCTCTGCACTCAGGTTATATCTGACTGCAGGGCGATGTTTCACTTGCACCCATAGACTAAAGGCCCCGTCACACATAGCGATTTACCAACGATCACGACCAGCGATACGACCTGGCCGTGATCGTTGGTAAGTCGTTGTGTGGTCGCTGGGGAGCTGTCACACAGACCGCTCTCTCCAGCGACCAACGATCAGGGGAACGACTTCGGCATCGTTGAAACTGTCTTCAACGATGCCGAAGTCCCCCTGCAGCACCCGGGTAACCAGGGTAAACATCGGGTTACTAAGCGCAGGGCCGCGCTTAGTAACCCGATGTTTACCCTGGTTACCAAAAAAAACAAACAGTACATACTCACCATCTGATGTCCGTCAGGTCCCTTGCCGTCTGCTTCCTGCTCTGACTGAGATCCGGCCGTACATTGAGAGCAGAGCGCAGCGGTGACGTCACTGCCGTGTTGTGCTCTCACTGTACGGCGGCACTCAGTCAGAGCAGGAAGCAGACGGCAAGGGACCTGACGGACATCAGATGGTGAGTATGTACTGTTTGGTTTTTTTTTGGTAACCAGGGTAAACATCGGGTTACTAAGCGCGGCCCTGCGCTTAGTAACCCGATGTTTACCCTGGTTACCAGTGAAGACATCGCTGGATCGGTGTCACACACACCGATTCAGCGATGTCAGCGGGACCTCAACGACCAAAAAAAGGTCCAGGTCATTCCGACACGACCAGCAATCTCGCAGCAGGGGCCGGGTCGCTGGTACGTGTCACACATAGCGAGATCTATCTACTGAGGTCGCTGTTGCGTCACAAAACTTGTGATTCAGCAGCGATCTCGCTAGCGATCTCGCTATGTGAGACGGGGCCTTTATATAGGTGTGAGTGAGCCGAGTCTTGCTGCTATTGTTCTCTCATGCAAATCAGCAAGAGAAAATAATGGCAGATCCGAGCTGCCCCGTAGTATAACACTGGGCAGAGGGCTATCCGATGTTTTATCACATAGCACTCAGTCGTGCTGTACAGTATCGTGACTCCGGCCTAAAGATGCTGCTGCACTGTGCAATTTGGGGGCTTTTTTCTCTATAGGCTTTTATGGGGATCCTGAAAATAACACATGTAAGGCCGTGCTAACACTTGCGAGTGTGATGCGAGAAACTCACGCGAGTCTCTCGCATCAATACCCGGCACTGTCGCCGGCACTCAGGACCAGAGTGTGTGGCTGCATGTATTTCTATGCAGCTGCACGCTCCGATTCCGAGTGCTGGCGGCAGTGCCGGGTATTGACTCGCACGAGTTTCTCACATCAGACTCGCAAGTGTGACCCCGGCCTAAAAAATCATGTTGCTTTCTTTTCAGAATCAAAGTTTTTTTGTGCTTTAAAAAAAAAATTTTGAAAACACTGCTTCAGATCTGCACCAAAAACGCATCAAATCAAGGGAAATGGGCAAAAAAAAAACCAGTATAAGGGTATATCTCCACGGTACGGATGGGGGCCGGTTTCGCCGCAGCGGCGAAGCCGCTCGGCGCTAAGCCCCGCCCCCTTAATGGGACGCGATCATGCCGGATGTGTTAACTCTTCACATCCGGGATGATCGCTCTCTCCCATAGGGCCCTGTGATATGCCTTGCGGGGACGCTGCGTCCCCGCAAGGTGTACGGGCATGCTGCGATCTGAAAAGATGCGCAGCATGTCCGTAGTCGCAGGGCCGCCGCGTGCGGGTTTCCACGCATAGTGGACACGGGATTTCATAAAATCCCCTCCACTATGCAGGAACATCTGGACGCTGCTTGTTTGACGCTGCAGCGCTGCGCAGCGTCAAACAAGCAGCGTTTCCTGAACGTGGAAACATACCCTAAGAGCAATTTTGAGAGAAGATTGTTATTGCATTTTGTGATGTAGACACCTGCAGAAAATATGAAGAAAACAATAAAACACAGTATTTACTATACTTATAAAGATAACCAAATCAATCAAGTCAAAAATATTAGACTGTGCCATTTTTTATTGAAGAAAATTATTCAATATCATATGTCGTCTGTGAATGACAGAATTATGTGCGACTCTCTGGTGTAGCAATAACTGCATCACTAAAGACATATTGATAGGGAATGTAGATTGTGAGCCCCAATGGGGACAGTGATGATAATGTGTGCAAAGCGCTGTGGAATTAATGGTGCTATATAAGGGAGTAAAATAAATAAATAAATAAATCGAAACCTCTTTGTAAGATTAGTTCAACAAGTAGGTCACAAAATATTATATATTTTCATAGAGTCCATGTCCTGCTAAGCCCCAGTTCCTCACATTTTCTTAAATACTAATATCTTAGTAATACCACAGTGGTGGTAAAGTATGGATTACAAGCCACTGGAAACTGCTCCTGTCTCAAAGAATAGGAATCCAGTTCATCAGGACTGTCAATAGTCACACATTCGCAATAAACTTGACTCAAAAACCCTGAGAAATGGAGACATAGGCAATTAGATCAAATTGTTGATTAAGGCCCTACAGGCTAAAATCTGTACATTAGGTATCCAAAAATACTCCAGGTCTTTGAAAAGTTTATTATTATTACTTCTTTATTTTGAGTGTGACACCTTTTCACTTGCATGGAACTTTAATGGTGAAATGGATTCTTTTGCTGTGTGGAAATGCTGTCTACACATTAGTCCTCTTGCACAATAAAATAAACTTACACAAATACCACCTAGGAGAGGTAGATGGTCAATGTCTGATGTGCTGCACAACCAGGGATAAATGCCTAAACAAAATCTCATTTAAAGACAGTTCCTGTTTCAGGAAGCTTTCTCTTCTTCCGTAGGACAGGGGTCTCAAACTCGGCTGGGTATATGGGCCGCATATAGAAAAAATTTTAATGTTGGGGGCCACATTCTTTGAAGGACAAAGTTACATTTTTAGTGATACCATTTTGTTTTCTATACACCTTTTGAACATTTTTGCAGTGTTTATTTTATTTTTTTAGAGCTTGGGTCGTTAACAATGTGCACATATTGTACTTATGTCCCCATTCAAGTCCTCATATTGTAGTTATGTCCCCATATTGTAGTTATGTCCCCATCCAGGTCCTCATATTGTAGTTATGTCCCCATATTGTAGTTATGTCCCCATCCAGGTCCTCAAATTGTAGTTATGTCCCCATATTGTAGTTACAGAATATACTCATGTATAAGTCGACCCGAGGCACCTAATTTTGCCACGAAAAACTGGGAAAACGTATTGACCCTATAGCTATATGCAATTATCTGTAAGTCGTTATGCCCACTATAGTGGAGCATCAACTGTAAAACATGGGGTTATCCTGCACATCTAGGGATGTATAATTACGGTATTTTACATTAAGGCTATGTGCACACATTGCGGCGTCCTCTGCCGGTTCTCCCGCAGCGGATTTGATAAATCTGCAGGGCAAAACCGCTGCGGTTATCCCTGAAGATTTATCGCGGTTTGTTTTGCGGTTTCCGCTGCGGGTTTACCCATATACTATTGATGCTGCATATGCAGCAATATGCAGCATCAATAGTAATGGTAAAAATAATAAAACATGGTTATATACTCACCCTCTGATGTCCCGATCTCCTCGGCGCTGCACGCGGCGGTCCGGTTCCAAAGATGCTGTGCCGAGAAGGACCTTCGTGACGTCACGGTCATGTGACCGCGACGTCACGGTCATGTGACCGCGACGTCATCTCAGGCCCTGCTCACACAGCAACCCACACCGGACTGCCGCGTGCAGCGCTGAGAGGTGAGTATATCATTATTTTTTATTTTAATTCTTTTTTTCACACACAAATATGGTTCCCAGGGCCTGGAGGAGAGTCTCCTCTCCTCCACCCCGGGTACCATCTGCACATTATCCGCTTACTTCCCGCATTGTGGGCACAGCCCCATGTGGGAAGTAAGCGGTTCAATGCATTCCTATGTGTGCAGAATCGCAGCGATTCTGCACAAAGAAGTGACATGCTGCGGGTTGTAAACTGCTGCGTTTCTGCGCGGTTTTTCCCGCAGCATGTGCACAGCGGTTTGCGGTTTCCATAGGGTTTACATGTAAATGTAAACGCAATGGAAACTGCTGCGGACCCGCAGCATCAAAATCGCCGCGGATCCGCGGTAAAACCCGCAAAGTGTGAACATGGCCTAAAGGTTCTATGGTAAAACAAGTTATCACCAATCCATGGGCTCCACAGGATAGGTGATCACTTAGGTCCGACCATTAGAAACTGCACCGATCGGAAGAATGGGGAAGTTTTATCCATGACAGGACACTTATCCCCATTTTAAAATGCAGCAGTAGTTCAGATGTCTGACTGCAGCTCCATTCATTCTCTTTGGGGCTTCCAGAAAAAAACAAGAGTCACAGAGTGAATGAATGGATCAGTGGTCAAATCGGACATACTGCTCCAGTCTAATGGGGATAAAAAGTTCCACATTTTGCTGAATGGGTCCAAGCAGTAAGACCCCCCCACACCACCAATTAATACGTTATCACTAATCCTGTGGAGAGGTGATTACTTTTTTCACAGGAGAACCCCTGTAAGTGCATCTCTGATGCTGTGATCCAAGTATCTAATCTCTAATAGGAATAAAGAATCTTCTCCTAATTAATATCAGAGAGAACAAATGACCGCCATACACAACACAATCCACTATACCAAGACCAACAATACCACATACAGGAAGAAATACCACCACACCATGACCAGATCACATATTACAACCACATACAGTAGTGACCGAATAATACTACATCCAAGGAACAAATACCGCCACACCATGACCAGACCACATATTACCATCACATAGTAACTGAATAACACCACATATTACCAGGATATAGGGACCAAACAATACCACATACAAGGAGAAATACCGCCACACCATAACTAGACTACACATTCCACCACATAGTGACCGAATAACACCACATATTACCAGAATATAGCGACCAAATAATACCAGATACAAGGAGAAATACCTCCACACCATAACTAGACTACATACCATCACATAGTGACCGAATAATACCACATATAGGTGATAAATACCTCCATACCATGACCAGACCACAAATTACCACCACATAGTAACTGAATACTACAATACTGATCATTAATACAAACCACAATACTAACAACAATGTTATTACCACCAGTGACATTATACAGAGGAGCTCTGTATATAGTGTCAGTGTACAGGTAATACAGTGATTACCAGTGACATTATACACAGGAGCTCTGTATATAGTGTCAGTGTACAGGTAATACAGTGATCACCAGTGACATTATACACAGGAGCTCTGTATATAGTGTCAGTGTATAGGTAACAGTGACCACCAGTGACATTACACACAGAAGCTCTGTATATAATGTCAGTATACAGGTAATACAGTGACCACCAGTGACATTATAAACAGGAGCTCTGTATATTGTGTCGGTGTATAGGTAACAGTGACCACTAGTGATGTGCGAATATACTCGTTACTCGAGATTTCCCGAGCACGCTCGGTGTCCTCCGAGTATTTTTTAGTGCTCGGAAATTTCGTTTTTATTGCCGCAGCTGAATGATGTACATCTGTTAGCCAGCATAAGTACATGTGGGGGTTGCCTGGTTGCTAGGGAATCCCCACATGTACTTATGCTGGCTAACAGATATAAAACATTCAGCTGCGGCAATAAAAACTAAATTTCCGAGCACTTAAATATACTCAGAGGACACCCTAGCGTGCTTGGGAAATCTCGAGTAACGAGTATATTCGCTCATCACTAGTGACCACCAGTGACATTATAAACAGAAGCTCTGTATATAGTGTTGGTGTACAGGTAATACAGTTATCGCTAGTGACATTATAAACAGGAGCTCTGTATATCGTGTCAGTGTACAGCTAATACAGTGACCACCAGTGACATTATACATGGGAGCTTTGTATATAGTGTATAGGGTACAGGTAATACAGTGATCACCAGTGACATTATACACAGGAGCTCTGTACACAGGAGCTCTGTACACAGTATATAGTGTATAGTGTGCATGTACATGTAATACACTGACTCACCGGTGACGTCTCTAGTTGAAGTCCTTCTTCTTCAGCCAGCACAGACCGCCATCACTTCTTCCAGCCAGGACTCATCTCTGCAAAAAATAACACACAGTCATCAATAGCTGATCAGTTCCAGAGCACTTTCCCCACTACGGCAGATGAATAAAAAAAAAGCGCCGTAGTGCTGCCCTGCACATAACAGGACCCCCCTTTTGTTCCCTCCATGGAAAACAGTTTCCTAAAAAGTACATTATATTACTGTAGTAACAATGTCCCTAATTGGACCCTAAATAAATTATGCTCCCCACTTGTCACCATAAACTAATATAGCATGTTCCTCATTCTGGCCCCAAAACAGTAATTAAGTCCCTCATCCTGGCCCCCTTTATTTAATAATCTCGCCCAGCCTGGCCCCCTTTATTTTATAATATACCCCAGCCTGGTCCCCTATGTCTCTTGTGCAAACTGGCCCCCAGATATCCATCCTGTCCCCAGCTATCCATACTGGCCCCCATATGTCCCTTGTCCTGCCTCCCCCATATATCTCTCCTGGACCCAGGATCCATCCTGGCTCCCTCCATATAGCCATCCTGGCTCCCCCATATATAACTATCCTGGTTTCCCCATATATAACCATCCTGGCTGCCTCATGTATATATGCATCCTGGCCTCCCAATTTATATCCATGGTGGCTCCCCCATATATATCTATCTTGGCTCCCCATATACGCATCCTGGACCCCCCAAATATATGCATCCTGGTCCCTTGTCCTGCCTCCCATATATCCATTCTGGCACCCCATATATCCATATATATCCATCCTTGTGCTGCCCCCCATATATATCCATTCTGATCCCCCATATATATGCATCCTGTTGTCTTGTCCTGCCCCCCCATAAATCCACCCTGGCCCCCCATATATCGATCCTGCCCCCACCATATATATGCATCCTGGCTCTACCATATATCCATCCTGGCTCCCCATATATTTGCATACTAGCTCCCCCATATATCTGCATCCTGGCCCTCCATATATATGCATCCTGTTCCCTTGTCCTGTCTCCCCATAAATCCACCTTGGCCCCCTATATATCGATCCTGGCGCCCTCATATAGTTGTAGCGCCCCCACTGCCGCAGGGCCGAGGGGTACCCGGTGCCGGGCCTCTGAGTCTCTGCTCCGGGGTTGTCACGGTGGCTAGGCCCGGTCCATGACCCTGTCGTGGGGCGCACAGTGTAATAGGTATAACGGATGATAGTGATGAGGCTGTAGTGGTGCAGTGCAGTAAATAACGAGGACACCAGGTTGCAGTCTCTTTACCTCTTTACTGAAGTACTCTGGGTCCTCAGTCCAGAATATGGTTCACCAGGCTGCGCAAGTCCAGCCGGTCCAATGGCACCTCCAGAGTTCCCTTCACAGGTGGAAATCGGTGCCTTCCTTCTAGCGCTATGTGTTGCGGTCCTTCCCTGCTGTGCTTACGGAAAGTCCCCACAACTGTTGTGTCTGTTTCTTAAGTTCCCTCACAACTCAATTAGATGATGTTCTGCTAATTCTCCGTCCCTCCCTGGTGTTCTGGTTGGGACGGCACCCGTTTGACGGGTAGGCTCGGAGCTCTTCCGGGACCCTAGAGTCGCCCCTCTCCACAAGTTGCCCCCCAAGACTGCATAGGTGATTTAGGTTAGACAGCCCGCCTCAGACTGACTGTCCTGCCGCTGTTTAGAGTATTGCTTGAAGCTGAATGTTATTATACTCCCTCGGCGTTCCGGCCACCGGTAGTGCGCCTCAGTAGGATGTTGCCTCGGTCTTGCAGCACGACCCCTACTGGTATTTCTCCTTTTGCGTGATCTCGTTTCTCACTCAGCACAATCTATCTCTCTTCTAGTCCTTCCTTGGGCACCGCCGCTACCCGGAGCAGGCACGGCCCCGTTACGTTCGTTCAAGTTGCCAAGCCTCTGTCAGGATCCCACCCCTGACAGAGACCCTACTGTATCTTCCCCCACAACACCCTCTGCCACAAGGTGTTGCCTGGTTCCAACCCAGTCAGCCTTCTGATCTAACTTCCTGCCTGACCCCCAGTTTACCCACTATGGTGGGGAGTGGCCTAATGAATAGAACCCTTAGCTCCCCCCGGAGGCCCGACTGTGAAATGTATTGGTGTCTGTGATACCTGATCAGATGAACTCCTTCAGTGCCATCAGACGCACCATAGCTCCCCTTAGTGGCGGAGCCACAGTACTGCAACGACCAGGACTCTGGGGCGCTGCACATATGCTTCCTGGCTCTACCATATATCCATCCTGGTCGCCCATATATCTGCATTCTGCCCCCCCCCCCATATATATATCCTGGCCTTCTCATGTATCCATCCTGGATCCCCGCATCCCATATGTATCCATCCTGGCTTCCTGCGCCCCATATGTATCCATCCTGGCCCCTCATATGTATCCATCTTGGTCCTTTTTCCCTGCTCCCCATATATCCATCCTGGTCCTTTTTTCCTGCTACCCATATATCCATCCTGCCACCCCTTATATCCAGCCTGGTTCTTTTTTCCTGTCCCCCATATATCCATCCTGCTGCCCCCCTTATATCCATCCTGGTCCTTTTTTCCTGCCCCCATATATCCATCCTGGTCCTTTTTTCTTGCCCCCATATATCCATCCTGGTCCTTTTTTCCTGCTCCCCATATAACCATCCTAGTCCTTTTTTCCTGTTCCACATAGAGTGCCTTGCAAAAGTATTCGGCTCCCTGGAACTTTTCAAACTTTTCCCACATATCTTGCTTCAAACATAAAGATACCAAATGTTAATTTTTGGTGAAGAATCAACAACAAGTGGAACACAATTGTGAAGTTGAACGAAATTTATTGGTTATTTTATATTTTTGTGGAAATTCAAAAACTGAAAAGTGTGGCGTGCAATATTATTCAGTCCCTTTACTTTCAGTGCAGCAAACTCATTCCAGAAGTTCATTGTAGATCTCTGATCTGTGGATTAAGGATTGGGAGTATCGGACAAAATATAGGCACGTACATCAATAGTGTCTTAAGACCTTTTGTCACCTCACTTCCATCCTATATTAGAGACACGATGGACCTCCTCCGGAGGCTGGAAGGGATTTCACTGGAACCAAATACCCTATTGGCAAGTATTGACGTCGAGGCCCTTTACTCCTCAATCCCACATGATTGGGGGATTCAAAGAGTTCAACACTTCCTTGGTACTAGGGGTCATCAATACCTGGTCCATAACAAGTTGATTGTAACCCTCCTCAATTTTGTACTCAGGAATAACTACTTCTGCTTTTATGGCAAAGTCCTCCACCAGCTCAGGGGCACCGCCATGGGTACCCCATGTGTGTCAACTTATGCCAACTTGTTCCTGGGCTGGTGGGAGGACAAGATTGCCTTTTCAGAAATCCATGAGGAGTTCACAGCCTCTGTTGACCTATGGGTCAGATATATTGATGACATCTTTGTATTATGAAGAGGCACCAAGGAGGCTTTTGGTAAATGTGTTGCTTCTTTGAATCATAATGAGATTGGATTGAGATTCACCTTCGAGATACAGGAGGTTGAATTACCCTTTTTGGATATCATGATTACGAAAACAGAGGGTGGTGGAAATTTACAACCAACTCGTTACTTAGATGGCACAGTCAGCATCCCCACCCCCTTAGGAAGGGTATTCCTAAGGGGCAGTACCTTAGATTGAGAAGGAACTGTTTCAACCAGGGGGACTTTAAAAGGAAGGTGGATGACCTTAGACAGAGATTTTTATGTAAAGGTTACCCGGATTGGGTACTGAGGAGAGCTTATCAATTTGCCAACAGACAATGTAGGGGATCACTTTTAACACCTTCTATAAGGGAACACAGAAAAAAGAAAGTGAGGTTGATTTATGCTTTCAATAATGGGGCATCTTCAGTGAAACAAATTCTGAAACGCCATTGGGGGATCTTGAGGATGGATGAGGACCTCAGGGATGCTGTGGGGGAGGAGCCACAGATTACCTACTGCAGATGTAATTTTTTAGGTGATAGACTCATACACAGCCATTTTAGTACCCCTGGAAAGGAGACCTGGCTCCCGAAAAAAAACAGCAGGATGTTTTAAATGTGGTACTTGTACTGCCTGTGCATTTATCCAAGGGGGGAAAGAATTTTTCAATTAATACACACGGGAAACGTTTACAATAAAGGAGTTCATCAACTGAGCCATTTGTGTATGTGGTATGACCTATATTGGGAAGACCATTAGGGAATTTAGGAGACGGGTAGGAGAACATTTGGGGGACGTACGTAATCATAGGGATACACCCATTGCCAGGCATGTCAGTGGTACGAATGGGGGAGACATGAAAGTGATGCACTTCATGGGTATAGATAAAATCAATATACCCCCGAGGTGAGAAGATTTGGACAGGTTGCTCCTTCAAAGAGAGGTAAAATGGATATTCACCCTGGACTCCTGTCACCCTCAGGGGCTAAATGATCAGCTCAATTTTGCACGTTTCCTCTAACAACACTTCCTTGCCCCTCCATTTAAACCCATTGGGTATGATATCTGACCCAATCCCCTGTGTACTTATGGCCATTTAGGACATGCCCCCCCCCCCCCGTCTCTTCCCCCCTCCCATTTTGTAATTTGAATTCCTCCGGTTGTACACCTCTTCCCCCCCTCACATTGGGCAAGATGCCCTATTTACAAATAGGTAGTTAATTGATATTTTACCACTGTAGATATCTGTGTTTATATACTTCTTTGGTAAGGTATGGACCTGTGAATGGGGGACCACTAAGGAAAATAAGACATGATGTGTCAATTTTGGCATTGAGAAGGGGTTCACCTTCCTCCCTTCTTTGTATAGCAACCCCTATATTATTATTGATCCCGTTACCCCTTGTGGGTGTAAAATTAATAGAAACTCTGGGATTGCTATCTTTTATGGACTCAACTTCTATATCATCTTTTATGTCTCTCACAAAATCAGTTTTGTTATGCTAAAGGCCTCCTTTATCCCACCCCCTCTTCTATGTGGGTGGTTAAACATGCATGTATATACCTTTAGCCCCGTCCCTTTGCCAGTTTAGGACTATGAGTATTGTGCTGTTGTACAGGGTTGACACGTATATGTAATGATGTGGATATATATCCCCAATTTGGAGGTATATCTTTATAATATCTCGTAATTAACAGGGCACTTCCTGTATCTAGTGGTACCACGTTGTTTTGTATATGCGTCCATTCTTTAGCAGCAACAGGTGCAGCACTCCAGGGTTGGAACGCATAAGAGGAGATGCGATAGAGGGTTAAACATGACCGGAAGTGACGCATAAAAGATGGCGGTGACACTTCCGGTTGGTAAGCGTTCCAGGGTTTGGAGAGCAAGCCGCGGACACGTGAGCTGGGCGGTGAAACATGGCGCCGACGTGATGTATGAGTATAATGGCTCTCTGTGGCAACCTCCTCCTTAATTTAGACCAATGCTGGGGATACATGGAGGAGCTACGCAATTGTGAGCCCCCAGGTATAGGAGCGGAGCACAATTTGGGATGTATTATAAAAGGGTACACCCACAGAGTGGGGCTAAGGATTTTCACCGTCAACACAGACGGCTGAGTGTTATTTATGGGCACCTAGCCACTGTAGGGCCATTGCCTATTAACGGACTTTTTATTGGACTGTTATCAATGCCTTAATGGCATTTGCGCTCCCCTGATGAGTCTCCGCTACTGGATATGAAACTCGTTGGGAGAAATCTCGAGTTTGTCCATTTGTTGGTGGTGTCCATAGTTAGGGATCACTTGGTGCCTGTCCTTGTGAGGACAGGAGTTTGAATGGGTATAACAGGGAAGGAGAGAAATAACCCTACCCCCAGTCCCTATCCCTATGTCTGAACTGCGGACCCTCAATTGAGGATACAGAAAGACATACCATTGTGACTATACGTCCGCTACTATTGGAGAGGCATACTACTCTGCTACTATTGGTGAGATCCAACCAATTTTTATTTTTTTATTATAGCTATATTCCATAGATAACCTCGAGGGTATTGTTAGAGTGTTGACTAGATCGCACTATAGCTGATTGTACTTGTGCAGCACATCCCCACATGATGCCCTTAAAGATAGCAGTAACATCTATATATATGAGGCATCCTGATTACTCGCTAATCCCGCCCCCTGCACAGTAGCTCCGCCCCCCACATCACCACACACAATCCTGCCCCCCACCCCATTACCACACACAATCCCGCCCCCACCACATTACCACACACAATCCGCACCACATTACCACACACAATCCCGCCCCCCCACAAATCCCACCCCCCCACATCACCACACATAATCCCGCCCCTTCAACACATCACCACACAATCCTGCCCCCCAACACATCACCACACATAATCCCACCCCCCCACCCCATTACCACACACAATCCCGCCCCCCCACCACATCGCTACACATAATCCCGCCCCCCCACAACATTACCACACATAATCCCGCCACCCCACCACATTACTACACATAATCCCGCCCCCCACCACATTACCACACATAATCCTGCCCCCCACCACATTACTACAGATAATCCCAACCCCCACCCCAATACTACAGATAATCCCAACCCCCACCACATTACCACACATAATCCCGCACCCCACCACATTACCACACATAATCCCGCCCCCTCACCACATTACCACACATAATCCCGCCCCCCCACCACATTACCAAACATAATCCCGCCCCCACCACATTACCACACATAATCCCACCCCCCACCACATTACCACACATAATCCCGCCCCCCACCACATCACCACACATAATCCCTCCCACCACATCACCACACATAATCCTGCCCCCCACCACGCATAATCCCGCCCCCAACACATCACCACACATAATCCCGCCCCCCACCACATTATCACAGATAATCCCACCCCCTACCACATTACCACACATAATCCTGCCCCCAACACATTACCACACATAATCCCACCCCCACCACATTACTACAGATAATCCCACCCCCCCACCACATTACCACACATAATCCCGCCACCCACCACAATACCACAGATAATCCCGCCCCCACCACGTTACCACACATAATCCCGCCCCCCCACCACATTACTACACATAATCCCGCCCCTCACCACATTACCACACATAATCCCGCCCCCACCACATTACCACACATAATCCCGCCCCCCCACCACATTACTACAGATAATCCTGCCCCCCACCACATTACCACGCATAATCCCGCCCCCACATTACCACACATAATCCCGCCCCCCCATCCCATTACCACACATAATCCCGGCCCCACCACATCACCACACATAATCCCGCCCCACAACACATCACCACACATAATCCCGCCCCCACCCCATTACCATACATAATCCCGTCCCCATCCCATTACCACACATAATCCCACCCCCACCCCATTACTATACATAATCCCGCTCCCCCATCCCATTACCACACATAACCCCCCACCACATCACCACACATAATCCCGCCCCCAACACATCACCACACTATTGTTATTAAATTCATTTTAAGTTAATTTACCACCTGTGTAAGTGCTATTGAATGTTGTCATTATTTACTTTAGTTTAATCACCAGCAGCGTTAATTAGATAGCAATGAGCGTGCTGAGCGTTAGCTGGCTGGAAACATCTAGTAGTAACCACGAAGTAAATCCATCTGAAGGGGTTAAATCATTTTACACCCAGGAGCTCTGCTAAAGCAGTGCTTGTGCCTGTAAAAACCACCATGGAATGAATGGAAAGCAGGGTGACCTGTAGTTACCTTGAGTCGCGGTGAGGCGCCCTCTGCTGGATGTCCTCATATGAACTCGAGCGTGGGAACTTTTACCAGGCTCCAGTTCATGAGGACATCCAGCAGAGGGCGCATCACCGCAACTCAAGGTAACTACAGGTCATTCCCCTGCAATCCATTCATTCTTGGGGGTTTTACAGCCACGAGCACTGCTTTAGCACAGCTCCTGGCTGTAAAATGATTTAACCCCTTCAGATGGATTTACTTCGTGGGACTTGACCTGAGCGACGAAAGGTATGAGATATTGTTGAGTTTTTATTTTTCCTTTGTTACAGGACGAGGGTCATCAGGTGGATTACCAGTATAATAAAATATTACAACAACCTGTGTCTTTATTTCATTAAAATACTTTTAAAAAATGTGTGTGTGTTTTATTAACCATTTCGTACTATTGGATTAATAATGGATAGGTGTCATAATTGACGCCTCTCCATTATTAATCTGGCTTAATGTCACCTTACAAGTGCCAGAATAGGCGCATCTTCCAGATGTGCCTTTTCTGGGGTGGCTGGGGGCAGATGTTTGTAGCCAGGGGGGGCCAATAACCATGGACCCTCTCTAGGCTATTAATATCTGCCCTCAGTCACTGGCTTTACCGCTCTGGTGGAGAAAATTGCGCGGGAGCCCACGCTAATTTTTTCTGCCATTTAACCCTTTATTTTACAAGCTACAGCGCCCAAATTTTGCACATACACACTACTAACAGTAGTGTGGAATATGCAAAAAAAAAAGGGATATGAGATGGTTTACTGTATGTAAACCATGTCTCATATCCTGTCGGGTTTGGGAAGGAGAAATGAAAAGCCGGCAATTGAATTACTGGCTTTTCACATATCTCGCGCTGAATTAAATATAAATACAATATATATATATACTCTGCTCCTAGCATTTTCATGGTATGTTCATCCACCCAGCTCTCCTGCTATGAAGTGCACATAGTACATCACCCAGCTTTGCACACAGACTTCCCCCTGCTCCTTGCTTTCACATTGTATGCCTTTCAGTTAACCCCAACGTACCCTGTGATATTTATGACCTTGTTTACTTAGGCTTGATTGTATGCATCTGGTCCACCCTTAATTCTCTGACCAAGATGAGCAGAGACCACTCCTCTCTGCTTCACACCTGAACGCACTTAGTTTTCCATATATTGCATAGCACAAGTCTGCATGACTTTAGTCTGCAGTGTGATTTCTAGAAGTGTGTTCTAAAAGTGTGGATTACATTAGAATTAAAACCTGAATTGAACCTGAAGGGAACTGAAGGTAACTGGCCAGTCACTGTAAACAATGTTTCTGTTTGTTTTCACTCTCACCCCTATAATCCTTCACTTTATGCTACCTCCCCTAATCCCTACACCAAGTAAGGAACTGTTCATCTCCTCTTCAATCCTCCCCATCCATCTCACCTCCTCCTCAGAACTGTTCCTTAACATACAATCCTCTGTCTCAAAGCACAGGCAGCCCCCTCATGCCCTCTCCTGCTCCCACCTGCTAACACTATCTCTGCTCCTTCCAACTGCTGGTGATATCTCTCCAAATCCTGGTCCTCCTCACCATATTCCCACAGTCATTTCTACCTCCCATCCACGCTCCATCACAAACTTCCGTAACCTCTCTAACCTTATACCCATTCGCCCAGCCCCCACTTCCCCAGTCCCACTAACAGGAGCTCTATGGAATGCTCGCTGTTATGATCCGGTGACTTTGGAGCCGCATGAACTTTCTCTGGAGGAGGTGGAAACTGTACTGACCGCAAAACCTGAACTAACTCCGCAACTAGAAGTAGTCATGGGGTGTGCCTAACAAACCCTAGACACCTCGACACAGCTGGAGCACTAAATACCCCTATAGATGGAAATAGGAATACTACCTTGCCTCAGAGCAGAACCCCAAAGGATAGGCAGCCCCCCACGAATATTGACTGTGAGTAGGAGAGGAAAGACACACGCAGGCAGAAAACAGGATTCAGCAAAAGAGGCCACTCTAGCTAAATAGGGAAAGATAGGACAGAATACTAAGCGGTCAGTATTAAAACCCTTCCAAAAATATCCACAGCAGATAATACAAAAAGTTCCACAATCTAACTAAAGACATGGAATGTATATCTGTCACTCCAGAGAATCCAACAAGACTGAGAAAATACTGACACAATCTAAGCTGGACAAAAAAACACTGAATAGCACAGAATTATTAAGCACACAGCATGTGTGCCACAGAAACAAAACCAGACACTTATCTTTGCTGATTTGGCAGAAGGCAGAAGGAACCAAACCAGGACCAAAACCTCCCAACAACCATGGACAACTGGCAAGGACTAATGAATCCTGCACGCCTAAATACCCCAGTCAGAACTGCAATCAGCAGATACACCTGACCAGGACTGCAACTCAGGGACAACTGCATTACCACCTACAACCACCGGAGGGAGCCCAAAAGCAGAATTCACAACAGTACCCCTCCCTTGAGGAGGGGTCACCGAACCCTCACCAGAGCCCCCAGGCCGATCAGGATGAGCCAGATGAAAAGCATGAACCAAATCAGAAACATGGACATCAGAGGCAAAAACCCAAGAATTATCCTCCTGGCCATAACCCTTCCATTTGACAAGATACTGAAGCCTCCGCCTCGAAAAACGAGAATCCAAAATCTTCTCAACCACATAATCCAACTCCCCATCAACCAACACGGGCCGGAGGATCAACAGAGGGAACAACGGGTACCACATATTTCCGCAATAAAGATCTATGGAAGACATTATGGATAGCAAAAGAGGCCGGAAGCACCAATCGAAAAGACACCGGATTAATAATCCCAGAAATCCTATAAGGACCAATAAACCGAGGCTTAAACTTAGGAGAAGAAACCTTCATAGGAACATGACGGGAAGACAACCAGACCAGATCCCCAACCTGAAGCCTGGAACCAACACACCGACGACGGTTAGCAAAACGTTGAGCCTCCTCCTGAGACAACACCAAATTGTCCACCACATGAGCCCAAATCTGCTGCAACCTGTCAACCACCGAATCCACACCAGGACAGTCAGAAGGCTCAATCTGCCCAGAAGAAAAACGAGGATGAAAACCAAAATTACAAAAAAAAGGCGAAACCAAAGTAGCCGAACTAGCCCGATTATTAAGGGCAAACTCGGCCAATGGCAAAAAGGCCACCCAATCATCCTGATCAGCAGACACAAAGCATCTCAAATAAGTCTCCAAGGTCTGATTAGTTCGCTCGGTTTGGCCATTTGTCTGAGGATGAAATGCAGAGGAAAAAGATAAATCAATGCCCAGCCTAGCACAAAAAGCCCGCCAAAACCTAGAAACAAACTGGGAACCTCTGTCAGACACAATATTCTCCGGAATACCATGCAAACGAACCACATGCTGAAAAAACAACGAAACTAAATCTGAAGAGGAAGGCAATTTAGGCAAAGGCACCAAATGAACCGTCTTAGAAAACCGGTCACAAACAACCCAGATAACCGACATCCTCTGGGAAACCGGAAGATCAGAAATAAAATCCATAGAAATATGCGTCCAGGGCCTCTCAGGGACCGGCAATGGCAAAAGCAACCCACTAGCACGGGAACAACAAGGCTTGGCCCGCGCACAAGTCCCACAGGACTGCACAAAAAACGCACATCACGTGATAAAGAAGGCCACCAAAAGGACCTACCAACCAAGTCTCTGGTACCAAAAATACCAGGATGACCAGCCAACACAGAACAGTGAACCTCAGAAATCACTCTACTAGTCTATCTGTCAGGAACAAACAGTTTCCCCACTGGACAACGATCAGGTCTGTCAGCCTGAAATTCCTGCAGAACCCGTCGTAAATCAGGGGAAATAGCAGAACGAACCACCCCTTCTTTCAGAATGCCGACCGGTTCAAGGACCTCAGGAGAATCAGGCAAAAAACTCCTAGAAAGGGCATCAGCCTTAATATTCTTGGAACCCGGAAGATACGAGACCACAAAATCAAAATGGGAAAAAAACAAGGACCATCGAGCCTGTCTAGAATTCAGCCGCTTGGCAGACTCGAGGTAAATCAAATTCTTATAATCGGTCAAGACCACAATACGGTGCTTAGCTCCCTCAACCCAATGTCGCCACTCCTCAAATGCCCACTTCATAGCCAACAACTCCCGATTGCCGACATCATAATTGCGTTCAGCAGGCGAAAATTTACGGGAAAAGAATGCACACGGTTTCGTCAAGGAACCAACATGATCCCTCTGGGACAAAACGGCCCTTGCGCCAATCTCAGAAGCGTCAATCTCAACCTGAAACGGAAGGGAAACATCCGGTTGCGCCAACCAGAAGTAAATCGACGTTTAAGCTCCTGAAAGGCAGAAACAGCTGCAGAGGACCAATTCGCCACATCAGCGCCTTTTTTCGTCAAATTGGTCAAGGGTTTAACCACGCTGGAAAAGTTAGCAATGAAACGGCGATAAAAATTTGCAAAACCCAAAAATTTCTGAAGGCTCTTTACGGATGTGGGTTGAATCCAATCATGAATGGCCTGAACCTCAACCAGATCCATCTCAATAGATGAAGGAGAAAAAATAAAACCCAAAAGAAGAAACCTTCTGCACCCCAAAGAGATAATTAGACCCCTTCACAAACAAAGTATTGTCACGAAGGATCTGAAATACCATCCTGACGTGTTCCACATGAGACTCCCAATCATCAGAAAAAATCAAAATATCGTCCAAATATACAATCAAGAATTTATCAATATAAGGCCGGAAGATATCATGCATGAAAGATTGAAAAACAGATGGAGCATTAGTGAGCCCGAACGGCATCACAAGGTATTCAAAATGGCCTTCGGGCGTATTGAATGCAGTTTTCCATTCATCACCCTGCTTAATACGAACAAGATTATTCGCCCCCGAAGGTCAATCTTCGTAAACCAACTAGCCCCCTTAATCCTAGCAAACAAATCGGAAAGCAAAGGTAAAGGGTATTGAAACTTGACCGTGATCTTATTCAAGAGGCGATAATCAATACAGGGTCTCAAGGAGCCATCCTTCTTAGCAACAAAAAAAAATCCCGCTCCCATCGGTGAAGAAGATGGCCGAATATGCCCTTTCTCCAAAGACTCCATAACATAACTCCCCATAGCGGTATGTTCAGGCACAGACAGGTTGAAGAGTCGGCCCTTAGGAAACTTACAGCCTGGAATCAAATCAATAGCACAATCACAGTCCCTGTGCGGTGGAAGAGAACTGGACTTGGGCTCATCGAATACATCCTGAAAATCAGACAAAAACTCTGGAATTTCGGAAGAGGAAGAAGAGGAGATGGACATTAAAGGAACATCATTATGAACCCCCTGACAACCCCAACTAGTCACAGACATAGACTTCCAATCCAACACAGGATTATGTACCTGCAACCACGGAAAACCCAACACGATAGCATCATGTAAATTATGCAATACCAGAAATCGACAATCTTCCTGATGGGCTGGCGCCATGCGCATGGTCACCTGTGTCCAAAACTGGGGCTTATTTTTAGCCAAAGGTGTAGCATCAATGCCCCTTAAAGAAATAAGGTTCTGCAAGGGCTGCAAGGGGAAACCACAATGCCTGGCAAACTCAAGGTCCATTAAGTTCAAAGCGGCGCCTGAATCCACAAACGCCAAGACAGAAAATGATGACAATGAGCAGATCAGGGACACCGATAACAGAAATTTAGGTTGTACAGTACTGATGGTAAATGAACTAGCGATCCTCTTTGTCCGTTTAGGGCAGACTGAAATGACATGAGAAGCGTCGCCACAATAATAACACAACCTATTCTGACGTCTGAGTCCTTGTCGTTCTGTCCTAGACAGAATCCTATCACACTGCATTGACTCAGGACTCTGCTCTGAGGACAACGCCACAGCGCGCACAGTTCTGCGCTCCCGCAAGCGCCGATCAATCTGAATGGCCAAAGACATAGAATCACTCAGACCGACGGGCGTGGGAAACCCCACCATAACATCTTTAACGGATTCAGAAAGACCCTTTCTGAAAATTGCAGCCAAAGCAGCATCATTCCATTTAGTCAACACAGACCATTTTCTAAATTTCTGACAATACAATTCTGCCGCCTCTTGACCCTGAGACAGGGCCAATAAGGTCTTCTCCGCTTGATCCACAGAATTAGGTTCATCATATAATAGTCCTAAAGTCTGAAAAAAGGAATCTACATTAAGCAAAGCCGGATTCCCAGATTCCAGGGAAAATGCCCAATCCTGTGGATCACCACGCAGCAGGGAAATGACGATTTTAACCTGCTGAATAGAATCCCCAGAGGATCGAGGTCTCAAAGCAAAAAACAGTTTACAGTTGTTTTTAAAACGCAAAAATTTGGACCTGTCACCAAAAAACAAATCAGGAGTAGGAATCTTCGGCTCTAAAACAGGAGTCTGAACAATATAATCAGAAATTCCCTGTACCCTAGCAGCAAGCTGGTCTACACGAGAAGCTAATTCCTGAACATCCATGCTAACACAAGACTCCTTAGCCACCCAGAGAAAAAGAGGGAAGAAAAGGTAAAGCAAACTGTAGAAAAAAAAATAACTCAACAGTCAACACCTTTCTTCCCTTCTTCTGAGATGCATTTAACTCATAGTAGGCCAGTTGTACTGTTATGATCCGGTGACTTTGGAGCCGCATGAACTTTCTCTGGAGGAGGTGGAAACTGTACTGACCACAAAACCTGAACTAACACCGCAACTAGAAGTAGCCGTGGGGTGTGCCTAACAAACCCTAGACACCTCGACACAGCCGGAGGACTAAATACCCCTATAGATGGAAATAGGAATACTACCTTGCCTCAGAGCAGAACCCCAAAGGATAGGCAGCCCCCCACGAATATTGACTGTGAGTAGGAGAGGAAAGACACACGCAGGCAGAAAACAGGACTCAGCAAAAGAGGCCACTCTAGCTAAATAGGGAAAGATAGGACAGAATACTAGGCGGTCAGTATTAAAACCCTTCCAAAAATATCCACAGCAGATAATACAAAAAGTTCCACAATCTAACTAAAGACATGGAATGTATATCTGCCACTCCAGAGAATCCAACAAGACTGAGAAAATACTGACACAATCTAAGCTGGACAAAAAAACACTGAATAGCACAGAATTATTAAGCACACAGCATGTGTGCCACAGAAACAAAACCAGACACTTATCTTTGCTGATTTGGCAGAAGGCAGAAGGAACCAAACCAGGACCAAAACCTCCCAACAACCATGGACAACTGGCAAGGACTAATGAATCCTGCACGCCTAAATACCCCAGTCAGAACTGCAATCAGCAGATACACCTGACCAGGACTGCAACTCAGGGACAACTGCATTACCACCTACAACCACCGGAGGGAGCCCAAAAGCAGAATTCACAACAGCTCGCTCTGTCTGTAACAAGCTTTCCTACATCCATGATCTCTTTGTTACTACCAAACTTTTCTTCCTCGCCATCACCGAAACCTGGCTCACCCCTTCTGACACAGCCTTCCCCTGCTGCACTCTCTTACGGTGGCTTCCACCTTTCTCACACACCCCACCCCAGCAGCAAGCATGGCGGAGGAGTTGGCTTTCTCCTGTCAGATAACTGCTCCCTCACCCCAATCCCACTGCCAGCTTGTTACTCTCCCTTCCTTTGAGGTGCACTCTGTGCGCATCTACTCCCCCTCCAACCTCCAACTGGCTGCCATTTACCGCCCCCCAGGGCCAGCCACCACCTTCTTTGACCACTTCACCACCTGGCTACTTCATTTCCTTTCTGCGGACATCCCCAGTATCATCATGGGCGATTTCAACATCCCCAATGACACTTCCCTCTCAGCTGCCACTAAACTTCTATCTCTCACTTCCTCCTTCGGCCTCACTCAATGGTCTTCTGCAGCCACTCACAAAGATGGTCACACACTGGACCTCATCTTCACCCGCCTCTGCTCCCTATCTAACCTCTCTAACTCACCTCTTCCTCTCTCTGACCACAACCTTCTCACATTCTCATCTCTCTCCATTCCATGTCTACAATCCCCACCCCACAAACTTTCACTCCCTCGCAGAAATCTTAAACATCTTGATCTACATTCATTCTCCGAATCCCTCCTCCCTCTCACAGACATAAGTTCCATACACAATGCGGATGACGCTGCCGCTCTATATAACACCATAATAGCTGTAGCTTTGGAATCTGCTGCCCCACTTACACATACCAAAGCTCGCAAAATCAACAGACAGCCCTGGCACACCAGCCTGACCAAAAAACTGAGGCGAGCTTCCAGGGCTGCTGAGCGCAGATGGAAAAGATCCCACTTCAACGAGCACTTCCTCACATTCAAACAGTCCCTCACTACTTTTAAGACCACACTCGCCACAGCTAAACAAACCTACTTCTCATCTCTCATATCCTCCCTGTCTCACAACCCTAAACAGTTATTCAACACCTTCAACTCTCTCCTCCGTCCCCCAGCACCTCCTCCCTTCCCACTTATCTCAGCTGAAGACTTTGCCTCATTTTTCAAGCAGAAGATTGATAGCATCAGAGACAGTTTTGGTCAACAAGCCCCAGAGCCCTTCCTCCCGACTTCCCAGCCCTCCACCTCCAAAGCCAACTTCTCCACCATTACAGAAGATCAACTCTTCACTCTACTCTCAAGATCGTATCTCACCACCTGTGCACTTGACCCGCTCCCATCCCACCTCATCCCAACCCTCACCACAGTCTTCATCCCAACCCTAACCCATCTCTTCAACCTATCACTAACAACTGGTGTTTTCCCCTCAAGCTTTAAACATGCCTCCATCACACCTATTCTCAAAAAGCCCTCTCTTGACCCATCCTCTGTATCTAGCTATCGCCCTATATCACTTCTCCCTTATGCCTCCAAACTACTGGAACAACACGTCTACCTTGAACATCTCTCTTCTTGCTCCTTCTTTGACCGCTTACAATCTGGCTTCCGGTCACACCACTCCACTAAAACTGCAAGAGCAACTCCAAGAGCAAGCGACACTACTCTGTTCTCCTCCTCCTCGACCTGTCGGCTGCCTTTGACACAGTGGACCATTCCCTATTATTACAGACCCTCTCATCCCTTGGCATCACAGACTTGGCCCTATCCTGGATCTCATCATACCTAACAGACCGGACATTCAGCGTCTCCCACTCACACACCACCTCCTCACCTCGCCCCCTATCTGTCGGAGTCCCGCAAGGTTCAGTCCTTGGGCCCCTGCTCTTCTCCATTTACACCTTTGGCCTGGGACAGCTCATAGAATCTCATGGCTTCCAGTATCACATCTATGCTGATGACACACAGATCTACATCTCTGGACCAGATATCACCACCCTACTAACTAGAATCCCTCAATGTCTGTCCACTATTTCATCCTTCTTCTCCGCTAGATTTCTGAAACTTAACATGGACAAAACAGAATTCATCATCTTTCCCCCATCTCACGCGACCCCCCCAACGAACCTAACCATTACAGTAAATGGCTGCCCACTCTCCCCAGTCCCACAAGCTCGCTGCCTCGGGGTAATCCTTGACGCTGATCTCTCCTTCAAACCACATATCCAAGCCCTTTCCACTTCCTGCCGACTTCAACTCAAAAATATTTCACGAATCCGTTCATTCATCAACCAAGAATCTGCAAACACCCTCATCATCTCTCGCCTTGACTACTGCAACCTCCTGCTCTGTGGCCTCCCCTTGAACACTCTCGCACCCCTCCAATCTATTCTAAACTCTGCTGCCCGACTAATCCACCTGTCCCCCCGCTATTCCCCTGCCTCTCCCCTCTGTCAATCCCTCCACTGGCTCCCCATTGCCCAGACAGAGACTCCAGTACAAAACCCTAACCATGACATACAAAGCCATCCACAACCTGTCTCCTCCATACATCTGTGACCTCGTCTCCCGGTACTTACCTACACGCAACCTCCGATCCTCACAAGATCTCCTTCTCTACTCCCCTCTTATCTCCTCTTCCCACAATCACATACAAGATTTCTCTCGCATATCACCCCTACTCTGGAACCCTCTACCACAACACATCAGACTCTCGCCTACCATCGAAATCTTCAAAAAGAACCTGAAGACCCACCTCTTCCGACAAGCCTACAACCTGCAGTAACCACCGATCAACCAAACCGCTGCATGACCAGCTCTATCCTCACCTACTGTATTCTCACCCATCCCTTGTAGATTGTGAGCCTTCGCGGGCAGGGTCCTCACTCCTCCTGTACCAGTTATGACTTGTATTGTTTAAGATTATTGTACTTGTTTTTATTATATATACCCCTCCTCACATGTAAAGCGCCATGGAATAAATGGCGCTATGACAATAAATAATAATAATAATAATACATACTGTATATATGTTTTAACGAACATTTGAGCACATAAATCCATTAGATGTCGGTTTTGCAAGCCTGCGAGAAAATATCGCAGTATGGATGCCATACGGATTACATACGGAGGATGCCATGCGCAAAATACGCTGCCACACCCTGCCTACGGATGACATACGGATCACTATTTTGGGAACATTTCTGCGTATTACTGCCGTAATAAACGGACCGTATTTACATACGCTGAGTGTGACGCCGGCCTTAATGGGGAATTTTTGTTATCACTGATCATATTGTCTGCCATGATATTTTCTTGTGTAAATACTGATGAAAAAAAGTAATTTAGCATATTGGCTTGTTCCTCATCCACCATTTCACCCAGACTATTTTTAAGGGGGCCAACACTATCATTTCTTAGTTTCTTACCATTTATGTAGTTAAAGAATACTTTGGGATTATTTTTACTCTCTCTGGCAATGAGTCTCTCTGTCTCAATTTTTGCTGCCTTGATTTGCTTTTTACAGAATTTATTTAATTTTCTGTATTTATTTAATGCCTCATCACTACCTACTTCCTTTAATTCTCTAAATGCTTTCTTTTTGTCACTTATTGCACCCCTTACAGCTCTATTTAGCCATATTGGTTTCCTCCCATTTCTAGTATGTTTATTCCCATACGGTATATACGGTGCACAGGTCCTATCCAGGATGCTAATAAACGTCTCCCAAAATTTGCCCTCCTGAAGTTTAGTGTCCTTGTAACCCCTCTACTACACATCTTATTAAAGGATACATGAAAACTTATTATTTTGTGATCACTATTCCCCAAGTGACTCCCAACCCTTATATTTGATATGCGGTCTGGCCTGTTGGTTAATATTAGGTCTAGCAGTGCCCCCCTTCTTGTTGGGTCCTGAACCAGTTGTGAAAGGTAATTGTCTCTCATAGTTGTCAAAAACCGATTACCTTTGCTGGAACTGCAGATTTCCATTCCCCAATCTATTTGATATAATAATTACTTCTCCTTGAGTTGCAGCTTCATCTATTTGCTTTACGAGGATATTCTCCATTGCTTCCATTATTTTTGGAGACTTATAACAAACCCCTATCAGTAATTTATTATTTTCTCCCCGTCCCCTTATCTCCACCCACAGGGACTCTACATTTTCATTAGATTCACCTATATTATCACGCAGTATTGGTTTTAAGGATGATTTTACATATAGACACCTCCCCCTCGCTTATCTGTACGGTCATTTCTGAACAGGCTATAGCCCTGCAAGTTAACAGCCCAGTCATGGCTCTCATCCAGCCATGTTTCAGATATCCCCACCATGTCATAATTATGTTCCAACACCATTAATTCGAATTCGTCTATTTTGTTGGCGAGGCTTCTGGCATTAGTATACATGCACTTTATGTATCTCTCTGTACCTCTATTCTTTCTTAAATTATTAATTGTTCTAACCCCACCTCCCAGTGTCATTATAATACTCCTGAATATAATAATAAAATAAAATATCCGCCATATGCTGTGACCCTGAATAAATAATTACCCTTCATTATATTCCCTGCACAAAATATTACCCCCACACTGTCCCTCTTATGGTACATGCTCTCCACACTGCCACCTCCTTTCCATACTGGAGCCCCTCTTCACATTGTGTCCCCCCTATAGGGCCCAGTCTCTAAACGGTGCCTCCTCACCACACTCCCCCCTCCTTGGCTTACTATCCCTTCCTGGCTGTGCCCTTACACTGTTCCACAATGCTATTTCCCCCACCCCACGCACACACTACTCAGTCTTTATTCTCCCACACAGTAAATACCCCTCACACAGGAAATACCCCCAACACACAATAAATCTCTCTCGTTATACTAAATCTCCCTTCCATACACAGTAAATCTTGCCCACACAATAAATCTCCCACAGACCTGTTACACTAAATCTCACTCACACAGTAAATATAACCCAACACAGCAAATCTCCAGTCTCATTACAATAAATCTCCCCCACACAGTAAATACCCCTCACACGGGAAATATCACCCCCACACAATAAATCTCTCCCAGTCCTGTTACACTAAATCTCCCCTACACATACAGATCTCCCACACACAGTAAATCTCCCCCAGCCCCGTTGCACTACATTCTATCCACATAAAGTAAATCTCCCCCAGCCCTGTTACACTAAATCTTACTCACACAGTAAATGCCACCCAACTCAGTAAATCTCTTCCAGTCTCATTACACTAAATCTCCCACACACGCTAAATATCCCTCACACAGGGAGTATCCCCCACACACATAAAAGCCCTGTTACACTAAATCTCACTCACACAGTAAATACCACCCAACACAGTAAATCTCCTCTAGTCTCATTACACTACAGTAAATCTCCCCCACACACAGTAAACACCCCTCACACAGGAAATAATCCCACACACACAATAAATCTCTCCCAGCCCCGTTACCCTAACACACACAGTAAATTTCCCCCACGTAGTAAATCTCCCCCAGCCCCTTTACACTAAATCACACCCACACAGGAAATACCCCCCCACACACACACAGTAAATCTCCCCCAGCCCAGTTACTATAAATCTCCCCATGCAGTAAATACCCCTATATAGTAAATACCTCCACACACGCAGTAAATACCCCCCACATAGAGTAAATATCCCCCACACAGAGTACACCTCCACACACAGAGTATATAACCGTGCAGAGGGAAAAGCTCCCCTTTCCCCTGTTACAATCTTCTGTGTCTTCAGCTCCAGTGTGGAGTACTTACCACCGATGCTCTTCGAGCTTCTGGGAGCCGGCGAGTGACATCAGCAGCATGATCACATGACCTGATCACGCTGCTGGCGTCACTCTGACCACATAGCTTTAATTTAACTCGCGTCTTTGAGACACAAGTAAAATTGTTCACTGGACTCTGTAAGCCAGCATGCTTGACAGGAGGCTCAGAGAACAGCTGGCTCCCAGTCCGGGGGAGGCAGAATGCAACCACTGGGGTAGACACTTCGGACCACTACATTAGGCCTCCCGACTGCATTTCCCTGCCAGCTGAGTCCCCCTAGATACACCACTGCTTTATGTAAGCCCCCAACCCAACCTGCAAGACAAGAAAAATACCTTTTATTATACTCACCTGCAAGGTGGTCCGGTCCAAGGGGTGTCGCTGGTTTTGGTCCGGTGTTTCCTTCTTCTTGCAATGCTGTCCTCCTTCTTGCTTTGTGTGGATGACATGTCCCTACATCATCAACACAGTCTCCCCAGCATCACACTTCTGGCCTAGGGGTATTTGAAGTGGGGTTCGGTGGTCGTTAAAGGGGTAGTCACGGTGGTGGTGACCCGGTCTGTGGCCCTGGAGGTCCAAGTCAAAGTAAAGGTCTTTAAAGGTTTTTTTTGGAAAGAAAATAAAGAATTTTCATGACGCCACCTGTGGTATTCGGTCAGGGATGACCGACGCTGCTTTAAGGGGTCCATTGGGGATGATGTTATTGCAGCATGGATAGTATGGCTTCCCACAGGTGAAGCTTAGTCTCCAGGGCTCTTTATGAAGTGGCAAAGATGATAGATGGTGTAGTGCCAGAAAGAAGTGGAGGACACAAGGTTGCAGTCTCTTTACCTTTACCGGTAGTATGCAAGCACAGCCCAGGGTACCGGAAGCGACTGGAAGCGATTTGGAGTCCCCTTAGCCAGGTGGGGTTGGAAGCCTTCCTTACTGCACTGTAGTGCGGGTCCCTTGCTGCCTGAGGCTTCACATGAGGTCCTCTCTCTCTCTCTCTGTCCTATTTGTAGGACAGTACCCGTATGGCAGGCAACTTGAGTCTTTTTACAGGTGTCCCTTCTTGTGGTGACTCTGGGCTCTATATGCTGCTGTGCCTTCGGGTCTAATGGTGGCCAGGAGACTTGAAATCTCCTGCCCGCCGGTTTCTGCTGTGGGGCATTCAGTTACCCCCACAACCATGGAATTCTGGCCTACGGTTTCTTGCGCTAATTCTGGAGTGAGCCCTCTCACAGCTCCACTCCCAGTATCTTTCCTCTCCTTTGCCTCTTCTCTCCTCGCAATCTCCTACAGACTGCTCTGTCAGGAGCTGCAGAACTGCATGTCTGCTTAGCTCCAACTCTCTTCTTGACTGTCTAGCTAACTCCTCCTCCAGCCAGAATATATCTAGGGAAGCTACCCTGAAAACGGGTTCAGACCTCCCTCTTCTGGCCTGGAGTCAGAACCGTGTTGTATGTACATGTTACCTGTTAAAGGGATCCTTGTTGCTTCCAGGCATGGTATCACCCTCCCCGAGAGGAAGGCAATACCACTGTGGTACCTGAACTCCTGGGGTGCCACACAATCCACCCACGGCTGTTAACCTGTTAAATGCCATTGTTAATCTCTGACAGCTGCATTTAACACGATCGCTCCAGAAGCGCATCACTAATCCTGCCCATTGGCACCTGTGTCACATGACCACGGGTCGCCAATGGGCTGGAATGACAACCTGGGGTCTGCAGCAGACCCCTGTGGTTGTCATTGCCGGATTGCTATGAGCGCAGCCCAGCGGTGGGCACTAATAGCAAGTGAGCATTTCTGAAGCCCTGCTGTGTGTAACACAAGCGATCAGATGATCGCAGCATCTAGTCTCCTATGGAAGCAAGTGAAAAGTTAAAAAAAATGCTTTTAAAAATATAAAAAAATTTAAAATATGAAAGTTTAAATCACCCCCATTTACCCCATTCAATATAAAACAATTAAAAATAAATAAAAAATACACATATTTGGTATTGCCGAGTACAGAATCGCCCGATCTATCAATATATAAAAAGAATTAATCCGTTCGGTAAACGGCTTAGCAAGAAAAAAAAGTCAAAACGCCAGAATTAGGTTTTGTTAGTTGCCGCAGCATTTCAGCAAAATGTAATAACAGACGATCAAAACATCGTATCTACACCAAAATGGTATCAATAAAAATGTCATCTTGGTATAAATAAAAATGTCATCTCAGCACACAAAAAATAAGCCCTAACCCAGCCCCAGATCATGAAAAATCGAGATGCTACAAGTCTCGGAAAATGACGCAATTTTTTTTCACCACTTACATAAAAAAGAACCTAGACACGTTTGGTGCCTATGAACTCATATTGTCCTGGAGAATCATATTGGCAGGTCAGTTATAGTATTTGGTGAACATGTTAAGTAAATCAAAAAGGATCAGCTCATAAGGTCAAAATATAAAAACTAGCAAAGAAAGTATAACCTTATATCCCATTGATGTATCCGATAAAAATGTACTTTTAATAATACCTATAAAAACAGACAATGAAACAATCACCACATGACCAACTGTGCTGGCTACCTTCACACTGCATTTGTATGCCTGATATGTAAGCCTACCTACCAGCGGAGGTTGGCACCCTGAACAAAAACACGAGAGACGGCACCCCCGATCCTCGGCGGCTGTCCCTAGATCTCCTAAATGACCCTGTAGTGGTGAATCATACGATCATCCATTTATACCGGAACAGGAAAAGGAGTGAATAATAGTGCAGGGGTGGGAAATCTTTTTTCTGCAAAGGGCCATTTGGATATTTATACCATCCTTCGGGGCCGTACAAACTCCTCCCACAAAGTACATCCTGACTCTGGCACTGGTTTCTGAACTCAATCTTTCATTGCATGCCCTTCAATGTTCAGTAGTGAACACTGCGTGTGTGTGCTAACAGAGCAAGAAGAAATTAATGAGCTTGTGGCAGTCAAAATACAGCTCCCTGCCCAAGAATGCAGCCCCTGAGAATTTGCTGGGGCTGAGGTTCCCCACCACTGGTATAGGGATTGGCCATTGAGGACTATTCAAATAAGGTAGATGCATAGGTGTAGCTAGTGGTTCAGCTCAGGGGGTGTGAAACATCTGAGTGGGCCCCCAACCCCTGATTACTACTACGGTGGCGCACTCTAATCATGGGTATAGAAGAATCTGAGTAAATGATCCTGCTGTATCTAAAAAAAATCTCCACAAAGACCAACACTGATATTACCACCATATTGTGACCATATAGTAGTAGATACCAGTCCTACAAAGCATACAAGAGATTACAGCACAGTTACAGATAGTGACTTACAGCTGACATTCTTTCTGATGGAATCTTTCACTTTTCCCAGCTTTTCCATGTGGCCCAGAATGACACAACTTCTCCAGCCAGGACTCTTCTGCAGAGATTACAATAAAGACACATCTGACTTCTCATATTCCAGCCATCACCTTATATTCCCAACCTGCACAAACTCCTCATCCTGCGGATACCCCAATACTGAGCCGCTGCTGCTGTATGTGCCCCAATCACTGCACCTACTGTGTGGTACACAAGCAATGCTCCTCATATTGCATCACTGAGCCCCTTACATTGTAAAATGTCTCCTTTGTGTCCTCACAGTAGCATCAAACTCTTTACAGGCCCTCACAGTAGCTCCCACACTGTATATAAGCCCCTACACTGTATGATGGTGAGACAGCAACCTTCAAACTGTATAACGGCCCTCGCATTATCTCCCACACTGTATAATGACCCCCGCATCAGCTCCCACATTGTATAATGCCCCTTGCATTATCTCCCAAGCTGTATAATGACCCCCACATTAGCTCCCACACTGTATAATGACCCCCACAGTAGTTCCAACACTGTATAATTCCCCTCTCATTAGCTCCCACGCTGTATAATGACCCCCACAATGGCTCCCATGCTGTTTAATGACCCCCGCATTAGCTCCCACACTGTATAATGACCCCCGCATTAGCTCCCACACTGTATAATGACCCCCGCATTAGTTCCCACACTGTATAATGCGAGGGGCATTATCTTCCATGCTGTATAATGACCCCCACATTAGCTCCCACACTGTATAATGACCCCCACATTAGCTCCCACAATGTATAATGTCCCTCTTATTAGCTCCCATGCTGTATAATGACCACTTTAGCTCCCACACTGTATAATGACCCCACATTAGTTCCCACACTGTATAATGCAGGTGGCATTATCTCCCACGCTGTATAATGACCCCCACATTAGCTCCCATACTGTATAATAACTCCTACATTAGCTCCAACAATGTATAATGTCCCTCTCATTAGCTCCCACACTGTATAATGACCCCATATTAGTTCCCACTCCTTAGATTCTGGTCTCTGTCCGTTCCTTTCTGTGGGCTGCTATTTGCACAGCTCTGATATATACTGTATGACAAAGAGCTAAGTAGAATAAAATAGAAACAGATAGTGGGTGTGTATAGAGGCCGGTTTATGGGTATAGTTCCCTGAATGGACAAGACCCCAAAGAGGGAAACAGAAAGGAGGGAACTAGAAGAAAGAGAGGGAGGTAGAATATTACCACTCTAAAGAAAAAAGTGTGCCCCGTGGCTCATCTGTTCCTCTCTTTTTCCTTTCTCCTCCTTTGGGGTGTTGTTGTCTAGACTTGAGTATATGTTCAGGAGCCTGCACCCATATGTAACTTTCTATATACACCTACTGGCTGTTTCTATTTTCTTCTGTGTGTCTATTTATCATAGATATACAGCCTCATTTCTTTTTTTTTTTTAATAAAAGGTTTTCTAATGGGTTTTCTTGTTTACCATCTTGGATTGACTGAGATGAGATCATACAGACAATGGACTGATATGACCATGACAATGGACTGATATGACCCGGCTAAAGGACTGCATCACATTATATATATATATATATATATATATATATATATATATATATATATATACTCAAAAAAAGGAAAAGCAGCACAAAATAATTGAAAAAAAGTGTACTTTAATGCCTGAACGGCGTGGCAACGTTTCGGATGTGTTATCCTTTGTCAAGCTTGACAAAGCATAACACATCCGAAACGTTGCCACACCGTTCAGGCATTAAAGTCCACTTTTTTTCAATTACTTTGTGCTGCTTTTCCTTTTTTTGAGTTTATTACTTTTTGACCATTGGATTGCTGGTCGGAAGAGCTCTGCATGCCTTGTAAGGTAGTAATTTGATGCTGTTCCAATTTTTTCACTTTATATATATATATATATATATATATATATATATATATACCGTATTTTCCGGCGTATAAGACGACTGGGCGTATAAGACGACCCCCCAACTTTACCAGTTAAAAAATAAAATCTTCTTAAAAGTTGGGGGTCTTCTTATACACCGTATGTCGTCTTATAGGGCCAGTGAATATGTGCCTTTTGGGGGGGGGGGGGAGTGATCCTGATGAGGACGAGGGGGCGTCTCACAGGAAAGTGAGTATCCCCCATTACCTTATCATAGCGCTGCAGCGTGGGGTCTCTGTGCTGGGAGCGGCGGCTGCTGTGCTGTGGCGGCTCCTCTTCTGCAGTGTGGGGCCTCTGGTGCTGTGGGGCAGTGGCGGCGGCGTATCTTCATGCAGTCGGGGCTCCTCCGGCATCTCAGCCTGGAAGCCCCGCCGGCAACTCCATCGGTACAATGCGGTCAGGTGGCCTCCGGGAAAATGGCCGCTGCTCAGATTCAGATCTCGTCCCGAGATCTCGGGAGACGAGATCTGAATCTGAGCAGCGGCCATTTTCCCGGAGGCAGCTCAATAGGTGCGATGCGGTGGCCCGGCCGCTGGGGGCTGTGCATGCTCAGATTCAGATCTCGTCCCGAAATCTCGGGACACGAGATCTGAATCTAAGCAGCGGCCATTTTCCCGGAGGCCAGCGCATTACACCGATGGAGTTGCCGGCGGGGCTTCTAGGCTTTGAGATGCCGGAGGAGCCCCGACTGCATGAAGATACGCCACCGCTGCCACCGCCCCACAGCACCAGAGGCCCCACACTGCAGAAGAGGAGCCGCCACAGCACAGCACAGCACAGCAGCCGCCGCTCCCAGCACAGAGACCCCACGCTGCAGCGCTATGATAAGGTAATGGGGGATACTCACTTTCCTGTGAGACGCCCCCTCGTCGTCATCAGGATCACTCCCCCCCCCACCCACCATATACACCCGGCGTACAAGGCGATTCCCGGCGTACAAGACGACCCCCGACTTTTAAGAAGATTTTCAGGGGTTAAAAAGTCGTCTTGTACGCCGGAAAATACGGTATATATACACACACTGTGTGCAGAATTATTAGGCAAGTTGTATTTTAGAGCATTATTTTTATTATTGATCAACAACTATGTTCTCAATCAACCCAAAAGACTCATAAATATAAAAGCTTAATATTTTTGGAAGTTAGAGCGGGTTTTTTTTTAGGTTTGGCTATCTTAGGAGGGTATCTGTTTGTGCAGGTAACTATTACTGTGCAGAATTATTAGGAAACTTAATAAAGACCAAATATATTCCCATCTCACTTGTTTATTTTCATCAGGTAAACCAATATAACTGCACAAAATTGAGAAATAAACATTTCTGACATGCAAAAACAAAATTCCAAAAAATTAGTGACCAATATAGCCACCTTTCTTTATGATGACACTAACAGCCTTCCATCCATAGATTCTGTCAGTTGCTTGATCTGTTTACGATCAACATTGCGTGCAGCAGCCACCACAGCCTCCCAGACACTGTTCCGAGAGGTGCACTGTTTTCCCTCCCTGTAGATCTCACATTTTATGAGGGACCACAGGTTCTCTATGGGGTCAGATCAGGTGAACAAGGGGCCATGTCATTATTTTTTCTTCTTTGAGACCTGAGCTTCACTCCATCTTCAACCCGAAAAGGTCCCACAAGTTCATCTTTGATGATACCAGCCCATACCAGTACCCCACCTCCACCTTGCTGGTGTCTGAGTCGGAGTGGAGCTCTCTGCCCTTTACTGATCCAGCCTCTGGCCCATCAAGAGTCACTCTCATTTCATCAGTCCATAAAACCTTTGAAAAGTCAGTCTTAAGATATTTCTTGGCCCAGTCTTGACGTTTTATCTTATGTTTCTTGTTCAAAGGTGGTCGTTTTTCAGCCTTCCTTACCTTGGCCATGTCCCTGAGTATCGCACACCTTGTGCTTTTTGTTACTCCAGTAACGTTGCAGCACTGAAATATGGCAAATCTGGTGGCAAATGACATCTTGGCAGCTTCACGCTTGATTTTCCTCAATTCATGAGCAGTTATTTTGCTCCTTTTTTGCCCAACACGCTTCTTGTGACCCGACCCTGTTGGCTATTTGCCATGAAACGCTTGATTGTTTGGTGATCATGCTTCAAAAGTTTGGCAATTTCAAGACTGCTGCATCCCTCTGCAAGACATCTCACAATTTTGGACTTTTCGAAGCCCATCAAATCTTTCTTCTGACCCATTTTGGCAAAGGAAAGTTAGTTGCCTAATAATTAAGCACACCTTATATAGGGTTTTGACTTCATTAGACAACACCCTTCCACATTACAGAGATGCACATCACCTGATTCACTTAATTGGTAGTTGGCTCTGAAGCCTGAACAGACTGTGTGTGTATATGTATGTATATATATATATATTTAATAGAAAAAAAAGGGGAAATAGCCACGCCATCGGGCATTAAAGATCACCTTTTTTTGAACTTTTTGTGCTGTTTCCCCTATTTTTGCTATTATCAAAAGAAGCCTCCTGATTGCTGATTGGGGATGTGTGCTCACTGTTAACGCATTATTTGGTGCTGTTCTAATTTTACGAGGGAGAGACATGTATCCTCATCTGTGGGGTTCTGCAGCCGGGGTCACATCTATCAGTGCACAATACTGACCAGTCTTGTCTCTCTATCTGAGGCACCATGAGATTTTTGGCAGCTGCTCTGAAGTATTTTACAGATCGGCTGTTGTCGGCGCTCATAGCAATCCAGTAATTCTGCTACATAGGGGCGATCTGAGCATTGTCTCTATGTAGCAGAGCCAATCGAGTCGTGCCAGCTTCTAGCCTCCCATGGAGGCTATTGAAGCATGGCAAAAGTAAAACAAAATGTTTTTAAAAATATGAAAAAAGTATAAAAGTTTAAATCACCCCCCTTTCAACCCATTCAAAATAAAAAAATCAAACATACACATATTTGGTATCGCCGCATTCAGAATCGCCCGATCTATCAATAAAAAAAAGGATTAACCTAATCGCTAAACGGCGTAGCAAGAAAAAAATTCAAAGTGTCAGAATTACGTTTTTTTGGTCTCCGCGACATTGCATTAAAATGCAATACCGGGCAATCAAAAGATTGTATCTGCATCAAAATGATATAATTAAAAATGGCAGCTCTGCATGCAAAAAATAAGCCCTTACCCAACCCCAAAATTGAGCTGCTACGGGTATTGGCAAACTGCGCAATTTTTTTTTTCTAGCAAAGTTTGGAATTTTTTTCACCACTTAGATAAAAAAGAACCTAGATATGTTTGGTGTCTATGAACTCATAATGACCTGGAGAATCATAATGGCAGGTCAGTTTTAGCATTTAGTGAACCTGGCAAAAAAGCCAAACAAAAAGCAATTGTGGGACTGCACTTTTTTTGGAATTTCACCGCACTTGGAATTTTTTTCCCGTTTTCTAGTACATGACATGGTAAAATCAATGATGTAGTTAAAAAGCACAACTTATCCCGCAATAAATCAGCCCTCACATGGCCATATTGACAGACAAATAAAAAAGTTATGGCTCTGGGAAGGAGGGGAGCAAAAAACGAAAACGCAAAACCGAAAAGCCCCATATCACGAAAAATGGAGACTCTAAGAGTCTCGGGAAATGAAGCATTTTTTTTCACCACTTACAGTGGGTACGGAAAGTATTCATAGCCCTTTAAATTTTTCACTCTTTGTTTCATTGCAGCCATTTGGTAAATTCAAAAAAGTTCACTTTTTTCTCATTAATGTACACTATGCACCCCATCTTTACTGAGAAAAAACCAGAAATGTAGTAGTTTTTGCAAATTTACTAAAAAAGAAAAACTGAAATATCACATGGTCATAAGTATTCAGACCCTTTGCACAGTATTGAGTAGAAGCCCCCTTTGGAGCTAGTACAGCCATGAGTCTTCTTGGGAATGATGCAACACGTTTTTCACACCTGAATGTGGGGATCCTCTGCCATTCTTCCTTGCAGATCCTCTCCAGTTCTGTTAGGTTGGATGGTGAACGTTGGTGGACAGCCATTTTCAGGTCTCTCCAGACATGCTCAATTGGGTTTAGGTCAGGGCTCTGGCTGGGCCAGTCAAGAATGGTCACAGAGTAGTACTGAAGCCACTCCTTTGTTATTTTAGCAGTGTGCTTAGGGTCATTGTGTTGGGATGGTGATGAGCAGTGCCTGGTTTTCTCCACACATACTGCTTAGAATTATCACCATAAAGGACTATCTTCATCTCATCAGACCAGAGAATCTTATTTCTCATAGTCTTGGAGTCCTTCATGTGTTTTTTTGCAAACTCTATGCGGGCTTTCATATGTCTTGCACTGAGGAGAGGCTTCCGTCGGGTAGATTCCCGCTTAGAATTATCACCAAAAAGGTCTATTTTCATCTCATCAGACCAGAGAATCTTATTTCTCATAATCTGGGAGTCCCTCATGTGTTTTTTTTAGCAAACTCTATGCTGTACCCACTGTAAATAAAAAATAACATAAACATGTTTGGTATCTACGAACTTGTAATGACCTGGAGAATCATAATGGCATGTTATCTTTAGCATTTAGTGAACATGGTAAAAACGAAAAACATATTTCAGAATTGCACTTTTTTTGCCCTTTCACCACACTTGGAATTTTTTCCCTGTTTTCCAGTACATGGTAAAATTAATTGTGTCATTCAAAAGTACAACTTGTCCCACAAAAACAAGCCCTCATGGCCATATTGATGGAAAAAAGTTATGACTTTGGAAACAAGGGGAGCAAAATCCATAAACGCAAAAGTGGAAAATGGCCCTGGCTAATGTTAATGACTAAGGTCATTAAGGTTAATTACTTTGTGGATGGAATTGAGAGTAGGTTAAAAAAAAAAAAAGACGCCACAGAGGCAATCTCATTGTTGTGTATTAACCCCTTCACCCCAGAGTCTGTTTTCACTTTACTGACAAGGCCAAATTTTACAATTCTGACCACTGTCACTTTATGAAGTTATAGCTCTGGAACGCTTCAACGGATCCCGGTCATTCTGAGATTGTTTATTGCGACACATTGTACTTCATGTTAGGCCCCTTTCACACGTCAGTGTCTCCGGTACGTGTGGTGACAGTTTTCTCACGTACCCGAGACACTGACACATATAGACCCATTCAAGTGAATGGATCTGTGCACGTCAGTGTGTTTCTACGGACCGTGTGTCCGTGTTTGAAACACGCAGACATGTCTGTTTTCACCCATGCACGCGGGCCACAAAACATGCCACACACATGCACACGGAGAACAGTGCACTGTCCTCCGTGTGCACGGATGGCTGCCGGGGAAATAGCGCTACTGGAAGCCGCTGTTCCCCAGCGGCTGGCGCTGAACGCAGCTTTCATCCATTCTCCCCTGCTCTGCAGGCGAGCAGGGGAGAATCAATAAATGAAAAACCCGACGTGGGGTCCCAATATGTTTTTAAACCAACCCAGCAGAATTCACAGGTGTGGGTTGCTATTCTCAGGTTGGTAAGGGGCCATGGATATGGGCCCCCCCAAGCCTAAAAACAGCAGCGCGCAGCTGCCCAGAAAAGGTGCATCTATTAGATGTGCCAATTCTGGAGCTTTGCCCTGTAGTGGTGGCAAGTGGGGGGTTAATGTAACCTTCCTATTGCAAGGTGACATTAAGCCCGGCTTAGTAATGGAGAGGTGTCAATAAGACACCTATCCATTTCTAATCCTATAGTTTGTAGAGGGTTAAATAAACACCACACAGTTAGTATAAAGTATTTTAATGAAATCATACACCACACAGTTTTGCCATCTTTATTATACTGCTAATCCAAGTGACACCCTCGATCTCCTGTAAAAAAATAAAAATAATAAACCAACAATATACCATACCTGTCTGGCGTTCAGGCCCACGCAGTAATCCATATCTGGGGAATGTACAGTTTACAACTGGAGCGGTGCTAAGATGCGACTGCTCTGGCTGTAAACTACTGGGGAATAAATGAGAAGACGTCACTGAGTCTGTGCTCACTGCTGGCATGAACTCCTGTGACCACAGGTCCATGGGAGAATGCAAGTGATGAGGTCATGGCAGTTCAAGCTCTGTCGCAGTGACCACAGTGGAAAATCCCACCAAGTGACCTCCTTTTAGAAACTACAACACTCAAAAAACTTATTTTATAATGCTGAACCGTGAAAATGAAAAAAAATTTCCCCCAAAAAAATGTTGGTTTTGCCCCAAATTAAAGGGTAACAGTAAAAAATGGACCGTACAATTTGTTGCACAATTCCTCCTGAGTACACTGACACATGTGGAGGAAAACTACTGTTCGGGCACAAGGCAGGGCTCGGAAGGAAAGGAGCACCAACTAAATTCTGGAGCTCAGTTTTGGCTGAGCTATTCTTTCACAAATGTTTGTAAAGGCAGACTGAATGGCGAGGGGCTGGATTTTATATAACTCTGGAAATGGGACTGAATGAAACATCTCAATTCCTTGATTAATTGGTGTGCCCTAATACCTTAGTGCATATAGTGTAAATCTAGCTGTGATAAGAAAAATTATCATTTAACCCCTTCCCGACATGAGCCGTACATGTACTGCTTTGTGGGAGCTGTTTTCCCGCAAACAGTACATGTACGGCACACTGATTGCGCGGCCTCACGCTGAGCTCCATGGCGATCGGTGCGGGTGTCAGTTCTGTATGAGAGTTGACAACCCGCAATACCCACCATCGGTGCTAATACCGATTGTGGGCATTTAACTCCTCTGATGCGGTTGTCAGTAGTGACAGCGACATAGAGGAGCATCGTGCAGGGAATGAGTTCCCTGCACGCTTCCATCAGGACAACGCAATGCGATTGCACTGTCCTGATGGTCTCCATGGAGACCCCCGGCCGCAAGATGAGCAATCTGACACTATACAGTGATGTCCCAGGACAAGACAATGTAAAAAAGTGAAAAAATATATAAAAAAATATATTAAAAAGTGCAAAAATATTTTTCAATGAACACCATCAAACAAAAAGTGGAATAAAATGTTATCAAAATTCAAGAATTAAGTTTAAAGGAACATTTTTTTAACCCATAACATGAAAGTAGCATAACTTTCTTTACAAGTTATTCAATTTAATTATAAATGACTCAAATTAAAAACAATTTCATTCTTCAAGAATGACTTCTTTTACAGCCTGTATGCTGGATAGAGAGTGATGCTCAACTTGTCTCTTCAGAATTCACCATAGGCAGGGCCAGGACGAAAGGTAGGCACTTGCTTAGAGCTCTAGTACTTGTCTCCCTAGAGGGTGCAATTAAAAACAAAACAATGTACTCTTTGCGCCTATGGTCACCCAGTTCTTCTCTCTGGTTGTCGGCATTCAGCACAGTGACTCCCTGGCAGAGGCACACAGGGAAGCAGTGCCAGTGAAGCATTAACACCGCTCTCTCTGCCTGTTACCAGCATTTCTTCTATCAGACGCGAATACAATTGATGATGTGAGCATCGGAACAGGGGCAGAGGAGCAAAAATCAGACTGATTGCATATGGGCAGTTGGTAAGGAGTTGGGGATTTTGCCTTCTTCTGGATCAACATGTTTGGTCATATGTTGAACTTGATGAACTTGTGTCTTCTTTTAACCTTGCTGGACAAAATTATTAAAAGAAAAGGCTTAATTACTCTTTAAGTGTTACATTTCTTCATAGGGTTAGTTCAAAAGTAGTTAAAGGGGAGTGTTCAGGCTTGTGGTTCTAGTCTGCAGTCACTCTATGTCGGGTACCTGGAAAATGTTCATGCACTGTAGAATGTAAATGTGACTGTAATAAATGTTTTCATTTCTCCTTTAGTTGTCCCTATAATTATAGCTACTGCCGTTGCCTCAAGACCTCACCTTCTTCATTCTTCTGTACTTGAGTATGCTGCTGCTCTTTGACTGCTTGGGTTAGAATGAATGGACATGCAGCACAGCATAGCTACATACGAATTTGATGCAGAAACTGACCTAAAAACAGCTACTTGTTTGTGGACACCATCTGTATTTCTGTAACAACTGAAAGTATACAATATTAGATTCATTAATCTGTACAGTTATAACAAATAATGCAGCCTTTATGAAAATTGGTAAGAACAAAAAAATAATTTTTTACCTACAGACCATGCATTGTTTGTGTACTGTGAGAAGCTATCTTGTCGATGTGGTAAGCACAGGGCAAGTAAGCCAGTTTTCATGTTCATGTACTGTATGTCAGGGATCCCAAATATTTGTCAAGACTTTCTTAATCCCTGATATCACAGGCCAGGAAGGTCACGAGTACCACCCGCTGTGATCTTTGGAGCAAAAAACTCTCTGCTGCCTCCTATCGTCCAGACAATTACAGAATTGACTGACGATCAAAGGAGACGGGCGCAGCCTGTTCGCACCATTAGGCCGGCTATCGGAAAATTAGCGCTGAGCATACGGCATATACACCTCCAGATTCCAACACATGGAATATGTGTACACACCCCGGTACGGTCACAGCTAACTCTCTGATAACCCCAGACTACTCGCCGCCACCACCGCTAATCTGTTTCGGTTGATTAGACACCATTAACAGTAGCTATCATTTCGAGGTGTAGTTTACCGAACAGAAGGACCAGAACTATTAAATTTGATATTTAATCCAAAGGAAGGCAGTGTTTATGAAAAATATACTAAATATTTTACAAGAAACCTCCCCTGTGACCTGTTCTGGGTCAATCACAGGTCCTGTTACCCAACTAGATGATGAGAGTCCAGAAGACAGGATGTTTCCTGTGTTCTGGGCTCTCGGGCCGAGGGTGACAGGGCCCCTGGATAGGCTGTCTTCCCGGGGGATAACATTCTCCTATTTGGCCGACAGACCGTGGGACACACCTGCCCACCACTGACAGACTCTGGGTGCAATTTTACCACCACTCTGACAGGCTAGGGGTGTCGTTTCCCCATCCTCCTGACAGACAATGAGACACACATTTACCTCACCCTGCCCTGCTCTAGGACATACCTTCCCACACCCCGGATGTGCTGGAGGTAACACCTTCTCTGGCCTCCTTTTTACCTTAAGGTACCTTCACACGAAACGACATCGCTAGCGATCCGTGACGTTGCAGCGTCCTGGCTAGCGATATCGTTTCGTTTGACACGCAGCAGCGATCAGGATCCTGCTGTGATGTCGCTGGTCGCTGAATAAAGTCCAGAACTTTATTTGGTCGTCCGATCGCTGTGTATCGTTGTGTTTGAAAGCAAAAGCAACGATACCAGTGATGTTTTACACTGGTAACCAGGGTAAACATCGGGTTACCAAGCGCAGGGCTGCGCTTAGTAACCCGATGTTTACCCTGGTTACCAGCGTAAAAGTAAAAAAAACAAACAGTACATGCTCACCTGCGCGTCCCCCAGCCTCTGCTTCCTGACACTTACTGAGCGCCGGCCCTAAAGTGAAAGTGAAAGCACAGCGGTGACGTCACCGCTGTGCTGTTAGGGCCGGAGCTCAGTCAGTGTCAGGAAGCAGACGCTGGGGGACGCGCAGGTGAGTATGTACTGTTTGTTTTTTTTACTTTTACGCTGGTAACCAGGGTAAACATCGGGTTACTAAGCGCGGCTCTGCGCTTAGCAACCCGATGTTTACCCTGGTTACCCGGGGACCTCGGCATCGTTTGGTCGCTGGAGAGCGGTCTGTGTGACAGCTCTCCAGCGATCAAACAGCGACGCTGCAGCGATCGGCATCGTTGTCGCTATCGCTGCAGCGTCGCTTCGTGTGAAGGTACCTTTAGAGGCTTTGCTAACTGTGAGGCAGCTACCACTGGCCACATCATGTTCCATCGTGCCATTGATCAGCTGATCGAGATCACCTTCCTTATGATCCCCGTGCTTCTCCCCATCCCTTCACATTACCTCAAGAGATGTGCCAATCATGGGGCAGCTACCATCGGCCATGTCACAATCCGTCGTGACACTGGCCAGCTGCACGGGATCACCTGATTCATGATCTCCAGGCCTGCTCCCATCGCCCTTAGCACTTATGCTGGCTCCTTTTAGGGTATCCTCAGCAGTATCACCCCGCAGAGTGAATGTGGCTGAGTTCTGCTGTACCACAACACACATTTTTATTATGCATCACATTCACATTATGGACACTTCCTTGACATGACATATCAGATCTTGGAGGGTTGTCAGGGATGTATCAGGCTAGCAGAAGTCCCAGATCAGGTCCCAATAAAACATTTGTTTGGAGATTCTCAGACACCCCCTCTTCTCTTATCCCCCTCCCCTTTTCAATCCAGAAAAACCCAGGCCATCAGTATGAGACAGCGAACACCCCCAAAACCGGTGACAGTCAGGGTCTTCCCAGGAATGAGTTCCTCCGGTAACACAAACTCAGGGTGCACTAGAATATGTTCTGCGCCTGTGTCCTTAAGCCCAACAGTAATGGTGCTGCCCACAGTAATTGGTTGCAAATTCTCACGGGCTCTCCCAACTGCCCCACCCAAAAAAAGAATGGCTGCACTAGGCCCTGGTGGGGGGTTCATCTTCTGATTTTACAATTGACAAAACAATACATCATAAGCAATTACATAAAATAAAAGGAATAAACAGGAGAACTTACTACACCGATCGCAGAGACGATTCAGTTTAGCCGAAGGAGAGCGCTTCGATTTGGCCGTCAAGACGGGGTCCCTACATACACAGGATATGTAACTCTCTTGTACGAACACTGATGATAAATGGGAATGATCTTTTATCAGATCCTGAGTCCCACCCACACACCCCTCTACTATGACCCCACAAGGTCCCGGTTTTAGGCTGGACTCAGCCATTCATAATTTTAGGAAATCCAAATTTATCTAATAACTCCACATAAGATGACTGCAAAAGTTTGAGACTGTTGTCATCTTTTCTATCGGGATTTTATCTACTCTCAGAGACCAAACATGGCCTAGCTTCTGGTAGTTTTATGGTCCCTCTGGATTTGGGACCTTTTGGAAGGGGTTATGATTATGATAAAATATGTGTATGATTGCCTAGTTATCCCGGTGCCAACAATATACATCTCATTAATATCGGATGGATATAAATTCCAATATTCCATATTTCCTCCCACAGCTATGTGTAAAGGTGTCATATTTTCTTTGATCCACTTCAATCTAGTAGTCTTTTCTTTTCTCTCCCTGTGGGGACAATACACATGGTCTTCAGTCACTAAAGGTACCTTCACACGAAGCGACGCTGCAGCGATAGCGACAACGATGTCGATCGCTGCAGCGTCGCTGTTTGATCGCTGGGGAGCTGTCACACAGACCGCTCTCCAGCGACCAACGATGCCGAGGTCCCCGGGTAACCAGGGTAAACATCGGGTTGCTAAGCGCAGGGCCGCGCTTAGTAACCCGATGTTTACCCTGGTTACCAGCGTAAAAGTAAAAAAAACAAACAGTACATGCTCACCTGCGCGTCCCCCAGCGTCTGCTTCCTGACACTGACTGAGCTCCGGCCCTAACAGCACAGCGGTGACGTCACCGCTGTGCTTTCACTTTCGGGCCGGCGCTCAGTAAGTGTCAGGAAGCAGACGCTGGGGGACACGCAGGTGAGTATGTACTGTTTGGTTTTTTTACTTTTACGCTGGTAACCAGGGTAAACATCGGGTTACTAAGCGCGGCCCTGCGCTTGGTAACCCGATGTTTACCCTGGTTACCAGCGTAAAAGTAAAAAAAACAAACAGTACATGCTCACCTGCGCGTCCCCCAGCGTCTGCTTCCTGACACTGACTGAGCTCCGGCCCTAACAGCACAGCGGTGACGTCACCGCTGTGCTTTCACTTTCACTTTAGGGCCGGCGCTCAGTAAGTGTCAGGAAGCAGACGCTGGGGGACGCGCAGGTGAGTATGTACTGTTTGTTTTTTTTACTTTTACGCTGGTAACCAGGGTAAACATCGGGTTACTAAGCGCGGCCCTGCGCTTGGTAACCCGATGTTTACCCTGGTTACCAGTGTAAAACATCGCTGGTATTGTTGCTTTTGCTTTCAAACACAACGATACACGGCGATCGGACGACCAAATAAAGTTCTGGACTTTATTCAGCGACCAGCGACATCACAGCAGGATCCTGATCGCTGCTGCGTGTCAAACTAAACGATATCGCTAGCGAGGACGCTGCAACGTCACGGATCGCTAGCGATATCGTTACAAAGTCGTTTCGTGTGAAGGTACCTTTAGACATCAGAAGGATCCTCGCATTTTAATTAAGTGGCTTCACAGCTTTGTAAACTGCCATTTTACATAAACACAGCATGGAGGGCACACTCCTATCTTGTCATGACAAATGGTACATGAAAGAAAAAGAAGGAAGGGGAGGCATGATGTACCTCAAAGACTTTTAATATTTTCTATGACAATGTAGTCGTAAATCTAATATTTACTGGTGAACATGCCTACTGCACCACCAGACAATCCAGAATATTTAGGATGTTGTATAAAGGTGGATCTTTCAGCAATTTATATTATAAGTGTTTTTTTAGTGAAACTTTCTGCCTTTGGGTCTGTATTATCTCTGCAATAATTTGACCTCCTATATTTCAGTTTAGCACACCCACAAAAAATCTAATTATTGTAACTGTCTCCATATTTTGAGGCTGTAATACCGGTGCTAGAATGTCACCCCACTATGGCAAATATGAAATAGGGCTTACTGCATTGTACAACATGGATCTAAGAGGAATGACCACAACACCATAATATTGTGGACACTCATGATCCTAATTTAGTACAATAGATCATATCACAGATAATGTTATTATACTAATGTATTTTTTTTTCTGCATAATTTCAGATGCCAAGCCTTTCCAAAAAAATCAGGAAAAAACAATGTTGCCAACTACTTTTTGGATTAACAGTTGGTGTCCTTCTACTGCACTTCCTTTTCGTATCAAACAACCCTAAAGTTCCTAATGAAAGAGATCCAGAAGATGTGCCTATTCCTTACCAGTATCCAGCCCCTACAGAATTACAAACGGTCATATGTACAGAAAACATTTCTGCTTACATCATGCCAACTTTTAATAGCGAAACACAAAATTTTAAAGATTTTCTGGTTTATCGTCATTGTAGAGCCTTTCCATTGCTGCTGGACTCTCCCATGAAGTGTGGTGGACCTGATAATGAAGATGTTTTTCTTTTGCTAGCCATTAAAACTGCCCCTGGAAATTTTGAGCGTCGTGAGGCTATCAGGAGAACTTGGGGAGAAGAAAAGACTTATAATGGGGCAAAAGTGAAAAGAATCTTTCTTAGTGGTGTCCCAAGGGATAAAGAGCAAACAAAACGGATGTTGCAGTTGCTGTCCACAGAGAGTGAAATATTTGAAGATATTGTGCAGTGGAATTTTGAAGATTCTTTCTATAATTTAACCTTAAAGCAAATCCTTTTCCACCATTGGCTTGAACAAAAGTGTCCAAGTGCTCAGTTTATATTTAATGGAGATGATGATGTGTTTGTCCATACATTAAATGTTGTAACGTATCTGCAAAGTACAAAAATAACAGGCATGAAGAGCCATCTCTTTGTTGGGGCACTGAATGAAGGGATGCCCCTAATCTTTGAGAAGCACAGCAAATATTATGTCTCAAAAGAAATTTTTCCTGCTGACTCATATGACCCCTACTGTGGTGGTGGAGGAATTCTTATGTCCAGCTTCACAGCCTTCTCTATACATAAGGAATCTCTGTACATCCCATTAATTCCAATTGATGATGCTTATCTTGGAATGTGCCTGAAGAAAGCAGGGCTAACACCAGAAAATCATGGAGGAATACGCACCTTTGGGATCACAGTACCAAATAATATTGATTCTTTTGATCCCTGTTTTTATCAGCATATACTCATGGTCCATCGATTTATGCCTTATGAAATGTTAATTATGTGGAAATCATTACAGATCACAAAACATTCGTGTTTAAGTCATTCAAAGACAGTGATAAACGTGACTAAGTTTAACTGAATGCCCATAAATGTGAAGTTATTAGCTTTAATGCAGAGTTGTCTTAAAAGAATAAAGTAGCAGATTTTTACATTGTATCTGTTCAGTTATCCAGTATAACCGGTTGTCTGGGATTAGGAAAATGTTTGCCTTTCTATTAAAATTATTGATGCTGATTTAGTAAGCAAAATGTGCCAGAATTCTGCTTCAAATGTTCCAAAAACTTCTCTGTAAAGTAAATTAGCCAAGAGGTGGTGTAAGCAGAATAAAAGTGCCCAATGCCCTAAAGTTGCACGAAACGTTTGGCGCAAAATATTGGTAGCGCGACCAAGAGGTCACATACAATGCCTAGCATATCACACAGAGTAAGCTACTTGCATGATATAAACCATTATACCAACAAACGGGGCAAACAGTACAAACGCTCAGCCATATATATATATCATGCAAAACCAAAAAAGAACCGCTAGGCCCAGTAACAATATAAGTAGAAATAAATTTTATTGTACACAAATTTAAAAAATCGCATAAAAATATTAAGTAATGTAACAACACAATTTTAGAAAAGATAAGACAACAAACTAGTACCGCAGGATATTGTACAAAAATGATAACCACTGGAGGAATATACAGTAACCAAATAAATCAATACATATAAAGCTCAATACATGTCTATGGAAGATACAATATATATTACTACCCAGTTGGTCAAGACTCAAATAATCCCATAAAAATATCTAAAGTGCATAGTGCCAAAGTGCAATTAATCCAAAAATTAGCATAGCCTATCAGTAACTGCAAACATATGTAAGTCGAATCATATCCCAAATGGAAACATAACCCAGCGTAATAAACTAAGAAGAGTGCCTAATAAGCAGATATATATACGTATATGTAGTATAATAATGCACTCAAATCAGTTAAAGTGGGGACACAGTAAGGTAAGGTTACCTAACATAATAGGCACTATATTCAAGTAGTGATAAAAACGAGATAAGAAGAGTCATCGTGTACCTGAGTGCGGGAAGAGAAACTCCAACGTACGTTTCGCACAATTGCTTCCTCGGGGGGGGGGGGGTGTCATGACCAACTGGGTAGTAATATATATTGTATCTTCCATAGACATGTATTGAGCTTTATATGTATTGATTTATTTGGTTACTGTATATTCCTCCAGTGGTTATCATTTTTGTGCAATATCCTGTCTCCTTTTTTTGCGGTACTAGTTTGTTGTCTTATCTTTTCTAAAATTGTGTTGTTACATTAATTAATATTTTTATGCGATTTTTTAAAATATGTGTACAATAAAATTTATTTCTACGTATATTGCTCCTGGGCCTAGTGGTTCTTTTTTGGTTTTACATGATATAAACCAGCAATATAAATCTCTACTTTATTGTTTTTTCACATTATATGTCACTGTGTACTGACAATTGCTAATTTTGCCTTTCTACCCAGTTAATTCTTCTCTTTTCTATTAGGTCTGTGACATCATGTGTCACTGTGTACTGACAATTGCTAATTTTGCCTTTCTAACCAGTTAATTCTTCTCTTTTCTATTAGGTCTGTGACATCATGTGATTAAAAACAGACTAGCTGAATCTTTCTAAGTGCTATGTAGAAGCAGGAGGTCTATTTCCCTTGCACGAATCATCATTAGAACTACAATTCTACTTCACTGCAAAGTCTCTGGCAGTGGGGAGGAGTGGAACAGTTGGGTCAGGAGTTGAAGAGGGGGATAACTCACACAGGAAAGAGACTTTCTTTTTCTACATAGAGCTAGCCTGTTTTTAACCACGTAATATCATAGACCTAATAGAAAATTGAAGAATTAACTGGATAGAAAGATAAAATGAGCAATTGTACGTACACAGTGCTATATAATAGAATGATTTCAATATATTAAAAAGATGAAAACTTTGATGGGAGTGCTTCTATAAGGATAATGGGACTGAGTTCACTTTTTGGTCTATGCTCTGTTTTTATGCAAAAACAAACCACACACGGACAGCACTCTGATCAATGTTTATCAACGTGGTAGCTCACATCAGGTTCTTTTTCCATGGACTGTGTGTAAGAAAATAAAATGCAGCAGGTGCTAGTCTTATCTGTTGTTGGATGAGACTTTTGTTTGAATTTCAATGCATACACAAAAAAAATGAATGTCATACACACACCAGCTATACGGCATCCACTTTTAATAAATGCATTACAAAGATTCCATAGGAAACTCTATTAGATATTTTATATTTTTTAATTGTGAATGTAAAAATGGATGTCATAAAGTTGTCAAAACCAGACAAAATACACCACCATTCTTAACCCCTTAACCCCCGGGGCTTTTTTCGGTTTTGCGTTTTCTTTTTCACTCACCTTCTTCCCAGAGCCATAACTTTTTTCAGTCAATATGGCCGTGTGAGGGCTTGTTTTTTGTGGGACGAGTTGTACTTTTGAACAACATCATTGTTTTACGATGTCCTGTAATAGAAAACAGGAAAAAAATTCGAAGTGCGGTGAAATTGCAAAAAAAGTGCAGTCCCACACTTGTTTTTTGTTTGGCTTTTTTGCTAGGTTCACTAAAGACTAAAACTTACCTGCCATTATGATTTTCCAGGCCATTACGAGTTCATAGACACCAAACATGTCTAGGTTCTTTTTTTTATCTACGTGGTGAAAAAAAATTCCAAACTTTGTTAAAAAAAAAAAAATGCGCCATTTACCGATACCCGTAGCGTCTCCATTTTTCGTGATCTGGGGTTGGGTGAGGGCTTATTTTTTGCATGCCTAGCTGACGTTTTTAGTGATACCATTTTGGTGCAGTTATGATCTTTTGATTGCCCGTTATTGCATTTTAATGCAATGTCGCGGCAACAAAAAAACCTTAATTATGGCGTTTTGACTATTTTTTTCGCTACGCCGTTTAACGATCAGGTTAATCCTTTTTTTTTTATTGCTAGATCTGACGATTCTGAAAGCTGCGATACTAAATATGTGCATGTTTGATTTTATTTTGATTGTTTTATTTTGAATGGAGCGAAAGGGGGGTGATTTGAACTTTTATGTTTTTTTATATTTTTAAAAACATTTTCTTTTTACTTTTGTCATGCTTCGATAGTGTCCATGGGAGACTAGAAGCTGTCTTAGCCCGATCGACTCTTACATAGAGGCGATGATCAGATCGCCTTTATATAGCAAATTTAATCACTTGCTATGAGCGCCGACCACTGGGTGGCGCTCACATCAAGCCAGCACTGATAACTATAGAGGTCTCCAGGTGACCTCCGGTTGTCATGTCAACACGCGGGTGACCCATGATGGATCACAGCCTGTGAGGGGTCTTCATGTGGTGCTCTGCTTGCACAGTATTGGACAGGAGTATGGCGCCATACTCACTGCACAGTTGTGCATATCCACAGTGCCTTGACACACTCATTCTATAAAGGTCCCACTTTCATCTATATACTACACCACACGGAAAACATCCTCTATATACTACACCACACGGAACACATCCTCTATATACTACACCACATGGGACACATCCTCTATACACTACGCCACACGGGACACATCCTCTATACATTACGCCACACGGGACACATCCTCTATACACTACGCCACACGGAACACATCCTCTATATACTACACCACACGGGACACATCCTCTATATACTACACCACACGGGACACATCCTCTCCTTTATATTCTACACCACACGGGACACATCCTCTATACACTACGCCACACGGGACACATCCTCTATACACTACGCCACACAGGACACATCCTCTATACACTACGCCACACGGGACACATCCTCTATACACTACGCCACACGGGACACATCCTCTATATAATACGCCACACGGGACACATCCTCTATATACTACACCACACGGGACACATCCTCTCCTTTATATTCTACACCACATGGGACACATCCTCTATATACTACGCCACACGGGACACATCCTCTATATACTACGCCACACGGGACACATCCTCTATATACTACGCCACACGGGACACATCCTCTATACACTACGCCACACGGGACACATCCTCTATACACTACGCCACACGGGACACATCCTCTATACACTACGCCACACGGGACACATCCTCTATATAATACGCCACACGGGACACATCCTCTATATACGCCACACGGGACACATCCTCTATATACTACACCACACGGGACACATCCTCTATATACTACGCCTCCCGGGACACATCCTCTATACACTACGCCACACGGGACACATCCTCTATACACTACGCCACACGGGACACATCCTCTATCAGGGGCGTAACTACCGCGGTCGCAGGGGTCGCAATTGCGACGGGGCCCGCAGTGCTTAGGGGCCCTCTCAGTCCAGCAGACTGGGCGGGCCCCTAATAACTCTGAGCTACAAAATGGGCCGCCGGCCCTTTAAATAAATCTTCTTTACAGGCCCTGGTGCGCGTGCACTCTCTCGGTGCATGCCCGATCACGGGTGGGAGTGGGACTGCACTTGTCCCGCAGCAGAGCCCCTCCACCGCAGAGAGCCGCACACCACAACTATGGCTGCAGCTGCTCTGTGCGCACAGGACCTGTGATGAGGTCACAGGAGGGGAGGAGTCGGAGTCACATGATCAAGGGCTTCAAGTTCCGTGTAGTGCAGGACAGTAGTTCAGTGCTGGTTGTCATCATGCTGGAGGAGGGTAAGCTTTTGTGTGAGGTCAGGAGGGGTTTGTGTGGATGTAGCAGAGGCAGAGCAGTGTGTGTTTGGCTACGTTCACATTTGCGTTGTGCGCCGCAGCGCCGGCGCCGCAACGCTCAACGCAAACAAAAACGCGGCAAAACGCATGCACAACGCTGCGTTTTTCGCCGCATGCGTCCTATTTTCTATTGATTTTGGACGCAGCAAAAATGCAACTTGCTGCATCCTCTGCGCCCGGACGCGTGCGCCGCAGTGACGCATGCGGCGCAAAACGCAAGTGCACCGCATGTCCATGCGCCCCCATGTTAAATATAGGGGCGCATGACGCATGCGGCGCCGCTGCGGCGCCCGACGCTGCGGCGCGGACCGCAAATGTGAACTTTGCCTATGAGGTGTACGGAGCAGAGCAGTGTGTGTATGAGGTGTACGGAGCGGAGCCGGGTGTGTACGGAGAGGAGTCGGGTGTGTACGAGGTGTACGGAGCGGAGCTGGGTGTGTACAAGGTGTACGGAGCGGAGCTGGGTGTGTACGAGGTGTACGGAGCAGAGCCGTGTGTGTACGAGGTGTACGGAGCGGAGCCGTGTGTGTACGAGGTGTACGGAGCGGAGCCGTGTGTGTACGAGGTGTACGGAGCGGAGCCGTGTGTGTACGAGGTGTACGGAGCGGAGCCGTGTGTGTACGAGGTGTACGGAGCGGAGCCGTGTGTGTACGAGGTGTACGGAGCGGAGCCGTGTGTGCAAGGTGTACGGAGCGGAGCCGGGTGTGTACGAGGTGTACGGAGGGGAGCCGCATGTGCAATGTGTACGGAGCTCAGCCGTGTGTGTAGGAGTAACTATGTGTGGCCATTATACTGTAGGCAATATCATGTGTGGCCATTGTACAGTATAGAGCACTATGTGTGGCCATTGTACAGTATGGAGCACTATGTGTGGCCATTGTACAGTATGGAGCACTATGTGTGGCCATTGTACAGTATGGACAGGGGCGTAACTACCGCGGTTGCAGCGGTCGCCATTTCGCCGGGCCCAGCAGGTCAGGGGCCCGGGGACGGCAGGTCAGAGCAGGGCCGGACTGGCCATCGGGCACTTCTGGCAAATGCCAGAAGAGCCGGTGCCAGTCATGGGCCGCTCGATCCGCCTCCCCCCACCGCCGCCGACTCACCCCCCCTGCCGTCGCATTCAACTATACCGGCGTCTATGACGGAGGAGAGAGCATCTAAAGACGCTCCCTCTCCCATCATTCCCCACTCTGCCTCTGACACTGCGGGTGCGCGATGACGTCATATCATCGCGCACCTGCTGTGTCCCAGGCAGACTGCAGCCGAGCCTGAGACCAGAGCAGGAAGCAACGCTGGCAAGAGGAAAGGTAAGGAGAGTGTTGTTTTTTTTTACTGGACTGTGGAGGCATTCTCGGTGGGGGGGGCGAGAGATGCGGGCTGTATATACCACTGTGCGGGCTGTGCTGGATAGACTGCTGTGCTGGATAGACCACTGTGCGGGCTGTGCTGGATAGACTGCTGTGCGGGCTGTGCTGGATAGACCGCTGTGCGGGCTGTGCTGGATAGACCACTGTGCTGGATAGACCACTGTGCGGGCTGTGCTGGATAGACCACTGTGCGGGCTGTGCTGGATAGACCACTGTGCGGGCTGTGCTGGCACCCAACACCATGTTGCAGTGCAGGAGATTCCTCCTGCACGGCAACAGTCTGAGGCATATCTAGGGGAAGGGGGCAGCCGGGGCACGTGAGAGACAGGAAGCAGCTCCAGTCATCACGATGAGACAGCTTCTCAGTCTGTATTTTTCCCCCCTCATACATCTCATGTACGTCTGAATGAGATCATATTTAAGAGAAAGCCAAAATAACCCCGGGACAGAAGGCGAGAGCAGGGGGGAGGTGCGGGACAGAGCCGCTTTAGTCAGGAGAAGCTGAGGAGCTGCAGCCGGTTTACATCAGCCACCCCTGTACCAGAGAGGAGATTGTGAGTTGTGTATATGAGCTGGTATCTCTGGTGTGTGTGTGTGATATCTGTAGTGTGTGTGTGATAACTGTAGTATGTGTGTGTGTGTGTGATATCTGTAGTGTGTGTGTGATAACTGTAGTATGTGTGTGTGTGTGTGATATCTGTAGTGTGTGTGTGTGTGTGTGTGTGTGTGTGTGTGTGATATCTGTAGTATGTCTGTGTGTGTGATATCTGTACTGTGTGTGTGATATCTGTACTGTGTGTGTGATATCTGTAGTGTGTGTGTGTGTGTGTGTGTGTGTGTGATATCTGTAGTTTGTGTGTGATATCTGTAGTATGTGTGTGTGTGAGGCAGCGGCGTAACTACCACGGTCGCAGCTGCAAGCGGCTCTGGCAGGTCAGGGGGCCGTGTGTCCCCTTGAGCCTGTCTCCCTTATGCTTGTGTCCCCATGTGCCAGTCTCCCTTGCCCATTAGTCCCTGTGTGTCCCCATGTGTCAGTCTCCTTTGTCCCCTTGTGCTTGTGTCAGTCTTCTTTGTCCCCTTGTGCTTGTGTCAGTCTCCTTTGCCCACTAGTCCCTGTGTCAGTCTCCCTTTCCCACTTGTCCCTGTGTGTCCCCTTGTGCTTGTCCCTTGTCCCCGTGTGTCCCCTTGTGTCAGTCTCCATTGCCCACTAGTCCCCGTGTGTCAGTCTCCCTTGCCCACTAGTCCGTGTCCCCGTGTGCCAGTGTCCCTTGTCCACTAGTCCCCGTGTGCCCTTTGTGTCAGTCTCCCTTGCCCACTTGTCCCTGTGTGCCCCTTGTGTCAGTCTCCATTGTCCCCTTGTGTCAGTCTCCCTTGCCCACTAGTCCCCTTGTAACCTTCTCCCCTGCCTCCTAGCCCCCATGTGTCCCCTTGTGCCTGTCTTCCTTGCCCCCTTGTGCCCTCTCCCCTGCCCCCTCGTCACCATTTGCTCGTGTCTTTGTCACTGCCCCTATATGGAGGGGCTGCATTATACTATGAGGGGGGCTGCATTGTATTCTATGGGGGTTACATTGAATTTTATGGCGGGGGGGGGGGGCCCCATTTGGAAGTTCGCACCGGGGCCCATAACTTTGTAGTTACGCCACTGTCCTCTATATAATACACCACACGGGACACATCCTCTATATACTGCACCACACGGGACACATCCTCTATATATTTTTGTGGAACATCGAGACCACAGTCTGGGGGGTTCTGAAGGGGGCGTGACTAAATGTACATGAGCCCCAGGCACCCGTGGTAAGTCCCCTCGAACAGGGTTGGAATGGAATGCCTTTGGGACACAGGTGCTACCTCCAGTTAGACCCTGGACACGTGACAGCTGTCCCAGCGGGACAGATGGACAAGCAGAGTTAACAGATGTCGTGGAGCTGACATAGTTGGTATTGACGTCGTCCAGAGGTACTGATGGCTGAATGGCAGGATGTGACAGAACAGGCGTAGACAGAACGGTCGTCGTCCAGGATAGCCAAGTAACGGGTAGCTGATAGTCTGTGGAGACAAACAGAGTAAACAGAGCAGTGGCAGAACACTTCAAAAGATAAGCACACACGAGCCAAAACCGGAAGCTAGCAACAGAGGATACTTGTTGCTTCAGAGGGGCTAGAAATAGTAATTACTAACATGCCATTGGTCAGAAGTACTTTTTGAAAAATGTGCACTATCTCTTTAAGAGACCGGGAGTGCGCACGCGCAACCTAAGCACTCTACCTGAGAACCTGCTGGCCACGTGCCAGGAAGCAGGGGAAGAGAGGAAGCAGAGGCTGCAGCAGGATGGCAAAGAGTGGGAGTCCCAACAGGGACCCCGCGAAGGTACACAACTGGAACTGGGTGCAACATGAGAGTCACCAATCTAACCCAAGAAGAGGTGCGAAACCGGCTAAATAAGATTAAAATAGATAGTTCTCTGCGTCCGGATGGCATACACCCACGAGTTCTAAGAGAACTTAGTAATGTAATAGACAAACCATTATTTCTTATGTTTTTATGGACTCTATAGCGACGGGATCTGTTCCACAGGTTTGGCGCATAGCAAATGTGGTACCAATATTAAAAAAGGCCTCTAAATGTGAACCTGGAAATTATAGGCCAGTAAGTCTAACCTTTATTGTTGGTAAAATATTTGAAGGGTTTATGAAAGATGTTATTCTGGATTATCTCAATGAGAATAACTGTCTAACTCCATATCAGCATGGGTTTATGAAGAATTGCTCCTGTCAAACCAATCTAATCAGTTTTTATGAAAAGGTAAGCTAAAGACTGGACCAAGGTGAGTCACTGGACGTGGTATTTCTTGATTTTTCAAAAGCGTTTGATACCATGCCACACAAGAGGTTTGTTCACAAAATGAGAATGCTGGGTCTGGGGGAAAATGTGTGAAAATGGGTAAGTAACTGGCTTAGTGATAGAAAGCAGACGGTGGTTATAAATGGTAAATTCTCTAACTGGGTCACTGTGACCAGTGGGGTACCGCAGGGGTCGGTGTTGGGACCTATTCTCTTCAACATATTTATTAACGATCTGGTAGAAGGTTTACACAGTAAAATATCGATATTTGCAGATGATACAAAACTATGTAAAGCAGTCAATACAAGAGAAGATAGTATTCTGCTACATATGGATCTGGATAAGTTGGAATCTTGGGCCGAGAGGTGGCAGATGCGGTTTAACAATGGTAAATGTAAGGTTATACACATGGGAAGAAGGAACGGGAAATCATTGGGTAAATCTGACATGCAGAAGAACTTGGGGATCCTAGTTAATGATAAACTTACCTGGAGCAGCCACTGCTAGGCAGCGGTTGCCAAGGCAAACAGGATCATGAGGTGCATTAAAAGAGGTCTGGATACACATGTTGAGAGCATTATACTGCCTCTGTACAAATCCCTGGTTAAACCGCACAGTAGTGTACAGTTTTGGGCACCGGTGCTCAGGAAGGATATAATGGAACTAGAGCGAGAACAAAGGAGGGCAACAAAACTAATAAAGTGGATAGGGGAACTACAATACCCACAGAGATTAGCAAAGTTAGGATTATTTAGTCTAGAAAAAAGACGACTGAGGGGCAATCTAATAACCATGTATAAGTATAAAAGGGGACAATACAAATATCTCACCAAGGATCTGTTTATACCAAGGAAGGTGACGGTTACAAGGGGGCAGTCTCTGCGTCTGGAGGAGAGAAAGTTTTTCCGCCAAAGTAGAAGAGGATTCTTTACTGTTAGGGCAGGGAGAATCTGGAATTCTTTTCCTGAGGTGTTGGTGATGGCAAACTCAGTTGAGGGGTTCAAGAGAGGCCTGGATGTCTTCCTGGAGCATAACACATGGGCGGACATACCGCCGGTTCAACCGGTGCAACCGCACCGGGGCCCAGAGCGGGAGGGAGACCCCGACAGACATACAAGGCATTGTTGTGAATGACAGCCGGCGGCAGTATTACTGCTAACAGGAGAAGCAGGGGGGCCCGCTCTGCTGCACGTATGTGATATGACAGTCAAACAGGCCTCCCTTCCTCTCCTGTTAGCATTCATTATGCTGCTGTCCGGCCGGCTGTCACTCGTGCGGTCTGCGGTGAGGTGACGGGTGGCAGACGCTGAAACAGGAAGAGAGGACGGAGTGAGGGAGGGGGAGGGCCTCTCAGTGAGTCACTGAAGCAGGGTCTGCTTGTGACTCACTGCTTTGCTGTGCACGTGCGCACTCTTCCCAGAACCTCAATGATCCACGGGACTGTGTTATGATCCGGTGACCTTGGAGCCGCATGAGACTTTCTCAGGAGTAGGTGGAACCTGTACTGACCACAAACCCTAAACTGTCACCGCAACTAGAAGTAGCCGTGGGGTGTACCTAACACATCCTAGACACCTTGACACAGCCGGAGGACTAAATACCCCTATAGATGGAAATGGGAATTCTATCTTGCCTCAGAGCAGAACCCCAAAGGATAGGCAGCCCCCCACAAATATTGACTGTGAGTATTAGAGGAAAGACACACGCAGGCAGAAATCAGGATTTAGCAAAAGAGGCCACGCTAGCTAAATAGAAAAGGATAGGACAGAATACTAAGCGGTCAGTATTAAAACCCTAAAAATATCCACAGCAGATGATACAAAAATTCCACCATCTAACTAAAGACATGGAATGTATATCTGCATCTCCTGAGAATCCAACTTGACTGAAATACCCAAACACAGTCTAAGCTGGACAAGAAAAAACATTGAATAGTACTGAATTGTAAAGCACACAGCATGCAGAAACAAAACCAGACACTTATCTTTGCTGATTTGGAAGCAGGGCAGGAGGAACCAGACAGAGATGCAAAACCTCCAAGAACAATGGACAACTGGCAAGGGCTAATGAATCCTGCACACCTAAATATCCCAGTCAGAGCTGCAATCAGCAGGGACACCTGCCCAGGATTGCAACCCAGGGACAACTGTATTACTACCAACAATCACCGGAGGGAACCCAAGAGCAGAATTCACAACAGTACCCCCCCTTGAGGAGGGGTCACCGAACCCTCACCAGAGCCCCCAGGCCGATCAGGACGAGCCAGATGAAAGGCACGGACCAAATCAGCAGCATGGACATCAGAGGCAAAAACCCAAGAATTATCCTCCTGGCCATAACCCTTCCATTTAACAAGGTACTGAAGCCTCCGCCTCGAAAAACGAGAATCCAAAATCTTCTCAACCACATACTCCAACTCCCCATCAACCAACACAGGGGCCGGAGGATCAACAGAGGGAACATCGGGCACCACATATTTCCACAATAAAGATCTATGGAAGACATTATGGATAGCAAAAGAAGCCGGAAGGGCCAATCGAAAAGACACCGGATTAATAATCTCAGAAATCCTATAAGGACCAATAAAGCGAGGCTTAAACTTAGGGGAAGAAACCTTCATAGGAACATGACGGGAAGACAACCAGACCAGATCCCCAACCCGAAGCCGGGAACCAACACACCGACGACGGTTAGCAAAACGTTGAGCCTCCTCCTGAGACAATACCAAATTGTCCACCACATGAGCCCAAATCTGCTGCAACCTGTCAACCACAGAATCCACACCAGGACAGTCAGAAGGCTCAACCTGCCCAGAAGAAAAACGAGGATGAAAACCAAAATTACAAAAAGAATTAATAAAAAGAAGGGCGAAACCACGGTAGCCGAACTAGCCCGATTATTAAGGGCAAACTCGGCCAATGGCAAGAAAGCCACCCAATCATCCTGATCAGCAGACACAAAGCATCTCAGATAAGTTTCTAAAGTCTGATTAGTTCGCTCGGTCTGGCCATTTGTCTGAGGATGAAATGCGGAAGAAAAAGACAAATCAATGCCCAACTTAGCACAAAAGGCCCGACAAAACCGAGAAACAAACTGGGAACCTCTGTCAGACACAATATTCTCCGGAATACCATGCAAACGAACCACATGCTGAAAAAACAATGGAACCAAATCAGAAGAGGAAGGCAATTTAGGCAAAGGCACCAAATGGACCATCTTAGAGAACCGGTCACAAACAACCCAGATGACAGACATCTTCTGGGAAACCGGAAGATCAGAAATAAAATCCATAGAAATATGCGTCCAGGGCCTCTCAGGGACCGGCAAAGGCAAAAGCAACCCACTAGCACGGGAACAACAAGGCTTGGCCCGCGCACAAGTCCCACAGGACTGCACAAAAGAACACACATCACGTGACAAAGAAGGCCACCAACCAACCAAATCTCTGGTACCAAAAATACCAGGATGGCCAGCCAACACAGAACAATGAACCTCAGAAATCACTCTACTAGTCCATCTATCAGGAACAAACAGTTTCCCCACTGGACAGCGGTCAGGTTTGTCAGCCTGAAATTCCTGAAGAACCCGTCGTAAATCAAGGGAGATGGCAGAAAGGACCACCCCTTCTTTCAGAATGCCGACCAGTTCAAGGACCTCAGGAGAATCAGGCAAAAAACTCCTAGAGAGGGCATCAGCCTTAATATTATTAGAACCCGGAAGATACGAGACCACGAAATCAAAACGGGAAAAAAACAAGGACCATCGAGCCTGTCTAGGATTCAGCCGCCTGGCAGACTCGAGGTAAATCAGATTTTTATGATCGGTCAAGACCACAATACGGTGCTTAGCTCCCTCAAGCCAATGTCACCACTCATCAAACGCCCACTTCATAGCCAACAACTCCCGATTGCCGACATCATAATTGCGTTCAGTGGGTGAAAACTTACGGGAAAAGAAGGCACACGGTTTCATCAAGGAACCAACAGGATCCCTCTGAGACAAAACGGCTCCTGCGCCAATCTCAGAAGCGTCAACCTCAACCTGAAACGGAAGAGAAGCATCCGGTTGACGCAACACCAGGGCAGAAGTAAATCGGCGTTTAAGCTCCTGAAAGGCAGAGACAGCCGCAGAGGACCAATTCGTCACATCAGCGCCTTTCTTCGTCAAATCGGTCAGGGGTTTAACCACACTGGAGAAGTTAGCAATGAAACGGCGATAAAAATTAGCAAAGCCCCAAAATTTCTGAAGGCTCTTCACAGATGCGGGTTGAATCCAATCATGGATGGCCTGATCCTTAACCGGATCCATCTCTATAGATGAGGGAGAAAAAATGAAGCCCAAAAAAGAAATCTTCTGCACTCCAAAGAGACACTTAGACCCCTTCACAAACAAAGCATTATCACGAAGGATCTGAAATACCATCCTGACCTGTTTCACATGAGACTCCCAATCATCGGAAAAAATTTAAATGTCATCCAAATATACAATCATGAATTTATCAAGATAAGTCCGGAAGATATCGTGCATGAAGGACTGAAAAACAGATGGAGCATTAGAGAGCCCGAATGGCATCACAAGGTATTCAAAATGGCCTTCGGCCGTATTAAACGCAGTTTTCCATTCATCACACTGCTTAATACAAACAAGATTATATGCCCCCCGAAGGTCAATCTTCGTAAACCAACTAGCCCCCTTAATCCTAGCAAACAAATCGGAAAGCAGAGATAAAGGGTATTGAAACTTGACCGTGATCTTATTCAAGAGGCGATAATCAATACAGGGTCTCAAGGAGCCATCCTTCTTAGCAACAAAAAAAAAATCCCGCTCCCAACGGTGAAGAAGATGGCCGAATATGTCCTTTCTCCAAAGACTCCTTAACATAACTCCGCATGACGGTATGTTCAGGCACAGACAGGTTGAAAAGTCGGCCCTTAGGAAACTTACAGCCTGGAATCAAGTCAATCGCACAATCACAGTCCCTATGCGGTGGAAGGGAACTGGACTTGGGCTCATCGAATACATCCTGAAAATCAGACAAAAACTCTGGAATTTCAGAAGTGGAAGAAGAGGAGATTGACATCAAAGGAACATCATTATGAACCCCCTGACATCCCCAACTAGTCACAGACATAGACCTCCAATCCAACACAGGATTATGTAACAATTCCTACAAAAAGGCTACGGAGTAAAAATGACCCAAACAATCATAATACTATAAAAAGGTAACAAATTTTATTGAATATAGTCATAGACAAAACATAACAGACAAGGTACACGTTTAGTACATGTACGGCGGACCAACCACACTGCAAATAGCACCTAGGGCTCAGAAAAGGCAAGAACTAATCTCTATTGGGCACATGTTCCTCTAACAATAACTCATACCTGTGAATATAAAGTGCATAGTGCTCCACATGAGTATCAAGTGCCCAATACCATCATGCTTGTTAGCTCATAAATACATTATAAGGGTAAAAAACAGTTCTGCCAATCTTACCCAAATCAGGTTAGTGCCAGTGTGTGTCCGGCGGCCCCGACGCGCGTTTCGCGTAAGCTTCCTCGGGGGGACATGCTTGTGTGTCTAACTGGGGTTGTATTTAAGGATACACTGTCAGCTGTAGCGGCCATCGCGCACCGTAATTGGCGCATGCGCACCGCCATATCCGGAACGCCGCACACACCATCCCCGGCATCTACGGCGTTGTGAGTAGGCAGAGGGAAAACCCTCCAGACGTCATTTCCTGCTCCACCGCAACTGAATGCCAGAGATGATGATATGCGAGCACCAGTGTGGCGCGCATGCGCGCGTGCAACCGCGGCCATCTTACCTATGGGATGAACTAAGGGCAGCAGCAAAAAAACTGATCGCATCAGGTATGAAATGATGAGACTATCATAAAAATGGCCGTGAAAGTGAACGCACACTCCCATATATATAAGAGGATGTGGAGTAGGTCCCAATATACATTAATGAAAAAATACAGTGCAAAAATTACGTATATACGTATCTAATGGTGTCAAATGTCCAAATTTAAACCAAGCGCTAAAATCACTGATGATGTAAGAGTAAAAAAGTGAGACTGTCACAAAAAGTGGCAGTCATATAAAGGTATCCCCCACACATATAAGTGAGATGAGGGAAGAATCTCAATACACGTGATCTGTGAATAAAAGTGCAAAAAGTGCATATGTGAGCATATCTATACTATTATCAGATGTCCTGATATACACCAGACAGGGCACGATCTATTAATAAGTGCCTAAACTACATTCAAGACACCAACTATACCCACATTGTAAGATGGGGAGTATGGGTATACCAACTATCCACCCATACTGTCCCACTCATACCATATCCTAGTACATGAACATATAACAAAAAATGAAACATAAGCACAAAATAAATAAAAAATGGAAGACAACACAAATATATAGACTAAAGTGGTGCAAAATACAAGGTTTACAATACATAACACGTCCATATTATTGCTGCCTTGAAACGCTCTCTTATTATGTTAATTAGAAGACGAATAACATATTCAGATGACAAATTATATTTTCTTCCGGTCTCTTCATCTGTCCAAATATACGGCCGACAGGATATCCAGATATCATACATACGCCCAGAAGAACAAACAATGATGACGATGAATACGTGCAAAGGTACTACAAATAAACATAAAGACACACATAATTAAAATCCAGAAACAAGATAAGACCAACCCTGAACCTAACGAGCTTATAAAAAGGACGCAAAACTTAGCTGTTCATTCAGACCGTGTGGGGCCATAGTGCCCAAAACACTAATCCATCGACATTCAAGTTGTGTGAGTTTTTTCTTATTCCCTCCCTGACATGATCAATCCCACAGATCCTTAAATCCTTCGGATTACATTTATGATACTGCCTAAAGTGTCTAGGTATAGACTTGAGAGGTACATCATCATTTGCCTCCTTAGCCGCCATGATGTCCCTGACATGCTCAAGGGTTCTGACTCGCCGTTCCCGTGAGGTCAGTCCAACATAGGATAAATTACATGTGCATGTTGCCATGTAGACCACAAAAGTGGTACTACAGGAGATGTAATCTGTAATTTTGAACTGTTTACCGTCCACAGAGGCAAATGATAGTGTCCTAACATGATTGCGACATGCCAGGCAGTCCCCACATGGGTAAAAACCCCATTTTCTTTTTCCACTACCAAAAATAGGAGGAGTCTTAGTGACGTAGTGGCTCTTAACCAGAATATCTCTTAGATTTTTCGCCCTCCTTGCTGTCATAAGGGGTTCTTCCGAGAGATATTCCACCAAGACTGGTTCTGTTCTCAGTATGGGCCAGTGCCTCCTCAAGATGTTCCTCATTTTTCCCCACTGATGATTAAATGTGGATATATACCTAATTTTCTCATCCTCCTTTTTTATTTTAGGTACATGTGATAAGAGGTCACATCTTTTTTGATTTTTGGCCCGGACATAGCCTCTTTTTATGCTCCTATTACTATACCCACGTGACCTAAATCTCTCCCCAAGGTCCACAGACTGTTTCGCAAATGCCTCCTCAGTAGAACATATCCTCCTCATCCTTAAAAACTGTCCTATGGGAATTGCTCCAATAGTTGAGCCAGTATGGGATGAGGAGGCATGAAGGAGTGCATTCACTGAGGTTTCTTTCCTAAAAACGTCCGTACCAATGGAGCCATCAGGTTGGATATACAGCATGATGTCAAGAAAAGAGATACTCACCCTGCTAAAGTTGTAAGTGAGCCTAATGTTGAGGCTGTTGCGGTTCAAATCCTGCATAAACTGGTGAAGGTGTTCCACAGGCCCTTGCCAAATAAACAAAATATCATCAATGTACCGATACAACCCCAGCACTTGGGGGGCGGAGTGTGCGCCCCCAAATATGGCTCTCTCCCAGTATCCCAAAAACAGGTTGGCATAAGAGGGCGCACACGCCGCCCCCATCGCGGTCCCGCGACTCTGGAGGTAGTATCGGTCCTTAAAAGTAAAACAATTATGAGTCAGGATGAACCGCAAGAGCCTCAACACCAGGCCCACCACATCTGAGTCAATGCTACTTGACTCAAGAAAGAAAGTCACAGCCTCCATCCCATCTTCATGATGGATGGAGGTATAGAGTGTTTCAATATCTGCTGTGACCAATACCATGTCTGGCTCCAAGGATAGACCATCCAGTCTCCTCAGGACGTCCGTAGTGTCCCTGACATAGGAGGGTAGAGTTTCTACCTGTGACCTAAGGTAATAATCTATGTATTTGCATACTGGGTCACAGAGCCCTCCTATGCCAGAGACAATCGGACGTCCCGGGGGGTTCACAGAGTCCTTGTGGACCTTGGGGAGAAGATAAAATGTGGGCATAATAGGGCATTCCACTACCAGCCCATCAAATGTTTTTTTATTGATGGTTTCCTGATATAAGGACTCCTCCAAAATCTCAGTAAGTTCCCTCTCAAATTTCGGTAGAGGGTTGTGGGGAAGCAAAGTGTAAGTCTCCTTATTACGTAACTGTTTGAATGCCTCTTTTTCATATTTATCCGTCGGCCATACAACCACGTTCCCCCCCTTATCAGATGGCTTTATCACCACATCCTGCAATTCATGTATTTCTTGCAGTGCTCTTCTCTGACCACAGTGCAAGATTGTCTTTCTTATTTCTGTTGCTAATGGTTTTTAAATCAGCAGCCACTAAATTGGTGAATATCTCTACCTGAGGGCACAGTGACAGAGGGGGGAACGTGGTTGACTTGGCGTAAATAGATGGAGGAGGCATACCTGTGGGGGGGTTAGCAGATTCATTTTCCAGTTCTTCCAAAATGGCGATAACCTCTTGTTCAGAAACCAAGGTCCCCTCCGATGGAGAGCGAGAATGAAGTTTTTTCAAAATAAGTTTTCGCGAAAATAAATTCAAGTCTTTAAGTGCTGTAAAGTAATCATAATTATTGCATGGGGAAAATGAAAGGCCGAGACCAAGAACTTCACATTGAGTCTCTGTGAGGGTATGTTGTGATAGATTTATTACCTCAAGTGTGGCGTTCTTAGGTCTCTTGTCTTTCTGAGGGGATGTAGGTGTTTTTCTTTTATTGCCATATCTGGTTACTTTCTGCCAGCGATCCTTATGTGTATCGCTCCTCTCTGATCCTATGCCTCCCTTTTCCTCTCTTTTCTCATCAATAGACGATACTGACGAGAAGGAGACGGATCTGTTTCTTGAGACTGATCTCCTATTGAGTACATTACTCCTCCACCTATATACTCTGTTGTTTTTCGCATCTGAGACATCACGCTGGTATTTTTTAGTTTTTAGGGATACGATTTCTTTCTCCCATTTTTGAATATCAATATCAAGTTCATTTTTAAAGGAGACATTATTCTCTGGGGTAAGAGTCTTATTAATTTCCTCCTGAATATTTTCTAGTTCTTTGTCCAGGTCATAGATAGTTGATTCATTATTTTTAATCAGGAGGGTCATAAAGCCTTTAGAGCATGTTGATGCGATTTCCTCCCACTCATTCTTAAAGGATTCATTATCTATATTAAAGGAAGGAAATACTTGGATGCGTAATCCTCTCGGGATTAGTCCACAGGCTATATACCGTTCTAAAAAGGATTTATTCCACCACAACCAGGTTTTTTTCTGTAGTAGCTCCTTGAATCTATTCGTCAGGTCAGTCAAATCCTTGGATCTGGAATCTAAAACCGTACATGTGCTATCGTTGAACACCTTGTCTAATTGCACAAGCCACGTCTTTTCACGTGCTTTAAAGTCCATTTCACCAGTGCGGACAGCTGTGAATACACAGAGAAATACTAAATACACATACCACTGATGCATGTCAGATCTGAAATTCCTAAAAGGGGAACACCCTATAATGGACATGGGATATAACAGGGACAACTCCACTACTGAACAATTCCTACAAAAAGGCTACGGAGTATAAATGACCCAAACAATCATAATACTATAAAAAGGTAACAAATTTTATTGAATATAGTCATAGACAAAACATAACAGACAAGGTACACGTTTAGTACATGTACGGCGGACCAACCACACTGCAAATAGCACCTAGGGCTCAGAAAAGGCAAGAACTAATCTCTATTGGGCACATGTTCCTCTAACAATAACTCATACCTGTGAATATAAAGTGCATAGTGCTCCACATGAGTATCAAGTGCCCAATACCATCATGCTTGTTAGCTCATAAATACATTATAAGGGTAAAAAACAGTTCTGCCAATCTTACCCAAATCAGGTTAGTGCCAGTGTGTGTCCGGCGGCCCCGACGCGCGTTTCGCGTAAGCTTCCTCGGGGGGACATGCTTGTGTGTCTAACTGGGGTTGTATTTAAGGATACACTGTCAGCTGTAGCGGCCATCGCGCACCGTAATTGGCGCATGCGCACCGCCATATCCGGAACGCCGCACACACCATCCCCGGCATCTACGGCGTTGTGAGCAGGCAGAGGGAAAACCCTCCAGACGTCATTTCCTGCTCCACCGCAACTGAATGCCAGAGATGATGATATGCGAGCACCAGTGTGGCGCGCATGCACGCGTGCAACCGCGGCCATCTTACCTATGGGATGAACTGTTATGAACTCTGTTTTCAGGCTCCCTCTTGTGGTCACTGGTGGTATGGTTTGACTTTTGCTTTGGGCTCCCCCTGGTGGCTTTGTTTGTTATCCTGCTGGTCTCTGGCTATCAGCTGGTTCGTTATCCTCTGGGAGGTTCCTATATAGCTCTGTTTTGCTTTCACTTGTTGCCGGCTGTCGATGTAATCAGTGCTACTCAGATTCCTTCTGACTACCTTGCTCCCAGTCCATCCAGGACAAGCTAAGTTTTGTTTGCTCATTTTTTGATCAGCAGTGTTTATCATGTTTTCTTGTCCAGCTTGCTAAAATGTGATTCCCTCGCTTGCTGGATGCTCTAGTGGGCTGAGTTTCTCCCCACACACCATTAGTTGGTGCGTGGGTTCTTGAAATCTCAGGATGGATATTTTGTAAGGGTTTTTTATTGATCGCATAGACCCCTGCTCTATTTTCTGCTTTCTAGTACTAGTGGGCCTCTTTTGCTGAATCTGATTTCATCCCTACGTATGTGCCTTCTTCTTACTTCACCGTCAATATTTGTTGGGGGCTTCTATATCTTTGGGGATTATTTCTCTGGAGGCAAGCGAGGACTTTCTTTCTCTTTAGGGGTAGCTAGTTCCTCAGGCTGGCTCGAGACGTCTAGGAATTTTTTAGGCACGTTCACCGGCTACCTCTATTTGTGTTGGATAGGTTCAGATTTGCGATCAGTCCAGTTACCATCTCCCTAGAGCTTGTCCTTAGTTTATTCACTTGCTGGTCTATTCGTGATCCTCAGCCACTAAGGATCATAACAGTACAGCCGGCCTATAAAGTGTTAATTGCATGGCAGAAGCAGGAGAAAAGAAGCCTTGAGAATTTTTTTTGTTTGTTTTTGCCGTGTGTCTAGCTGCTGTGGCTGGCTTCTCTCCTTCTCTTAATCTTGGTGTGGCTCTGAGTTCAGCTACTGACATGGATGTCCAGAGCTTGGCTTCCAGTCTGGATCATCTTGCTGCTAGGGTTCAAAGTATTCAGGATTTTGTTGTTCACAGTCCTATGTCAGAGCCTAGGATACCTATTCCAGAGTTGTTTTCTGGAGATAGATCTAGGTTCCTGAATTTTAGGAACAATTGTAAGTTGTTTCTTTCTTTGAAACCTCGTTCCTCTGGTGATGCCGTTCAGCAAGTTAAGATTATCATTTCCTTTTTGCGTGGTGACCCCCAAGATTGGGCCTTCGCATTGGCGCCAGGGGATCCTGCAGTGCTTAGTGTAGATGCGTTTTTTCTAGCCCTTGGATTGCTCTATGAGGAACCTAATCTTGAGAACCAGGCTGAAAAAACGTTATTGGCCCTCTCGCAGGGGCAAGATGAAGCAGAGGTGTACTGCCAGAAATTTCGGAAATGGTCGGTGCTTACTCAGTGGAATGAGTGTGCCCTGGCTGCAAATTTCAGAGAAGGTCTTTCTGAAGCCATTAAGAATGTCATGGTGGGGTTCCCTACGCCTGCAGGTCTGAATGAGTCAATGACTCTGGCCATTCAGATTGATCGGCGTTTGCGGGAGCGCAAACCTGTGCACCATTTGGCGGTGTCTTCTGAACAGACACCTGAATCTATGCAATGTGACAGAATTCTGACCAGAAGTGAACGGCAAAATTATAGACGGCAAAATGGGTTGTGCTTTTACTGTGGTGACTCAGCTCATGTTATCTCAGCATGCTCTAAGCGCAAAAAAAAGGTTGATAAATCTGTCACCATTGGTACTTTACAGCCTAAGTTCATTTTGTCTGTTACCCTGATTTGTTCCCTGTCATCTTACCCGGTTAATGCTTTTGTAGATTCAGGTGCCGCCCTGAGTCTGATGGATTGGTCATTTGCCAGGCGCTGTGGTTTTCATTTGGAGCCTTTAAAATTCCCTATTCCACTAAGGGGAATTGATTCTACACCATTGGCTACGAATAGACCTCAGTACTGGACACAAGTGACCATGTGCATGACTCCTGTTCATCAGGAGGTGATTCGCTTTCTTGTATTGCATAATTTGCATGATGTCGTCGTGTTGGGTCTGCCATGGTTGCAGACTCATAATCCAGTCCTGGATTGGAAAGCTATGTCGGTGTCAAGTTGGGGTTGTCAGGGAATTCATGGTGACGCTCCTGTGGTGTCAATTGCTTCGTCCACTCCTTTGGAAGTCCCTACGTTTTTGTCAGACTACCAGGATGTATTTGAGGAGCCCAAACTCAATTCTCTACCTCCTCATAGGGACTGTGATTGTGCTATAGATTTGATTCCTGGTAGTAAGTTTCCTAAGGGACGACTTTTCAATTTATCTGTGCCGGAGCATGATGCCATGCAGAGTTATATAAAGGAGTCTTTAGAGAAGGGACATATTCGCCCGTCCTCATCCCCTCTTGGTGCAGGATTCTTTTTTGTGGCTAAAAAGGATGGTTCCCTGAGACCCTGTATTGATTATCGCCTTTTGAATAAAATCACGGTCAAATTTCAGTATCCTTTGCCATTGTTAACTGATTTGTTTGCTCGCATTAGGGGGTCTAGTTGGTTCACCAAGATAGATCTTCGTGGTGCGTATAACCTTGTGCGTATAAAACAGGGTGATGAATGGAAAACTGCATTTAATACGCCTGAAGGCCATTTTGAGTACTTGGTGATGCCTTTTGGACTTTCTAATGCTCCTTCAGTCTTTCAGTTCTTTATGCATGACATCTTCCGTGAATATCTGGATAAGTTTATGATTGTGTATCTGGATGATATTCTGTTTTTTTCGAATGATTGGGAGTCTCATGTTAAGCAGGTTAGGATGGTCTTTCAGGTCCTGCGTGACAATGCTTTATTTGTGAAGGGCTCAAAATGTCTTTTTGGAGTCCAGAAGATTTCTTTTTTGGGTTTCATTTTTTCTCCTTCTACTATTGAGATGGACCCAGTCAAGGTTCAGGCTATTCATGACTGGACGCAGCCTACATCTGTTAAGAGTCTTCAGAAGTTCTTGGGTTTTGCTAATTTTTACCGTCGCTTCATAGCTAATTTTTCTGGCATTGTTAAGCCTTTGACGGATTTGACCAAGAAGGGTTCTGATGTGACTAATTGGTCTTCTGCGGCTGTGGAGGCCTTTCGGGAGCTGAAGCGTTGGTTTTCTTCGGCTCCGGTCTTATGTCAGCCAGATGTCTCACTTCCCTTCCAGGTGGAGGTTGATGCTTCTGAGATTGGAGCGGGGGCTGTTTTGTCGCAGAGAAGCCCCGATGGCTCTGTGATGAAGCCATGTGCTTTCTTTTCAAGAAAGTTTTCGCCTGCCGAGCGGAATTATGATGTCGGTAATCGGGAGCTGTTGGCTATGAAGTGGGCATTTGAGGAGTGGCGACATTGGCTCGAGGGAGCTAAACATCGTGTGGTGGTCTTGACTGATCACAAGAATTTAATTTATCTCGAGTCGGCCAAGCGGCTGAATCCCAGACAGGCTCATTGGTCGTTGTTTTTCTCTCGTTTTGATTTCATGGTCTCGTACCTGCCGGGTTCGAAGAATGTGAAGGCTGATGCTCTTTCTAGGAATTTTGTGCCTGACTCTCCTGGAGATTCAGAGCTGGCTGGTATCCTTAGAGAAGGGGTGATTTTGTCTGCCATCTCCCCAGATTTGCGACGTGTGCTGCAAGAGTTTCAGGCGGATAGACCTGACCGCTGTCCACCGGAGAGACTGTTTGTCCCGGATAGATGGACCAACAGAGTCATCTCCGAGGTTCATTCTTCGGTGTTGGCGGGCCATCCTGGAATATTTGGTACCAGAGACTTGGTGGCCAGGTCTTTTTGGTGGCCTTCCTTGTCGCGGGATGTGCGTTCCTTTGTGCAGTCTTGTGGAATTTGTGCTCGGGCGAAGCCTTGCTGTTCTCGTGCCAGTGGTTTGCTGTTACCTTTGCCTGTCCCGAAGAGGCCTTGGACGCACATTTCCATGGATTTTATTTCAGATCTCCCTGTCTCTCAGAGAATGTCTGTCATCTGGGTGGTGTGTGATCGTTTTTCTAAGATGGTCCATTTGGTGCCCTTGCCTAAGTTGCCTTCCTCCTCCGAGTTGGTTCCACTGTTTTTTCAAAATGTGGTTCGTTTGCACGGGATTCCTGAGAACATTGTTTCTGACAGAGGATCCCAGTTTGAGTCTAGATTTTGGCGGACCTTTTGTGCTAAGTTGGGCATTGAATTGTCTTTTTCGTCGGCCTTCCATCCTCAGACGAATGGCCAAACCGAGCGAACTAATCAGACCTTGGAGACTTATTTAAGATGTTTTGTTTCTGCTGACCAGGACGACTGGGTTACTTTTTTGCCGTTGGCCGAGTTTGCCCTTAATAATCGGGCTAGTTCTGCTACTTTGGTTTCTCCTTTTTTTTGCAATTCGGGGTTTCATCCTCGTTTTTCCTCGGGTCAGGTGGAGCCTTCTGACTGTCCTGGAGTGGATGTTGTGGTGGATAGGTTGCATCAGATTTGGAATCATGTGGTGGACAATTTGAAGTTGTCACAAGAGAAGGCTCAGCTCTTTGCCAACCGCCGTCGCTGTGTGGGTCCCCGACTTTGCGTTGGGGACTTGGTGTGGTTGTCTTCTCGCTTCGTTCCTATGAAGGTCTCCTCTCCTAAGTTCAAGCCTCGGTTTATCGGTCCTTATAAGATTCTGGAAGTCCTTGGCCCTGTGTCATTCCGTCTGGACCTCCCGGCATCATTTGCTATTCATAATTTGTTGCATCGCTCGTTGTTGCGGAGGTATGTGATACCTGTGGTTCCTCCGGTTGAGCCTCCTGCCCCGGTGCTGGTTGAGGGAGAATTGGAATACGTGGTGGAGAAGATCTTGGATTCTCGTGTTTCTAGACGGAGGCTCCAGTATTTGGTCAAGTGGAATGGCTATGGTCAGGAGGATAATTCTTGGGTTGTCGCCTCTGATGTTCATGCGGCCGATTTGGTTCGTGCCTTCCATGTGGCTCATCCTGATCGCCCTGGGGGTTTTCATGAGGGTTCGGTGACCCCTCCTTAAGGGGGGGGTACTGTTATGAACTCTGTTTTCAGGCTCCCTCTTGTGGTCACTGGTGGTATGGTTTGACTTTTGCTTTGGGCTCCCCCTGGTGGCTTTGTTTGTTATCCTGCTGGTCTCTGGCTATCAGCTGGTTCGTTATCCTCTGGGAGGTTCCTATATAGCTCTGTTTTGCTTTCACTTGTTGCCGGCTGTCGATGTAATCAGTGCTACTCAGATTCCTTCTGACTACCTTGCTCCCAGTCCATCCAGGACAAGCTAAGTTTTGTTTGCTCATTTTTTGATCAGCAGTGTTTATCATGTTTTCTTGTCCAGCTTGCTAAAATGTGATTCCCTTGCTTGCTGGATGCTCTAGTGGACTGAGTTTCTCCCCACACACCATTAGTTGGTGCGTGGGTTCTTGAAATCTCAGGATGGATATTTTGTAAGGGTTTTTTATTGATCGCATAGACCCCTGCTCTATTTTCTGCTTTCTAGTACTAGTGGGCCTCTTTTGCTGAATCTGATTTCATCCCTACGTATGTGCCTTCTTCTTACTTCACCGTCAATATTTGTTGGGGGCTTCTATATCTTTGGGGATTATTTCTCTGGAGGCAAGCGAGGACTTTCTTTCTCTTTAGGGGTAGCTAGTTCCTCAGGCTGGCTCGAGACGTCTAGGAATTTTTTAGGCACGTTCACCGGCTACCTCTATTTGTGTTGGATAGGTTCAGATTTGCGATCAGTCCAGTTACCATCTCCCTAGAGCTTGTCCTTAGTTTATTCACTTGCTGGTCTATTCGTGATCCTCAGCCACTAAGGATCATAACAATGAACTAAGGGCAGCAGCAAAAAAACTGATCGCATCAGGTATGAAATGATGAGACTATCATAAAAATGGCCGTGAAAGTGAACGCACACTCCCATATATATAAGAGGATGTGGAGTAGGTCCCAATATACATTAATGAAAAAATACAGTGCAAAAATTACGTATATACGTATCTAATGGTGTCAAATGTCCAAATTTAAACCAAGCGCTAAAATCACTGATGATGTAAGAGCAAAAAAGGGAGACTGTCACAAAAAGTGGCAGTCATATAAAGGTATCCCCCACACATATAAGTGAGATGAGGGAAGAATCTCAATACACGTGATCTGTGAATAAAAGTGCAAAAAGTGCATATGTGAGCATATCTATACGATTATCAGATGTCCTGATATACACCAGACAGGGCAATAAAAAAACATTTGATGGGCTGGTAGTGGAATGCCCTATTATGCCCACATTTTATCTTCTCCCCAAGGTCCACAAGGACTCTGTGAACCCCCCGGGACGTCCGATTGTCTCTGGCATAGGAGGGCTCTGTGACCCAGTATGCAAATACATAGATTATTACCTTAGGTCACAGGTAGAAACTCTACCCTCCTATGTCAGGGACACTACGGACGTCCTGAGGAGACTGGATGGTCTCTCCTTGGAGCCAGACATGGTATTGGTCACAGCAGATATTGAAACACTCTATACCTCCATCCATCATGAAGATGGGATGGAGGCTGTGACTTTCTTTCTTGAGTCAAGTAGCATTGACTCAGATGTGGTGGGCCTGGTGTTGAGGCTCTTGCGGTTCATCCTGACTCATAATTGTTTTACTTTTAAGGACCGATACTACCTCCAGAGTCGCGGGACCGTGATGGGGGTGGCGTGTGCACCCTCTTATGCCAACCTGTTTTTGGGATACTGGGAGAGAGCCATATTTGGGGGCGCACACTCCGCCCCCCAAGTGCTGGGGTGGTATCGGTACATTGATGATATTTTGTTTATTTGGCAAGGGCCTGTGGAACACCTTCACCAGTTTATGCAGGATTTGAACCGCAACAGCCTCAACATTAGGCTCACTTACAACTTTAGCAGGGTGAGTATCTCTTTTCTTGACATTATGCTGTATATCCAACCTGATGGCTCCATTGGTACGGACGTTTTTAGGAAAGAAACCTCAGCGAATGCACTCCTTCATGCCTCCTCATCCCATACTGGCTCAACTATTGGAGCAATTCCCATAGGACAGTTTTTAAGGATGAGGAGGATATGTTCTACTGAGAAGGCATTTGCGAAACAGTCTGTGGACCTTGGGGAGAGATTTAGGTCAAGTGGGTATAGTAATAGGAGCATAAAAAGAGGCTATGTCCGGGCCAAAAATCAAAAAAGATGTGACCTCTTATCACATGTACCTAAAATAAAAAAGAAGGATGAGAAAATTAGGTATATATCCACATTTAATCATCAGTGGGGAAAAATGAGGAACATCTTGAGGAGGCACTGGCCCATACTGAGAACAGAACCAGTCTTGGCGGAATATCTCTCGGAAGAACCCCTTATGACAGCAAGGAGGGCGAAAAATCTAAGAGATATTCTGGTTAAGAGCCACTACGTCACTAAGACTCCTCCTATTTTTGGTAGTGGAAAAAGAAAATGGGGTTTTTACCCATGTGGGGACTGCCTGTTGTGTCGCAATCATGTTAGGACACTATCATTTGCCTCTGTGGACGGTAAACAGTTCAAAATTACAGATTACATCTCCTGTAGTACCACTTTTGTGGTCTACATGGCAACATGCACATGTAATTTATCCTATGTTGGACTGACCTCACGGGAACTGCGAGTCAGAACCCGTGAGCATGTCAGGGACATCATGTCGGCTAAGGAGGCAAATGATGATATACCTCTCAAGTCTATACCTAGACACTTTAGGCAGTATCATAGATGTAATCCGAAGGATTTAAGGATCTGTGGGATTGATCATGTCAGGGGGGAATAAGAGGCGGGGATTATAAGAAAAAACTCACACAACTTGAATGTCGATGGATTAGTGTTTTGGGCACTATGGCCCCACACGGTCTGAATGAACAGCTAAGTTTTGCGTCCTTTTTATAAGATCGTTAGGTTCAGGGTCGGTCTTATCTTGTTTCTGGATTTTAATTATGTGTGCCTTTATGTTTATTTGTAGTACCTTTGCACGTATTCATCGTCATCATTGTTTGTTCTTCTGGGCGTATGTATGATGTCTGGATATCCTGTCGGCCGTATATTTGGACAGATGAAGAGACTGGAAGAAAATATAATTTGTCATCTGAATATGTTATTCGTCTTCTAATTAACATAATAAGAGAGCGTTTCAAGGCAGCAATAATATGGTCGTGTTATGTATTGTAAACCTTGTATTTTGCACCACTTTAGTCTATATATTTGTGTTGTCTTCCATTTTTTATTTATTTTGTGCTTATGTTTCATTTTTTGTTATATGTTCATGTACTAGGATATGGTATGAGTGGGACAGTATGGGTGGATAGTTGGTATACCCATACTCCCCATCTTACAATGTGGGTATAGTTGGTGTCTTGAATGTAGTTTAGGCACTTATTAATAGATCGTGCCCTGTCTGGTGTATATCAGGACATCTGATAATAGTATAGATATGCTCACATATGCACTTTTTGCACTTTTATTCACAGATCACGTGTATTGAGATTCTTCCCTCATCTCACTTATATGTGTGGGGGATACCTTTATATGACTGCCACTTTTTGTGACAGTCTCACTTTTTTACTCTTACATCATCAGTGATTTTAGCGCTTGGTTTAAATTTGGACATTTGACTCCATTAGATACGTATATACGTAATTTTTGCACTGTATTTTTTCATTAATGTATATTGGGACCTACTCCACATCCTCTTATATATATGGGAGTGTGCGTTCACTTTCACGGCCATTTTTATGATAGTCTCATCATTTCATACCTGATGCGATCAGTTTTTTTGCTGCTGCCCTTAGTTCATCCCATAGGTAAGATGGCCGCGGTTGCACGCGCGCATGCGCGCCACACTGGTGCTCGCATATCATCATCTCTGGCATTCAGTTGCGGTGGAGCAGGAAATGACGTCTGGAGGGTTTTCCCTCTGCCTGCTCACAACGCCGTAGATGCCGGGGATGGTGTGTGCGGCGTTCCGGATATGGCGGTGCGCATGCGCCAATTACGGTGCGCGATGGCCGCTACAGCTGACAGTGTATCCTTAAATACAACCCCAGTTAGACACACAAGCATTTCCCCCTGAGGAAGCTTACGCGAAATGCGCGTCGGGGCCGCCGGACACACACTGGCACTAACCTGATTTGGGTAAGATTGGCAGAACTGTTTTTTACCCTTATGATGTATTTATGAGCTAACAAGCATGATGGTATTGGGCACTTGATACTCGTGGAGCACTATGCACTTTATATTCACAGGTATGAGTTATTGTTAGAGGAACATGTGCCCAATAGAGATTAGTTCTTGCCTTTTCTGAGCCCTAGGTGCTATTTGCAGTGTGGTTGGTCCGCCGTACATGTACTAAACATGTACCTTGTCTGTTATGTTTTGTCTATGACTATATTCAATAAAATTTGTTACCTTTTTATAGTATTATGATTGTTTGGGTCATTTATACTCCGTAGCCTTTTTGTAGGAATTGTTCAGTAGTGGAGTTGTCCCTGTTATATCCCATGTCCATTATAGGGTGTTCCCCTTTTAGGAATTTCAGATCTGACATGCATCAGTGGTATGTGTATTTAGGATTATGTGCCTGCAACCACAGAAAACCCAGCACGATAGCATCATGTAAATTATGCAACACCAGAAATCGACAATCTTCCTGATGGGCTGGCGCCATGCACATGGTCACCTGTGTCCAGAACTGGGGCTTATTTTTAGCCAAAAGTGTAGCATCAATGCCCCTTAAAGGAATAGGGTTCTGCAAAGACTGCAAGGGAAAACCACAACGCCTGGCAAACTCAAAGTCCATTAAGTTCAAGGCGGCGCCTGAATCCACAAACGCCATGACAGAAAATGATGACAATGAGCAGATCAAGGACACAGATAATAAAAATTTAGGTTGTACAGTACTGATGGTAAATGAACTAGCGATCCTCTTTGTACGCTTAGGGCAGACTGAAATGACATGAGAAGCATCGCCACAATAAAAACACAACCTATTCTGATGTCTGAATCCCTGTTGTTCCGTTCTAGACAGAATCCTATCACACTGCATTGACTCAGGCATCTGCGCTGAGGACGACGCCACAGCGCGCACAGTTCTGCGCTCCCGCAAACGCCGATCAATCTGAATGGCCAGAGACATAGAATGACTCAGACCGAAAGCCGTGGGAAACCCCACCATAACATCTTTAACGGATTCAGAAAGACCCTTTCTGAAAATTGCCGCCAAAGCATCATCATTCCATTTATTCAACACAGACCATTTTCTAAATTTCTGACAATACAATTCTGCCGCTTCTTGACCCTGAGACAGGACCAACAAGGTCTTCTCCGCTTGATCCACAGAATTTGGTTCATCATATAATAATCCTAAAGCCTGAAAAAAGGCGTCTACATTAAGCAAGGCCGGATTCCCAGATTCCAGGGAAAATGCCCAATCCTGAGGATCACCACGCAGCAGGGAGATGACAATTTTAACCTGCTGAATGGAATCACCAGAGGATCGAGGTCTCAGAGCAAAAAACAGTTTACAGTTGTTTTTAAAACTCAAAAATTTGGACCTGTCCCCAAAAAACAAATCAGGAGTAGGAATCTTAGGCTCTAAAACTGGAATCTGAACAATATAATCAGAAATACCCTGTACCCTAGCAGCAAGCTGGTCTACACGAGAAGCTAATCCCTGAACATCCATGCTAGCACAAGACTCCTCAGCCACCCAGAGAAAAAGAGGGAAGAAAAGACAAAGCAGGCTACAGAAAAAAAAATGGCTCTTTCTTCCCTTCTTCTGAGATGCATTTAACTCATTGTTGGCCAGTTGTACTGTTATGATCCGGTGACCTTGGAGCCGCATGAGACTTTCTCAGGAGTAGGTGGAACCTGTACTGACCGCAAACCCTAAACTGTCACCGTAACTAGAAGTAGCCGTGGGGTGTACCTAACACATCCTAGACACTTCGACACAGCCGGAGGACTAAATACCCCTATAGATGGAAATGGGAATTCTATCTTGCCTCAGAGCAGAACCCCAAAGGATAGGCAGCCCCCCACAAATATTGACTGAGTATTAGAGGAAAGACACACACAGGCAGAAATCAGGATTTAGCAAAAGAGGCCACGCTAGCTAAATAGAAAAGGATAGGACAGAATACTAAGCGGTCAGTATTAAAACCCTAAAAATATCCACAGCAGATGATACAAAAATTCCACCATCTAACTAAAGACATGGAATGTATATCTGCATCTCCTGAGAATCCAACTTGACTGAAATACCCAAACACAGTCTAAGCTGGACAAGAAAAAACATTGAATAGTACTGAATTGTAAAGCACACAGCATGAGTGCTGCAGAAACAAAACCAGACACTTATCTTTGCTGATTTGGAAGCAGGGCCGGAGGAACCAGACAGAGATGCAAAACCTCCAAGAACAATGGACAACTGGCAAGGGCTAATGAATCCTGCACACCTAAATATCCCAGTCAGAGCTGCAATCAGCAGGGACACCTGCCCAGGAGTGCAACCCAGGGACAACGGTATTACTACCAACAACCACCGGAGGGAACCCAAGAGCAGAATTCACAACAGGACTGGGTCCTTACATTACACATGAAAATAGGGGGGTGAGGGGAGGTATGAATGAAATGAATCACTGGTCTAGGTAGGGGAAGGGCCGGACCACCTGGAATAAATGTATTAAAATGATTGAGCATGCAATATATAGAGGGATGCTGCCCTGGGATATAAATCTACAGAGCGCCCCCTGGTACATACATGTAAGGTAATATGGAGTGCACAGTGACATTTGTGCATGGTTACCTCTCAGCCAATCACAGACTTTGCCTTACAAGTATATCTGTGATTGGCTGACAGGGGATGATCTGCAAGTGTCTTCTGTGCACTGGAGTCGCAGCTTGGAGCCGGAAGCTGCTGCAGAGGACGAGTGTGGACCAGCCTGACAGGATCTTTGCTGCCTTGTGGACATTTTGTAAGCATACAATACAGTATTGTTTTGAAAAATAAAGAAACAACAATTTATATATGAACCACCATGTTGGGAGTAGTGGTTACAAGACTGGTCATGTTTGGATAAGGCGTTATCTAAGCATGCTCAAGTGCTAATAGAGCATCTTCAGCTTTCTCCAATAATATGTTTGAGTCCCTGGTGCTCCATGATTCGTGGCTATTTGACAGCCACAACACGTGGGGATAGCCTGTTTATTAGGCAACCACTGCATGTGTTGCAGCTGTCGAACACATGAAGCGGTGGGGAGTCGAAAATATTATTCGAGTTCGCCGAAGACACTCAGCACACAAGCATGCTCAGATAATGCCTTATATGAGCACGTTAGCTCATCACTAATGCCCTGTGACCTAAGGAAAGTGAGAGTGACATATCCTCAAATTCTGTGCACAGTGGCCTGCTAGTGACATGCACCAGCCTGGTCTTTGTCCAGCTGCGATATCTTTCACTTAGACCATAAGCAGCACAGCTGTGGAGGAGGCAGAGAAACTAATTTCTCCATCTCCTCCATTGCTGGGGTCATCCAGATTTGCCAGAAATGACATCAATTGCATGACGGCTTTGTGTTATATTCAGTTGTTAAATATGGAACTTAAATTTATTATTTAGAGTTGATAGTTGTGTTCTAAACTGATAATAAATATTACAACCTATATGTTTACATAACTTTGTTGTGGTATGGGGGGGGGCCAGGAAGATTTCTTGCATAGGGGCCCTCTGCAGTCTGTGACCGCCCCTGGCATAACAATATTGTATCTTGCAGTTCATTAGGTTCTTTAGAATGACGTAGATCGGGGGATTTATTCTGACCGACAAATGTCTTTTTTTCGGCCTTGCTAACTATGTTACTATGTTACGCCACACAGGGCAGACTCTCTATATACAGTGCCTTGCGAAAGTATTTGGCTCCCTGGAACTTTTCAACCTTTTCCCACATATCATGCTTCAAACATAAAGATACCAAATGTACATTTTTGGTGAAGAATCAACAACAAGTGGAACACAATTGTGAAGTTGAACAAAATTTATTGGTTATTTTAAATTTTTGTGGAAAGTCAAAAACTGGAAAGTCAGGTGTGCAATATTATTCGGCCCCTTTAACTTAATACGTTGTTGCTCCACCTTTTGCTGCGATTACAGCTGCAAGTCGCTTGGGGTATGTCTCTATCAGTTTTGTACATCGAGAGACTGAAATTCTTGCCCATTCTTCCTTGGCAAACAGCTCGAGCTCAGTGAGGTTTGATGGAGATCGTTTGTGAACAGCAGTTTTAGCTCTTACCACAGATTCTCGATTGGATTGAGGTCTGGACTTTGACTTGGCCATTCTAACACCTGGATATGTTTATTTGTGAACCATTCCATTGCAGATTTTGCTTTATGTTTGGGATCAGTCTCAGGTCTTTTGCAGACTCCAACAGGTTTTCTTCAAGAATGGTCCTATATTTGGCTCCATCCATCTTCCCATCAATTTTAACCATCTTCCCTGTCACTGCTGAAGAAAAGCAGACCCAAATCATGATGCTGCCACCACCATGTTTGACAGTGGGGATGGTGTGTTCAGGGTGATGAGCTGTGTTGCCTTTACACCAAGCATATCGTTTGGCATTCTTGCCAAAAAGTTTGATTTTGGTTTCATCTGACCAGAGCACCTTCTTCCATATGTTTGGTGTGTCTCCCAGTTGGCTTGTTGCAAACTTTAAACAACACTTTTTATGTATATCTTTGAGAAATGGCTTTCTTCTTGCCACTCTTCCATAAAGGCCAGATTTGTGCAGTGTACGACTGATTGTTGTCCTATGGACAGACTGTCCCACCTCAGCTGTAGATCTCTGCAGTTCATCTAGAGTGATCATGGGCCTCTTGGCTGCATCTCTGATCAGTCTTCTCCTTGTTTGAGATGAAAGTTTAGAGGGACGGCCGGGTCTTGGTAGATTTGCAGTGGTATGATACTCCTTCAATTTCAATATGATCACTTGTACAGTGCTCCTTGGGATGTTTAAAGTTTTGGAAATCATTTTGTATCCAAATCTAGCTTTAAACTTCTCCACAACAGTATCACTGACCTACTTGTTGTGTTCCTTGGTCTTCATGATGCTCTCTGTGCTTCAAACAGAACCCTGAGACTATCACAGAGCAGGTGCATTTATACGGAGACTTGATTACACACAGGTGGATTACATTTACCATCATTAGGCATTTAGGACAACATTGGATCATTCAGAGATCCACAATGAACTTCTGGAGTGAGTTTGCTGCACTGAAAGTAAAGGGGCCGAATAATATTGAACGCCCCCCTTTTCAGTTTTTGATTTTCCACAAAAATTTAAAGTAACCAATACATTTCGTTCAACTTCACAATTGTGTTCCACTTGTTGTAGATTCTTCACTAGTGTTGAGCGATACCTTCCGATATCCAGAAGTATCGGTATCGGATTGGATCGGCCAATATTCAAAAAATATCGGATATCGCCGATACCAATGCAAGTCAATGGGACAAACGGCGTGAACGGCGCTGCAAGGCAAAAAAAAGCTCCTCTATGTAATCCTATATAGTGTTTTTCCACAATCTAGCAGGTAACGGATGGAAAGCCACTAATAGGATACATTTGAAAAAATGTGCAGCAGGCTGCACTAATTGAAAAAAGGACAATGGAACGGTATGAGGCAGTGATGCACCCTGAGCTGACTACAACCAGCGGTGGCTGCAGACCAGACTACAGAGTGAGCTGCACTCACACAGAGACCGTGCAGACAGCCGTGAACACCGCTGCAAGGCAGAAACAAGGTTCTCACACAGCGGTTGCTAAATTAGCCTGGGTAAATCACAATGAAGCAAATCGCTATCTCAAAACTGGCCCTCAGTCAGAACACAGCGTCCTGTCCTTAACGGAATTCACAGCAGAGTGAACCCAAAATGGCGGTGGCGACTTTTATACTGCATCATGACATCATTTCAGCAGCCAGTCACAGCCATGCCAGTAGTTACATGCCTACCATGCAGAACAGGATGTGCCCACACTTCTAATGATTCCTCATTGGCTGAATTCTGGCTCTTTGAATTATGGGAACTTCCAATTCCGGTATCCGATATACTGAAAGTATAGGAACTCGGTATCGGAATTCCCATACCGCAAATATCGGCCGATACCCGATACTTGCAGTATCGGAATGCTCAACACTATTCTTCACCAAAAATGTACATTTGGTATTTTTATGTTTGAAGCATGATATGTGGGAAAAGGTTGAAAAGTTCCAGGGAGCCAAATACTGACAGATCCTCTATATACTACACCACATAGGAGAGCTGACTGATCCTCTATATACTACACCACATAGGAGAGCTGACAGATCCTCTATATACTAAGCCACATGGGACAGATCCTCTATATACTACACCACACAGAAGAGCTGACAGATCCTCTATGTACTACACCACACAGGAGAGCTGACAGATCCTCTATATACTATGCCACATGGGACACATACTCCATATACTATACTACACAGAAGTGCTGACATATCATTTAAAATACCACTACAGGCAATTTTGTTTATTTATCCACAGGAGTGATATCAGTAATGTAGGTCCTGTGTGTCTAATAAAATACTTACCAGTGGCCATAATCCACTGCAACGAAGAAAACCGAAGCAGCGACCCAGCTGCAGAAGATGGCAACTGCTGCACATTTTATTACACACAGTGAAGCTTTATGATAGCTTAATTTTTGCGGGGCGAGACATAGTTTTTATTAACCAATTTGGGATAGTTTTGACGTTTTGATCACTTGTTACAGCTTTTTTTGTGGAGTTCTGATGGCAAGAAAAAAAGACATTTGGCATACTTGAATTTTTTCTGTTTTTGGCATTTACTGATTGGGTTAATTGTTTTTTTATTTTGATATATCAGACCTTTCTGAACGTGGCGATACCAAATATGTGTACTTTGTATTTTTTAAATATCTTTATATTCAATGGGATAAAAGGGGTGATTTGAACTTTATGGTATATTTAAACTTTTTTTTTACTTTTCACTGGTATAGTTAGCTCCCTTAGGGGACATGAAGATGCGATCATCCGATGCCCCAACATCGCTGCATATAGCAGAAATCACGGTCTCCTTTTCTCCTTTGGAGCTCGGCCACAGGAAGCTCACCCCACATGGGCACGCCGATGAGTTAGAGACTTATTATTATTATTATTTATTGTTATAGCGCCATTTATTCCATGGCGCTTTACATGTGAGGAGGGGTATACATAATAAAAACAAGTACAATAATCTTAAACAATACAAGTCAAACAATACAAGTCATAACTGGTACAGGAGGAGTGAGGACCCTGCCCGCGAAGGCTCACAATCTTATGCGCATGCATGTCGATGTGTGCTAAATACTGCTGTCAGAGATTGACAGTGGCATTTAACATGCGCCATGCATGTAAGGTAGATGTTGTGAAGGTGTTAAATACCTGAGGATCCCCTTCCCCACTGTGTCACCTAATATACAGTCCTCATCCAGCCAAAAAAAAATTATTATGTTACTAGCGTCATACAGTAGGGGACATTCCACTTTGAAATTGTTTGTAGCATCTAGTCTATGTTATACAGGCCTCATCTACGGTCCAAAAAATATTTCTTCTATTACTAATGTCATACAGTAGGGTAGATCTCACTTTGAAATTGTTTTTGAGCATCTAGTCTATTTTATACAGCCCTCATCCACCCAAAAAGCACTCTTCTGTTACTAACGTCATACAGTAAGGGAGATCTCGCTTTGTTAGTAACAGACAAAAATGTTGTCTGTTACTAACGTCATACAGTAGAGGAGATCTAATTTTAGAATTGTTTGGAGCATATCTTCTTTGTCATACAGGCCTCAACCCGACTCAAACAATTCTTTCTTCTGTGACTAGCACGATACAGCACGCCATACAGTATTTACTGCTGCTGAAATTCAGCTGTTTGAGGAGTTGGTACAGAGTTAAAAATCAAATTTTGTGTTTCTAGTTCTGTGCTCCTACCACACTATCTGAGCAACATGACTGGTCGTGATGGAAGGGGGAATAGGCTTGGTGTTCAAGGTGTACAAGGGGTAGGTGGTAATGTTTGTGAAAGCACTAGTGAACCAACAAAGTCACATCCTATACAAAGACAACTGACAACATCTGTTACTGGATGAGATACTGCACAACCTTTCTTTGGCACACACACAGTGGTACGCTTTGTTGATGAGGCCCAGAAAGAGCATGTGCTCGAGTGGATGGCAAGCGCAGCTTCAAGTGGCCTTTCCTCCTCTTCCTCCACCTCAACATCACACCCAGTACAGTCCACAGAGGTGGCACACAAATTACACTAGCTTCCCCTCGCGTCACAACTCTCCAACCATACAAATGACTGTAGAGAACCACAGATGGGTGAGTCTGAAGAACGGATCACACATTCTATGCCATAGACATCAGAAGTGTACTCAAAAGCTTTAACAGAGTCAAGAGGAGGAAATGTCCACCAATGCCAAATCTTTTTTGAGCTTGGATCCAGGGCAGGATGAAGTAGGGTCTGAGCAGCATCCTGACCCTCATCGACGTTAAACCTTGGCAAGGGTGTGTGTGTGTGATCCTGATGAGACTCAGATATCTGAGGCTCACAAGGACTGCACTGTGCTGTCAGGGCAGGAAGAGGAGGAATGTGACTCTAAGGGTAAGGAATGCAATAACACAGAGGATGATGATGCTCTTATAGATCCCAGTTGGCGTGAACACAGAGGCACACAGCTTAAAAAGTCATCTTAGGAGTAGTAGGAAGACAAGAAGGTTACGTTGCCCCATATGTTGCAGACATGTAGTGATGCACCCATCACAGGCAATGCATCCTCAGCCATAACTGTGGCTGTGACCAGCAGCATTTGCAGGTCTGCAGCTCACAGGGGTGGCAAGGGTTGCCTAGCCTAGGCCTTTTTTGACACCACAATGGATGAGCCAACTCACGTAATCTGCCAAATTTGCAATGAAAAAACTGAGTAAAGGGAAAAAGTGCAATCATTTGACTACTACATGTATGAACCTTCACATGCACATCATACATCAACACGCATTACTAGGGGAATTCTTTCTCCTCCTGTGCTACCATGCCAAGTATTGTGACCCAGGTGTCCAACCACAAAACCTCAGGTTATTAACCCGCTCCAGTTATACTGTTTGAGAGCCTGCCATCAGCTGTAACGGAAGCGGACATGCCTGCTGTTTTTGAGTGATCTCAGAGAACGAGCACAACACAACTTTCTCAATCCACCGTAACATCACCTGCACCTCCCTCACGGTCCAGCAGTTTGTACGGTTCACCATACTCTGCCCTCTCTCAGCACTGAAGCCAGCCAACGAGCCCACAGTTGTGGTCACATAAAAGATTGTTTCCTCCTACCCACTATCCTGGCCTGGGTGAGCTGCAGCAGAAAGTATGGAAGCTGTGTGCTCACTTCTGCCATTTGCATCCATCAGGTCATCGACTTGCATCGATTTAGAGGTCTTTGTCCATGCCAGTTAACAGGTTGATATGCGATGTGCTGACATGGTGGATTTCCACTCTGCACATGTTGCAGTAACTGTCACAGCAACAAGCCCTGATGCAGTATATCATGTTGTATAGCTGGGGCCAACGCATTAAGGATGTGGCCATATCACGTTTACGGAGTGGGCACAGATTAAGGACCTCTACACCCTTCTGCACAGTTTAGAAATAGTTAATAAGATGGTTAGCGCTGACGATGCCGTCATCAGCAGCACTATTCCAGTCATCTATATACTGGAGCAGACTTTGAATAGCCTGCGGAAAAAGATGGTGGTCCCAGAGGAAGAGGAGGAAGCAGAGGAGGATTCGGAAGAGATAACATTGTCTCAAAGTTCCAGACTGTCGTCACACAGGAGGGTGCCAAGGGATGCTGGAGTACTGCTATTGAGGGGGGATGGTGATAACAGACAAACTGTTAATAAAGATGCAAGAGCCGTGGAACAAATAGAGGCGGAAGAGGTGATGGGCGAGCAACTGTCAGGAGATGAGGATAATCATCCCATCTCTGTTGTTCATGGTTGGCGGGATGGGACAGAGGAAACAAGTATCAGTGTTACTCAGACACCAACACAGCATGGGCTTGGACCTCATGGAAGAGCCCGACATATGAGTGCCTACTTGATGCAACATGAGCCTTGTATAGTTATGATTCGAAATATTGCTGACTACTGTGTTACCACTCCGTTAGATCCATGTTATATTATCAAATTTTGCCAGATCTTTTGTGCCATGTAAGGGACCCGAGTATGCTGGAGTATCAAAACACGCTTTTACACAACCTTAAGAGAGATTTTCCCCAAGACAGCAGTGAGGCACAGTGTGCATCACAGCTCTAGACTTCCAACCTCTGGCACATCAATTCGTCAACGTCAAACCATTAGCAGCAGCAGTAGTGTAAGTGGAAGAAGCAATTTCTGTGAGTCCTTTGACACTTTTTTTAGACCAGCTCGTGCACCAGCACAACAGAGCCCAAATCTGACACGTGGTGAACAAATGGAGAGAATGGTGTTGGATTATCTAGAACTGAATATCAATACCATCAGAGAGGGTATGCACAATTTGGTCTTCAAAAATGGATGAGTGGCCTGAGCTCGCCTCTCACGCTCTGGAGGTTGTATCATGCCCAGCAGCCAGTGTACTCTCAGAAAGTGTCTTCAGCGTTGTGGTGGTGTCCTGATGGATAAGCGCAGCCGGCTGTTCCTGGAAAGCGTAGACAACCTAACTTTCATCAAGATGAACACGTCATTGATTTCCAAGACTGTACATACTAGGCGATGTTGCAGTTTTTAGTGTGCTGCATTAATGTCGCATAATTTCACTCTGTGATATCATGAGTATGGTATATGTGCCTGCTGTTGCTTCTGCTGCAGATGTTAACACAAATTTGTGGAAATGTGTGAACAGTCATTGTTGGTCTCCATCTGCTGGATTGGCTGTAGTGGAAGACGTGTCGGTCCCTATTATACTATTTCAACTTTTGTGAAATTTATGCCACTTTGGTGGTGTCAGGCCCTCATTTTTTGAAATTTGAAGGCTCCTGGTTGGGTGTCCATCTGCTGGATTGGATGTAGTGCAAGATGTGTTGGTCCCTATTACACCATTTCTACTCTCGTGAAATTTATGCCACTTCGGTGTTGTCAGGCCCTCATTTTTTGAAATTTGAAGACCCCTGATTGGGTCTACAACTGCTGGGTAGGCTGTAGTGGAAGACATGTTGATCTCTATTATACTATTTCTATACATATTTTTTGTGTCAGTTAATAATTTTTGGAAATGTGGAGAGCCCTGATGGGGTCTCTCAATCTGCTGGGTTGGCTGTAGTGAAAGAGATATCATTCTCCATTATAATATTTCTACTCTGGTGAAATTGATGCCACTTCAGTGGTGTCCGGCCCTAATTGGATCTCCTTCATGCATATTGCCTGTAGAGTCAACTACCCATGTTACTACTATCCTTATTTTTTTCTGACAACAGTAGTCTAGGAAACTGATATTTGTGCCAACTGAGTGTGGCTGAGCATGAAAGCAGGTTGAGCTGTTGCATATGGTATCATGGCTCCCAGCACAGGAGGCCTACACCAATCCCTCACCCACCTCATCTTACTTTGACGTTCAATTCAACGCTGTAAATGCTGGCCCAGATCCCGATACCTCATGCGTGCCATGCTACAATTTGTACTGTGGGTGAATTGAGGCCACTTTCCCGGTATCTGTCCCTCATTTGATGTGTTTTGGCAGCTTTTTGGCCCGTTTGAAAGTGTTGTGTATGCATTTGTTTTTGCCTCCCATTGACCTTAATGGCGTTGGCTATGTTCGGCAAATAAATTGGCTAATATTGCAAAATTGGTAATTGTAATCCGAAATGAACATTGAAATATTCACTCATCTCTATTGATAACCCTGGCCAGATCACATGCTCCTCCACCCACCCGGAGCCATGTTATGGATTGGATAGCTATGAAGTCTGTGAGGAAGGCAGCATTAACAAGAGCAGGAGGAGAAAATGTCATACAGTACTGTTCACAATAATAGCAGTGTGTTCAAAAACATTAGTTAATCACAAAATCTTTCTATTGCCATATATACTGGAGTATAAGTCGACTGAGTATAAGCCGAGGCACCCAATTTTGCCACCAAAAACAGAGAAAACTTATTGAATCAAGTATAAGCTGGGTCTGCATTGTCCCCTAATCCCTATCCTGGTATGCATGGTTTACCATCCCTGTCCTTGTATGCGTGGCTCCCTATCCCTGTCCTTGTATGCGTGGTTCCCTATCCCTGTCCTTGTATGCATGGCTCCCCATCCCCGTCCTTGTATGCTTGACTTCCTGTCCCTGTATGCATGCCTCATGTCCCCCGCTCATGGCAGTGGAGAGGGGTGAATATTCATTACCTTAATGAGCGGATGACACATGCTCACTTTGCCGGAAGACTGGCACTGGACGCAGAGAGGGAGCACAGGGAAGGTAAGTAGGATATGTGCTGGAAGCCGGCGGCTGCGGCTGTAACTGTGCATGCTATAAGAGAAGTGAACATTAATTTCTCTTTAGCAGCAGGCACAGTTACAGCCGCAGCTTCCGGCTCCTGCCTCTGTGACCTGCTGCTCCACTGCTCCCACTCCCCCACCGTCTTTCTGGGACAATGGCTCATGCATAAGACGAGGGGGGAGTTTTCAGCACAAAAAAGGTGCTGAAAAACTCAGCTTATACATGAGTATATACAGTAGTTTTTATTTCCATGCATTGGGAACATTGCACACTGTTTTCTAAATCAAAACATCAAGAGACATGTATATAATTTTTAACAACTTTACAGAAAATAACAAAAAAATGAACATTGGGCTGTTCTAAAAAATAGCATTGTCTGTATGTCTTTACAAACTCACAATATGAATGAACATTTAGCATTCCTGTGAATCACTAACCTAATATTTAGTTCTATACCCACAGTTTTTAGAACTGCTTCACATCTACAGTTAAGGCCGGCGTCACACTAGAGAGTTTTACGGACGTATGAGAGGCGCAAAAAACTACGCATTGCATACGGACCAATGATTCTCTATGGGGCAGCTCCTATCTGCCGTATATTAGGCATCCGTATTTTATGGCTGTACAAAATCGCAGCATGCTGCGTTTGTCAGCGTATTGCGCAAAAACTACGCTAATGAAAGTCTATGGGGCGAGAAAAATACGGATTGCACACGGACCAATAGTGTGACTTGCGTAAAATATGCAAGAGTACAGCAGGTGACAGGAAATGTGCCAAGCCCTCAATTAGGAAGCTAAGACATGCTAATTAGCTGAAAAAGCCAGACAGACATCCCGGAAGTCTGCCGCACGCCTCCACGGAGTCTCCTGCATCATGGCCATTATTATAAATGTGGAAATGCTGCTGGTCCTGGTGCAAGAGAGGCCAGAAGTTTGGGATCAGAGAGATGCCCATTACTCCAACCGGGTCAGAATAGAGGCGGCATGGAGGAGCATATAATAATAATCTTTATTTTTATATAGCGCTAACATATTCTGCAGCGCTTTACAGTTTTGCACACATTATCACTGTCCCCATTGGGGCTTACAATCTAAATGTGGGATTCTTTTCCCAGAATATGAGCAGCGGCCACGTGAGGTCCAGAGACAGATAAGTACACTCATGTTTCTCACACTCGGAATAAGGCCGGTTTCACACGTCAGTGGCTCCGGTACGTGAGGTGACAGTTTCCTCACGTACCGGAGACACTGACACACGTAGGCCCATAAAAATCAATGCATCTGTTCAGATGTCATTGATTTTTTGCGGACCGTGTCTCCGTGTGCCAAACACGGAGACATGTCAGTGTTCGTGGGAGCGCACGTATTACACGGACCCATTAAAGTCAATGGGTCCATGTAAAACACGGACCACACACGGACGGTCTCCGTCTGGGGTCCGTGTGCGTGCAGGAGACAGCGCTACAGTAAGCGCTGTCCCCCCCACATGGTGCTGAAGCCGCGATTCATATGTTCCCTGCAGCAGCGTTTGCTGCAGAGAAAATATGAATAATAGTGTTTAAAATAAAGATCTATGTGTCCGCCGCCCCCCCACCCCCTGTGCGCCCCCCTGCTGTTCAGAAAATACTCACCCGCTCCCACGTTGGCTGTCACTCCTTCCTCTCTACCCCGCGCCTTCCACTGTATGCGGTCACGTGGGGCCGCTCATTTACAATCATGAATAGTCGGCACCGCCCCTATGGGAGGTGGAGCCACATATTCATGACTGTAAATGATCGGCCCCACGTGACCGCATACACTAGAAGCCGCGGCCAGACCAGGAAGCAGCGAGGGAGGCGGGTAAGTATTTTCTGAACAGCGGGGGGGGGGGGGGGGGGGGGCGCGCGGGGGGGGCGCACAGGGGGTGGGGGGGCGGGGGACACATAGATCTTTATTTTAACCACTATTATTCATATTTTCTCTGCAGCAAACGCTGTTGCAGGGAACATATGAATCGCGGCTTCAGCACCAGATGCAGGGTACCACACGCGTGGGTACCACACGCTCCGTGTGGTACCCACTCGCCATACGGGCGGCACACGTGTGCCGCACGTATGGCCTACGTGAGTTCCCAGGCACACGGACACGGATAACTCCGGTACCGATTTATTCCGGTACCGGAATTATCTGGATGTGTGGGACAGCCCTAATATTGCAAACTGCATTACCAACATGAATTTGGTCCTAATGTTCTTTAAATTAAGATTAATTTCATTTATTTATATAGCACCATTAATTACATGGTGCTGGACATGAGAAAGGGGTTACGTTCATATTTTTTTTTAGATGTAGTTTACATTTTCAAAATTTACAATGACATACTGCTACAGAGGGGAGAGGACCCTGTCCTTATGGCAGGAAAATCTATGTATTTTCCATTATATCGTATTGTGCTGTTTGTGGTTACAATATTTATGTTGATGATATTTTATGAAAAATGCAGGTTACTAGGCCACATTAAAATCTGTTATATCACTGACACATTGTGGTACCACAGTGCACAATGGCCTTATACATTATTTTTTTGTCTTTCATTGCAGTGGAAGATGTTATGAGACGATGGCACAGCATACGCGACCAATATAGGCGAGAAAGACAGCAGCGGGCCAGGAGTGGGTCAGCAGCGCCTTAAAAAAAAAAGGAAATATATATATATTATGACCAACTTTCCTTTTTGGATCCCAGTATGGATCTGAGACCGTAAGTAAAAACATTATAAAACATAACACATATGTTTAATAAAGGTACAATTTTTAAATTTAACCCCTTCAAGACAAGGCCCTTTTTCGTTTTTGCGTTTTCGTTTTTCGCTCCCCTTCTTCCCAGAGCCATAATCTTTTTATTTTTCCGTCAATATGGTCATGTGAGGGCTTATTTTTTGCGGGACGAGTTGTACTTTTGAACGACACCATTGGTTTTATCATGTCTTGTACTAGAAAATGGGAAAAAAATTCCAAGTGTGGTGAAATTGCAAAAAAGTGCAATCCCACACTTGTTTTTTGTTTGGCATTTTTGCTAGGTTCACTAAATGCAAAAACTGACCTGCCATTGTGATTCTCTAGGTCATTACGAGTTCATAGACACCTAACATGTCTAGGTTATTTTTTATCTAAGTGGTGAAAAAAAATTCAAAACTTCACTAAAAAAAAAAGCACCATTTTACGATACCCGAAGCGTCTCCATTTTTCGTGATCTGGGGTCGGGTGAGGGCTTATTTTTTGCGTGCCAAGCCGACGTTTTTAATAATACCACTTTTGTGCAGATACGTTGTTTTGATCGCCCGTTATTGCATTTTAATGCAATGTCGCGGCGACCAAAAAATCTTAATTCTGGAACTTCAAATTTTTTTCTCGCTACGCTGTTTAGCGATCAGGTTAATTCTGAACGCGGCGATACCAAATATGTGTAGGTTTGATTTTTTTTATTGTTTGATTTAGGATGGGGCGAAAGGGGGGTGATTTAACCCCTTCATGACCCAGACTATTTTGACCTTAATGACCTGGCTGTTTTTTGCAATTCTGACCAGTGTCCCTTTATGAGGTAATAACTCAGGAATGCTTCAACGGACCCTAGTGGTTCTGAGATTGTTTTTTTTGGTAAATTTAGGTCGATAATTTTTGCGTTTATTTGCGAAAAAAATGGAAATTTGGCTAAAATTTTGAAAATTTCGCAATTTTCAAATTTTGAATTTTTATTCTGCGAGAGAGTTATGTGACACAAAATAGTTAATAAATAACATCACCCACATATCTACTTTACATCAGCACAATTTTGGAAACTACGGTAAATTTTTTTTGCTAGGAAGTTATAAGGGTTAAAATTTGACCAGCGATTTCTCATTTTTACAGCAAAATTTACAAAACCATTTTTTTTAGGGACCACCTCACATTTGAAGTCAGTTTGAGGGGTCTATATGGCTGAAAATACCAAAAAGTGACACCATTCTAAAAACTGTACCCCTCAAGGTGCTCAAAACCACATTCAAGTAGTTTATTAACCCTTCAGGTGCTTCACAGCAGCAGAAGCAATATGGAAGGAAAAAATGAACATTTAACTTTTTAGTCACAAAAATGATCTTTTAGCAACAATTTTTTTATTTTCCCAAGGGTAAAAAGAGAAACTGAACCCCAAAAGTTATTCTCCTGTGTACGCCGATACCCCATATGTGGGGGGGGAACCACTATTTGAGCGCACGACAGGGCTCGGAAGGGAAAGAGCGCCATTTGACTTTTTCAATGAAAAATTGGCTCCAATCTTTAGCGGACACCATGTGGCGTTTGGAGAGTCCCTGTGTGCCTAAACATTAGAGCTTCCCCACAAATGACCCCATTTTGGAAACTAGACCCCCCCAAGGAACTTATCTAGATGCATAGTGAGCACTTTGAACCCCCAAGTGCTTCACAAATTGATCTGTAAAAATGAAAAAGTACTTTTTTTTCCCAAAAAAGTTCTTTTAGCCTCAATTTGTTCATTTCCACATGGGCAACAGGATAAAATGGATCCTAAAATGTGTTGGGCAATTTCTCCTGAGTACACCGATACCTCATATGTGGTCACAAACCATTGTTTGTGCACACAGCAAGGCTCGGAAGGGAAGGAGCGCCATTTGACTTTTGAATGAAAAATTTGCTCCAATCATTAGCGGACACCATGTCGTGTTTGGAGAGCCCCTGTGTGCCTAAACATTGGAGCTCCCCCACATGTGACCCCATTTTGGAAACTAGACCTCCCAAGAAACTTATCTAGATGCATAGTGAGCACTTTGAACCCCCAGGTGCTTCACAAATTGATCCGTAAAAATTAAAAAGTACTTTTTTTCACAAAAACATTCATTTAGCCTTAATTTGTTCATTTCCACATGGGCAACAGGAGAAAATGGATCCTAAAATTTATTGGTCAATTTCTCCTGAGTACACTGATACCTCACATGTGGGGGTAAACCACTGTTTGGGCACACGGCAGGGCTCGGAAGGGAAGGAGCGCCATTTGACTTTTTGAATGAAAAATTAGCTCCAATCGTTAGCGGACACCGTGTCACGTTTGGAGAGACCCTGTGTGCAGAAACATTGGAGCTCCCCCACATGTGACCACATTTTGGAAACTAGAACTCCCATGGAACTAATCTAGATGTGCGGTGAGCACTTTAAACCCCCAAGTGCTTCACAGAAGTTTATAACGCAGAGCCGAGAAAATAAAAAATCATTTTTCTTTCCTCAAAAATTAATTTTTAGCCCGCAATTTTTTATTTTCACAAGAGTAACAGGAGAAATTGGACCCCAAAAGTTGTTGTCCAGTTTGTCCTGAGTACGCTGATACCCCATATGTGGGGGGGAACCACTGTTTGGGCACACGTCGGGGCTCGGAAGGGAAGTAGTGACGTTTTAGAATGCAGACTTTGATGGAATGGTCTGCGGGCATCATGTTACGTTTGCAGAGCACCTGATGAGCCTAAACAGTAGAAACCCCCCACAAATGACCCCATTTTGGAAACTAGACCCCCCAAGGAACTTATCTAGATATGTGGTGAGCACTTTGACCCCCCAAGTGCTTCACAGAAGTTTACAACGCAGAGCCGTGAAAATAAAAAAAATCATTTTTCTTTCCTCAAAAATGATGTTTTAGCAAGCAATTTTTTATTTTCACAAGGGTGAAAGGAGAAATTGGACCCCATTAGTTGTTGCCCAGTTTGTCCCGAGTATGCTGATACCCCATATGTGGGGGGAACCACTGTTTGGGCACACGTCGGGGCTCGGAAGGGAAGTAGTGACGTTTTAGAATGCAGACTTTGATCGAATGGTCTGCGGGCGTCATGTTGCATTTGCAGAGCCCCTGACAGGGGCTTAACTACCGCGGTCGCAGCGGTCGCCATTGCGACTGGGCCCCGCAGGTCAGGGGCCCCGGGTTGGCAGGTCAGTGCAGGGCCGGCCATCGGGCACTTCTGGCAAATGCCAGAAGAGCCGGTGCCAGTAGTGGGCCGCTGCACTGTTCCCCCCCGCCCCCCGCCAGTGCCGCCGCCACATTTAACTATACCGGCGTCTATGACACCGGTATAGTTCAATGCAATGATGGAGGAGAGAGCGTCTGCTGACGCCCCCTCTCCCATCATTCCCCGCTCTGCCTCTGACAGTACACTGCGGGTGCGCGATGACGTCATATCATCGCGCACCTGCAGTGTCCTGGGCAGACTGCAGCCGCCGGGAGCAGCGCGGGCAAAAGGAAAGGTGAGGAGAGTTTTTTGTTTTTTTTCTTTTTAACTGGACTGTGGGGCCATTATCGGGGGGGGGAGATGAGATGTGCGAGCTCTGCTGTATATATCCCTGTGCGGGCTCTGCTGTATATATCCCTGTGCGGGCTCTGCTGTATATATCCCTGTGCGGGCTCTGCTGTATATATCCCTGTGCGGGCTGTGCTCTATATACCCCTGTGCGGGCTGTGCTCTATATACCCCTGTGCGGGCTCTGCTGTATATATCCCTGTGCGGGCTGTGCTCTATATACCCCTGTGCGGGCTCTGCTGTATATATCCCTGTGCGGGCTCTGCTGTATATATCCCTGTGCGGGCTGTGCTCTATATACCCCTGTGCAGGCTGTGCTCTATATACCCCTGTGCGGGCTCTGCTGTATATATCCCTGTGCTGGATATACCACTGTGCGGGCTGTGCTGGATATACCACTGTGCGGGCTGTGCTGGATATACCACTGTGCGGGCTGTGCTGGATATACCACTGTGCGGGCTGTGCTGGATATACCACTGTGCTGGCTGTGCTGGATATACCACTGTGCGGGCTGTGCTGGATATACCACTGTGCGGGCTGTGCTGGATATACCGCTGTGCTTGATATACCACTGTGCGGGCTCTGCTGGATATACCACTGTGCGGGCTGTGCTGGATATACCACTGTGCGGGCTGTGCTGTATATACCACTGTGCTGGATATACCACTGTGCGGGCTGTGCTGGCACCCAACACCATGTTGCAGTGCAGGAGATTCCTGCGACAGTCCAAGGCGTATCTAGGGGAAGGTGGGGGGGGTTGAGGCGGGGGGACCCGGGGTGGGGGTGGGGGGGCCCCATTTGGAAGTTCGCACCGGGGCCCATAACTTTGTAGTTACGCCACTGGCCCCTGATGTGTATAAACAGTAGAAACACCCCACAAGTGACCCTATTTTGAAAACTAGACCCCCATAGGAACTTATCTAGATATGTGGTGAGCACTTTGAACCCCCAAGTGCTTCACAGAAGTTTACAATGCAGAGCCGTGAAAATTAAAAATTATTTTTCTTTCCTCAAAAATTATGTTTTAGCAAGCAATTTTTTATTTTCACAAGGGCAACAGGAGAAATTGGACCCCAATATTTGTTGCCCAGTTTGTCCCGAGTATGCTGGTACCCCATATGTGGGGGTAAACCACTGTTTGGGCGCACGTCGGGGCTCGGAAGGGAGGGAGCACCATTTGACTTTTTGAACACAAGATTGGCTGGAATCAATGGTGGCGCCATGTTGCGTTTGGAGACCCCTGATGTGCCTAAACAGTGGAAACCCCTCAATTCTAACTCCAACACTAACCCCAACACACCCCTAACCCTAATTCAAACTCTAGCCATAACCCTAATCACAACCCTAACCCCAACACACCCCTAACTCCAACACACCCCTAACCCTAATCCCAACCCTAATCCCAACCCTAACCCTAATCCTAACCCTAATCCCAACCCTAACCACAACCCTAACCCCAACACACCCCTAACCATAACCCTAACCACAAGCCTAATCTTAACCCTATTTCCAACCCTAGCCCTAATTCCAACCCTAACCCTAAGGCTATGTGCCCACATTGTGGATTCGTGTGAGATTTTTTCACACCATTTTTGAAAAATCCGCAGGTAAAAGGCACTGCGTTTTACCTGCAGATTTACAGCGGATTTCCAGTGTTTTTTGTGCGGATTTCACCTGTGGATTCCTATTGAGGAACAGGTGTAAAACGCTGCGGAATCCGCACAAAGAATTGACATGCTGCGGAAAATACAGTGCAGCCTTTCCGCGCGGTATTTTCCACACCATGGGCACAGCGGATTTGGTTTTCCATAGGTTTACATGGAACTGTAAACCTGATGGAAAACTGCTACGAATCCGCAGCGGCCAATCCGCTGCAGATCCGCAGCCAAATCCGCACCGTGTGCACATAGCCTAATTCTAAGGCTATGTGCACACGCTGCGGAAAACGCTGCGGATGCGTAGCGTTTCCGCAGCTGCGGGTCTGCAGCAGTTTCCCATGAGTTTATAGTTCAATGTAAACCTATGGGAAACAAAAAACGCTGTGCATATGCTGCGGAAAAAACTGCGCGGAAATGCAGCGGTTTACATTCCGCAGCATGTCACTTCTTTCTGCAGATTCCGCAGCGGTTTTACAACTGCTCCAATAGAACATCACAGTTGTAAAACCGCAGTGAAATCCTCAGAAAAACCACGGTGAATCCGCAATAAATCCACAGCGGTCTTGCACTGCGGATTTATCAAATCCGCTGCGGAAAAATCTGCAGAGGACCAGAATACGTGTGCATAGCCTTGCCCTAGCCCTAACCCTAACCCTAACCCTAGTTCTAACCCTAACCCTAGTGGGAAAAAAAAATAAAAAATTCTTTATTTTATTGTTGTCCCTATCCATTTACTATTTTTTTTATTTTGATCACTGTGATAGGTTTTATCACAGTGATCAAAATGTTCCTGGAACGAATCTGCCGGCCGGCAGATTCGGTGAGCGCACTGCGCATGTGCCCGCCATTTTGGAAGATGGCGGTGCCCATGGAGAAGGACAGACACCGGGAGGCTCGGTAAGTATGAGGGGGTGGGGGGAGCACGGGGGGAGCGGACAGGAGGACGGAGGGGAGCGGACCACAGAACGTAGGACTGGGGAGGAGATCGGTGGCGGTGGGGGGGGCAGATCAGGGTTTCCAGCCATGGCCGATGATATTGCAGCATCAGCCATGGCTGGATTGTAATATTTCACCACTTTTCATAGGTGAAATATTACAAATTGCTCTGATTGGCTGTTGCACTTTCAACAGCCAATCAGAGCGATCGTAGCCACGTGGGGGCAAAGCCACCCCCAGGGCTGAAGTACCACTCCCCCTGTCCCTGCCGATCGGGTGAAATTGGAGTTAACCCTTTCACCCGATCTGCAGGGACGCGATCATTCTGTGACACAGCATATGCGTCACAGGTCGGATTGGCACCGACTTTCATGACGCATACGCTGTGTCACAGGTCGGGAAGGGGTTAAACTTTTATATATTTTTTTTTTTCATATTTTTTTTAACTTGTGCCATGCTTTAATAGCCTCCATGGGAGGCTAGAATCTGGCACAACTCGATCGGCTCAGCTACATAGCAGCAATCATCAGATCGCTGCCATGTAGCTGAAATGCAGGCTTGCTATGAGCGCCGACCACAGGGGGGCGCTCACAGCAGGCCGGCATCAGTAACCATAGAGGTCTCAAGGACCTCTATGGTTACTGCCCTGACACATCGCCGACCCCTGATCATGTGACAGGGGTCGGCGATGCGCTCATTTCCGTCCGCGCGGCCGGAAGCTGTAGTTAAATGCCGCTGTCAGCATTTGACAGCGGCATTTGGCAGGTTAATTTCGGCGGGTGAGTCGCGACTTTGATGTGGGCTCACCGCCGGAGCCCACATCAAAGGGGGAGACACGACATGTGCAGTAATAGTACGGCACATGTCGTGAAGGGGTTAAAAAAATCATAAACTTTACTAACAGAACACAGTCCAACCTCACTGAGAGAGAGACCGGCTCAGATTCGGAGGCCCTGATAGATCCGGTTGGGGAAGGAGAAGAGGTGGCTCGCCCATCTTCACATCCTTCTAGTGACATCCCTCCTGCACCAACTTCAGTTGCACCACAAGATCACCACAAGATCCGGCAACAACTGGCGAAGAAGCTGCTCCACCACCCACAGCAGGATCACATCCAGTAAGCCAAGAAGATCAAGGAAACAGTAGCAGCCCTACTGTTCCACTGGAGACATCCCCACAGCCTGCTGTCATTTCCCGCCATGGCCGCAGAAGGAGAGAGCTGTAAGAATCTCACAGGAATGTGGACATTGGGGTCCTTAATTATTTGGCCAGGGCTGCACAGGATGATGGTGAGGAGGCCTATGCGAGGAGCCTGGCCTGGTACCTCCGTCGCATACCCCGTGAGGTGAGGCTACGTGTGAGAGGGTGTTTTAAAATACTTCTTGATGTATGCACCACACCAAATGAACCTTATTAATTGTTTGAGTTCATTGAGAGGTGGCAGCTGTCACCATGTAACGTCCTGCGCCTTCCATCATCTCAACAGGTGCATGCTCAACAAGTATTTGAAGCACCTCTTCCACGTGTGCCTACACCTCTACCCCTTCCCACCCAAAACCCACCAAGGCTAGCACATTACCATATGCCATCATACCATCAACCTTCACAATATTGCCACTTGTCCAGACCCAGTGCTGGAGGCTGGTCCCAACCTGGGTTTGGACGACATGGCCATATTGGTGGGGGTTATGAGGCAAGGCCTTATTTCCAAACTCATGAGGGCCATAGTCAAAACCCTTATTATTCTAGCCAATACCCAACTTCCCAATATGAGCAAGGGCATCATTTAGAGCAGGGTCATACATCACACTCACAGGATGATGTACAATTGGCCCAACAAAGGCCACCTGACCAGGACCCTGAGCTTCCGCCATCACCTCCACCAATTTACAGAAATCTGTAATGCAAATTGGTTTATTTATTATTTTGTTTCATTCTGCTGTGATAGCACTTTGGTATGTTTTTTGTTACCAAATGGTTTTTTGATGTTTAAATTTTGATATAAAACCATATGATATGAATATGGTGTCTGAAAAAAAGGCTTTTGCTACAAGTAAAAAAATATATTCAAAAGTCAATTTTATGTTGTTGGACCAATCATTACAACATCATACTCAATTGCTCGGTTGATAAAAATCAGGTAAATAAATCAAAGAAACACACATAGTTAACTAATTTAACTAATTTATGCATTATTACCAAAAAAATATGAATATATATATATATATATATATATATAAACATTACAACAAAGAAACAGCATTATTTTGCCAGGGAGTAGCTCCATGAGGAGAAAGAAACAAAATAATTTGTAAAAATATCCCTAACTTTTAAGCCAGAAAGGGGACGCTGCTGAGGAAGGACTTGTGTTGTAGGCCTACTCACATTAGCCAAAATGACTTCAACACAGTCAGCTGAGCAACACTCATGAATTCTTGTGAAGTTGTGCAGAACAACACAAGCTTTAATTACTTAATTTACATTTTGCTCACTCAGCTGAATGGCAGACTGGAGAACAGGCCATTTAGATGCCATAATGCCAAAGGCGCACTCCACCTGTCGCCATGCCCGTGAAAGTCTGACATTAAATACACGCCGCCGGTGGTCCAGGTTGCGCCGGGGATAAGGCCTCATCATGACTAGTGTTGAGCGATACCGTCCGATACTTGAAAGTATCGGTATCGGAAAGTATCGGCCGATACCGGCAAAGTATCGGATCCAATCCGATACCGATACCCGATACCAATACAAGTCAATGGGACTCAAGTATCGGACGGTATCCCTGATGGTTCCCAGGGTCTGAAGGAGAGGAAACTCTCCTTCAGGCCCTGGGATCCATATTAATGTGTAAAAGAAAGAATTAAAATAAAAAATATTGCTATACTCACCTCTCCGACGCAGCCTGCACCTCACCGAGGGAACCGGGAGCGTTCTTTGCTTAAAATTTGCGCGTTTACTTCCTTACGTGAAGTCCCGGCTTGTGATTGGTCGCGTGCCGCCCATGTGGCCGCGACGCGACCAATCACAGCAAGCCGTGACGTAATTTCAGGTCCTTCAGGATTTTAAAATTACGTTCTGGCTTGTGATTGGTCGCGTCGCGGTCACATGGGCGACACGACCAATCACAAGCCGTGACGTCACGGGAGGCTGGACACGCGCGCATTTTAAAATGTGGCCGCGACGCGACCAATCACAAGCCAGAACGTAATTTTAAAATCCTGAAGGACCTGAAATTACGTCACGGCTTGCTGTGATTGGTCGCGTCGCGGCCACATGGGCGGCACGCGACAAATCACAAGCCGGGACTTCACGTAAGGAAGTAAACGTGCGAATTTTAAGCAAAGAACGCTGCCGGTTCCCTCGGTGAGGTCCAGGCTGCGTCAGAGAGGTGAGTATAGCAATATTTTTTATTTTAATTCTCTCTTTTACACATTATATTACATTAATGTTGTTTCGATACCGATACCCGATACCACAAAAGTATCGGATCTCGGTATCGGAATTCCGATACCCGCAAGTATCGGCCGATACCCGATACTTGCGGTATCGGAATGCTCAACACTACTCATGACATTCCTGCTCAATTGGAAGGCCTCATCTGCCACAAGAACATATGGGACTGCTTCAGCATTGGAGCCTGGGAGTTGTAGTGGTCGTGGGAGGTCCAACAGGTTTTCACGTAGCCGCCGACCCATAATGGACGCATTGAAGACTCTAGAGTCTCCAGTTCGCCCATTATCCCCAATATCTACAATTATAAAACTGTAGTTACTGTCAACTACAGCTAACAGAACTACAGAGAAAAACTGCTTATAATTATAGAATTGGGTGCCTGAGTTCGGCGGCTTACGCACCCTGATGTTTCCCATCCAGGGCCCCAATACAGTGTGAAAATTGACAACAGTCAGAAAAACCATGGGCTATTTTCAACCAATCCTCCATTTTGGGCTCAGGCATCACAAGTTCATGTAGTTTGTCCCACATTTGCACACATGTATTCCGCACAATGCCTGAAATAGTGGACCGCCCTATGAGAAATTTCATGATGTAGTCCCGCATAAGATAATCCAGCTGACAGGATCTGAAAATCTGAAAGCACACACAAAAAAAAAAATAGCTTTGTAACAATGATTTTCTAAAACCTTAGTAGACAAAAGTATTATGAGGAAACCAAAAGGCATAAATTTACACTGGGTACTAACATTTAACATTTACTAAGATGGTATGAAAATAAAAATAGTTCACAAAACATCATCTACATACAGTATGTGAGGAATGTGAATACATACCGTAAGGTAAGGAGAAGACGCTCCTTTGCAGATATGCATTTCCGCATCCTGGTATGTGATTCCAAGACGTACTGTCTCCAAGAAGATATCAAATGTGGGTATTGTCATGCGACAGTACTGGAAGAATTTGTCTGGATGTGTCCGCAGAGCTGAATATAGCCTCTGAAAATGCCCTTTAGTGAGGCATTGCCGCAAAAGTGGATGCACCCACATTCTTCTTCTCCTCCGCGGATCAACTATCACGAGGTATGGCTGGCCAAAGCGTCGTGACAAGACCCAATTAAATAACACCCGCTGAGTTGGTGTGAATTGCAGGAGATCACACATGTTGCCCACCTACCACCAAAACACCTACACAAGCACAGCAACAAAATGGCTATATGGGAGGGTTCCACCTGTTGTAGAGGCCTTAAATAGGATTATGCTGATTTAAATTATTTTCAGGCCTCAAAACTGTTAAATGTCCATTTTGTAAGGCTGCGTAAAAAAACACATTACGGATGCCATACGGATTACATACGGAGGTTAACAAGTGTAAAATATGCAGACAACCCCGCCCACGGATGACATAAAGATCACTATTTTGGGATCATTTCTGCGTATTACGCCTGTAAAATACGGACCGTATTTCCCTACGCTGAGTGTGACGGCGGCCTAAGTCATATATATTTGGACAGAGACAACATTTTTCTAATTTTGGTTATAGACATTACTACAATGAATTTTAAATTAACAATTCAGATGCAGTTGAAGTTCAGACTTTCAGCTTTCATTTGAGGGTATCCACATTAAAATTGGATGAAGGGTTTAGGAGTTTCAGCTCCTTAACATGTGCCACCCTGTTTTTAAAGGGACCAAAAGTAATTGGACAATTGACTCCAAGGCAATTTCATGGACAGGTGTGGGCAATCCCTTCGTTATGTCATTCTCAATTAAGCAGATAAAAGGCCTGGAGTTGATTTGAGGTGTGGTGCTTGTATTTGGAAGGTTTTGCTGTGACGTATACATGCGGTCAAAGGAGCTCTCCATGCAGGTGAAACAAGCCATCCTTAAGCTGCGAAAACAGAAAAAACCCATCTGAGAAATTGCTACAGTATTAGGAGTGGCAAAATCTACAGTTTGGTACATCCTGAGAAAGAAAAAAAAGCACTGGTGAACTCATCAATGCAAAAAGACCTGGGCGCTCACGGAAGACAACAGTGGTGGATGATCGCAGAATAATCTCCATGGTGAAGAGAAACCCCTTCACAACAGCCAACCAAGTGAACAACACTCTCCAGGAGGTAGGCGTATCAATATCCAAATCTACCATAAAGAGAAGACTGCATGAAAGTAAATACAGAGGGTTCACTGCATGGTGCAAGCCACTCATAAGCATCAAGAATAAAAAGGCTAGACTGGACTTTGCTAAAAAACATTTAAAAAAGCCAGCACAGTTCTGGAAGAACATTCTTGGGACAGATGAAACCAAATCAACCTCTACCAGAATGATGGAAAGAGAAAAGTATGGTGAAGGCGTGGTACAGCTCATGATCCAAAGCATACCACATCATCTGTAAAACACGGCGCAGGCAGTGTGATGGCTTGGGCATGCATGGCTGCCAGTGGCACTGGGTCACTAGTGTTTATTGATGATGTGACACAGGACAGAAGCAGCCAAATGAATTCTGAGGTATTCAGAGACATACTGTGTGCTCAGATCCAGCCAAATGCAGCCAAACTGATTGGTCGTCGTTTCATACTACAGATGGACAATAACCCAAAACATAAACACAAAGCAACCCAGGAGTTTATTAAAGCAAATAAGTGGAATATTCTTGAATGGCCAAGCCAGTCACCTGATCTCAACCCAATTGAGCATGCATTTCACTTGTTAAAGACTAAACTTCAGACAGAAAGGCCCACAAACAAACAACAACTGAAAACCACTGCAATGAAGGCCTGGCAGAGCATTAAAAAAAGGAGGAAACACAGCGTCTGGTGATGTCCATGAGTTCAAGACTTCAGGCAGACATTGCCAACAAAGGGTTTTCAACCAAGTACTAGAAATGAACATTTTATTTAAAATTATTTAATCTGTCCAATTACTTTTGTTCCTTTTAAAAACAGGGTGGCACATGTTAAGGAGCTGAACTCCTAAACCCTTCATCCAATTTTAATGTGGATACCCTCAAATGAAAGCTGAAAGTCTGAACTTCAACTGCATCTGAATTGTTTTGTTTAAAATTCATTGTGGTAATGTCTATAACCAAAATTAGAAAAATGTCTCTGTCCAAATATATATGGACTTAACTGTATGTTGCAGAGTCAACCAACTTCTGGCATTTGTCAACTGTTATTCCAGCCCAGGATGCTTCGACTACATCCCATAATTTTTTTTGCACATTTTTGTGCAACAAGGTTTGAGCATGGACTGCAATGCACGGATTGACCAGGGGCTAAAAGATAGCTGTCTTTGAGTAGTAGGGCTATAAGACAGCTGTCCTCATGTTGTAGGACTAAGAGAACTATTCCTGGGTTGTAGAGCTAAAGCGCTGTACCTGGGTAGTAGGGCTAAGAAAACTGTCCCGGTAATAGGTGTAGGAGAGATGTTCCTGGTAGAGATGGGTGAACCCGAACAGTAAAGTTCGACGTCCGTACCAAACACCTACTGTTCAGACACGGACACCGAACACGGACTTCACCAGGAACTTCGTGTTACTGTTTGTGTTCGGCTGCTCGAACACTGGGTGTTTGTCACGCTGTCTTGTGCATGACCATCCCCGCCAGAGAGCCGCTGTTCCTAAGCTGTCAAGAGACAGCGTGAGCACTCAGCTGTGATCAGAGGTATAAAGTTTACCTCCGGTCACTGGTGTGAACAGATGGGACAACTGCTACCATCATCCGACACCTGCTGCCGCTAATAATAGCGAAAGCAGGAGCGGCGGATGGGAGTATTAATCAGCTGCTCCTACACTGTAAGCAATTAAAAAAAAAAAACAGCGTGGGTTACCCTGTATTTTTGTTAACCTGCTAGGCAAAACTCACAGCTGGGGGCTGCAACCCTCAGCTATCAGATTCAGCAATGGTAGTTATCAAGAACAGAGGTGTTAAAAAACCAAAGTGGCGTCCCCTCCATTTTTGACAACCAGCCTTGCTAAAGCAAACAGCTGGGGTCTGGTATTCTCAGGCTGGTAAGGGGGCCATGGATATTGCCCTTCCATCCTAAAAATAGCAGCCCGCAGCTGTTTAGAAATGGCACATCTATTAGATGCACCAATTCTGGCACTTTGCCCACCTTTTCCCACTTGCCCTGTAGCCGTGGCAAGTGGGTTGATAGTTGGGAGCCGTTGGTGTCTCCTTTGTATTGTCCGGTGACATTAAGCCCCAAGGTTAGTAATGGAGAGGCGTCAATAAGACGCCCCCATTACTAACCCCATAGTCACACTGTATGCAAACAGCCACCAAGAAAAAAGTCCTTTCATTGAAAAACTGACACAGACTCCTTTAATAATCTCAATTAAACCATACTTACGACCTCGCCTAATTCCTCCGAAGCCCTCGTTCTCCGGTAATAAAGCAAAAATAAAAAGCAACAATATCCCTCACATGTCAGTCGTTCTGTCCCACACCATAATCCACATTTTCAACCTCTCACAGACCATTTGATAATTTGAAAAAGGAACAAAGACAAGCCTTGGAGGAATTGAATAAATTAAGGGGAGTTATTTTTAAACCCTCTGACAAAGGAGGAAACGTTGTAGCTTGGCTGTCTAATTTGTTTGTGAAAGAGGCATTTAGACAGCTTAATGATACTTCATTGTTGTGAAATTGGATTTTGGGCTCCCCCGGTGGCCACTGGTGGAATTGAACTGGTGTGCATCATCCTCTCTGTTCACCTGTTTCCATCAGGATGTGGGAGTCGCTATTTAGCCTTGCTCCTCTGTCACTTCCATGCCGGTCAACATTGTAATCAGAAGCCTTTCTGTGCATGTTCCTGCTGCTAGACAACTCCCAGCTAAGTTGGACTTAGTCCTTGTTTGTTTTTGCATTTTGTTCCAGTTCACAGCTGTAGTTTCGTTTCTGTGTCTGGAAAGCTCTTGTGATCTGAAATTGCCACTCTGATGTTATGAGTTAATACTAGAGTCTTAAAGTAATTTCAGGATGGTATTTTGATAGGGTTTTCAGCTGACCATGAAAGTGCCCTTTCTGTCTTCCTGCTATCTAGTAAGCGGACCTCAATTTTGCTAAACCTATTTTCATACTACGTTTGTCATTTCATCTAAAATCACCGCCATTATTTGTGGGGGCCTCTGTCTGCCTTTCGGGGAAATTTCTCTAGAGGTGAGCCAGGACTATATTTTCCTCTGCCAGGATTAGTTAGTCCTCCGGCCGGCGCTGGGCGTCTAGGGATAAAACGCAGGCTACGCTACCCGGCTACTGTTAGTTGTGCGGCAGGTTTAGTTCATGGTCAGTTTAGTTTCCATCCTTCCAAGAGCTAGTTCTTATGTTTGCTGGGCTATGTTCTCTTGCCATTGAGAACCATAACAGTTTGACCGGCCTAAAAGGGTTAAATTAATTGACAGAGAAAGGAGAGAAAAGAGAAGTCTGCTGAAGATTTTTTTTTTTTTTTTTTTTCTCAGTTCTGAGTGTGCTTGTAATTGAATTTCTTGCAAGTCTGCCTATATTGCAGCCTTTCTCTCTCTCTCTCTCTCCTTCTAATCCTGGAATGGCTCTGTGTTCACCTGTTTAAAATGGATATTCAGAGTTTAGCTGCAGGTTTGAATAATCTCACCACGAAAGTTCAAAACTTACAAGATTTTGTTGTTCATGTTCCTATATCTGAACCTAGAATTCCTTTGCCTGAATTTTTCTCGGGGAATAGATCTTGCTTTCAAAATTTCAAAAATAATTGCAAGTTGTTTTTGTCCCTGAAATCTCGCTCTGCTGGAGATCCTGCTCAGCAGGTCAGGATTGTGATTTCTTTGCTCCGGGGCGACCCTCAGGATTGGGCTTTTGCATTGGCTCCAGGGGATCCTGCGTTGCTCAATGTGGATGCGTTTTTTCTGGCCTTGGGGTTGCTTTATGAGGAACCTCAGTTAGAACTTCAGGCGGAAAAGGCCTTGATGTCCCTATCTCAGGGGCAAGACGAAGCTGAAATATACTGCCAGAAATTCCGTAAATGGGCTGTGCTTACTCAGTGGAATGAGTGCGCCCTGGCGGCGAATTTCAGAGAGGGTCTCTCTGATGCCATTAAGGATGTTATGGTGGGGTTCCCTGTGCCTGCGGGTCTGAATGAGTCCATGACAATGGCTATCCAGATCGATAGGCGTCTGCGGGAGCGCAAACCTGTGCACCATTTGGCGGTGTCTACTGAGAAGACGCCAGAGAATATGCAATGTGATAGAATTCTGTCCAGAAGTGAACGGCAGAATTTTAGACGAAAAAATGGGTTGTGCTTCTATTGCGGCGATTCAACTCATGTTATATCAGCATGCTCTAAGCGTACTAAGAAGCTTGATAAGTCTGTTTCAATTGGCACTTTACAGTCTAAGTTTATTCTATCTGTGACCCTGATTTGTTCTTTATCATCTATTACCGCGGATGCCTATGTCGACTCTGGCGCCGCTTTGAGTCTTATGGATTGGTCCTTTGCCAAACGCTGTGGGTATGATTTGGAGCCTCTTGAAACTCCTATACCCCTGAAGGGGATTGACTCCACCCCATTGGCTAGCAATAAACCACAATACTGGACACAAGTAACTATGCGGATTAATCCGGATCACCAGGAGATTATTCGCTTTCTTGTGCTGTATAACCTACATGATGTGTTGGTGCTTGGATTGCCATGGCTGCAATCTCATAACCCAGTCCTTGACTGGAAAGCTATGTCTGTGTTAAGCTGGGGATGTAAGGGGACGCATGGGGACGTACCTGTGGTTTCCATTTCATCATATATTCCCTCTGAGATTCCTGAATTCTTGACTGAATATCGTGACGTTTTTGAAGAACCTAAACTTGGTTCATTACCTCCGCACCGGGAGTGCGATTGTGCCATAGATTTGATTCCGGGTAGTAAATACCCTAAGGGTCGTTTATTTAATCTGTCTGTGCCTGAACATGCTGCTATGCGAGAATATATAAAGGAGTCCTTGGAAAAGGGACATATTCGTCCTTCGTCATCTCCCTTAGGAGCCGGTTTTTTCTTTGTGGCTAAGAAAGATGGCTCTTTGAGGCCGTGCATTGATTATCGGCTTTTGAATAAAATCACGGTTAAATATCAATATCCGTTGCCACTGCTGACTGATTTGTTTGCTCGCATAAAGGGGGCCAAGTGGTTCTCTAAGATAGATCTTCGTGGGGCGTATAATTTGGTGCGAATTAAGCAGGGGGATGAGTGGAAAACCGCATTTAATACGCCCGAGGGCCACTTTGAGTATTTGGTGATGCCTTTTGGTCTTTCAAATGCCCCTTCAGTCTTTCAGTCCTTTATGCATGACATTTTCCGTGATTATTTGGATAAGTTTGTGATTGTGTATCTGGATGATGTTTTGATTTTTTCGGATGACTGGGACTCTCATGTCCAGCAGGTCAGGAGGGTTTTTCAGGTTTTGCGGTCTAATTCCTTGTGTGTGAAGGGTTCTAAGTGCGTTTTTGGGGTTCAAAAGATTTCCTTTTTGGGATATATTTTTTCCCCCTCTTCCATCGAGATGGATCCTGTCAAGGTTCAGGCTATTTGTGATTGGACGCAACCCTCTTCTCTTAAGAGTCTTCAGAAATTTTTGGGCTTTGCTAACTTTTATCGTCGATTTATTGCTGGTTTTTCTGATGTTGTTAAACCATTGACTGATTTGACTAAGAAGGGTGCTGATGTTGCTGATTGGTCCCCTGCTGCTGTGGAGGCCTTTCGGGAGCTTAAGCGCCGCTTTTCTTCCGCCCCTGTGTTGCGTCAGCCTGATGTTGCTCTTCCTTTTCAGGTTGAGGTCGACGCTTCTGAAATCGGAGCTGGGGCGGTTTTGTCGCAGAGAAGTTCCGATTGCTCCGTGATGAGACCTTGTGCTTTTTTCTCGCGTAAATTTTCGCCCGCCGAGCGGAATTATGATGTTGGGAATCGGGAGCTTTTGGCCATGAAGTGGGCTTTTGAGGAGTGGCGTCATTGGCTTGAGGGGGCTAGACATCAGGTGGTGGTATTGACTGACCACAAAAATCTAATTTATCTTGAGTCCGCCAGACGCCTGAATCCTAGACAGGCGCGCTGGTCATTGTTTTTCTCTCGGTTTAATTTTGTGGTGTCCTACCTGCCGGGTTCTAAGAATGTTAAGGCGGATGCCCTTTCTAGGAGTTTTGAGCCTGACTCCCCTGGTAATTCTGAACCTACAGGTATCCTTAAGGATGGAGTGATATTGTCTGCCGTTTCTCCAGACCTGCGGCGGGCCTTGCAGGAGTTTCAGGCGGATAGACCTGATCGTTGCCCACCTGGTAGACTGTTTGTTCCTGATGATTGGACCAGTAAAGTCATTTCTGAGGTTCATTCTTCTGCGTTGGCAGGTCATCCTGGAATCTTTGGTACCAGGGATTTGGTGGCAAGGTCCTTCTGGTGGCCTTCCCTGTCTCGAGATGTGCGAGGCTTCGTGCAGTCTTGTGACGTTTGTGCTCGGGCCAAGCCTTGTTGTTCTCGGGCTAGTGGATTGTTGTTGCCCTTGCCTATCCCGAAGAGGCCCTGGACGCACATCTCGATGGATTTTATTTCGGATCTTCCTGTTTCTCAGAAGATGTCTGTCATCTGGGTGGTGTGTGATCGTTTCTCTAAGATGGTCCATTTGGTTCCCCTGCCTAAGTTGCCTTCTTCTTCCGAGTTGGTTCCTCTGTTTTTTCAAAATGTGGTCCGTTTGCATGGTATTCCGGAGAATATCGTTTCTGACAGAGGTACCCAATTCGTGTCTAGATTTTGGCGAGCATTCTGTGCTAGGATGGGCATAGATTTGTCTTTCTCGTCTGCTTTCCATCCTCAGACTAATGGCCAGACCGAGCGGACGAATCAGACCTTGGAGACATATTTGAGGTGTTTTGTGTCTGCAGATCAGGATGATTGGGTTGCTTTTTTGCCTTTAGCGGAGTTTGCCCTCAATAATCGGGCCAGCTCTGCCACCTTGGTGTCTCCCTTTTTCTGTAATTCGGGGTTTCATCCTCGATTTTCTTCTGGTCAGGTGGAATCTTCGGATTGTCCTGGAGTGGATGCTGTGGTGGAGAGGTTGCATCAGATTTGGGGGCAGGTAGTGGACAATTTGAAGTTGTCCCAGGAGAAGACTCAGCTTTTTGCCAACCGCCGGCGTCGGGTTGGTCCTCGGCTTTGTGTTGGGGACTTGGTGTGGTTGTCTTCTCGTTTTGTCCCTATGAGGGTTTCTTCTCCCAAGTTTAAGCCTCGGTTCATCGGCCCGTACAAGATATTGGAGATTCTTAACCCTGTGTCCTTCCGTTTGGACCTCCCTGCATCTTTTTCTATTCATAATGTTTTTCATCGGTCATTATTGCGCAGGTATGAGGTACCGGTTGTGCCTTCCGTTGAGCCTCCTGCTCCGGTGTTGGTTGAGGGCGAGTTGGAGTATGTTGTGGAAAAAATCTTGGACTCCCGTGTTTCCAGACGGAAACTCCAGTATCTGGTCAAATGGAAGGGATACGGTCAGGAGGATAATTCTTGGGTGACTGCCTCTGATGTTCATGCCTCCGATTTGGTCCGTGCCTTTCATAGGGCTCATCCTGATCGCCCTGGTGGTTCTGGTGAGGGTTCGGTGCCCCCTCCTTGAGGGGGGGGTACTGTTGTGAAATTGGATTTTGGGCTCCCCCGGTGGCCACTGGTGGAATTGAACTGGTGTGCATCATCCTCTCTGTTCACCTGTTTCCATCAGGATGTGGGAGTCGCTATTTAGCCTTGCTCCTCTGTCACTTCCATGCCGGTCAACATTGTAATCAGAAGCCTTTCTGTGCATGTTCCTGCTGCTAGACAACTCCCAGCTAAGTTGGACTTAGTCCTTGTTTGTTTTTGCATTTTGTTCCAGTTCACAGCTGTAGTTTCGTTTCTGTGTCTGGAAAGCTCTTGTGATCTGAAATTGCCACTCTGATGTTATGAGTTAATACTAGAGTCTTAAAGTAATTTCAGGATGGTATTTTGATAGGGTTTTCAGCTGACCATGAAAGTGCCCTTTCTGTCTTCCTGCTATCTAGTAAGCGGACCTCAATTTTGCTAAACCTATTTTCATACTACGTTTGTCATTTCATCTAAAATCACCGCCATTATTTGTGGGGGCCTCTGTCTGCCTTTCGGGGAAATTTCTCTAGAGGTGAGCCAGGACTATATTTTCCTCTGCCAGGATTAGTTAGTCCTCCGGCCGGCGCTGGGCGTCTAGGGATAAAACGCAGGCTACGCTACCCGGCTACTGTTAGTTGTGCGGCAGGTTTAGTTCATGGTCAGTTTAGTTTCCATCCTTCCAAGAGCTAGTTCTTATGTTTGCTGGGCTATGTTCTCTTGCCATTGAGAACCATAACACTTCATGCTATCAAAGGCTGTCCGATGATCCTACTCTTACATATCAGAAATATTTATTTGATATCTTGGTTTCAGCTCTGGATGCAGGAATAATAACTAAAAAAAATTGTGAAGGATTGAGGGTATAATCTGTTGTGAATTCCTCTCTTGGGCTCCCTCCGGTGGTTGTAAGTAGCACTTTTGTGAATTCTGCTCTTTGGGCTCCCTCCTGTGGCTTTGAGTGGTATAGCTGCTTCTTGGATTTAGCATCAGCAGCTGCTTCCACTGATCGTCTTTCTGGCTCGGCTATTTTAGTCTGGCCTTATCCCTCAATCAATGCCAGTTGTCAATTGTTCCTGCTTGGAGTCATGGCTCTTTTGGATTTCCCTGACACTCTGACCCATTCAGCAAAGATAAGTCCTTGCTTGTCCTTTTGCAGTCCACTTGTTGTGGACTTATTGTTCAGCACATTCTATGTTTTGTTCATTTGTCCAGCTTATCAGTATGGATCTATTCAGCTAAGCTGGAAGCTCTGGGCTGCAGATTTTGCCCTCCACACCTTTAGTTAGGTGTGGAGATTTTTGCATATCTCTGCAGTGGACTTTTTCTAGTTTTTATTACTGACCGCACAGTGTTCTTTCCTGTACTATCTATCTAGCTAGAAGTGGCCTCCTTTGCTAAATCTTGTTTCATACTATGTATGTCATTTCCTTCTCCTCTCACAGTCATTATTTGTGGGGGGCTGTCCTATCCTTTGGGGATTTTCTCTGAGGCAAGATAGCTTTCCTATTTCTACCTTGAGGGGTAGCTAGTTCTCTGGCTGTGACGAGGTGTCCAGGGAGTGACAGGAACATCCCACGGCTACTTCTAGTGTTGTGTTAAGATCAGGAACTGCGGTCTGTATAGTTACCACCTGCTCAGAGCTAGTCGCTTGTCGCTCCTAAATTACCAGTCCATAACAATAATCGCCATGTTTCTACATTTTATTTATTACCAAAAGTCCACAAAAATATGACAGATCTTCCCGGACATCCCATCACCTCAGGAAATGGAAGTCTTCTTGAATCCATTTCCAAGTTTTTAGATTACTATTTGAAGCCCATAGTTTTTGAACTTCCCTCATACATCAGAGATACGACAGAAGAACTGCAGACAGAAGAACTGCAGAGATGGGATGGTATAAACATGAGTACAGACATGTATATTATAACATGTGATGTGCAATCACTCTACACATCGATTCCACATGAACATGGTCTCTGCAATAAAACAATATTTATCCATCCGTAATCTTGATGTGTTATTGGTGGGTTTTCTTATGGCTTTATTAGAATATGCCTTGTCCCAAAATTATTTTGTATTTAAAGATAGGTTTTACCTCCAACAAAGAGGTGTGGCCGTGGGTGTGGTTTTTCACTGTCATACGCAAATCTCTTCATGGGCTTATGGGAACATGAATATGTTCAAAATATGGAATATACAACAGGCTCTGTAATATCATGGATGAGGTTTATTGATGACATACTTTTTGTCTGGCAGGGTTCAAGAACTGAGCTGGAAAATACCTTGAATACTTGAATAATAATTCTGTGAATATTAAATTAATCTGGACTATTTTACATAGGATTTTATCCATTTTTTGGATCTGGGGATATCAGTGGATGAGAAAGGACAACTACCTAACACTTTCCGAAAGGAAACTAGTGTTAACGCACTACTCCATGCAAGATCTTCGCATCCAGCCCATGTGATCCGAGCTATACCAACGGGGCAGTTTTTAAGGACAAGACGTATATGTGATAAGGCCCATGTTATCTTATGTATGTGGGTATGACTACACGTGAATTGCGCGTTCGAACCCTGGAACACATTAAAGAGATCAAGGCAGCTGAAAAAATTGAACCGACAGATGAGGGGAGTTTGACTAAGTTAAAACCATTAGCGAGACACTTCCGTCAGTTTCATAATGGTCAATCTCACTTGTTAAAAGTTAGAGGTATAGACCGTTTATATCCAGGAAACAGAAGAGGAGATTTTAGCAGAAGATTGGCACAAAAGGAGTGTAAATGGATTACTAAGTTGCAAACTATGACACCATGTGGTTTGAATGAGAAGGGGCTTTTATAGTTTCTTGTAACTTTTATATTCATTGTTTTATTTTTGTGTCTGGTATGGTTCGGGTTTGTAGTATGTAACATAGTTATTAAGGTTGAAGGAAGACTTTAAGTCCATCCAGTTCAACCGATAGCCTAACCTAACATGCCCTAACATGTTGATCCAGAGGAAGGCAAAAAAAAACCATGTGGCAAAGAGTAAGCTCCACATTGGGGAAAAAAATTCCTTCCCGACTCCACATACGGCAATCAGACTAGTTCCCTGGATCAACACCCTATCAAGGAATCTAGTATATATAACCTGTAACATTATACTTTTCAAGAAAGGCATCCAGTCCCCTCTTACATTTTAGTAATGAATCACTCATTACAACATCATAGAGAGAGAGCAGAGAGTTCCATAGTCTCACTGCTCTTACAGTAAAGAATCCGCGTCTGTGATTATGCTTAACCCCTTAGTGACAGAGCCAATTTGGTACTTAATGACCGAGCCAATTTTGACAATTCTGACCACTGTCACTTTATGAGGTTATAACTCTGGAACGCTTTAATGGATCCCGCTGATTCTGAGAATGTTTTTTCGTGACATATTGTACTTCATGTTAGTGGTAACATTTCTTCGATATTACTTGAGATTATTTATGAAAAAAATGGAAATATGGCGAAAATTTTTAAAATTTAGCAATTTTCAAACTTTGTATTTTTATGCCCTTAAATCAGAGAGATATGTCACACAAAATAGTTAATAAATAACATTTCCCACATGTCTACTTTACATCAGCACAATTTTGGAACTTAATTTTTTTTTTGTTAGGGAGTTATAAGGGTTAAAAGTTGACCAGCAATTTCTCATTTTTACAACACCATTTTTTTTTAGGGACCACATCACATTTGAAGTCATTTTGAGGGGTCTATATGATAGAAAAAAACCAAGTGTGACACCGTTCTAAAGACTGCACCCCACAAGGTGCTCAAAACCACATTCAAGAAGTTTATTAACCCTTTACTTGCTTCACAGGAACTGAAACAATGTGGGAGGAAAAAATGAACACTTAACTTTTTTTTGCAAACATTTTACTTCAGCACCATTTTTTTTTTTTTCACGTGTAAAAACAGAAATTTAACCATAAATTTTGTTGTGCAATTTCTCTTGAATACGCCGATACCCCATATGTGGGGATAAACCACTGTTTGGGCGCACCGCAGAGCTTGGAAGAGAAGGAGCGCCGTTTGACTTTTTCAATGCAGAATTGGCTGGAATTGAGATCGGACGCCATGTCGCGTTTGGAGAGCCCCTGATGTGCCTAAACAGTGGAAACCCCCCACAAGTGACACCATTTTGGAAACTAGATCCCTTAAGGAACTTAACTAGATGTGTGGTGAGCACTTTAAACCCCCAGGTGCTTCACAGAAGTTTATAACGTAGAGCTGTGAAAATAAAAAAATCGCATTTTTTCTACAAAAATGATCTTTCTGCCCCCAAATTTTTATTTTCACAAGGGTAACAGGAGAAATTAGACCACAAAATTTATTGTGCAATTTATGCTGAGTAGGCTGATACCTCATATGTGGGGGTAAACCACTGGGCGCATGGCAGAGCTCGGAAGGGAAGGAGTGCCGTTTTGGAATGCAGACTTTGATAGAATGGTCTGCGGGCGTTATGTTGCGTTTGCAGAGCCCCCCATGTACCTAAACAGTAGAAACCCCTAACAAGTGACCCCATTTTGGAAACTAGACCCCCCAAGGAACTTATCTAGATGTGTTGTGAGAACTTTGAATGCCCAAGTGCTTCACAGAAGTTTATAATGCAGAGTCGTGAAAATAAAAAATTTTTTTTTTTCCACAAAAAAGATTTTTTTAGCCCCCAAATTTTTATTTTCACAATGGTAACAAGAGAAATTGGACCACAAAAGTTGTTGTCCAATTTGTTCTGAGTACACTGATACCCCATGTGTGGGGGGGGGACCACTGTTTGGGCGCATGGCTGAGCTCGGAAGGGAAGGAGTGCCGTTTTGGAATGCAGACTTTGATAGAATGGTCTGCAGGCGTTATGTTGCGTTTGCAGTGTCCCTGATGTACCTAAACAGTAGAAACCCCCAACAAGTGACCCCATTTTGGAAACTAGACCCCCCAAGGAACTTATCTAGATGTGTTGTGAGAACTTTGAATGCCCAAGTGCTTCACAGAAGTTTATAATGCAGAATCGTGAAAATAAAAAATATATTTTTTTTTCCACAAAAAAGATTTTTTAGCCCCCAAGTTTTTATTTTCACAAGGGTAACAAGAGAAATTGGACCCCAAAAGTTGTTGTCCAATTTATCCCGAGTACGCTGATGCCCCATATGTGGGGGTAAACCACTGTTTGGGCGCACAGCAGAGCTCAGAAGGGAGGGAGCACCATTTGACTTTTTGAGCGCAAAATTGGCTGTGGTGTTTAGAGACCCCCTGATGTACCTAAACAGTGGAAACCCCCCAATTCTAACTCCAACCCTAACCCTAATCCCAACCCGATCCATAATCCTAATCACAACCCTAACCCCCAAAACACCCCTAACCCTAATCCCAAAGCTAACCATAACCCTAATCAAAACCCTAAACCCAACAGACCCCTAATCCTAATCTCAACCCTAACCTCAAAACCTAACCCTAATCCCAATACACCCCTAACTCTAATCCCAACCCTAACCTTAACCCTAATCCCAAACCTAACCCTAATGCCAACCCTAATCCAAACCCTAATCCCAACTCTAACCCTAACTTTAGCCCCGACCCTAGCCCTAACTTTAGCCCAAACCCTAGCCCCAACCCTAACCCTAACTTTAGCCTCAACCCTAACCCTAGCTCTAACCCTAATCCTAGCTCTAACCCTAGCCCTAACCCAAGCCCTAACCCTAAGGCTATGTGCACACGTTGCGGATTTTGCTGCGGATCCGTAGCGTTTCCGCAGCTGCGGGTCCGCAGCAGTTTCCCATGAGTTTACAGTACAATGTAAACCTATGGGAAACATAAAACGCTGTGCCCATGCTGCGGAAAAAAACGCACGGAAATGCAGCGGTTTACATTCCGCAGCATGTCAATTCTTTCTGCGGATTCCGCAGCGGTTTTATACCTGCTCCATAATAGAAAACCGCAGGTGTAAAACCGCAGGGGAATCCGCACAAAAACCACGGTACATCCGCGATAAATCCGCAGGAAAAATGCAGCGTTTTGGCCCTGCAGATTTATCAAATCAGCTGCGGAAAAATCCGCAGAGAACCATTCTACGTGTGCACATATCCTAACCCTACCCCTAACCGTACTTCTACCCCTAATTGGAAAATAGAAATACATACTTTTTTTAATTTTATTATTTTTTCCTTATTAAGGGGGTGATAAAGGGGGGGGTTATTTACTAATTTTTTTATTTTGATCACTGTGATAGGATCTCACAGTGATCAAAATAAAACAAGAGGAAGAATCCTCCTCTGCCGGCCGGCAGATCATGGCGGGCGCACTGCGCATGCGCCCGCCATTTTCTTACCGGAGCAAGAAGCCGGCGGCCAGCAGAAGAAGCAAGAGGACCCAGGGACACCGGTAAGTATAACAGGGTCCCCGAACCCCCCTATTTCTCTGTCCTCTGATGTGCGATCACATCAGAGGACAGAGAATGACATCGCTTTTTTTTTTTTTGCGGTCGCCGGTAAACAGTTAATTACCGGCGATCGCAAAACAGGGGTCGGTAAAAACCGACCCCGATCATGTAACTTGGGGTCTCGGCTACCCCCGGTAGCCGAAACCCCAGAGACCTTCCGGGTGCCGGGCGGCGGGCGCACTACGCATGCGCCCGCCATTTTTTTCCTGGAAAAAGAGGGCGGCGCCCATCGGGAGCCACGAGGAGCACCGGGGAAGATAGGTAAGTATCGGGGGCGATCGGGGACCCCATTTCTCTGTTCTCCGATGTGCAATCACATCGGAGGACAGAGAAATTAAATGGCAAATATCGTTTGTTTTTTTTGTTGCGACCGCCGTTAAACGGTTAATTACCGGCGATCGCAACTCGGGGGTCGGTAAAACCCCCCCCGAATCATGTTCTCTGGGGTCTCGGCTACCCCCGGCAACCGAGACCCCAGAGAAAATCCGACTCTGGGGGGCGCTATACACTTTTTCCACAGCACCTTTAATTAACGGCGCTGTGGTTTGAGTACCCTTAACTGCCGCCGTTAAAAGGCGTATCGGCGGTCATTAAGGGGTTAAACCTTCTTTCCTCCAGACGTAGAGGATGCCCCCTTGTCCCTGTCTCAGGTCTATGATTAAAAAGATCATCAGAAAGTTCTTTGTACTGTCCCCTCATATACTTATACATTAAAATAAGATCACCCCTTAGCCTTCGTTTTTCCAAACTAAATAGCCCCAAGTGTAATAATCTATCTTGGTATTGCAGACCCCCCAGTCCTCTAATAACCTGCATGTGGTATGCAGCTTTTTAGTATTCACCAATGGTGAATTTTATTTGTATGTATGTGTTCACTCACATTTATGCGTACATTGTATGTGTGTATGAGTGTATGTGTGGGTAAATTTATGGAGCATAAATAAGACATAGGTAATGATTTTTTTCTTCTGTGCATAGAGGTAACATAGTAACATAGTTAGTAAGGCCGAAAAAAGACATTTGTCCTGTATCCAGTTCAGCCTATATTCCATCATAATAAATCCCCAGATCTACGTCCTTCTACAGAACCTAATAATTGTATGATACAATATTGTTCTGCTCCAGGAAGACATCCAGGCCTCTCTTGATCCCCTCGACTGAGTTCGCCATCACCACCTCCTCAGGCAAGCAATTCCAGATTCTCACTGCCATAACAGTAAAGAATCCTCTTCTATGTTGGTGGTAAAACCTTCTCTCCTCCAGACGCAAAGAATGCCCCCTTGTGCCCGTCACCTTCCTTGGTATAAACAGATCCTCAGCAAAATATTTGTATTGTCCCCTTATATACTTATACATGGTTATTAGATCGCCCCTCAGTCGTCTTTTTTCTAGACTAAATAATCCTAATTTCGCTAATCTATCTGGGTATTGTAGTTCTCCCATCCCCTTTATTAATTTTGTTGCCCTCCTTTGTACTCTCTCTAGTTCCATTATATCCTTCCTGAGCACCGGTGCCCAAAACTGGACACAGTACTCCATGTGCGGTCTAACTAGGGATTTGTACAGAGGCAGTATAATGCTCTCATCATGTGTATCCAGACCTCTTTTAATGCACCCCATGATCCTGTTTGCCTTGGCAGCTGCTGCCTGGCACTGGCTGCTCCAGGTAAGTTTATCATTAACTAGGATCCCCAGGTCCTTCTCCATGTCAGATTTACCCAGTGGTTTCCTGTTCAGTGTGTAATGGTGATATTGATTCTTTCTTCCCATGTGTATAACCTTACATTTATCATTGTTAAACCTCATCTGCCACCTTTCAGCCCAAGTTTCCAACTTATCCAGATCCATCTGTAGCAGAATACTATCTTCTCTTGTATTAACTGCTTTACATAGTTTTGTATCATCTGCAAATATCAATATTTTACTGTGTAAACCTTCTACCAGATGATTAATGAATATGTTGAAGAGAACAGATCCCAATACCGACCCCTGCATTACCCCACTGGTCACAGCGACCCAGTTAGAGACTATACCATTTATAACCACCCTCTGCTTTCTATCACTAAGCCATTTACTAACCCATTTACACACATTTTCCCCCAGACCAAGCATTCTCATTTTGTGTACCAACCTCTTGTGCGGCACGGTATCAAACGCTTTGGAAAAATCGAGATATACCACGTCCAATGACTCACCGTGGTCCAGCCTATAGCTTACCTCTTCATAAAAACTGATTAGATTGGTTTGACATGAGCGATTTCTCATAAACCCATGCTGATATGGAGTTAAACAGTTATGTTATGATCAACTGTGACCTAGGTCGCACTTGTTCACGCGCTTCCGGGTTCCTGGTCCGTGATGTCGGCGGCTGGATGTGTGAGTAGCGGCGTCATATAATATGGCGCCGCTGATTGTTATTTGAAACTAGGGTTGAGCGAAACGGGTCGATCATTTTCAAAAGTCGCCGACTTTTGGCTAAGTCGGCGTCTCATGAAACCCGATCCGACCCCTGTGCTTGTCGGCCATGCGGTACGCGACTTTCGCGCCAAAGTCGCGTTTCAATGACGCGAAAAGCGCCATTTCTCAGCCAATGAAGGTGAACGCAGAGTGTGGGCAGCGTGATGACATAGATCCTGGTCCCCACCATCTTAGAGAAGGGCATTGCAGTGATTGGCTTGCTGTCTGCGGCGTCACAGGGGCTATAAAGGGGCGTTCCCGCCGACCGCCATCTTACTGCTGCTGATCTGAGCTTAGGGACAGGTTGCTGCCGCTTCGTCAGAAGCAGGGAGAGCGTTAGGCAGGGTCCACTAACCACCAAACCGCTTGTGCTGCAGCGATTTCCACTGTCCAACACCACCTTCGGTGTGCAGGAACAGTGGAAGCTATTTTTTTTTTTTTTTCCCCTCAGCGCTGTAGCTCATTGGGCTGCCCTAGAAGGCTCCGTGATAGCTGTATTGCTGTGTGTACGCCACTGTGGAAACCAACTGCTTTTTTCAAAGCACATATCCTCTTGTTCCTTCCTTTCTGCACAGCTATCTTTTTTGTTTGTCCACACTTTTTATTTAATTTGTGCATCAGTCCACTCCTATTGCTGCCTGCCATACCTGGCTTACATTACTGCAGGGAGATAGTAATTGTAGGACAGTTTTTTTTTTTTTTTTGTTTTTTTTTTGTGGGAGATTAAGATTGGCATTTCTGCTACAGTGCCATCCCTGTGTGTGCCATCTCTCACTGAGTGGGCCATAGAAAGCCTATTTATTTTTTCCGTGATTTGTGTTCTAAAATCTACCTCAACACAGAAACACTACATCAATCAGTGGGAGAAAAATATTGGCCTCAGTCAGGGCTTGTGTGCCACTGCTGTGTGTGCGCTATCATTCAGTGGGCTATAGCAAGCCTATATTTTTTTTTTTTTTTTTTTTTTAATATTATTTGGTTTCAAAAGTCTCCCTGAAAAAAAAAAAAAACCTAAAAAAACAGTGGGAGAGTAATATTGCCCTTTCAGCTTGTGTGCCAGTCTTGACTCCTGGGTGTGCCACCTCTCTCCCTCTCATTCAGTGGGCCATAGAAAGCCTATTTATTTTTTTTTTTAAATATTATTGGGTTTCTAAAGTCTCCCTGAAAAAAACAAAAAATACATAAAAAAACAGTGGGAGAGTAATATTGCCCTTTCAGCTTGTGTGCCAGTCTTGACTCCTGGGTGTGCCACCTCTCTCCCTTTCATTCAGTGGGCCATAGAAAGCCTATTTTTTTTTTTTTAATATTATTTGGTTTCTAATTCTCCCTGAAAAAAAAAAAAAAACCTAAAAAAACAGTGGGAGAGTAATATTGCCCTTTCAGCTTGTGTGCCAGTCTTGACTCCTGGGTGTGCCACCTCTCTCCCTCTCATTCAGTGGGCCATAGAAAGCCTATTTATTTTTTTTTTTAAATATTATTGGGTTTCTAAAGTCTCCCTGAAAAAACAAAAAATACATAAAAAAACAGTGGGAGAGTAATATTGCCCTTTCAGCTTGTGTGCCAGTCTTGACTCCTGGGTGTGCCACCTCTCTCCCTTTCATTCAGTGGGCCATAGAAAGCCTATTTATTTTTTCCGTGATTTGTGTTCTAAATTCTACCTCAACACAAAAACACTACATCAATCAGTGGGAGAAAAATATTGGCCTCAGTAAGGGCTTGTGTGCCACTGCTGTGTGTGCTATCTCTCATTCAGTGGGCTATAGCAAGCCTATTTTTTTTTTTTTTTTTTTTTTTTTTAATATTATTTGGTTTCTAAAGTCTCCCTGAAAAAAAAAAAAAACCTAAAAAAACAGTGGGAGAGTAATATTGCCCTTTCAGCTTGTGTGCCAGTCTTGACTCCTGGGTGTGCCACCTCTCTCCCTCTCATTCAGTGGGCCATAGAAAGCCTATTTATTTTTTTTTTTAAATATTATTGGGTTTCTAAAGTCTCCCTGAAAAAAACAAAAAATACATAAAAAAACAGTGGGAGAGTAATATTGCCCTTTCAGCTTGTGTGCCAGTCTTGACTCCTGGGTGTGCCACCTCTCTCCCTCTCATTCAGTGGGCCATAGAAAGCCTATTTATTTTTTTTTTTAAATATTATTGGGTTTCTAAAGTCTCCCTGAAAAAAACAAAAAATACATAAAAAAACAGTGGGAGAGTAATATTGCCCTTTCAGCTTGTGTGCCAGTCTTGACTCCTGGGTGTGCCACCTCTCTCCCTTTCATTCAGTGGGCCATAGAAAGCCTATTTTTTTTTTTTTAATATTATTTGGTTTCTAATTCTCCCTGAAAAAAAAAAAAAAACCTAAAAAAACAGTGGGAGAGTAATATTGCCCTTTCAGCTTGTGTGCCAGTCTTGACTCCTGGGTGTGCCACCTCTCTCCCTCTCATTCAGTGGGCCATAGAAAGCCTATTTATTTTTTTTTTTAAATATTATTGGGTTTCTAAAGTCTCCCTGAAAAAACAAAAAATACATAAAAAAACAGTGGGAGAGTAATATTGCCCTTTCAGCTTGTGTGCCAGTCTTGACTCCTGGGTGTGCCACCTCTCTCCCTTTCATTCAGTGGGCCATAGAAAGCCTATTTATTTTTTCCGTGATTTGTGTTCTAAATTCTACCTCAACACAAAAACACTACATCAATCAGTGGGAGAAAAATATTGGCCTCAGTAAGGGCTTGTGTGCCACTGCTGTGTGTGCTATCTCTCATTCAGTGGGCTATAGCAAGCCTATTTTTTTTTTTTTTTTTTTTTTTTTAATATTATTTGGTTTCTAATTCTCCCTGAAAAAAAAAAAAAAACCTAAAAAAACAGTGGGAGAGTAATATTGCCCTTTCAGCTTGTGTGCCAGTCTTGACTCCTGGGTGTGCCACCTCTCTCCCTCTCATTCAGTGGGCCATAGAAAGCCTATTTATTTTTTTTTTTAAAATATTATTGGGTTTCTAAAGTCTCCCTGAAAAAAAAAAAAAACCTAAAAAAACAGTGGGAGAGTAATATTGCCCTTTCAGCTTGTGTGCCAGTCTTGACTCCTGGGTGTGCCACCTCTCTCCCTCTCATTCAGTGGGCCATAGAAAGCCTATTTATTTTTTTTTTTAAATATTATTGGGTTTCTAAAGTCTCCCTGAAAAAAACAAAAAATACATAAAAAAACAGTGGGAGAGTAATATTGCCCTTTCAGCTTGTGTGCCAGTCTTGACTCCTGGGTGTGCCACCTCTCTCCCTCTCATTCAGTGGGCCATAGAAAGCCTATTTATTTTTTTTTTTAAATATTATTGGGTTTCTAAAGTCTCCCTGAAAAAAACAAAAAATACATAAAAAAACAGTGGGAGAGTAATATTGCCCTTTCAGCTTGTGTGCCAGTCTTGACTCCTGGGTGTGCCACCTCTCTCCCTTTCATTCAGTGGGCCATAGAAAGCCTATTTTTTTTTTTTTAATATTATTTGGTTTCTAATTCTCCCTGAAAAAAAAAAAAAAACCTAAAAAAACAGTGGGAGAGTAATATTGCCCTTTCAGCTTGTGTGCCAGTCTTGACTCCTGGGTGTGCCACCTCTCTCCCTCTCATTCAGTGGGCCATAGAAAGCCTATTTATTTTTTTTTTTAAATATTATTGGGTTTCTAAAGTCTCCCTGAAAAAACAAAAAATACATAAAAAAACAGTGGGAGAGTAATATTGCCCTTTCAGCTTGTGTGCCAGTCTTGACTCCTGGGTGTGCCACCTCTCTCCCTTTCATTCAGTGGGCCATAGAAAGCCTATTTATTTTTTCCGTGATTTGTGTTCTAAATTCTACCTCAACACAAAAACACTACATCAATCAGTGGGAGAAAAATATTGGCCTCAGTAAGGGCTTGTGTGCCACTGCTGTGTGTGCTATCTCTCATTCAGTGGGCTATAGCAAGCCTATTTTTTTTTTTTTTTTTTTTTTTTTAATATTATTTGGTTTCTAATTCTCCCTGAAAAAAAAAAAAAAACCTAAAAAAACAGTGGGAGAGTAATATTGCCCTTTCAGCTTGTGTGCCAGTCTTGACTCCTGGGTGTGCCACCTCTCTCCCTCTCATTCAGTGGGCCATAGAAAGCCTATTTATTTTTTTTTTAAAATATTATTGGGTTTCTAAAGTCTCCCTGAAAAAACAAAAAATACATAAAAAAACAGTGGGAGAGTAATATTGCCCTTTCAGCTTGTGTGCCAGTCTTGACTCCTGGGTGTGCCACCTCTCTCCCTTTCATTCAGTGGGCCATAGAAAGCCTATTTTTTTTTTTTTTAATATTATTTGGTTTCTAATTCTCCCTGAAAAAAAAAAAAAAACCTAAAAAAACAGTGGGAGAGTAATATTGCCCTTTCAGCTTGTGTGCCAGTCTTGACTCCTGGGTGTGCCACCTCTCTCCCTTTCATTCAGTGGGCCATAGAAAGCCTTTTTTTTTTTTGGTTTTTTTAATATTATTTGGTTTCTAAAGTCTCCCTGAAAAAAACAAAAAAAACATAAAAAACAGTGGGAGAGTAATATTGCCCTTTCAGCTTGTGCGCCAGTCTTGACTCCTGGTTGTGCCACCTCTCTCTCTCTAATTGTGGGCCATAGAAAGCCTTTTTTTTTTTTTTTTTAATATTATTTGGTTTCTAAAGTCTCCCTGAGAAAAAAAAATAAATAAATTAGGTGGGAGATTAATATTGACATTAGTGCTTGAGTGACAGTCCTGCGTGTGTGTCATCTCTGTGATTTTGTGCCACAGAAAACAGAGTGTGTAACATTGTGCCTGATTTTCCTTGTGGTCTCACCAACCTGTTAAGGGATATTGAAATCATACTGAAGTTATAGCTCACCGTGTAAGTTGTTTGATAGCAACAAATAAAGTTACTTTGGTTAAGATTTTAAAACAATGAGGAAGTCTGGTGCAAGAGGTCGTCGTGGGCGTTCATTGTCAGCTGGTAATGATGGTAGTGGTAGTGGAGCATCAGGTGGTCGTGGGGATAAAAATATTCCACCTAAGTCTGGAGCTGTGGAGCCAGTTTCGTCGTCAGGCTACACAAGGCCTCGAACGCTCTCTTTTCTGGGAGTAGGAAAACCGCTTTTAAAGGCGGAGCAGCAACAGCAAGTTTTGGCTTACATTGCAGACTCAGCCTCTAGCTCTTTTGCCTCCTCTTCCGAAACTGGTAAATGTAAAAGCAGCGCGTCGCTTGTGGATGTTCACGGTCAGGGACAAGTCGCTTCCTTGTCCTCCTCAGCAAAAACTACAACAAGAGAGAAGGATGCAGCAGGCGACACAACGGGTCACTCCATGGAGCTCTTTACACATACCGTCCCTGGCTTAGAAAGTGAAACATTTAACAGGCCATGCCCATTACAAGTATATTCTGACATGGAGTGCACTGATGCACAGCCACAGCCAGAGTACTATGCTGCTCCTTTGACTCAGACCACCACATTGCCCTCTCAGGGTACAGATCCACAATCAGACCCTGATGAGACTATGTTGCCCCGCCACGAACGCTATACCACCGACCGACACAGTGACACAGACGAAGTTGCACACGAGCTCGAAGAGGAGGTAATAGATGACCCAGTTATTGACCCCGATTGGCAGCCATTGGGGGAACAGGGTGCAGGCGGCAGTAGTTCAGAAGCGGAGGTGGAGGAGGGGCCGCAGCAGGCATCAACATCGCAACAGGTTCCATCTGCCGGGCCCGTATCTGGACCAAAACGCGTGTCAAAGCCAAAACCTGTTGGAGCACAGCGTTGCCATCCGGTTAAAGCTCAGTCTGCAATCCCTGAAAAGGGATCAGAGTCTAGGAAGAGTGCAGTCTGGCATTTTTTTAAACAACATCCAACTGATCAGCGCAAAGTCATCTGTCAAAAATGTTCAACTAGCTTAAGCAGAGGTCAGAATCTGAAAAGTCTAAATACTAGTTGCATGCATAGACACTTAACCACCATGCATTCTCAAGCCTGGACTAACTACCAAACGTCCCTCAAGGTTGTAGCACCCTCGGCCAATGAAGCTAGTCAGCAACGCAACATCCCTTCCGTCACTGTAAGGCCACCATTTTCCGCACCACCGGCAGTATCTGTGCAGGTTTCTTTGCCAGCCAAAAGCAGTCAGGGTCAGGGAATCACCAGTTTTGTAGGAGGAAATATTGCATGTAGGGCACCGGCGGAAACAATACCGTCTCCAACCGTCTCTCAGTCTGCCATGTCCACCGGCACACCCGAAAGTTCCACGATCTACAGCTCTCCAGTCCAGCTCACCCTACATGAGACTCTGGTTAGAAAAAGGAAGTACTTATCCTCGCATCCGCGTACACAGGGTTTTAACGCCCACATAGCTAGACTAATCTCGTTAGAGATGATGCCCTACCGGTTAGTTGAAAGCGAAGCTTTCAAAGCCCTGATGGAGTACGCTGAACCACGATACGAGCTACCCAGTCGACACTTTTTTTCCAGAAAAGCCATCCCAGCCCTGCACCAGCATGTTAAACAGCGCATCGTCCATGCACTCAGGCAATCTGTGAGTACAAAGGTGCACCTGACTACAGATGCATGGACCAGTAGGCATGGCCAGGGACGTTATGTGTCCATCACGGCACACTGGGTGAATGTGGTGGATGCAGGGTCCACAGGCGACATCAATTTAGGGACAGTTGTGCCTAGCCCACGGTCTAGGAAACAGTTGGCTGTAGGCGTTCGCACCCCCTCCTCCTCCTCCTCGTCCTCCTGCAGAAGCTACAGCTCTTCCACAGAACGCAGTCGGCCAACCACTCCATCGGCAGATGACACTGTTGCACACCAGTTGTCCCATTATGGGCCAGCTACTGCCAAGCGTCAGCAGGCTGTATTGGCTATGAAGTGTTTGGGCGACAACAGACACACCGCGGAAGTTCTGTCCGAGTTCTTGCAACAAGAAACGCAGTCGTGGCTGGGCACAGTAGATCTTGAGGCAGGCAAGGTAGTGAGTGATAACGGAAGGAATTTCATGGCTGCCATCTCCCTTTCCCAACTGAAACACATTCCTTGCCTGGCTCACACCTTAAACCTGGTGGTGCAGTGCTTATTGAAAACTTATCCTGGGTTCTCCGACCTGCTCCTCAAAGTGCGTGCACTTTGCTCACATATCCGACGTTCGCCTGTACACGCCAGCCGTATGCAGACCTATCAGCGGTCTTTGAACCTTCCCCAGCATCGCCTAATCATAGACGTTGCAACAAGGTGGAACTCAACACTGCACATGCTTCAGAGACTGTGCGAACAGAGGCGTGCTGTTATTTATTTGTGGGAGGATACACGGGCAGGCAGTAGGATGGCAGACATGGAGTTGTCAGGTGTGCAGTGGTCGAAGATACAAGACATGTGTCAAGTCCTTCAGTGTTTTGAGGAATGCACACGGCTGGTTAGTGCAGACAACGCCGTAATAAGCATGAGCATCCCCCTAATGCGTCTGCTGATGCAAAGTTTGACGCACATAAAGGAGCAGGCGTCTGCACCAGAGGAAGAGGGAAGCCTTGATGACAGTCAGCCATTGTCTGGTCAGGGCAGTGTACAGGACGAGGTAGCGGGCGAAGAGGAGGTGGAGGACGAGGAGGATGATGGGGATGAGTATATTTTTAATGCGGAAACTTTCACGGGGGCACAGGAAATTGGTTGCGTGTCACGGCCGGGTTCTGGTTTTTTGAGGGACACAAGTGACGTAGATTTGCCTGCAACTGCCCCTCAACCAATCACAACCGGAGATTTGACAAGTGGAACTTTGGCCCACATGGCGGATTATGCCTTACGTATCCTACAAAGGGACACACGCATTACGAAAATGATGAACGATGACGATTACTGGTTGGCCTGCCTCCTTGATCCACGCTATAAAGGCAAATTGCAAAATGTTATGCCACATGAGAACTTGGAACTAATATTAGCAACCAAACAATCAACTCTTGTTGACCGTTTGCTTCAGGCATTCCCAGCACACAGCGCACGTGATCGTTCTCACACGAGCTCCAGGGGGCAGCAGACTAGGAGTGTTAGGGGTGCACACATCAGAAGTGGCGTTGGACAGAGGGGTTTTCTGACCAGGTTGTGGAGTGATTTTGCTATGACCGCAGACAGGACAGGTACTGCTGCATCAATTGAAAGTGACAGGAGACAACATTTGTCCAGTATGGTTACTAACTATTTTTCATCCCTTATCGATGTTCTCCCTCAACCGTCATTCCCATTTGATTACTGGGCCTCCAAATTAGACACCTGGCCAGAATTGGCAGAATATGCATTGCAGGAGCTTGCTTGCCCGGCAGCAAGTGTCCTATCAGAAAGAGTATTCAGTGCTGCAGGGTCAATATTAACCGAAAAAAGGACTCGTCTGGCTACCCAAAATGTTGACGATCTAACATTCATTAAAATGAACCACAACTGGATTTCAAAATCTTTTGCCCCACCTTGCCCGGCCGACACCTAGCTTTCCTATGAAAAGCTCTTGCCTGTGAATTACTTTTCTAATGTCTAATTTGCTGCTGCAGATTGTACAGCATACGACATGTTTACACCTCCCTAAATGGCCAAACTCCCCACACGGGGCCGTGGTATCGCGACTTGGCGCAAGCACCCGTGAGACTGCTGTTTGTCTGAAGAGGTGGGTGTGCTCGCTTTTGGTTGACGGCATTGCTACTGGGTCCCTCATAGTACAATGTAGTGTCTCTGGCGGTGGTGGTGCGCACCCAACGTCAGACACACCGTTGTAACATGAGTGGCCCTGGGGCGGTCCCGCCGGCCTCAAGAGAGTTCCCCCCTACCCCAGCTCAAACTGGGCTGTACTACGTGCAAAATTATGTCGCACAGCTCCACCAATCTTTAGTCTATTCGCTGACATCATTCAATGTCTGGCACTGACAATACAAATTTGTAGACATCTATGATGCAACTTAAAGTAGTCTGTGTCTGTGTCCTATATTGGCACCATTAAATAGTTACTGCCAAATTACTATGTCAGAAACACAGCAGATGAGCCCACCCCTGTACCTAAGTATGCCATCTTTTTTTTTGTTTTGGTTGTTTTGCGAGACATTAACATCTATTTATATTTTGGGAGTACTGGGACAGACACTCCTTGCACTACTCCTCCACTCAGCACCAAGCTGCCTGCCCGTGTATCCATGTAACCGCTGTAAAACTGCCATGAGCCTATTGTTTGTTATTTTAGGCCTTTGATAGCCTGTCTGCGGTCCCTACTCCTCCACTGACCACCAAGCTGCCTGCCCGTGTATCCATGTAACCGCTGTAAAACTGCCATGAGCCTATTGTTTGTTATTTTAGGCCTTTGAAGCCTTTCTGCGCTCCCTCCTTCCACTAGTCCTCCACTGACCAGACCACTGCTGCCCGTGTACCCCTGGAACCAATTTTAAAGTGCCTACAGCCAGCCCATTTTATTGTGTTAGGCCTTCGAAGCCTGTCTGCGGTCCATACTTCCACTAGGCCTCCACTGACCAGACCACTGCTGCCCGTGTACCCCTGGAACCAATTTTAAAGTGCCTACAGCCAGCCCATTTTATTGTGTTAGGCCTTCGAAGCCTGTCTGCGGTCCATACTTCCACTAGGCCTCCACTGACCAGACCACTGCTGCCCGTGTACCCCTGGAACCAATTTTAAAGTGCCTACAGCCAGCCCATTTTATTGTGTTAGGCCTTCGAAGCCTGTCTGCGGTCCATACTTCCACTAGTCCTCCACTGACCAGACCACTGCTGCCCGTGTACCCCTGGAACCAATTTTAAAGTGCCTACAGCCAGCCCATTTTATTGTGTTAGGCCTTCGAAGCCTGTCTGCGGTCCATACTTTAAATACTCCTCCACTCACCACCAAGCTGCCTGCCCGTGTATCCATGTAACCGCTGTAAAACTGCCATGAGCCTATTGTTTGTTATGTTAGGCCTTTGATAGCCTGTCTGCGGTCCTTACTTTAAATACTCCTCCACTCACCACCTAGCTGCCTGTGTATCCATGTAACCGATGTAAAACTGCCATGACTGCCTACTGTTTGTTATTTTAGGCCTTTGATAGCCTGTCTGCGGCCCCTACTTGCAATACTCCTCCACTGACCACAATGCTGCCTGGAGTGCCTGCCTGTGTATCCATGTAACCGATGTAAAACTGCCATGACTGCCTACTGTTTGTTATTTTAGGCCTTTGATAGCCTGTCTGCGGCCCCTACTTGCAATACTCCTCCACTGAGCACAATGCTGCCTGGAGTGCCTGCCTGTGTATCCATGTAACCGATGTAAAACTGCCATGACTGCCTACTGTTTGTTATTTTAGGCCTTTGATAGCCTGTCTGCAGCCCCTACTTGCAATACTCCTCCACTGACCACACCAATGCTGCCCGTGTACCCCTGGAACCTATTTAAAAGTTCATAGAGCCTAGTTATATATTTTATTTACTATTAATAAGGCCATGATGGACTACGCTGTACCACGCTACAAGCTAACCAGTCGACACTTCTTTTGCGAGAAAAGCCATCCCAACCCTCCACCAGCATGTAGAAGACCGCATTGTCCATGCACTCTGGCAATCTGTGAGTACAAAGGTGCACCTGACAACAGACGCATGGACCTGTAGGCATGGCCACGGAAGATTACGTGTCCATTACGGCGCAATGGGTTAATGTGGTGGATGCATGGTCCACAGGGGACAGCCTACTAAGTCTGTCTGCAGTCCCTAATTCAAATTGTCCTCCACTGTCTAAATCGGAACTTCCACCTTCTGGCTTTCGGCCTATAGTATCAGAAATTAAACTGCATTTGGCCTTCAACTTTGGTTAGGGCCTACTAACGGCTTCTGCCCCTCCCTGGTGTTGTCCTCAACTAAATAAAGCTGAGCTTCAACCTTCCGGCTCTCATTAAGTGGTTTTAAAAAAAAAAAAATTGGTGGTTAGGGCCTACTAACGGCTTCTGCCCCTCCCTGGTGTTGTCCTCAACTAAATAAAGCTGAGCTTCAACCTTCCGGCTCTCATTATGTGGTTTAAAAAAAAAAAATGGTGGTTAGGGCCTACTAACGGCTTCTGCCCCTCCCTGGTGTTGTCCTCAACTAAATAAAGCTGAGCTTCAACCTTCCGGCTCTCATTAAGTGGTTTTAAAAAAAAAATGGTGGTTAGGGCCTACTAACGGCTTCTGCCCCTCCCTGGTGTTGTCCTCAACTAAATAAAGCTGAGCTTCAACCTTCCGGCTCTCATTAAGTGGTTTTTAAAAAAAAATGGTGGTTAGGGCCTACTAACGGCTTCTGCCCCTCCCTGGTGTTGTCCTCAACTAAATAAAGCTGAGCTTCAACCTTCCGGCTCTCATTAAGTGGTTTTAAAAAAAAAAAAAATGGTGGTTAGGGCCTACTAACGGCTTCTGCCCCTCCCTGGTGTTGTCCTCAACTAAATAAAGCTGAGCTTCAACCTTCCGGCTCTCATTATGTGGTTTTAAAAAAAAAAATGGTGGTTAGGGCCTACTAACGGCTTCTGCCCCTCCCTGGTGTTGTCCTCAACTAAATAAAGCTGAGCTTCAACCTTCCGGCTCTCATTAAGTGGTTTTTAAAAAAAAATGGTGGTTAGGGCCTACTAACGGCTTCTGCCCCTCCCTGGTGTTGTCCTCAACTAAATAAAGCTGAGCTTCAACCTTCCGGCTCTCATTAAGTGGTTTTAAAAAAAAAAAAATTGGTGGTTAGGGCCTACTAACGGCTTCTGCCCCTCCCTGGTGTTGTCCTCAACTAAATAAAGCTGAGCTTCAACCTTCCGGCTCTCATTATGTGGTTTAAAAAAAAAAAATGGTGGTTAGGGCCTACTAACGGCTTCTGCCCCTCCCTGGTGTTGTCCTCAACTAAATAAAGCTGAGCTTCAACCTTCCGGCTCTCATTAAGTGGTTTTAAAAAAAAAAAAATTGGTGGTTAGGGCCTACTAACGGCTTCTGCCCCTCCCTGGTGTTGTCCTCAACTAAATAAAGCTGAGCTTCAACCTTCCGGCTCTCATTATGTGGTTTAAAAAAAAAAAATGGTGGTTAGGGCCTACTAACGGCTTCTGCCCCTCCCTGGTGTTGTCCTCAACTAAATAAAGCTGAGCTTCAACCTTCCGGCTCTCATTAAGTGGTTTTAAAAAAAAAATGGTGGTTAGGGCCTACTAACGGCTTCTGCCCCTCCCTGGTGTTGTCCTCAACTAAATAAAGCTGAGCTTCAACCTTCCGGCTCTCATTATGTGGTTTTAAAAAAAAAAAAAATGGTGGTTAGGGCCTACTAACGGCTTCTGCCCCTCCCTGGTGTTGTCCTCAACTAAATAAAGCTGAGCTTCAACCTTCCGGCTCTCATTAAGTGGTTTTAAAAAAAAAATGGTGGTTAGGGCCTACTAACGGCTTCTGCCCCTCCCTGGTGTTGCCCTCAACTAAATAAAGCTGAGCTTCAACCTTCTGCTCCAAATTACCATTTTAAAAAATGCAATAGGCTTTTCCGGCCTACTAAAGGTGTCTGCCCCTCCCTGGTGTTGTCCTCAACTGAACAAAGCTGAGCTTCCACATTCTGGCTTTCGCCCTATACTATCAGATATTAAACTGCATTTGGCCTACTAGTGTGGTTAGGCCCTTGAAACAGTGTCTGCTGCTCTTGGGTTTGCTACTCCACTGAACAAAGCAATGCCGCCTGTTTAGTCCTGTTACCAATTTTGAACTGCATGTAGCCTACTTTATTCTTTGGCCCTATATCTGTTTCCTCCTCATCCTGCCCATTGCCCAGCCACTGCTAAATGAGTCTGCTGGTACATTGACCTAGACCACTACATTCCCCTTGTACTCTACACAGCCAGAATCTGACCCTGCTGAAAGTAAGGTTCCCCTTCCCGCATGTTATACCACCTTACACAGGGACAAAGAGGAAGGTGCAGATGAAAGTGCAGGTTCCTTCATCAGGTGGGGGGGCATACTCGTTGGCGACGTCACTGGCACAGGGCCCCTCAGAGTACGCAAAAGTGTCGCTGCTGGTGGGAGGCGCCCCCGCCATGCAAACACACCGCCGTACTTTGAGGGGCCCTGTGCCAGTGGCAATGCGAACGAGTGGGCCCCCCCTGCTTGCTCAGGATCACAGCACTTGCAACTTTTAAATACTTACCTTTCCCTGCAACACCGCCGTGACGTAGTCCGCATTTCCTGGGCCCACGAAAAACTTGAGCCAGCCCTACTCCCCCCACAACTTTCCCCCAATTCCTTATGCCCAACTATTATTATACAGTTAATTAAGATTGGCAAGCTTCAGAAACAAGAATGGATGTTTTTGGCATTAAAATGGGCACTGTAGGTGTTTTCCTGGCCTCCACTCACTGCCGACTATGCTTCCCCATTGACTTGCATTGGGTTTCGTGTTTCGGTCGATCCCCGACTTTTAGCGATAATCGGCCGACTGCACTCGACTCGACTCTGGACAAAATCGGGTTTCCCAAAACCCTACTCGATCTTAAAAAAATGAAAGTCGCTCAACCCTATTTGAAACAGCTGTCTCTATTTAACTTCCACTGTACCCCTGCCACACCACTCCCTGACAAAGCGGTAGCGAAACGTGCGTTGGAGTGGTGTGCAGGGGACAGATTAAGTGACAGACTGCCTGGTATGTGACTTCTAAGTATTAACTTTTCATTGCAGATAGGTCTTTTTGGCTGATCACTTGGTTGTTTATTCCAGCTACTTCTTTTTTGCACTGGATCACTTTTCAGTGATATTAATCACTGTTCACATTGAATTTAAATTAATTATATATTATTCATTATATAGGGTTTGTTCATAGGTTTGGGTGCACAATTTCTGATTTCATGGTAACTACTAGGGTTGAGCGACTTTCATTTTTTTAAGATCGAGTAGGGTTTTGGGAAACCCGATTTTGTCCAGAGTCGAGTCGAGTGCAGTCGGCCGATTATCGCTAAAAGTCGGGGATCGACCGAAACACGAAACCCAATGCAAGTCAATGGGGAAGCATAGTCGGCAGTGAGTGGAGGCCAGGAAAACACCTACAGTGCCCATTTTAATGCCAAAAACATCCATTCTTGTTTCTGAAGCTTGCCAATCTTAATTAACTGTATAATAATAGTTGGGCATAAGGAATTGGGGGAAAGTTGTGGGGGGAGTAGGGCTGGCTCAAGTTTTTCGTGGGCCCAGGAAATGCGGACTACGTCACGGCGGTGTTGCAGGGAAAGGTAAGTATTTAAAAGTTGCAAGTGCTGTGATCCTGAGCAAGCAGGGGGGGCCCACTCGTTCGCATTGCCACTGGCACAGGGCCCCTCAAAGTACGGCGGTGTGTTTGCATGGCGGGGGCGCCTCCCACCAGCAGCGACACTTTTGCGTACTCTGAGGGGCCCTGTGCCAGTGACGTCGCCAACGAGTATGCCCCCCCACCTGATGAAGGAACCTGCACTTTCATCTGCACCTTCCTCTTTGTCCCTGTGTAAGGTGGTATAACATGCGGGAAGGGGAACCTTACTTTCAGCAGGGTCAGATTCTGGCTGTGTAGAGTACAAGGGGAATGTAGTGGTCTAGGTCAATGTACCAGCAGACTCATTTAGCAGTGGCTGGGCAATGGGCAGGATGAGGAGGAAACAGATATAGGGCCAAAGAATAAAGTAGGCTACATGCAGTTCAAAATTGGTAACAGGACTAAACAGGCGGCATTGCTTTGTTCAGTGGAGTAGCAAACCCAAGAGCAGCAGACACTGTTTCAAGGGCCTAACCACACTAGTAGGCCAAATGCAGTTTAATATCTGATAGTATAGGGCGAAAGCCAGAATGTGGAAGCTCAGCTTTGTTCAGTTGAGGACAACACCAGGGAGGGGCAGACACCTTTAGTAGGCCGGAAAAGCCTATTGCATTTTTTAAAATGGTAATTTGGAGCAGAAGGTTGAAGCTCAGCTTTATTTAGTTGAGGGCAACACCAGGGAGGGGCAGAAGCCGTTAGTAGGCCCTAACCACCATTTTTTTTTTAAAACCACTTAATGAGAGCCGGAAGGTTGAAGCTCAGCTTTATTTAGTTGAGGACAACACCAGGGAGGGGCAGAAGCCGTTAGTAGGCCCTAACCACCATTTTTTTTTTTTTTAAAACCACATAATGAGAGCCGGAAGGTTGAAGCTCAGCTTTATTTAGTTGAGGACAACACCAGGGAGGGGCAGAAGCCGTTAGTAGGCCCTAACCACCATTTTTTTTTTAAAACCACTTAATGAGAGCCGGAAGGTTGAAGCTCAGCTTTATTTAGTTGAGGACAACACCAGGGAGGGGCAGAAGCCGTTAGTAGGCCCTAACCACCATTTTTTTTTTTTAAACCACATAATGAGAGCCGGAAGGTTGAAGCTCAGCTTTATTTAGTTGAGGACAACACCAGGGAGGGGCAGAAGCCGTTAGTAGGCCCTAACCACCAATTTTTTTTTTTTTAAAACCACTTAATGAGAGCCGGAAGGTTGAAGCTCAGCTTTATTTAGTTGAGGACAACACCAGGGAGGGGCAGAAGCCGTTAGTAGGCCCTAACCACCATTTTTTTTTTTTAAACCACATAATGAGAGCCGGAAGGTTGAAGCTCAGCTTTATTTAGTTGAGGACAACACCAGGGAGGGGCAGAAGCCGTTAGTAGGCCCTAACCACCAATTTTTTTTTTTTTAAAACCACTTAATGAGAGCCGGAAGGTTGAAGCTCAGCTTTATTTAGTTGAGGACAACACCAGGGAGGGGCAGAAGCCGTTAGTAGGCCCTAACCACCATTTTTTTTTAAAAACCACTTAATGAGAGCCGGAAGGTTGAAGCTCAGCTTTATTTAGTTGAGGACAACACCAGGGAGGGGCAGAAGCCGTTAGTAGGCCCTAACCACCATTTTTTTTTTTAAAACCACATAATGAGAGCCGGAAGGTTGAAGCTCAGCTTTATTTAGTTGAGGACAACACCAGGGAGGGGCAGAAGCCGTTAGTAGGCCCTAACCACCATTTTTTTTTTTTTTAAAACCACTTAATGAGAGCCGGAAGGTTGAAGCTCAGCTTTATTTAGTTGAGGACAACACCAGGGAGGGGCAGAAGCCGTTAGTAGGCCCTAACCACCATTTTTTTTTAAAAACCACTTAATGAGAGCCGGAAGGTTGAAGCTCAGCTTTATTTAGTTGAGGACAACACCAGGGAGGGGCAGAAGCCGTTAGTAGGCCCTAACCACCATTTTTTTTTTAAAACCACTTAATGAGAGCCGGAAGGTTGAAGCTCAGCTTTATTTAGTTGAGGACAACACCAGGGAGGGGCAGAAGCCGTTAGTAGGCCCTAACCACCATTTTTTTTTTTTAAACCACATAATGAGAGCCGGAAGGTTGAAGCTCAGCTTTATTTAGTTGAGGACAACACCAGGGAGGGGCAGAAGCCGTTAGTAGGCCCTAACCACCAATTTTTTTTTTTTTAAAACCACTTAATGAGAGCCGGAAGGTTGAAGCTCAGCTTTATTTAGTTGAGGACAACACCAGGGAGGGGCAGAAGCCGTTAGTAGGCCCTAACCAAAGTTGAAGGCCAAATGCAGTTTAATTTCTGATACTATAGGCCGAAAGCCAGAAGGTGGAAGTTCCGATTTAGACAGTGGAGGACAATTTGAATTAGGGACTGCAGACAGACTTAGTAGGCTGTCCCCTGTGGACCATGCATCCACCACATTAACCCATTGCGCCGTAATGGACACGTAATCTTCCGTGGCCATGCCTACAGGTCCATGCGTCTGTTGTCAGGTGCACCTTTGTACTCACAGATTGCCAGAGTGCATGGACAATGCGGTCTTCTACATGCTGGTGGAGGGTTGGGATGGCTTTTCTCGCAAAAGAAGTGTCGACTGGTTAGCTTGTAGCGTGGTACAGCGTAGTCCATCATGGCCTTATTAATAGTAAATAAAATATATAACTAGGCTCTATGAACTTTTAAATAGGTTCCAGGGGTACACGGGCAGCATTGGTGTGGTCAGTGGAGGAGTATTGCAAGTAGGGGCTGCAGACAGGCTATCAAAGGCCTAAAATAACAAACAGTAGGCAGTCATGGCAGTTTTACATCGGTTACATGGATACACAGGCAGGCACTCCAGGCAGCATTGTGCTCAGTGGAGGAGTATTGCAAGTAGGGGCCGCAGACAGGCTATCAAAGGCCTAAAATAACAAACAGTAGGCAGTCATGGCAGTTTTACATCGGTTACATGGATACACAGGCAGGCACTCCAGGCAGCATTGTGGTCAGTGGAGGAGTATTGCAAGTAGGGGCCGCAGACAGGCTATCAAAGGCCTAAAATAACAAACAGTAGGCAGTCATGGCAGTTTTACATCGGTTACATGGATACACAGGCAGCTAGGTGGTGAGTGGAGGAGTATTTAAAGTAAGGACCGCAGACAGGCTATCAAAGGCCTAACATAACAAACAATAGGCTCATGGCAGTTTTACAGCGGTTACATGGATACACGGGCAGGCAGCTTGGTGGTGAGTGGAGGAGTATTTAAAGTATGGACCGCAGACAGGCTTCGAAGGCCTAACACAATAAAATGGGCTGGCTGTAGGCACTTTAAAATTGGTTCCAGGGGTACACGGGCAGCAGTGGTCTGGTCAGTGGAGGACTAGTGGAAGTATGGACCGCAGACAGGCTTCGAAGGCCTAACACAATAAAATGGGCTGGCTGTAGGCACTTTAAAATTGGTTCCAGGGGTACACGGGCAGCAGTGGTCTGGTCAGTGGAGGCCTAGTGGAAGTATGGACCGCAGACAGGCTTCGAAGGCCTAACACAATAAAATGGGCTGGCTGTAGGCACTTTAAAATTGGTTCCAGGGGTACACGGGCAGCAGTGGTCTGGTCAGTGGAGGCCTAGTGGAAGTATGGACCGCAGACAGGCTTCGAAGGCCTAACACAATAAAATGGGCTGGCTGTAGGCACTTTAAAATTGGTTCCAGGGGTACACGGGCAGCAGTGGTCTGGTCAGTGGAGGACTAGTGGAAGGAGGGAGCGCAGAAAGGCTTCAAAGGCCTAAAATAACAAACAATAGGCTCATGGCAGTTTTACAGCGGTTACATGGATACACGGGCAGGCAGCTTGGTGGTCAGTGGAGGAGTAGGGACCGCAGACAGGCTATCAAAGGCCTAAAATAACAAACAATAGGCTCATGGCAGTTTTACAGCGGTTACATGGATACACGGGCAGGCAGCTTGGTGCTGAGTGGAGGAGTAGTGCAAGGAGTGTCTGTCCCAGTACTCCCAAAATATAAATAGATGTTAATGTCTCGCAAAACAACCAAAACAAAAAAAAAGATGGCATACTTAGGTACAGGGGTGGGCTCATCTGCTGTGTTTCTGACATAGTAATTTGGCAGTAACTATTTAATGGTGCCAATATAGGACACAGACACAGACTACTTTAAGTTGCATCATAGATGTCTACAAATTTGTATTGTCAGTGCCAGACATTGAATGATGTCAGCGAATAGACTAAAGATTGGTGGAGCTGTGCGACATAATTTTGCACGTAGTACAGCCCAGTTTGAGCTGGGGTAGGGGGGAACTCTCTTGAGGCCGGCGGGACCGCCCCAGGGCCACTCATGTTACAACGGTGTGTCTGACGTTGGGTGCGCACCACCACCGCCAGAGACACTACATTGTACTATGAGGGACCCAGTAGCAATGCCGTCAACCAAAAGCGAGCACACCCACCTCTTCAGACAAACAGCAGTCTCACGGGTGCTTGCGCCAAGTCGCGATACCACGGCCCCGTGTGGGGAGTTTGGCCATTTAGGGAGGTGTAAACATGTCGTATGCTGTACAATCTGCAGCAGCAAATTAGACATTAGAAAAGTAATTCACAGGCAAGAGCTTTTCATAGGAAAGCTAGGTGTCGGCCGGGCAAGGTGGGGCAAAAGATTTTGAAATCCAGTTGTGGTTCATTTTAATGAATGTTAGATCGTCAACATTTTGGGTAGCCAGACGAGTCCTTTTTTCGGTTAATATTGACCCTGCAGCACTGAATACTCTTTCTGATAGGACACTTGCTGCCGGGCAAGCAAGCTCCTGCAATGCATATTCTGCCAATTCTGGCCAGGTGTCTAATTTGGAGGCCCAGTAATCAAATGGGAATGACGGTTGAGGGAGAACATCGATAAGGGATGAAAAATAGTTAGTAACCATACTGGACAAATGTTGTCTCCTGTCACTTTCAATTGATGCAGCAGTACCTGTCCTGTCTGCGGTCATAGCAAAATCACTCCACAACCTGGTCAGAAAACCCCTCTGTCCAACGCCACTTCTGATGTGTGCACCCCTAACACTCCTAGTCTGCTGCCCCCTGGAGCTCGTGTGAGAACGATCACGTGCGCTGTGTGCTGGGAATGCCTGAAGCAAACGGTCAACAAGAGTTGATTGTTTGGTTGCTAATATTAGTTCCAAGTTCTCATGTGGCATAACATTTTGCAATTTGCCTTTATAGCGTGGATCAAGGAGGCAGGCCAACCAGTAATCGTCATCGTTCATCATTTTCGTAATGCGTGTGTCCCTTTGTAGGATACGTAAGGCATAATCCGCCATGTGGGCCAAAGTTCCACTTGTCAAATCTCCGGTTGTGATTGGTTGAGGGGCAGTTGCAGGCAAATCTACGTCACTTGTGTCCCTCAAAAAACCAGAACCCGGCCGTGACACGCAACCAATTTCCTGTGCCCCCGTGAAAGTTTCCGCATTAAAAATATACTCATCCCCATCATCCTCCTCGTCCTCCACCTCCTCTTCGCCCGCTACCTCGTCCTGTACACTGCCCTGACCAGACAATGGCTGACTGTCATCAAGGCTTCCCTCTTCCTCTGGTGCAGACGCCTGCTCCTTTATGTGCGTCAAACTTTGCATCAGCAGACGCATTAGGGGGATGCTCATGCTTATTACGGCGTTGTCTGCACTAACCAGCCGTGTGCATTCCTCAAAACACTGAAGGACTTGACACATGTCTTGTATCTTCGACCACTGCACACCTGACAACTCCATGTCTGCCATCCTACTGCCTGCCCGTGTATCCTCCCACAAATAAATAACAGCACGCCTCTGTTCGCACAGTCTCTGAAGCATGTGCAGTGTTGAGTTCCACCTTGTTGCAACGTCTATGATTAGGCGATGCTGGGGAAGGTTCAAAGACCGCTGATAGGTCTGCATACGGCTGGCGTGTACAGGCGAACGTCGGATATGTGAGCAAAGTGCACGCACTTTGAGGAGCAGGTCGGAGAACCCAGGATAAGTTTTCAATAAGCACTGCACCACCAGGTTTAAGGTGTGAGCCAGGCAAGGAATGTGTTTCAGTTGGGAAAGGGAGATGGCAGCCATGAAATTCCTTCCGTTATCACTCACTACCTTGCCTGCCTCAAGATCTACTGTGCCCAGCCACGACTGCGTTTCTTGTTGCAAGAACTCGGACAGAACTTCCGCGGTGTGTCTGTTGTCGCCCAAACACTTCATAGCCAATACAGCCTGCTGACGCTTGGCAGTAGCTGGCCCATAATGGGACAACTGGTGTGCAACAGTGTCATCTGCCGATGGAGTGGTTGGCCGACTGCGTTCTGTGGAAGAGCTGTAGCTTCTGCAGGAGGACGAGGAGGAGGAGGAGGGGGTGCGAACGCCTACAGCCAACTGTTTCCTAGACCGTGGGCTAGGCACAACTGTCCCTAAATTGATGTCGCCTGTGGACCCTGCATCCACCACATTCACCCAGTGTGCCGTGATGGACACATAACGTCCCTGGCCATGCCTACTGGTCCATGCATCTGTAGTCAGGTGCACCTTTGTACTCACAGATTGCCTGAGTGCATGGACGATGCGCTGTTTAACATGCTGGTGCAGGGCTGGGATGGCTTTTCTGGAAAAAAAGTGTCGACTGGGTAGCTCGTATCGTGGTTCAGCGTACTCCATCAGGGCTTTGAAAGCTTCGCTTTCAACTAACCGGTAGGGCATCATCTCTAACGAGATTAGTCTAGCTATGTGGGCGTTAAAACCCTGTGTACGCGGATGCGAGGATAAGTACTTCCTTTTTCTAACCAGAGTCTCATGTAGGGTGAGCTGGACTGGAGAGCTGTAGATCGTGGAACTTTCGGGTGTGCCGGTGGACATGGCAGACTGAGAGACGGTTGGAGACGGTATTGTTTCCGCCGGTGCCCTACATGCAATATTTCCTCCTACAAAACTGGTGATTCCCTGACCCTGACTGCTTTTGGCTGGCAAAGAAACCTGCACAGATACTGCCGGTGGTGCGGAAAATGGTGGCCTTACAGTGACGGAAGGGATGTTGCGTTGCTGACTAGCTTCATTGGCCGAGGGTGCTACAACCTTGAGGGACGTTTGGTAGTTAGTCCAGGCTTGAGAATGCATGGTGGTTAAGTGTCTATGCATGCAACTAGTATTTAGACTTTTCAGATTCTGACCTCTGCTTAAGCTAGTTGAACATTTTTGACAGATGACTTTGCGCTGATCAGTTGGATGTTGTTTAAAAAAATGCCAGACTGCACTCTTCCTAGACTCTGATCCCTTTTCAGGGATTGCAGACTGAGCTTTAACCGGATGGCAACGCTGTGCTCCAACAGGTTTTGGCTTTGACACGCGTTTTGGTCCAGATACGGGCCCGGCAGATGGAACCTGTTGCGATGTTGATGCCTGCTGCGGCCCCTCCTCCACCTCCGCTTCTGAACTACTGCCGCCTGCACCCTGTTCCCCCAATGGCTGCCAATCGGGGTCAATAACTGGGTCATCTATTACCTCCTCTTCGAGCTCGTGTGCAACTTCGTCTGTGTCACTGTGTCGGTCGGTGGTATAGCGTTCGTGGCGGGGCAACATAGTCTCATCAGGGTCTGATTGTGGATCTGTACCCTGAGAGGGCAATGTGGTGGTCTGAGTCAAAGGAGCAGCATAGTACTCTGGCTGTGGCTGTGCATCAGTGCACTCCATGTCAGAATATACTTGTAATGGGCATGGCCTGTTAAATGTTTCACTTTCTAAGCCAGGGACGGTATGTGTAAAGAGCTCCATGGAGTGACCCGTTGTGTCGCCTGCTGCATCCTTCTCTCTTGTTGTAGTTTTTGCTGAGGAGGACAAGGAAGCGACTTGTCCCTGACCGTGAACATCCACAAGCGACGCGCTGCTTTTACATTTACCAGTTTCGGAAGAGGAGGCAAAAGAGCTAGAGGCTGAGTCTGCAATGTAAGCCAAAACTTGCTGTTGCTGCTCCGCCTTTAAAAGCGGTTTTCCTACTCCCAGAAAAGAGAGCGTTCGAGGCCTTGTGTAGCCTGACGACGAAACTGGCTCCACAGCTCCAGACTTAGGTGGAATATTTTTATCCCCACGACCACCTGATGCTCCACTACCACTACCATCATTACCAGCTGACAATGAACGCCCACGACGACCTCTTGCACCAGACTTCCTCATTGTTTTAAAATCTTAACCAAAGTAACTTTATTTGTTGCTATCAAACAACTTACACGGTGAGCTATAACTTCAGTATGATTTCAATATCCCTTAACAGGTTGGTGAGACCACAAGGAAAATCAGGCACAATGTTACACACTCTGTTTTCTGTGGCACAAAATCACAGAGATGACACACACGCAGGACTGTCACTCAAGCACTAATGTCAATATTAATCTCCCACCTAATTTATTTATTTTTTTTTCTCAGGGAGACTTTAGAAACCAAATAATATTAAAAAAAAAAAAAAAAAGGCTTTCTATGGCCCACAATTAGAGAGAGAGAGGTGGCACAACCAGGAGTCAAGACTGGCGCACAAGCTGAAAGGGCAATATTACTCTCCCACTGTTTTTTATGTTTTTTTTGTTTTTTTCAGGGAGACTTTAGAAACCAAATAATATTAAAAAAACCAAAAAAAAAAAAGGCTTTCTATGGCCCACTGAATGAAAGGGAGAGAGGTGGCACACCCAGGAGTCAAGACTGGCACACAAGCTGAAAGGGCAATATTACTCTCCCACTGTTTTTTTAGGTTTTTTTTTTTTTTTCAGGGAGAATTAGAAACCAAATAATATTAAAAAAAAAAAAAATAGGCTTTCTATGGCCCACTGAATGAAAGGGAGAGAGGTGGCACACCCAGGAGTCAAGACTGGCACACAAGCTGAAAGGGCAATATTACTCTCCCACTGTTTTTTTATGTATTTTTTGTTTTTTCAGGGAGACTTTAGAAACCCAATAATATTTTAAAAAAAAAATAAATAGGCTTTCTATGGCCCACTGAATGAGAGGGAGAGAGGTGGCACACCCAGGAGTCAAGACTGGCACACAAGCTGAAAGGGCAATATTACTCTCCCACTGTTTTTTTAGGTTTTTTTTTTTTTTTCAGGGAGAATTAGAAACCAAATAATATTAAAAAAAAAAAAAAAAAAAAAAAAAATAGGCTTGCTATAGCCCACTGAATGAGAGATAGCACACACAGCAGTGGCACACAAGCCCTTACTGAGGCCAATATTTTTCTCCCACTGATTGATGTAGTGTTTTTGTGTTGAGGTAGAATTTAGAACACAAATCACGGAAAAAATAAATAGGCTTTCTATGGCCCACTGAATGAAAGGGAGAGAGGTGGCACACCCAGGAGTCAAGACTGGCACACAAGCTGAAAGGGCAATATTACTCTCCCACTGTTTTTTTATGTATTTTTTGTTTTTTCAGGGAGACTTTAGAAACCCAATAATATTTAAAAAAAAAAATAAATAGGCTTTCTATGGCCCACTGAATGAGAGGGAGAGAGGTGGCACACCCAGGAGTCAAGACTGGCACACAAGCTGAAAGGGCAATATTACTCTCCCACTGTTTTTTTAGGTTTTTTTTTTTTTTTCAGGGAGAATTAGAAACCAAATAATATTAAAAAAAAAAAAATAGGCTTTCTATGGCCCACTGAATGAAAGGGAGAGAGGTGGCACACCCAGGAGTCAAGACTGGCACACAAGCTGAAAGGGCAATATTACTCTCCCACTGTTTTTTTATGTATTTTTTGTTTTTTTCAGGGAGACTTTAGAAACCCAATAATATTTAAAAAAAAAAATAAATAGGCTTTCTATGGCCCACTGAATGAGAGGGAGAGAGGTGGCACACCCAGGAGTCAAGACTGGCACACAAGCTGAAAGGGCAATATTACTCTCCCACTGTTTTTTTATGTATTTTTTGTTTTTTTCAGGGAGACTTTAGAAACCCAATAATATTTAAAAAAAAAAATAAATAGGCTTTCTATGGCCCACTGAATGAGAGGGAGAGAGGTGGCACACCCAGGAGTCAAGACTGGCACACAAGCTGAAAGGGCAATATTACTCTCCCACTGTTTTTTTAGGTTTTTTTTTTTTTTCAGGGAGACTTTAGAAACCCAATAATATTTTAAAAAAAAAATAAATAGGCTTTCTATGGCCCACTGAATGAGAGGGAGAGAGGTGGCACACCCAGGAGTCAAGACTGGCACACAAGCTGAAAGGGCAATATTACTCTCCCACTGTTTTTTTAGGTTTTTTTTTTTTTTTCAGGGAGAATTAGAAACCAAATAATATTAAAAAAAAAAAAAAAAAAAAAAAAAATAGGCTTGCTATAGCCCACTGAATGAGAGATAGCACACACAGCAGTGGCACACAAGCCCTTACTGAGGCCAATATTTTTCTCCCACTGATTGATGTAGTGTTTTTGTGTTGAGGTAGAATTTAGAACACAAATCACGGAAAAAATAAATAGGCTTTCTATGGCCCACTGAATGAAAGGGAGAGAGGTGGCACACCCAGGAGTCAAGACTGGCACACAAGCTGAAAGGGCAATATTACTCTCCCACTGTTTTTTTATGTATTTTTTGTTTTTTCAGGGAGACTTTAGAAACCCAATAATATTTAAAAAAAAAAATAAATAGGCTTTCTATGGCCCACTGAATGAGAGGGAGAGAGGTGGCACACCCAGGAGTCAAGACTGGCACACAAGCTGAAAGGGCAATATTACTCTCCCACTGTTTTTTTAGGTTTTTTTTTTTTTTTCAGGGAGAATTAGAAACCAAATAATATTAAAAAAAAAAAAATAGGCTTTCTATGGCCCACTGAATGAAAGGGAGAGAGGTGGCACACCCAGGAGTCAAGACTGGCACACAAGCTGAAAGGGCAATATTACTCTCCCACTGTTTTTTTATGTATTTTTTGTTTTTTTCAGGGAGACTTTAGAAACCCAATAATATTTAAAAAAAAAAATAAATAGGCTTTCTATGGCCCACTGAATGAGAGGGAGAGAGGTGGCACACCCAGGAGTCAAGACTGGCACACAAGCTGAAAGGGCAATATTACTCTCCCACTGTTTTTTTATGTATTTTTTGTTTTTTTCAGGGAGACTTTAGAAACCCAATAATATTTAAAAAAAAAAATAAATAGGCTTTCTATGGCCCACTGAATGAGAGGGAGAGAGGTGGCACACCCAGGAGTCAAGACTGGCACACAAGCTGAAAGGGCAATATTACTCTCCCACTGTTTTTTTAGGTTTTTTTTTTTTTTCAGGGAGACTTTAGAAACCAAATAATATTAAAAAAAAAAAAAAAAAAAAAAAAATAGGCTTGCTATAGCCCACTGAATGAGAGATAGCACACACAGCAGTGGCACACAAGCCCTTACTGAGGCCAATATTTTTCTCCCACTGATTGATGTAGTGTTTTTGTGTTGAGGTAGAATTTAGAACACAAATCACGGAAAAAATAAATAGGCTTTCTATGGCCCACTGAATGAAAGGGAGAGAGGTGGCACACCCAGGAGTCAAGACTGGCACACAAGCTGAAAGGGCAATATTACTCTCCCACTGTTTTTTTATGTATTTTTTGTTTTTTCAGGGAGACTTTAGAAACCCAATAATATTTAAAAAAAAAAATAAATAGGCTTTCTATGGCCCACTGAATGAGAGGGAGAGAGGTGGCACACCCAGGAGTCAAGACTGGCACACAAGCTGAAAGGGCAATATTACTCTCCCACTGTTTTTTTAGGTTTTTTTTTTTTTTTCAGGGAGAATTAGAAACCAAATAATATTAAAAAAAAAAAAATAGGCTTTCTATGGCCCACTGAATGAAAGGGAGAGAGGTGGCACACCCAGGAGTCAAGACTGGCACACAAGCTGAAAGGGCAATATTACTCTCCCACTGTTTTTTTATGTATTTTTTGTTTTTTTCAGGGAGACTTTAGAAACCCAATAATATTTAAAAAAAAAAATAAATAGGCTTTCTATGGCCCACTGAATGAGAGGGAGAGAGGTGGCACACCCAGGAGTCAAGACTGGCACACAAGCTGAAAGGGCAATATTACTCTCCCACTGTTTTTTTAGGTTTTTTTTTTTTTTCAGGGAGACTTTTGAAACCAAATAATATTAAAAAAAAAAAAAAAAAAAAAATATAGGCTTGCTATAGCCCACTGAATGATAGCGCACACACAGCAGTGGCACACAAGCCCTGACTGAGGCCAATATTTTTCTCCCACTGATTGATGTAGTGTTTCTGTGTTGAGGTAGATTTTAGAACACAAATCACGGAAAAAATAAATAGGCTTTCTATGGCCCACTCAGTGAGAGATGGCACACACAGGGATGGCACTGTAGCAGAAATGCCAATCTTAATCTCCCACAAAAAAAAAACAAAAAAAAAAAAAAACTGTCCTACAATTACTATCTCCCTGCAGTAATGTAAGCCAGGTATGGCAGGCAGCAATAGGAGTGGACTGATGCACAAATTAAATAAAAAGTGTGGACAAACAAAAAAGATAGCTGTGCAGAAAGGAAGGAACAAGAGGATATGTGCTTTGAAAAAAGCAGTTGGTTTCCACAGTGGCGTACACACAGCAATACAGCTATCACGGAGCCTTCTAGGGCAGCCCAATGAGCTACAGCGCTGAGGGGAAAAAAAAAAAAAAATAGCTTCCACTGTTCCTGCACACCGAAGGTGGTGTTGGACAGTGGAAATCGCTGCAGCACAAGCGGTTTGGTGGTTAGTGGACCCTGCCTAACGCTCTCCCTGCTTCTGACGAAGCGGCAGCAACCTGTCCCTAAGCTCAGATCAGCAGCAGTAAGATGGCGGTCGGCGGGAACGCCCCTTTATAGCCCCTGTGACGCCGCAGACAGCAAGCCAATCACTGCAATGCCCTTCTCTAAGATGGTGGGGACCAGGATCTATGTCATCACGCTGCCCACACTCTGCGTTCACCTTCATTGGCTGAGAAATGGCGCTTTTCGCGTCATTGAAACGCGACTTTGGCGCGAAAGTCGCGTACCGCATGGCCGACAAGCACAGGGGTCGGATCGGGTTTCATGAGACGCCGACTTAGCCAAAAGTCGGCGACTTTTGAAAATGATCGACCCGTTTCGCTCAACCCTAGTAACTACCACTGTATTTTCATTATTTATTTTTCAATTTTTTTGCACCAATATATATATAAAATATATATTTTTTTGCATCGGTACTAACATATTTTCACACTTATTTTGTTTATGAGTAGCTTTTTTGCAATATTATGTATATTTATGTATATGAATTTTACTAACAAGACTTTCTTGCATGCCTTTGTGGCTTGTCTGTCATTTTCTTGTCCCCTGACACACATCGATTTTGCTATTATTTTTTAATATTATTTTTTAATATTCTCATGTCAACTTTTTTTGTAGCTTATTCTGTTTTTTTGGAATTGTTTGTGTATAATCATGTATTATTAAATTTTAATACAGTTTTCATTTATTTTATTGGGTCTGTCTTTAAATACTTTCGTAAGATGATATATTATATCTTGGTATTCTTTGTTTTTTTATGAACAATATACTTATGGTATTTCTTTTCTATATAGGTGTTTTGATCAAAAGATCGTATCTGCACCAAAATGGTATTAAAAATGTCAGCTCGGCATGCAAAAAATAAGCCCTCACCCAATCCGTGTTCAAGAAAAATGGAGACACTACGGGTATCAGAAAATTGCGCACTTTTTTTTTTTTTTTTTTTTTTTAAACAAAGTTTGCAATTTTTTTCACCACTTAAAGAACCTATATATGTTTGGCATCTATGAACTCATAATGACCTGGAGAATCATAATGGCAGGTCAGTTTTGGCATTTAGTTAACCTAGTTAAAAAAAAGCCAAACAAAAAACAAGTGTGGGATTGCACTTTTTTTGCAATTTCGACACACTTTTAATTTTTTTCCAATTTTCTAGTACATGACATGGTAAAACCAATGGTGTCATTCAAAAGTACAACTCATCCTGCAAAAAACAAGCCCTCACATGGCCATATTGACGGAAAAATAAAAAAATATTATGGCTCTGGGAAGAAGGGGAGCAAAAAACGAAAATGCAAAACCGAAAAAAGCTCCGGGGGTAAAGCGGTTAAAGTAGTCTGTGTCATTTTTTCAATTAAAGGATTTTATTCTTGGTGTCTGTGTTTTCATACAGTGTGACGGGGTTAGTAATGGGGCATCTTATTGACGCCTCTCCATTACTAACCTTGGGGCTTGATGTCACCTGACTATACAAAGGAGACATCAACCCACTTGCCACCGCTACAGGGCAAGTGGGAAAAGCAGGGCAAAGTGCCAGAATTGGTGCATCTAATAGATGTGCTATTTCTGGGCAGCTGCGGGCTGCTATTTTTATGCTGGGGGGGCAATATCCATGGCCCCTTACCAGCCTTAGAATACCAGCCCCCAGCTGTCTGCTTTAGGAAGGCTGGTAGTCAAAAATGGGGGACCCCACACCGTTTTTTAAATTATTGAAATAATTAACAACTACGGTGTGGGGACCCCTCTATTCTTGATAACAAGCCTTGCTGAAGCTGACAGCTGAGGGTTGCAGCCCCCAGCTGTGAGTTTTGCCTGGCTAGTTAACAAAAATACAGGGGAACCCACGCCGCTTTTTTTTAAATGATGAATACTCCCATCCGCCGCTTCTGCTCTCGCGGTTATTAGCAGCAACAGGTGTCGGATGATGGGAGCAGTTGTCCTATCAGCTGACACCAGTGACCGGAGATAAACTTTATACCTCCGATCACAGCTGAGCACTCACGAACCGCGGCTCTTACTGGCAGGGATGGTTTCACCGCTGATCAGAAGCGGTGTTTGTAGCGCTGTAATGCACATGACAGCGCAGCTAACACTGGATGTTTGGGCCCCTCATTCAATGGAATGGGGTCCGGGTACTGTTCTGGTACCCAAACTTTTTGTAACTGTTCAGCCGAACCCACCGAATCCGAACATCCAGGTGTCTGCCCATCTCTAATTCCTGGGTAGTGGGACTAAGAATGGTCCGTGGCTAGTAAGGCCAAACGCGCTGTCCTTGAGTAGTAGGGCTACTAGTGATTTTCCTGGGTAGTAGGGCTAAGAGAGTTGTTTCTGGGTAAAGGGGCTGAGAGCTGTCACTTAGTAGTAAGGCTAAGAGTACTGGCCCTGGGTAATAGGGGTAGGAGAGCAGTTCCTGGGTAGTAAGGCTAAGAGTGCTGTCCCTGGCTAGTAGGGCTGAGAGAACTGTGGTTGCGTAATAGGGCTAAGATTGCTGTCCCTGGTTAATAGGGGTAACAGATGTTCTTGGTTAGTAGGGCTGAGTGCTGTCCCTGAATAGAAGGGCTAAAAACACTGTCCCTTGTTTAATAGAGGTAAGAGAGCTGTTCCTGGGTAGTAGGGCAAAGAGTGCTGTCCCTGAATAAAAGTGCAAGGAGCGCTGTCCATGGTTAATAGGGGTAAGAGCGGTCCCTGAATAGAAGGGCTAAGAGAGCTGTCATTGGTTAATAGGGGTAAGAAAGCTGTACTTGGGTAATAAGGATACATGGGTAGTAGAGCCAAGACAGTTATGCCATACCTCAGAGTCCAAGATGGACTGCTCTCTATGACAAGTACTAGCTGCGGATTAAAAAAATGGAACAATACAAAATTGCTGGCTGGCTGTGTTCTTTGTGTACACTTTTTGTGCCAGTTGACTGCTTGCACTAGGTTCACTTTTTGTTCTGGCTGATTGCGTGCAGTTTGCAATGGCTGCATTCACTTTGTGTGACTGGCTGCGTTCTCAGCCTTTAATATTTTGCTGGCTAACTGCATTCACCATTTGTGCAGACATACACTGTTCATTCACAGATAGCACCTGCTCCTTTTGCTGCATCTGCTCAGATTCCAAGATGGCAGCTGCCCCCTGTGCCAGTTCCGCATCCTCTGCTAAGCACAGGTGTCATCTGCCATCTTAGATTTTGAGCTGCGGCGCATGCTTCAACACTGCTCCGACTGGATTTCCACTTTCCCTGTACGGTGAGCTGGTCAGACCAGTGTCCTGACATGGCGGGCTTTTAGTTTGACACCTATATTCAAGAAGGCTTTTTGAAAGGCTTTCTTTCGGATTTCATTTATAAAAGTATATTTGAAAGATTAAAACTGCTTGCTCTACATTATTATTTAATGAGAATTAAACTGACAGTTATGCTTTAAGGTTTTGCTTTCATACCATAAAACCACTAATAAAAACATGTTTTTATTTTGTCAGAGAGCTATAAAATATTTAAAAAAATGTTGGCGTGTGAGAGCTGTTTACGGTATGGTGTAAATAACAGATGGAACACATCTGATATCACATTACTATATGCTGCTGCTATGGCAACCATCAGCACCCCCACAGTCACGTTGTGAGGTTGGTTGTCGATGGGATACAAAGGGAAACCCATTCCCTCTGTTAATCATCTAAATGCTGTTGGCATTGATAGCTGCATATAAGGGGTTAAAAGGCCATCAACAATGCTAGCACTAGTGACGAGCGAGCCTGCTTGGGTGCTAACAGAGTGACTTCAGGGTGCTCAAATACTACAGTGCTCAAAAAATAAAGGGAACACAAACAACAGACTATAACTCCAAGTAAATCAAACTTCTGTGAAATCAAACTGCCCACTTAGGAAGCAACACTGTTTTACAATCAATTTCACATGCTGTTGTACAAATGGAATAGACAACAGATGGAAATTATTGGTAATTATAAAGACACACTCAAAGGAGTGGTTCTGCAGGTGGGGACCACAGACCACATCTCAGTACCAATACTTTCTGGCTGATGTTTTGGTCACTTTTGAATGTTGGTTGTGCTTTCACACTCGTGGTAGCATGAGATGGACTCTACAACCCACACAAGTGGCTCAGGTAGTGCAGCTCATCCAGGATGGCACATCAATGCGAGCTGTGGCAAGAAGGTTTGCTGTGTCTGTCAGCGTAGTGTCCAGAGGCTGGAGGCACTACCAGGAGACAGGTCAGTACACCAGGAGATGTGGAGGGGGCCGTAGGACGGCAAATAATCCAGCAGCAAGACCGCATAGGCTAGTTTCACATTTGCGTTTAAGTCCGCAGCGTATCGTCCGCAACCGCATGCAAAAACGCATGCAAACGTCTGCATGCGTTCCCATAGACAGTAATGCGTTTTTTTTGCCGCATTCCTTGCGCTAACAACCGCATACGTTTCTAGGAGGCAAATTGACGCCACTAAAATTACTACATGTAGCTTTTACCGTGCCAAGCCGCAGACGACGAAACAACGCATGCGTCGTCAAACGCAGGAAAACGCAACCAATCGCAGACAACTGCATCCCTAATGTTAAAGATAGGAATACACGACGCATGCGGAAAACGCTGCAGACACAACCGCAAATGTGAAACCAGCCTAACTCCGCCTTTGTGCAAGGAGGAACAGGAGGAGCACTGCCAGAGCCCTGCAAAATGACCTCCAGCAGGCCACAAATGTGCATGTGTCTGCACAGTTAGAAACAGACTCCATGAGGATGGTCTGAGGGCCCAACCTCCATAGATGGGGTCGTGCTCACAGCCCAACACCCTGCAGGATGATTGGCATTTGCCACAGAACACCAGGATTGGCAAAT